>NC_086448.1:328565999-329255374 GCF_028390025.1 Pseudophryne corroboree
AGGCATCACACTCAAGGAGGCTTCAGAAGTTGTGGGCCAGGAGTGGATCCCCGCATCCGTGGGGTGCGAACCTGCTGCCACGCGTCTTCTGGAGGGAGTACAACAGGTAAGTCCGGAAGGTGGTGAAAGGCGTCCCAGTCAGGAACCGGAACCGGGGGGATACCTAAAATCGTGAAGAAAGCCTGTAAATCCGACGGTCTAGAAAGACTCGCAATTTTGCCGCCATGAGAGACCTGGAGGGAGAATGGAAAGCCCCATCTGTATTTCAGCCCGAGCTTCCTGAGAGAGTCTGTGAGAGGTTTCAAGGCGCGACGTTGTTGTAAGGTTGACCAGGCAAGGTCAGGGAAAATCTGAATCTTGTCGCCTTGAAATTCAATGTTGTCAAGTAGACGAGCCGACCTCATTATATCTTCTTTTTGGGCGTAATAGTGTAGCCTACAAATCACGTCCCGTGGTCTGTCGGAGGGTAAGCCTCGAGGGCGAAGGGCTCTGTGGGCTCTATCAAATATGATGTCTTTATTCGGATCCAGATCAATAAGTTCCCCGAATATCTTAGATAAGGCGTGTACCAGGTCTGTTTGCTGGACGCTCTCTGGCAGGCCCCTGACTCTAATATTATTCCGCCGGCCGCGATTATCCATGTCCTCTATGCGCGACTTTAAGAAGGAGATATCGTCCTGTTGGTGAGATAGGACATCCCGGAATTTAGTCAAAGAGTCCACAGTAGACGATTCATGGCGTTCCAGGACATCGACTCGAGTCGCGATTTGAGACATATCTTGTCGGAGCGCTGTCACTTCCTGAGTGATGGTGGATAGTAGACGGGTCTCCAATGCGGAGAAGTCTTGTTTCGTGGGAAGTGATCGTACATGAGACAATATTTCACTTATCTCCGCCGATAAGGAGAGGGCCTGTGAGGGCTCTGAAGGCCCAGGGGAGGTCATGTCGTCCACCGGGTCGCGTATACTCGAGAAGGTCGGGACGTTCGTAGAAGTAGAGAGGGTCGAGGTTGGAGAGGTTAGGAACTGACGTAAATCTGATGAACGTCGATTCGCGGTGGGAGGAATCTCGTCCGGCTTAGTCTTGGCCTTCTTTTTTTTCTTTATCCCTTTCACCATGAGATCGGTCTTTAGATAGAGCAGATTAGAATTACACTTTCACATTTCCTCGGCATTATGTAGTATGAGGGCCGTCATCGTGCAAGAACCCCCCTCGTGGTCTTAGGGTGGCATCAGGCAGGCATGCACGAGGCTAGGGGCCCATGTTTCCACTTGTTATGGTGGTGTCTCTGATATATCTCGATCGGGGTGTATGTACAGGACCCCAGGCCACCGATTAAGGAGTTGGCCAGCTATTATAAAGAGTAATTAAATGGATGGATGGATGGGTGGATGGATAGATGGGTGGGGGGAGAGCTGTGATTGTTTTTGTAATATTTTGTAGTGTGAGCAAGTCTATATAGCCCAGCTTTGTGGATCTCCCTTTTTTCTTTCTGTGCGGTGCTGCAGCCGCAGTGAAAGCACAGCACAGTGCCTCTCACTGAACCCAAGATGGCCGCCGGGCGTCCTCCGTCCTCCTCCCGTCTGCCGAGTTGCCGGGTCCCCGTCACTGTGGACGCCGGAGGCAGGGAGAGAACGACTAGCCGCAGCAAGCGGCCGGCGGCAGGTGGGTGTTTGTTGTTCCTCCTGACGTTCGCGGCCCGATCAGCGGGTCCCGGAGCCGTCTCCGGCCTACTGTTAAAATCGAGACCCCGGCTTCTTCCGACCCCGCAGGCCGCAATCCGCGGGAGCAGTTAAAACTGCTCCCCGATTCCGCGGTACCTCAGGGGTCTCAGCTGGGGGGCACCAGGAGGGCAGTAGATGAAGTGGGGTGGCCTGGTAGGTGTGGACACAAGTGGAATATTTGATTTAGATTATGGGTCTAAGGAGCTCTTTTCCAGCACGTCTGCCTCCTTCAGACCCCAGACCACGCCCCCCAGCACGCCTATTCTACGGCGAGACTGCCGTGTCCTAATTCGGTTAAGGCCCACGCTACTCGTAAGGTGGGGTCTTCCTGGGCGGCTGCCCGGGGTGTCTCGGCAATGCAGCTTTGCCGAGCGGCAACTTGGTCGGGGTCGAACACATTTGCAAGGTTCTACAAGTTCGATACTTTGGCCTCTGATGATCTGAAATTCAGTCAATCAGTTCTGCAGGAGCCTCCGCGCTCTCCCTCCTGTTCTGGGAGCTTTGGTACATCCCCATGGTACTAATGTGGACCCCAGCATCCTCCAGGACATTAGAGAAAATAGGATTTTGGTTACCTACCGGTAAATCCTTTTCTCGTAGTCCGTAGAAGATGCTGGGCGCCTGCCCAGCGCTTCGTTTTCCTGCTAATTGTTATTTGGTTCAGTACCACTTCGTTTAGTTGCGTACTGCATTTTTACTGGGTTAGTAACGTTTCAGCCGTTTGCTGATTAGTTCAAGCTAGTTGTCTTGACGTGCCTGTATGTGTGAGCTGGTATGAATCTTACCACTATCTGTGTTAAGTCCTTCTCTCGAAGTATGTCGTCTCCTCGGGCACAGTTTCTAGACTGAGTCTGGGAGGATGGGCATAGAGGGAGGAGCCAGCCCACACTCTTAAAGTGCCAATGGCTCCTGGTGGACCCGTCTATACCCATGGTACTAATGTGGACCCCAGCATCCTCTACGGGCTACGAGAAAAGGATTTACCGGTAGGTACCAAAATCCTATTTTAGACAACTGAATGACCTTTAATAACAGTATTGCTCATTGGTGGTCATTCCGATTTGTTCACTCGCTAGCAGTTTTTAGCAGCCGTGCAAACGCTATGCCGCATCCCACTGGGAGTGTATTTTAGCTTAGCAGAAGTGCGAACAAAAGGATCGCAGAGCAGCGGCAACGTTTTTTTGTGCAGTTTTCTCTGACGTCCTAGTGGATGCTGGGACTCCGTAAGGACCATGGGGAATAGACGGCCCCGCAGGAGACTGGGCACATCTAAAGAAAGATTTAGGTCTATCTGGTGTGCACTGGCTCCTCCCCCTATGACCCTCCTCCAAGCCTCAGTTAGATTTCTGTGCCCGGCCGAGCTGGATGCACACTAGGGGCTCTCCTGAGCTCCTAGAAAGAAAGTATAGTTTAGGTTTTTTATTTTACAGTGAGACCTGCTGGCAACAGGCTCACTGCAGCGAGGGACTAAGGGGAGAAGAAGCGAACCTACCTAAGTGGTGGTAGCTTGGGCTTCTTAGGCTACTGGACACCATTAGCTCCAGAGGGATCGCACACAGGACCCGACCTCGTCGTCCGTTCCCGGAGCTGCGCCGCCGTCCCCCTTACAGATCCAGAAGCAAGAAGGTCCGGAAAATCGGTGGCTGAAGACTTCTGTCTTCTCCAAGGTAGCGCACAGCACTGCAGCTGTGCGCCATTGCTCCTCATGCACACCACACACTTCGGTCACTGATGGGTGCAGGGCGCTGGGGGGTGGGGGGGCGCCCTGAGCAGCAATATTAACACCTTGGCTGGCAAAACTGACACCATATATAGCCCCAGAGGCTATATAGGTGTAAATTACCCCTGCCAGAATAACACAAAAAGCGGGAGAAAGCCAGCCGAAAAAGGGGCGGAGCCATCTCCCTCGGCACACTGGCGCCATTTTCCCTCACAGCTCCGCTGGAAGGATCGCTCCCTTGCTCTCCCCTGCAGTCCTGCACTACAGAAAGGGTAAAAAAGAGAGGGGGGGCACAAATTTAGGTGCAGTATAATATATATATGCAGCTATAAGGGAAAACACTCTTTATAGGTGATATCCCTGTGGTATATAGCGCTCTGGTGTGTGCTGGCATACTCTCCCTCTGTCTCCCCAAAGGGCTTTGTGGGGTCCTGTTCTCTGTCAGAGCATTCCCTGTGTGTGTGCTGTGTGTCGGTACCGCTGTGACATGTATGATGAGGAAAATGATGTGGAGGCAGAGCAAATGCCTGTAAATGTGTTGTCACCCCCTGAGGGGTCGACACCTGTGTGGATGGACTTATGGAAGAAATTACGTGACAGTGTCAGCTCCTTACATAAAAGGTTTGACGACATAGGACAGCCGGCTACTCAGCTTGTGACTGTTCCAGCGTCTCAAATGTCATCAGGGGCTTTAAAACGCCCGCTACCTCAGATGGCAGACACAGATGTCGACACGGATACTGACTCCAGTGTCGACAACGATGAGACTAGTGTACCCTCCAATAGGTCCACCCGTTACATGATTGAGGCAATGAAAAATGTATTACACATTTTTGATAGTACCCCAGGTACCACAAAAAAGGGTATTATGTTCGGTGAGAAAAAACTACCAGTAGTTTCTCTATCGTCCTAGTGGATGCTGGGGTTCCTGAAAGGACCATGGGGAATAGCGGCTCCGCAGGAGACAGGGCACAAAAAGTAAAGCTTTAGGATCAGGTGGTGTGCACTGGCTCCTCCCCCTATGACCCTCCTCCAAGCCTCAGTTAGGTTTTTGTGCCCGGCCGAGAAGGGTGCAATCTAGGTGGCTCTCCTAAAGAGCTGCTTAGAAAAGTTTAGCTTAGGTTTTTTATTTTACAGTGAGTCCTGCTGGCAACAGGATCACTGCATCGAGGGACTTAGGGGAGAAGAAGTGAACTCACCTGCGTGCAGGATGGATTGGCTTCTTTGGCTACTGGACATTAGCTCCAGAGGGACGATCACAGGTACAGCCTGGATGGTCACCGGAGCCTCGCCGCCGGCCCCCTTGCAGATGCTGAAAAGAGAAGAAGGTCCAGAATCGGCGGCAGAAGACTCCTCAGTCTTCTTAAGGTAGCGCACAGCACTGCAGCTGTGCGCCATTGCTCTCAGCACACTTCACACGGCAGTCACTGAGGGTGCAGGGCGCTGGGGGGGGGGGCGCCCTGGGCAGCAATGAAAATCCTTTTTTAGGCAAAAAATACCTCACATATATCCTCCGGGGCTATATGGAGATATTTAACCCCTGCCAGAATCCATTTTTAAGCGGGAGACGAGCCCGCCGAAAAGGGGGCGGGGCCTATCTCCTCAGCACACAGCGCCATTTCCTCACACAGTTCCGCTGGTCAGGAAGGCTCCCAGGCTCTCCCCTGCACTGCACTACAGAATGTCACGATCCGGGTATCTGGACGCCATTTCTTACCCATCAGATGCCTCCTAAGGCTGGCTCAGTGCTCCAGGACCGGATCCCATCTGTTATCCTGATGTGTACATTCCTGTATCCTCTCCTGTCACTCTGGGACGCTGTCACAGTAAACGCCATATTACACCTGGCATGGCGTCTCCCGCGGCCTCCGCCGCCGTCCCTGAACTTCTGCATGCAGAGTGTCTGAGTGGCGATTACGTCAGCCGCGGCCTCCGCTGTGTCCGCGTGGTTGGATGTGCATCTGTCAGCCTGGCGCCTCCTGTCTCCGGTGGCCGGCGCCGCCATTACTGTTTTCATTACCACATGGATTACAAACCAAACTTCCCTCCAAGTGTCTGCATGGGCGCAGCCATCTTGGATTCTGTCAGCTGATCATTTCCACCAATCTGTTCTCAGTATTGATAATCTGCATAATTGCCTAGCCAATCCCTTCCTTGCTGCAGGTATAAATACACTGTGCCTGAGCAAGGAAGGCGTCAGTGCTTTGGTTGTCAAACCTAGTTCCTGTTTGTCTCTCTCCTGTGATTGTCTTCCAGGTTCCAGCTCCTGTCTCAAGACTTCCACCATAGAGACCCGCACCAGCATTCCACCTGCGGTGTAGCCTGACTCTCCAATCCATTGTGGATTCATCTGTTTCCAGCTACAACATTACCTGCTCCCAGCTCAGCTTCCAGCAGAGTACAGCTTCCCTTAAAGGGCCGGTGTCCTTTCTACACTTTACCACTCTCCACCGGTATTATTATTTCTCCGCTCTCAAGTTCTACATTTCAGTTCATATTTCATCGCTCCCAAGTTCATTTATTATTTAACTGGTTCCAGCCAGTATCCACTCCGTGCTGACAACAGTCTGGTTCCAGCCAGTATCCACAGCAGCTGTTTTATCTTCAGCAACCCAGCTTTTCCTGGAACACCAGCTGGCACAATCCTGGGTTATCTCCATTGCTACAGTCGGGCCTGGTAAGGACTTTCCATCTAGAAGATCATAAGAACTATCTCACACTACCAGTGCCCTGTGGCTCCTGCCATCCTGTAGTACCCAGGAACTGTATTTATTCTTTGCTGACTTTTACGTTTTCTTTTACTGCTGCTGTGTTGCGGAGTTGTCATAATAAACATCTTTGACTTTTATCCAAGTTGTCGTGGTCACGCCTTCGGGCAGTTATTATTCATGTTACTTACATGTCCAGGGGTCTGATACAACCTCCCAGGTTCCGGTACATCTCAGCCCCTACAACTGAGGCTGCCTCCCGTCAGCTCAGGCCCTCAGTTGTGACAGTAAGCACTGACCTAATGAATCCAGCCGGAGACCAGGATCAAGCGGCCAGGCCGATGCAAGAACTGGCAGCCCGACTAGAACATCAGGAGGCTGCACAGGGCCACATCATCCGCTGTCTCCAGGATCTCTCTACTCGGCTGGATGGGATTCAGACAACTCTCCATGGATCAGGCGCGTCTGGTGCGTCAACCACAGTGACTCCAGCTATAACCCCACCCACCTTACCCATTTCTGCTCCACGTCTTCATCTTCCAACGCCAGCAAAATTTGATGGATCTCCAAGATTCTGCAGGGGATTTCTCAACCAGTGTGAGATTCAGTTTGAGCTACAACCTGGCAATTTTCCCAGTGACCGTACAAAAATTGCCTACATTATTTCTCTTCTCAGTGGCTCAGCCCTTGATTGGGCATCACCGTTATGGGAGAGGTCCGACACCCTGCTATCTTCCTACACTGCCTTCGTGTCAACATTCAGGCGCATCTTCGACGAGCCAGGCCGGGTAACCTCAGCTTCATCCGAGATTCTCCGTTTACGCCAGGGGTCACGTACTGTAGGACAATATCTGATACAATTCCAGATCCTGGCATCCGAACTGGCATGGAACGACGAGGCCCTGTATGCTGCATTCTGGCATGGCTTATCTGAGCGTATTAAAGATGAGTTAGCTACCAGAGACTTACCTTCTAAGTTAGATGAGCTAATCTCACTCTGCACGAAAGTTGATTTACGTTTCAGAGAGAGAGCAACTGAGCGTGGAAGATCATCTGCTCCAAAATCTTCTGCTCCTCCTCCTCGTCAACTGTCACCATCTAAAGATGAGCCCATGCAACTTGGCCGTTCCCGTTTAACTCCTGCTGAGCGCCGAAGACGTCTCTCCGAGTTTCTCTGTCTCTATTGTGCAGCTCCGTCTCACACCATTAATGCCTGTCCCAAACGTCCGGGAAACTCCAAATCCTAGCTCGCCAAGGAGAGGGCCGGCTAGGAGTAATGATCTCCTCTCCATCTCCTCAAGATTGTAATCTCCCAGTCTCGCTTCAAGTTGCTCAACGTTATCGGAACGTCATTGCCCTCCTTGATTCCGGAGCAGCTGGGAACTTTATTACCGAAGCCTATGTTAAACGGTGGTCCCTACCCACCGAGAGACTTCCTTCGTCCATTTCTTTAACTGCCGTGGATGGCAGCAAAATTTTTGATGCAGTTATTTCTTTAAGGACTCTACCAGTTCGTCTGAGAGTGGGAGTTCTTCATTCCGAACTTATTTCTTTTTTAGTGATTCCAAGAGCCACACATCCTGTGGTCCTGGGCCTTCCATGGCTCCGTCTTCACAATCCTACAATTGATTGGACGACTACGCAAATCCTGGCAAGGGGTTCCTCCTGTGCTGAGACATGTTTGTTTAAAGTATTGCCTGTCTGTTCTTCCTCCCCCAGGTCGTCTGATGTTCCACCTCCTCCATATCAAGATTTCACGGATGTGTTCAGTAAAGCTTCTGCTGATATCCTTCCTCCTCATAGAGAATGGGACTGTCCGATTGATCTCGTTCCAGGGAAGGTTCCACCTCGAGGCCGAACTTATCCGTTGTCTCTGCCTGAGACGCATTCTATGGAGGAATATATTAAAGAGAACCTAGCAAAGGGGTTCATTCGACCTTCTTCTTCTCCAGCCGGCGCAGGCTTCTTTTTTGTAAAAAAGAAAGATGGTGGTCTGCGGCCGTGCATCGACTACAGAGGTTTGAACGACATTACCATCAAGAACCGTTATCCTTTACCCCTGATTACTGAGCTCTTTGACAGAGTTAGCGGAGCTACCATCTTTACAAAGCTGGACTTGCGAGGTGCATACAATCTCATCCGGATCCGTGAGGGTGACGAGTGGAAGACCGCCTTTAACACCCGTGACGGACATTATGAGTACCTCGTCATGCCCTTCGGATTGAGCAATGCTCCAGCTGTCTTCCAGCATTTTGTCAATGAGATCTTCAGAGACATTCTATACCGTCATGTCGTGGTCTATCTAGACGATATCCTCATTTTTGCCAACGATTTAGAGGAACATCGTTTTTGGGTTAAAGAGGTTCTGTCCCGTCTCCGTGTCAATCATCTCTATTGCAAATTAGAAAAATGCGTCTTTGAAGTCAAGTCCATTCCGTTTCTAGGGTACATTGTGTCCGGTTCCGGACTAGAGATGGATCCTGAGAAACTACAAGCAATCCAAAATTGGCCGGTACCCTTAACCCTCAAAGGGGTCCAGAGGTTCTTAGGGTTCGCCAACTATTACCGAAAGTTTATACGAGACTTTTCCACCATTGTGGCGCCTATTACTGCTTTCACTAAGAAGGGTGCTAACCCGTCCAAGTGGTCTGAAGAAGCCATGCAAGCATTTCATCTTTTAAAACAAAGGTTCATCTCTGCGCCTGTTCTGAAACAGCCTGACATCGACTCTCCTTTCATCTTAGAGGTGGATGCCTCCTCCGTTGGAGTAGGAGCGGTGTTATCTCAGAGGGCTAAAGATGGCCATTTACACCCTTGCAGTTTCTTCTCCCGGAAGTTCTCCCCAGCTGAGCGCAACTATGCCATTGGCGACCAGGAGTTGCTAGCCATCAAGCTCGCTCTAGAAGAGTGGAGGTATCTGTTGGAGGGAGCTTCTCATTCAATCACCATACTTACAGACCACAAGAACCTTTTATACCTGAAGGGCGCACAATGTCTCAACCCTCGTCAGGCCAGATGGGCACTTTTCTTTTCCAGGTTCAACTTTAAACTCCAGTTCTGTCCGGGCTCTCAGAATCGCAAGGCCGATGCCCTTTCCCGCTCATGGGAGCAAGAAAATGAGTCAGAGTCTTCAGACAAGCATCCTATTATAAATCCGTTGGCATTCTCCACGGTAGGGATGGACTCTACGCCCCCATCAGGGAAAAGTTTTGTGAAGCCGATGCTAAGGAAGAAGCTCATGCATTGGGCCCATGCTTCCCGTTTTGCCGGACATACAGGTATCCAAAAAACCCTGGAGTTTATCTCTAGGTCCTATTGGTGGCCAACTCTGAAAAAGGACGTCTTGGAGTTTATTGCATCTTGCCCAAAGTGTGCCCAACATAAAGTATCCCGCCAGTCGCCTGCGGGGCAACTGGTTCCACTATCCGTTCCCCGTCGACCATGGACCCACTTGTCGATGGATTTCATTACAGACTTACCCATGTGCAACAAGTTCAATACCATCTGGGTGGTAGTTGACCGGTTCACCAAGATGGCACACTTCATTCCTCTCACCGGTCTTCCGTCAGCTTCCAAGTTGGCTCAAGTATTCATACAAGAGATCTTCCGACTCCACGGTCTTCCTGAAGAAATTATCTCAGATCGAGGAGTTCAATTCACAGCCAAATTCTGGCGAAGTTTATGTCAAGTCCTCCAAGTCAAGCTAAAGTTTTCCACGGCTTACCATCCTCAGACCAATGGTCAAACCGAGAGGGTGAATCAGGACTTGGAGGCCTTCCTCCGCATCTATGTGTCCTCCTCTCAAGATGACTGGGTTCAATTACTTCCCTGGGCCGAGTTCTGTCATAACAACCAGTATCATTCTTCATCTGCTTCAACACCATTCTTCACTAACTTTGGATTCCACCCTAAAGTCCCTGAGTTCCAACCGCTTCCAGCAACTTCTGTTCCCGCAGTGGATATCACCTTGCATCAGTTTGCCAATATCTGGAAGAGCGTACGATCAGCTCTGCTCAAGGCATCGTTCAGGTACAAGAAGTTTGCGGATAAGAAGCGTCGAGCAGTTCCTGCTCTCAAGGTGGGTGATCGGGTATGGTTATCCACGAAGAATTTGAGGTTAAGAGTTCCCAGTATGAAGTTTGCACCTCGCTATATCGGTCCTTTCAAGATTGAACAAGTCATCAATCCTGTTGCTTACAGACTCCAGTTGCCTCCCTTCTTAAAAATACCCAGGACATTCCATGTTTCCCTGTTGAAACCGCTGATCTTGAATCGGTTTCATTCCTCACTTCCTCCAACTCCGAAAGTCCAAACTCAACGAGGCGTTGAGTATGAAGTGGCCAAGATCCTGGACTCACGTCACCGTTACGGTCAACTACAATATCTTATTGACTGGAAGGGTTATGGTCCTGAGGAACGTTCATGGACCAATGCTTCTGATGTCCATGCTCCTGCCTTGGTCCGGAGATTCCATTCCAAGTTTCCTCAAAAGCCAAAGAAGTGTCCTGGGGCCACTCCTAAAGGGGGGGGTGCTGTCACGATCCGGGTATCTGGACGCCATTTCTTACCCATCAGATGCCTCCTAAGGCTGGCTCAGCGCTCCAGGACCGGATCCCATCTGTTATCCTGATGTGTACATTCCTGTATCCTCTCCTGTCACTCTGGGACGCTGTCACAGTAAACGCCATATTACACCTGGCATGGCGTCTCCCGCGGCCTCCGCCGCCGTCCCTGAACTTCTGCATGCAGAGTGTCTGAGTGGCGATTACGTCAGCCGCGGCCTCCGCTGTGTCCGCGTGGTTGGATGTGCATCTGTCAGCCTGGCGCCTCCTGTCTCCGGTGGCCGGCGCCGCCATTACTGTTTTCATTACCACATGGATTACAAACCAAACTTCCCTCCAAGTGTCTGCATGGGCGCAGCCATCTTGGATTCTGTCAGCTGATCATTTCCACCAATCTGTTCTCAGTATTGATAATCTGCATAATTGCCTAGCCAATCCCTTCCTTGCTGCAGGTATAAATACACTGTGCCTGAGCAAGGAAGGCGTCAGTGCTTTGGTTGTCAAACCTAGTTCCTGTTTGTCTCTCTCCTGTGATTGTCTTCCAGGTTCCAGCTCCTGTCTCAAGACTTCCACCATAGAGACCCGCACCAGCATTCCACCTGCGGTGTAGCCTGACTCTCCAATCCATTGTGGATTCATCTGTTTCCAGCTACAACATTACCTGCTCCCAGCTCAGCTTCCAGCAGAGTACAGCTTCCCTTAAAGGGCCGGTGTCCTTTCTACACTTTACCACTCTCCACCGGTATTATTATTTCTCCGCTCTCAAGTTCTACATTTCAGTTCATATTTCATCGCTCCCAAGTTCATTTATTATTTAACTGGTTCCAGCCAGTATCCACTCCGTGCTAACAACAGTCTGGTTCCAGCCAGTATCCACAGCAGCTGTTTTATCTTCAGCAACCCAGCTTTTCCTGGAACACCAGCTGGCACAATCCTGGGTTATCTCCATTGCTACAGTCGGGCCTGGTAAGGACTTTCCATCTAGAAGATCATAAGAACTATCTCACACTACCAGTGCCCTGTGGCTCCTGCCATCCTGTAGTACCCAGGAACTGTATTTATTCTTTGCTGACTTTTACGTTTTCTTTTACTGCTGCTGTGTTGCGGAGTTGTCATAATAAACATCTTTGACTTTTATCCAAGTTGTCGTGGTCACGCCTTCGGGCAGTTATTATTCATGTTACTTACATGTCCAGGGGTCTGATACAACCTCCCAGGTTCCGGTACATCTCAGCCCCTACAACTGAGGCTGCCTCCCGTCAGCTCAGGCCCTCAGTTGTGACACAGAAACAGGGTTAAATCAAGAGAGGGGGGGGCAAAATTTGGCGAAATTGTGATTTTATAAAAGCAGCTATAAGGGAGCACTTATTATAAGGCTATCCCTGTAAAATATAGCGCTTTGGTGTGTGCTGGCAAACTCTCCCTCTGTCTCCCCAAGGGGCTAGTGGGGTCCTGTCCTCTATCAGAGCATTCCCTGTGTGTGTGTGCTATATGTCGGTACGTGTGTGTCGACATGTATGAGGACGATGTTGGTGAGGAGGCGGAGCAAATTGCCTGTAATGGTGATGTCACTCTCTAGGGAGTCGACACCGGAATGGATGGCTTATTTATGGAATTACGTGATAATGTCAACACGCTGCAAGGTCGGTTGGCGACATGAGACGGCTGGCAAACAAATTAGTACCTGTCCAGGCGTCTCAAACACCGTCAGGGGCGTTAAAACGTCCTTTTACCTCAGTCGGTCGACAGACACGGACACTGATTTCAGTGTCGACGGTGAAGAAACAAACGTATTTCCCTTTAGGGCCACACGTTACATGTTAAGGGCAATGAAGGAGGTGTTACATATTTCTGATACTACAAGTACCACAAAAGAGGGTATTATGTGGGATGTGAAAAAACTACCTGTAGTTTTTCCTGAATCAGATAAATTAAAGGAAGTGTGTGATGATGCGTGGGTTCCCCCCGATAGAAAATTATTGGCGGTATACCCTTTCCCGCCAGAAGTTAGGGCGCGTTGGGAAACACCCCTTAGGGTGGATAAGGCGCTCACACGCTTATCAAAACAAGTGGCGGTACCGTCTATAGATAGGGCCGTCCTCAAGGAGCCAGCTGACAGGAGGCTGCAAAATATCATAAAAAGTATATACACACATACTGGTGTTATACTGCGACCAGCGATCACCTCAGCCTGGATGTGCAGAGCTGGGGTGGCTTGGTCGGATTCCCTGACTAAAAATATTGATACCCTTGACAGGGACAGTATTTTATTGACTATAGAGCATTTAAAGGATGCATTTCTATATATACGAGATGCACAGAGGGATATTTGCACTCTGGCATCAAGAGTAAGTGCGATGTCCATATCTGCCACAAGATGTTTATGGACACGACAGTGGTCAGGTGATGCAGATTCCAAACGGTACAAAGGTGTATTGCCGTATAAAGGAAGAGGAGTTATTTGGGGTCGGTCCATCGGACCTGGTGGCCACGGCAACTGCTGGAAAATCCACCGTTTTTACCCTAAGTCACATCTCTGCAGAAAAAGACACCGTCTTTTCAGCCTCAGTCCTTTCGTCCCTATAAGAGTCATATCTGCCCAGGGATAGAGGAAAGGGAAGAAGACTGCAGCAGGCAGCCCATTCCCAGGAACAGAAGCCTTCCACCGCTTCTGCCAAGCTCTCAGCATGACGCTGGGACCGTACAGGACCCCTGGATCCTACAAGTAGTATCCCAGGGGTACAGATTGGAATGTCGAGACGTTTCCCCCTCGCAGGCTCCTGAAGTCTGCTTTACCAAGGTCTCCCTCCGACAAGGAGGCAGTATGGGAAACAATTCACAAGCTGTATTCCCAGCAGGTGATAATCAAATTACCCCTCCTACAACAAGGAAAGGGGTATTATTCCACACTATATTGTGGTACTGAAGCCAGAAGGCTAGGTGAGACCTATTCTAAATCTAGAAAAAAAAAAAAATTTGAACACTTACAAAGGTTCAAATCAAGATGGAGTCACTCAGAGCAGTGATAACGAACCAGGAAGAAGGGGACTATATAGTGTCCCGGGACATCAGGGATGCTTACCTCCATGTCCCAAATTTGCCCTTCTCACTAAGGGTACTTCAGGTTCGTGGTACAGAACTGTCACTATCAGTTTCAGACGCTGCCGTTTGGATTGTCCACGGCACCCCGGGTCTTTACCAAGGTAATGGCCGAAATGATGATTCTTCTTCAAAGAAAAGGCGTCTTAATTATCCCTTACTTGGACGATCTCCTGATAAGGGCAAAGTCCAGGGAACAGTTGGAGGTCGGAGTAGCACTATCTCGGATACTGCTACAACAGCACGGGTGGATTCTAAATATTCCAAAATCGCAGCTGTTCCCGACGACACGTCTGCTGTGCCTAGGGATGATTCTGGACACAGTCCAGAAAAAGGTGTTTCTCCCGGAAGAGAAAGCCAGGGAGTTATCCGAGCTAGTCAGGAACCTCCTAAAACCAGGAAAAGAGGCTTCCTACGAAGCAATTCCATTCGGCAGATTTCACGCAAGAACTTTTCAGTGGGATCTGCTGGACAAATGGTCCGGATCGCATCTTCAGATGCATCAGCGGATAACCCAATATCCAAGGACAAGGGTGTCTCTCCTGTGGTGGTTACAGAGTGCTCATCTTCTAGAGGGCCGCAGATTCGGCATTCAGGATTGGATGCTGGTGACCACGGAGGCCAGCCCGAGAGGCTGGGGAGCAGTCACACAAGGAAAAAATTTCCAGGGAGTGTGATCAAGTCTGGAGATTTTTCTCCACATAAATATACTGGAGCTAAGGGTAATTTTATAATGCTCTAAGCTTAGCAAGACCTCTGCTTCAAGGTCAGCCGGTATTGATCCAGTGGGAAAAACATCACGGCAGTCGCCCACGTAAACAGACAGGGCGGCACAAGAAGCAGGAGGGCAATGGCAAAAACTGCAAGGACTTTTCGCTGGGCGGAAAATCATGTGATAGCACTGTCAGCAGTGTTTCATTCCGGGAATGGAAACTGGGAAGCAGACTTCCTCAGCAGGCACGACCTCCACCCGGGAGAGTGGAAACTTCATCGGGAAGTTTTTCCACATGATTGTGAACCGTTGGGAAATACCAAAGGTGGACATGATGGCGTCCCGTCTGAACAAAAAACGGGACAGGTATTGCGCCAGGTCAAGAGACCCTCAGGCAATAGCTGTGGACGTTCTGGTAACACCGTGGGTGTACCAGTCGGTGTATGTGTTCCCTCCTCTGCTTCTCATACCTAAGGTACTGAGAATTATAAGACGTAGAGGAGTAAGAACTATACTCATGGCTCCGGATTGGCCAAGAAGGACTTGGTACCCAGAACTTCAAGAGATGCTCACAGAGGACTTATGGCCTCTGCCGCTAAGAAGGGACTTGCTTCAGCAAGTACCATGTCTGTTCCAAGACTTACCGCAGCTGCGTTTGACGGCATGGCGGTGGAACGCCGGATCCTAAGGGAAAAAGGCATTCCGGAAGAGGTCATTCCTACCCTGGTCAAAGCCAGGAAGGAGGTGACCGCACAACATTATCACCACATGGGGCGAAAATATGTTGCGTGGTGTGAGGCCAGGAAGGCCCCACGAAGAAATTTCAACTCGGTCGATTCCTGCATTTCCTGCAAACAGGAGTGTCTATGGGCCTCAAATTGGGGTCCATTAAGGTTCAAATTTCGGCCCTGTCGATTTTCTTCCAGAAAGAATTGGCTTCAGTTCCTGAAGTCCAGAAGTTTGTCAAGGGAGTATTGCATATACAACCCCCTTTTGTGCCTCCAGTGGCACTGTGGGATCTCAACGTAGTTCTGGGATTCCTCAAATCACATTGGTTTAAAACCAGTCAAATCTGTGGATTTGAAGCATCTCACATGAAAAGTGACCATGCTCTTGGCCCTGGCCTGGGCCAGGCGAGTGTCAAATTGGTGGTTTTTTTCTCAAAAAAGCCCATATCTGTTTGTCCATTCGGACAGGGCAGAGCTGCGGACTCGTCCCCAGTTCTCTCCCTAAGGTGGTGTCAGTGTTTCACCTGAACCAGCTTATTGTGGTGCCTTGCGCCTACTAAGGACTTGGAGGACTCCAAGTTGCTAGATATTGTCAGGGCCCTGAAAATATAGGTTCCAGGACGGCTGGAGTCAGGAAAACTGACTTGCTGTTATCCTGTATGCACCCAACAAACTGGGTGCTCTTGCTTCTAAGCAGACTATTGCTAGTTGGATGTGTAATACAATTCAGCTTGCACATTCTGTGGCAGGCCTGCCACAGCCAAAATATGTAAATGCCCATTCCACAAGGAAGGTGGGCTCATCTTGGGCGGCTGCCCGAGGGGTCTCGGCTTTACAACTTTGCCGAGCGGCTACTTAGTCAGGGGCAAACACGTTTGTAAAATCCTACAAATTTGATACCCTGGCTAAGGAGGACCTGGAGTTCTCTCATTCGGTGCTGCAGAGTCATCCGCACTCTCCCGCCCGTTTGGGAGCTTTGGTATAATCCCCATGGTCCTTTCAGGAACCCCAGCATCCACTAGGACGATAGAGAAAATAAGAATTTACTTACCGATAATTCTATTTCTCGGAGTCCGTAGTGGATGCTGGGCGCCCATCCCAAGTGCGGATTATCTGCAATACTTGTACATAGTTACAAAAATCGGGTTATTATTGTTGTGAGCCATCTTTTCAGAGGCTCCGCTGTTATCATACTGTTAACTGGGTTCAGATCACAGGTTGTACAGTGTGATTGGTGTGGCTGGTATGAGTCTTACCCGGGATTCAAAATCCTTCCTTATTGTGTACGCTCGTCCGGGCACAGTATCCTAACTGAGGCTTGGAGGAGGGTCATAGGGGGAGGAGCCAGTGCACACCACCTGATCCTAAAGCTTTACTTTTTGTGCCCTGTCTCCTGCGGAGCCGCTATTCCCCATGGTCCTTTCAGGAACCCCAGCATCCACTACGGACTCCGAGAAATAGAATTATCGGTAAGTAAATTCTTATTTTTTCCTGCATCTGAGGAATTAAATGAGGTGTGTGAGGAAGCCTGGAATTCCCCCGATAAGAAATTGATAATTTCTAAACGGTTATTGGCAGCGTACCCTTTCCCGCAGAGGATAGGTCACGTTGGGAAATGTCCCCTAGGGTAGATAAAGCGCTTACACGTTTATCAAAACAGGTGGCACTACCGTCTCCGGATACGGCCGCCCTAAAGGATCCTGCTGATAGAAAGCAGGAGGCTACCCTAAAAGCTATATATACACACACGGGCATTATATTGCGACCAGCGATTGCATCAGCATGGATGTGCAGTGCTGCTGCTGCGTGGTCAGATTCCCTGTCGGATAATATTGATACCCTGGAGAGGGACACTATTTTGCTGACAGTAGAGCATATAAAGGACGCTGTCTTATACATGCGTGATGCACAGAGGGATATTTGCCGGCTGGCATCAAAAATATGCGCAATGTCCATTGCCGCCAGAAGAGGGTTATGGACTCGGCAGTGGTCAGGTGATGCCGATTCAAAAAGGCACATGGAAGTTTTGCCTTATAAGGGGGTGGAACTGTTTGGGGATGGTCTTTCAGACCTCGTTTCCACAGCTACGGCTGGGAAATCGACATTTTTACCACAGGCTACCCCACAGCAAAAGAAGGCACCGTATTATCAAGTACAGTCCTTTCGGCCCCATAAACACAAGAGGGCGCGAGGCGCATCCTTTCTGCCGAGAGGCAAAGGTAGAGGGGAAAAGCTGCAGCATACAGCCAGTTCCCAAGAGCAAAAGTCCTCCCCCGCGTCCGGTAAGTCCACAGCATGACGCTGGGGCTTCACAGGCGGATCCGGGTACGGTGGGGGCCCGTCTCAGAAATTTCAGCACACAGTGGTCTCTCTCACAGGTGGCTCCCTGGGCCCTTCAAGTAGTATCTCAGGGGTACAGGCTGGAATTCGAGACGTCCCCCCCCCCCCGCCGTTTTCTAAAATCTGCCTTACCAGCAACTCCCTCTGCCAGGGAGGCAGTGTTGGTGGCTATCCAAAAACTGTATTCACAGCAAGTGATTGTCAAGGTACCCCTCCTTCAGCAAGGGAAGGGTTACTATTCCACAATGTTTGTGGTACCGAAACCGGACGGTTCGGTGAGACCCATCTTAAATTTAAAATCCTTGAACACTTATATCAAAAGGTTCAAGTTCAAGATGGAATCGCTCAGGGCGGTTATTGCGAGCCTGGACGAGGGGGATTACATGGTCTCCCTGGACATCAAGGATGCGTACCTGCATGTCCCCATTTACCCTCCTCACCAGGAGTACCTCAGATTTGTGGTACAGGACTGTCACTATCAGTTCCAGACGCTGCCGTTTGGGTTATCCACGGCACCGAGGGTCTTTACCAAGGTAATGGCCGAAATGATGATACTCCTTCGCAAGAAGGGAGTTTTAATTATCCTGTACTTGGACGATCTCCTGATAAAGGCGAGGTCCAAGGAACAGTTGGTAGTGGGGGTAGCACTTTCTCGGGAAGTGCTACAACAGCACGGCTGGATTCTCAATATTCCAAAGTCACAGCTGGTCCCGACGACACGTCTTCTGTTCCTGGGAATGATTCTGGACACAGACCAGAAAAAAGTGTTTCTTCCAGTGGAAAAAGCCAAGGAGTTGTCATCTCTAGTAAGAGACCTCCTAAAACCGGGACAGGTGTCGGTACATCAATGCACACGAGTCCTGGGAAAAATTGTAGCTTCGTACAAAGCGATTCCATTCGGAAGGTTCCACGCAAGGACTTTCCAGTGGGACCTGTTGGACAAATGGTCCGGGTCCCATCTCCAGATGCAACAGCGGATAACCCTGTCGGCAAGGACCAGGGTGTCGCTGCTGTGGTGGCTGCAGAGGGCTCATCTACTAGAGGGCCGCATATTCGGAATACAGGACTGGGTCCTGGTGACCACGGATGCCAGCCTTCGGGGCTGGGGCGCAGTCACACAGGGAAGAAATTTCTAAGGACTGTGGTCAAATCAGGAGATTTCGCTTCACATAAATATTCTAGAGCTAAGGGCCATTTACAATGCCCTAAGCCAAGCAAGGCCCCTGCTTCAGAACCAGCCGGTACTGATCCAATCAGACAACATCACGGCGGTCGCCCATGTAAACAGACAGGGCGGCACAAGAAGCAGGAGGGCAATGGCAGAAGCCACAAGGATTCTCCGATGGGCAGAAAATCATGTGTTAGCACTGACAGCAGTGTTCATTCCGGGAGTGGACAACTGGGAAGCAGACTTCTTCAGCAGGCACGACCTCCACCCGGGAGAATGGGGACTTCATCCAGAAGTCTTCCAAATACTGGTGAACCGGTGGGAAAGACCACAGGTGGACATGATGGCGTCCCGCCTAAACAAAAAGCTAAAAAGATATTGCGCCAGGTCAAGGGACCCTCAGGCGATCGCTGTGGACGCTCTAGTAACACCGTGGGTGTACCAGTCGGTTTATGTGTTTCCTCCTCTGCCTCTCATTCCCAAGGTACTGAGAATAATACGAAGGCGAGGAGTGAAAACTATACTCGTGGTTCCGGATTGGCCAAGAAGAGCTTGGTACCCGGAACTTCAAGAGATGCTTTCAGAGGACCCTTGGCCTCTGCCGCTCAGACAGGACCTGCTGCAGCAGGGGCCCTGTCTGTTCCAAGACTTACCGCGGCTACGTTTGACGGCATGGCGGTTAAACACCGGATCCTGAAGGAAAAGGGCATTCCGGAGGAAGTCATCCCTACCCTGATCAAAGCCAGGAAGGATGTCACCGTAAAACATTATCACCGCATTTGGCGGAAATATGTTGCTTGGTGTGAGGCCAGGAAGGCTCCAACGGAGGAATTTCAACTGGGTCGATTCCTGCATTTCCTGCAAGCAGGGGTGACGTTGGGCCTCAAATTGGGGTCCATTAAGGTCCAGATTTCGGCCCTGTCGATTTTCTTCCAGAAAGAACTGGCTTCACTGCCTGAAGTTCAGACTTTTGTCAAAGGAGTTCTGCGTATTCAGCCTCCTTTTGTGCCCCCAGTGGCACCTTGGGATCTCAATGTGGTTTTGGAGTTCCTGAAATCACATTGGTTTGAACCACTTAAGACTGTGGATTTGAAATATCTCACGTGGAAAGTGGTCATGCTGTTGGCTCTGGCTTCGGCCAGGCGTGTGTCAGAATTGGCGGCTTTGTTCTATAAAAGCCCTTATCTGATTTTCCATATGGATAGGGCAGAGTTGAGGACTCGTCCTCAGTTTCTCCCGAAGGTGGTATCAGCGTTTCACTTGAACCAGCCTATTGTGGTGCCTGCGGCTACTAGGAACTTGGAGGATTCCACGTTACTGGACGTAGTCAGGGCCCTGAAAATTTATGTTTCCAGGACGGCTGGAGTCAGGAAACTGACTCGCTGTTTATCCTGTATGCACCTAACAAACTGGGTGCTCCTGCTTCTAAGCAGACTATCGCGCGCTGGATTTGTAGCACGATTCAGCTGGCGCATTCTGCGGTGGGACTACCGCAGCCTAAATCTGTAAAAGCCCATTCCACAAGGAAGGTGGGCTCATCTTGGGCGGCTGCCCGAGGGGTCTCGGCTTTACAACTTTGCCGAGCTGCTGCTTGGTCAGGGGCAAACACGTTTGCAAAATTCTACAAATTTGATACCCTGGCTGAGGAGGACCTGGAGTTCTCTCATTCGGTGTTGCAGAGTCGTCCGCACTCTCCCGCCCGTTTGGGAGCTTTGGTATAATCCCCATGGTCCTTACGGAGTCCCCAGCATCCACTAGGACGTCAGAGAAAATAAGAATTTACTCACCGGTAATTCTATTTCTCGTAGTCCGTAGTGGATGCTGGGCGCCCATCCCAAGTGCGGATTGTCTGCAATACTTGTAAATAGTTATTGTTACACAAATCGGGTTGTTATTGCGAGCCATCTGTTCAGAGGCTCCGTTGTTATCATACTGTTAACCGGGGTTCCTATCACGAGTTATATGGTGTGATTGGTGTGGCTGGTATGAGTCTTACCCGGGATTCAAAATCCTTCCTTATTGTGTCAGCTCTTCCGGGCACAGTGTCCTAACTGAGGCTTGGAGGAGGGTCATAGGGGGAGGAGCCAGTGCACACCAGATAGACCTAAATCTTTCTTTAGATGTGCCCAGTCTCCTGCGGAGCCGTCTATTCCCCATGGTCCTTACGGAGTCCCCAGCATCCACTACGGACTACGAGAAATAGAATTACCGGTGAGTAAATTCTTATTTTAGAGTAGCTCAATACCTACTCAGCACTTGCGATGACTTCAAACTGTTCAGTTCCTGTTTTCACGTCACAAACATGCCCTGCGTTCGCCCAGGCACGCCTGCGTTTTTCCTGGCACGCCTGCGTTTTTTCGAACACTCCCTGAAAACGGTCAGTTGACACCCAGAAACGCCCACTTAATGTCAATCACTCTGCGGCCAGCAGTGCGACTGAAAAGCTTCGCTAGACTCTGTGTGAAAGTACATAGTTCTTTGTAATAGTACGACACGCGTGCACATTGCGCCACATGCGCAGAAGTGCCATTTTTTTGCCACATCACTGCACAGTGAGCGAATGCAGCTAGCGATCAACTCGGAATGACCACCATTGACCCAATGTCCTGGGATCCTGGGAAGATGGATCAAAGTATCTGACTGTAAGTGTGGGACACACAATTAGTAATGGTAGAGGGCAGCTCTTCCCAAAGTCTGTCCTCGGGACTCGTAGCTGTTCATGTTTTGCAAACCATCCGAAGATCTTTTAAAATTAGTAACGAATACGCCTGTGTACCTGCTATGAGATCTGGATAACATGAACTGTTTGGATTCTCTGAGTATTGAGTTTAGCCATCTTTAGTCTAGGAGAGACTACACGGGGTTGTAGTTGGTGTATCAAAGCTAAATTTAAAGCAAAGTCTCTTTTAAAATTGCCTGTTTAGCTGTTTAATGCATCTCTTTTACTTAGAATTCACTGGTATTGTGTTCTTGCCAATTTTAGAGCATTGTCTAATGAGGCTTCCTACTACTGTATATCATGTTCACTCCTATGTATACCTTTTCTGCATTTATATACTGTACACGAATGTAGTTGTAATGTGTGGATGTGCTACAACATGGTGTACTCCACCTAGTAAACCTAGGAAAAGTAATACTCAGTACTTTTTTGATGGCACGCAATAATATGACACCTTGGTTTTTTTACAATTTGAAATTCTAATGCAATAATGATAATGAAGCTATAATCAAACCGTGTCTGAATGAAGAATGAGTAGGCAGCATTTAAAAACTATATCATCTATACAACCATTTACATGGTAAATTGAATTGAAACCACTGAGAGAACCACATTTTACTGGCTTAATTGTACCCCTTTTACACCGCCAATGCCGGATCCCACCCAGGAATTGGAAACTGGTCCTTCCTGGGAGGGATCTGGCATTGGATACTGCTGCTGGCTTCCCCGACCCGGCAATATGCCGGGGCGGGTTGCCATAGCAGCGGGGGGTGGAGCCGGCAGGGTGGGGCGGAGGCGGCGCTAGGAGATCATCTCCGTGCCGCCTCTACCTATTGGTATTCAACCCGGGAATAACACTGCTTTATTCCCGGGTTGAATTGCCGGGTCAGGTGACCCGGGATTTCAGCTATGGCGCTTTCACACCGCATGCTGACCCGTGTCGACCCGGCAATACGCCGGGTCAGTACTGGGTTATTTGTGCGGTGTGAAAGGGGTATTACTTTTCTACGGATACAGCCTATATATATCCTATCGTCAACAGCAACATACGGCCTGCCCAGTTTTCATGTCGGTGTACGGGTGGTCGGCAGTTTGCCTATACACACAGCCAGACATGCCGATATATTGGCATTGGCTGTGCTGCAGGACCAATTCGATATGTCTATGAAGGACGACATTCACAGACATTCCTAGTGTAGACAGCTGCTGATGACCATCAGATGTATCGTTCATCGTTTGAATGAACGATATTTGTCTAGTGCGTTCCCAGCCGAAGTCAAGTAGAAAGCTGAAGGGAGGTCCTACACTCTCCCTTACCTCACAGCTTTCACATGCTGCCAGGCATAATGACGGATGGGGGTAGGTGGAGAGATTAGAAACAAAAGGGAGGAATGGGCCCTACACACATACCGATCCGCTGCTGAGTGGCCCGACGGCGGATACGGCCGATGGGCGACCCGGCGGCGGGGGGTCAGGGACAGGGGGAGTGAAGTTTCTGCACTCCCCCCATCATCTGTCTCCATAGAAGTGCAGGCTAATATGGACAAGATCGTCCATATTGGCCTGCATGCACAGGCAACGGGGCACCAGCAATGAATGAGCACTGGGCCGCGCATCGTTCATCGCTGGTGCCTCCACACTGATAGATATGAGTGGTATCTCGTTCATTAATGAACGAGATCGTTCAAATCTTTCACTAAAATTGCGCAGTGTGTAGGGCCCAGAAGAAAGGCAGATATGGAGGGAAATTCAATTAGGTGTGAGTTTGCAGAAGGTTAATTCACATTGATAAACTCGCAGACTTTGCCTTCATGTGCGCACCCGAGATTCACACAGTTCAATTAGAAATGCAATTTGCGCAATTCGCAGCGAGGTTGTGTGAAAAAAGCACAAAGCAAACTGGGAAAAGAGCATGAAAAAGTAGGGAGACCTTTCTAGACCCTAAAAAGTGACAATTTCATCAGCAGAATCATATATAAGGCTGTTCGTAGGCATAAGGAAAGTACAGGACACTTTAAAAGTAGTGATGTGCACCGGAAATTTTTCGGGTTTTGTGTTTTGGTTTTGGATTCGGTTCCGCGGCCGTGTTTTGGATTCGGACGCGTTTTGGCAAAACCTCCCTGAAAAATGTTTTGTCGGATTCGGGTGTGTTTTGGATTCGGGTGGTTTTTTACAAAAACCCTCAAAAACAGCTTAAATCATAGAATTTGGGGGTCATTTTGATCCCATAGTATTATTAACCTCAATAACCATAATTTACACTCATTTTCAGTCTATTCTGAACACCTCACACCTCACAATATTATTTTTAGTCCTCAAATTT
Source organism: Pseudophryne corroboree (assembly GCF_028390025.1). Lineage (NCBI taxonomy): Eukaryota > Metazoa > Chordata > Amphibia > Anura > Myobatrachidae > Pseudophryne > Pseudophryne corroboree. The sequence continues at coordinate 328,589,803 of NC_086448.1, forward strand.
GCACCAAGGTCGCTGGATGGCTAAGCTAAGCGACCCAAGTGGCCGACACAAACACCTGGCCCATCTAGGAGTGGCACTGCAGTGTCAGACAGGATGGCACTTCAAAAAAAATAGTCCCCAAACAGCACATGATGCAAAGAAAAAAAAGAGGTGCACCAAGGTCGCTGGATGTCTAAGCTAAGCGACACAAGTGGCCGACACAAACACCTGGCCCATCTAGGAGTGGCACTTCAAAAAAATTGTCCCCAAACAGCACATGATGCAAAGAAAAAAAGAGGCGCACCAAGGTCGCTGTGTGACTAAGCTAAGCGACACAAGTGGCCGACACAAACACCTGGCCCATCTAGGAGTGGCACTGCAGTGTCAGGCAGGATGGCACTTCAAAAAAATTGTCCCCAAACAGCACATGATGCAAAGAAAAATGAAAGAAAAAAGAGGTGCAAGATGGAATTGTCCTTGGGCCCTCCCACCCACCCTTATCTTGTATAAACAGGACATGCACACTTTAATGAACCCATCATTTCAGCGACAGGGTCTGCCACACGACTGTGACTGAAATGACTGGTTGGTTTGGGCCCCCACCAAAAAAGAAGCAATCAATCTCTCCTTGCACAAACTGGCTCTACAGAGGCAAGATGTCCACCTCATCATCATCCTCCGATTCCTCACCCCTTTCACTGTGTACATCCCCCTCCTTACAGATTATTAATTCGTCCCCACTGGAATCCACCATCTCAGGTCCCTGTGTACTTTCTGGAGGCAATTGCTGGTGAATGTCTCCACGGAGGAATTGATTATAATTAATTTTGATGAACATCATCTTCTCCACATTTTCTGGAAGTAACCTCGTACGCCGATTGCTGACAAGGTGAGCGGCTGCACTAAACACTCTTTCAGAGTACACACTGGAGGGTGGGCAACTTAGGTAAAATACAGCCAGTTTGTGCAAGGGCCTCCAAATTGCCTCTTTTTCCTGCCAGTATACGTACGGACTGTCTGACGTGCCTACATGGATGCGGTCACTCATATAATCCTCCACCATTCTTTCAATGGTGACAGAATCATATGCAGTGACAGTAGACGACATGTCAGTAATCGTTGCCAGGTTCTTCAGTCCGGACCAGATGTCAACAGTAGCTCCAGACTGCCCTGCATCACCGCCAGCGGGTGGGCTCGGAATTCTTAGCCTTTTCCTCGCACCCCCAGTTGCGGGAGAATGTGAAGGAGGAGCTGTTGATGGGTCACGTTCCGCTTGACTTGACAATTTTCTCACCAGCAGGTCTTTGAACCCCTGCAGACTTGTGTCTGCTGGAAAGAGAGATACAACGTAGGTTTTAAATCTAGGATCGAGCACGGTGGCCAAAATGTAGTGCTCTGATTTCAACAGATTGACCACCCGTGAATCCTGGTTAAGCAAATTAAGGGCTCCATCCACAAGTCCCACATGCCTAGCGGAATCGCTCTGTTTTAGCTCCTCCTTCAATGTCTCCAGCTTCTTCTGCAAAAGCCTGATAAGGGGAATGACCTGACTCAGGCTTGCAGTGTCTGAACTGACTTCACGTGTGGCAAGTTCAAAGGGTTGCAGAACCTTGCACAACGTTGAAATCATTCTCCACTGCGCTTAAGTCAGGTGCATTCCCCCTCCTTTGCCTATATCGTGGCCAGATGTATAGGCTTAAATGGCCTTTTGCTGCTCCTCCATCCTCTGAAGCATATAGAAGGTTGAATTCCACCTCGTTACCACCTCTTGCTTCAGATGATGGCAGGGCAGGTTCAGGAATGTTTGGTGGTGCTCCAGTCTTCGGCACGCGGTGGCTGAATGCCGAAAGTGGCCCGCAATTCTTCGGGCCACCGACAGCATCTCTTGCACGCCCCTGTCGTTTTTTAAATAATTCTGCACCACCAAATTCAATGTATGTGCAAAACATGGGACGTGCTGGAATTTGCCCAGATGTAATGCACGCACAATATTGGTGGCGTTGTCCGATGTCACAAATCCCCAGGAGAGTCCAATTGGGGTAAGCCATTCTGCGATGATGTTCCTCAGTTTCCGTAAGAGGTTGTCAGCTGTGTGCCTCTTATGGAAAGCGGTGATACAAAGCATAGCCTGCCTAGGAACGAGTTGGCGTTTGCGAGAGGCTGCTACTGGTGCCGCTGCTGCTGTTCTTGCTGCGGGAGGCAATACATCTACCCAGTGGGCTGTCACAGTGATATAGTCCTGAGTCTGCCCTGCTCCACTTGTCCACATGTCCGTGGTTAAGTGGACATTGGGTACAACTGCATTTTTTAGGACACTGGTGACTCTTTTTCTGACGTCTGTGTACATTTACGGTATCGCCTGCCTAGAGAAATGTAACCTAGATGGTATTTGGTACCGGGGACACAGTACCTCAATCAAGTCTCTAGTTGCCTCTGAATTAACGATGGATACCGGAACCACGTTTCTCACCACCCAGGCTGACAAGACCTGAGTTATCTGCTTTGCATCTGCCTCGCAAAGGACTGTTGGACAGTCAATTGCTTACTGGAAGTAGTACAAGTGGTCTTCCGACTTACCCTCTGGGATGACGATCGACTCCCAGCAGCAACAACAGCAGCGCCAGCAGCAGTAGGCATTAAACTCAAGGATGCATCGGAGGAATCACAGGCAGGAGAGGACTCGTCAGACTTGCCAGTGACATGGCCTGCAGGACTATTGGCTTTCCTGTGTAAGGTGGAAATTGACACTGAGGGAGTTAGTGGTGTGGTTTGCAGTAGCTTGGTTACAAGAGGAAGGGATTTAGTGGTCAGTGGACTGCTTCCGCTGTCATCCAAAGTTTTTGAACTTGTCACTGACTTATGATGAATGCGCTGCAAGTGACGTATAAGGGAGGATGTTCCGAGGTGGTTAACGTCCTTACCCCTACTCATTACAGCTTGACAAAGGCAACACACGGCTTGACACCTGTTGTCCGCATTTGTGTTGAAATAATTCCACACCGAAGAGCTGATTTTTTTATATTTTGACCAGTCATGTCAATGGCCATATTCGTCCCACGGACAACAGGTGTCTCCCCGGGTGCCTGACTTCAACAAACCACCTCACCATCAGAATCCTCCTTGTCAATTTCCTCCCCAGCACCAGCTACACCCATATCCTCATCCTGGTGTACTTCAACAGTGACATCTTCAATTTGACTATCAGGAACTGGACTGCGGGTGCTCCTTCCAGCACTTGCAGGGGGTGTGCAAATGGTGGAAGGCGCAAGCTCTTCCCGTCCAGTGTTGGGAAGGTCAGGCATCGCAACCGACACAATTGGACTCTCCTTGGGGATTTGTGATTTAGAAGAACGCACAGTTCTTTGCTGTGCTTTTGCCAGCTTAAGTCTTTTCATTTTTCTAGCGAGAGGATGAGTGCTTCCATCCTCATGTGAATCTGAACCACTAGCCATGAACGTAGGCCAGGGCCTCAGCCGTTCCTTGCCACTCCGTGTCGTAAATAACATATTGGCAAGTTTACGCTTCTCATCAGACGCTTTTAATCTTGATTTTTGGGTCATTTTACTGAACTTTTGTTTTTTGGATTTTACATGCTCTCTACTATGACATTGGGCATCGGCCTTGGCAGACAACGTTGATGGCATTTCATCGTCTCGGCCATGACTAGTGGCAGCAGCTTCAGCACGAGGTGGAAGTGGATCTTGATCTTTACCTATTTTAACCTCCACATTTTTGTTCTCCATTTTTTCATGTGTGGAATTATATGCCAGTATCAATAGCAATGGCCTACTACTATATATACTGCGCACTACTGAAATGCACCACAGGTATGGATGGATAGTATACTTGACGACACAGAGGTAGGTAGAGCAGTGGCCTACTGTACCGTACTGCTATATATTATATACGGGTGGTCAGCAAACTGTGCAAAATTTAAATGCACCACAGGTATGGATGGATAGTATACTTGACGACACAGAGGTAGGTACAGCAGTGGCCTGCTGTACCGTAATGCTATATATTATATACTGGTGGTCAGCAAACTGTGCAAAACTGAAATGCACCACAGCTGTGGATGGATAGTATTCTTGACGACACAGAGGTAGGTACAGCAGTGGCCTACTTACCGCAATGCTATATATTATATACTGGTGGTCAGCAAACTGTGCAAAACTGAAGTGCACCACAGGTATGGATGGATTGTATACTTGACGACACAGAGGTAGGTACAGCAGTGGCCTACTTACCGTAATGCTATATATTATATACTGGTGGTCAGCAAACTGTGCAAATCTTAAATGCACCACAGGTATGGATGGATAGTATACTTGACGACACAGAGGTAGGTACAGCAGTGGCCTACTGTACCGTAATGCTATATATTATATACTGGTGGTCAGCAAACTATGCAAAACTTAAATGCACCACAGGTATGGATGGATAGTATACTTGACGACACAGAGTTAGGTACAGCAGTGGCCTTCTGTACCGTACTCCTATATATTATATACTGGTGGTCAGCAAAATTATGCACTGTACTCCTACTATATACTACAATGCAGCACAGATATGGAGTGTTTTTCAGGCAGACAACGTATACTGGTGGTCACTGGTCAGCAAAACTCTGCACTGTACTCCTCCTATATAATATTATACTGGTGGTCCCCAGTCCCCACAATAAAGCAGTGTGAGCACAGATATATGCAGCACACTGAGCACAGATATGGAGTGTTTTTCAGGCAGACAACGTATACTGGTGGTCACTGTCAGCAAAACTCTGCACTGTACTCCTCCTATATAATACAGCTGCTCCCCAGTCCCCACAATTAAGCAGTGTGAGCACAGATATATGCAGCACACTGAGCACAAATAAGGAGCGTTATTTTCAGGCAGAGAACGGATAAAACTGGTGGTCACTGATCAGCAAAACTCTGCACTGTACTCCTCCTATATTAATATACAGCTGCTCCCCAGTCCCCACAATTAAGATATAAGCAAGCACAAATATTTGCATCAACAATGAATAAACGGAGAGGACGCCAGCCACGTCCTCTCCCTAACATTTCCAATGCACGAGTGAAAATGGCGGCGACGCGCGGCTGCTTATATAGAATCCGAATCTCGCGAGAATCCGACAGCGGGGATGATGACGTTCGGGCGCGCTCGGGTTAACCGAGCCATACGGGAGAATCCGAGTATGCCTCGGACCCGTGTAAAATGGGTGAAGTTCGGGGGGGTTCGGTTTCCGAGGAACCGAACCCGCTCATCACTATTTAAAAGGTGTCAAACAGCTGATTTGTGCTGCTTTTTTCCCTTAAAGTAGATAATGTAAAAAGCTTATGAATTCCACTTAATTACAAAACAATTTTCTGCAGCGGGTACATTGGTATTCCACAGGGTTTAGCATTGGGGTGTAGAGTTGGATCTTGATCTGAGGCACCAACAGGCTAAAGCTTTGACTGTTCCCAGGATGCACTGCACCGCCTCCTCTATCGATCGAAATGTTGATATCAGTTACCACTGTGTCGACTTTCATTTTTCTATAGCCGAGACTGTTGCACTATTTTGCATAGGTTATAAATACAGTGTGTGGAGGCACTGAGAGCAGGAATAGTCCTGCTAGTTAGCATGCCAACTGTTGGGCTCTGAATTGGCCTGGATCCCCTCGTTGGAATAGTGACTCTATCTATCTATCTGTCTATCTATCTATCTATCTATCTATCTATCTATCTATCTATCTATATATATATATATATATATATATATATATATTTTTTTTTTTTTGTGGCAAGAGGGCTTGTGTCTCACTACAATTGTCCACATTTCTGTGGTGTCAGCTCCCTTTAAGAGAGAGGATCTCTGCACCTGCAGTGAAGATTTATAACTCCGGGCTTTCTGAATTGCACAGCTGCAACTGGAGAAACAGTAGGACAGAAACAGACCTGATCGCAGCAGCAAAATTGTTCTCTAATGGGCAAAACCATGGGGGTCATTCCGAGTTGATCGTAGCTGTGCTAAACTTAGCACAGCAACGATCATGTTCCCGGACATGCGGGGGGATACCCAGCACAGGGCTAGTCCGCCCCGCATGTCAGTGCCCCCCCCCCCCCCCCCGCACAAATACAAGCGCATCGCACAGCAGCGATGCCTTTGTATTTGAGGAGTATCTCCCGGCCAGCACAGCTCCTGCGAGTTAATAGTCTTTGCCACTGGCCCGCCCCCCCCCAACGGCCCGGACACACCTGCATTGGCCGGACTGCCCCCCCTAAATGGCGGCTTAACGCCACCGTTCAGCCCCCTCCCGCCCAGCTACTGCCTCTGTCTCAGAGGTGATCGCTAGGCAACGAAAACTGCCATGCGCCGGCGCATGCGCAGTTCCGACCCGATTGCTGCACTACGACAAACTGCAGCGAGCGATCGGGTCGGAATGACCCCCCATGTGCTCTGCATGGGGGGCAGATCTAACATGTGCAGAGAGAGTTAGATTTGGGTGGGTTATATTGTATCTGCGCAGGGTAAATACTGCCTGCTTAATTTTTACACTGCAATTTTTAGATTTCAGTTTGAACACACCCCACCCAAATCTAACTCTCTCTGCACATGTTATATCTGCCCCACCTGGCAAGAGTTTAAAACTCCCATACACCCACTGCATGTTGCACTGATTACTTTTAGGGGCCAGCGAGTAGGATGCAGTTTGATAGTGCAAGGCACTGATGACATTGGCTGTACCAGATTTTATGTTTGTTTGCTTTTTTTTCCAGTTGTGTACCTGTGTGACCAGGTCTAACCCTGTGTATGATGTTCTACAGTGTTTGACGCCAGTAAAGACACTGTGTTTTAACCGGAAGACCTGCCTCCCAAGTCCTTATTTCAAGTATCTGTTTTGCATTATGATATACATACATACATACATACATACATACACACACACACACACACACACACACACACACACACACACACACACACACGGCAGGTACCCTGCTAGTAGTCCCACGGCCAGGACCAAATATACTCCCCCCCCCCCCCCCTCCCAGTTTTTTTAAACTTGCAGCTTGGTTTAAACTGCTGATTTACTGGATTTTTAGATGCACGTGAACAAAGTGCACTATGGTAAAGCACACCAAAAAGTACAAACAATAGATTTTTGAAAATAATTTTTTAGTCCCCCCCCCCCTCTAGCATCCATAAGGGATATTGGGGGAAACTAGTATGTTGGGGTATAGATGGGGTCCAAAGAAGCCAGTGCACTTTAAATTTATTCATCTGGGGGTGCTGGCTCCTCCCCTCTATGCTCTCTCCCACAGGCAGTTTAGAAAAAAAGTTCCCTCAGGAGAGGATGCACATCTCTGCAGCTCCAGAGAGTTTTCTTCAATGCCTATGAAAACTTTTATTATTTTCGGTATGCTGTCTGGGCAACACCGGCCTTACGAGGTGCAGAGCCACTTCCCCGCTGCAGGACCACCGTCCTGAGGGGCTGTTGTCCAGCGGGGCACTGTGCCTTGGCTGTCACAGCCGCAGCACACCGCACACCCCTAACACTGCTTGAAGGTGACATCGGTGGTGAGTAAAAACCAGGGACCCCGCTAGGGGAGTCCCCTGGTTCAAAGTGCGGCTGACCACGAGAGTGGCGTACGGGACCCTCCCTGGGGGGTCCCGCTAGGATCCCCCATTTGTAAACTGGCACAAAACTGCTTGACTAGCACTTGTGTGATGTTTTAAGCTGTTTAGGAGACTTTGGCATTATAAAATATATGTACAGCTCGGGCGCCATTGGAGGGGGTGGAGCTTCCTCAGAGCGGGACTTGGGGCGTTTTGGCGCTTTCCTCTGCTTACTGCAGCCCTCTGCAGCGCACACACACAGCGCTTCCTGCCTCACTGACACGCTGAAAAACTGGTACAGGGTATAGCAAAGGGGGAGAGCCGCTTGTGTACACTATCCTGAGCATATTTAGGAATGCAATTTTTAGTGCTCACTGTGTTATACAGAGCTGACAGTCTCACTGGGGCAATGCAACTCAGGGTGTGCTGGTATCATCCCTCTCTCTGTGTCTCCTCTCACAGTAGGGCAGGCTTGCATTATCACTCTGTGCGTATGTGTATGTTATTGTGCTTACTGTGAACATGGGTAAACAAGCTGTGCAGTGTATGTCACACCAGATACTCTACATTATCTAATGACTCTGTTTCCTGTGACCAATGCAGTCAATCTTCACAAATTGAGCCCCACTGGTTAGGTTCTCTTAAGACTATGATGTCAGATATGTCATCCCAGCTCACTGCTAATATGCAGAAAACTCAGCTACTGCAACAAGCTGATGCAGATTTAGCTCCTAGGGCTGATGCATAGCCCACCCCTCTCTCATGCAGGTCCCCAGAAGTGTGGTTTACCTGCGCTGCTATCTGATACAGATGATGATATCCAAGATGATGGGAATGACCTGGATCCCGTTAGTGGGGATCCCGATTCTACTCAGGCTATTGAACCCCTCATTTTGGCTATAAGGGATGTGTTAAAACTCCCTCTAGAGGACACTGTATCACAGCAGTCACAAGCCCAATGTCACTTTTCCTGATTCTCCAGCGTTAGATGACTTATTCAAACAGTCCTGGAAAAATCCAGACAACAAATTCCAAGTGTCCAAAAAGTTTTTGCGCACTTTCCCATTTGCTCCTGAAGGTAGAAAATTTTGGGAGGAACTCCCTGGTGTGGATGTCTTATAGGCCCTACACACTGGGCGATAATTCTCAAAGATATGAACGATCTCGTTCATATCTTTGAGTGTGGAGGCGCCAGCGATGAATGATGCGCGGCCCTGTGCTCGTTCATCGCTGGTGCCCCGTCGGCTGTGCATGCAGGCCAATATGGACGATCTCGTCCATATTTGTCTGCACTTCTATGGAGCCGTGTTTTAATACCTACGGTAAATCCTTTTCTCTGACGTCCTAGTGGATGCTGGGAACTCCGTAAGGACCATGGGGAATAGCGGCTCCGCAGGAGACTGGGCACATCTAAAGAAAGCTTTTAGGATCACCTGGTGTGCACTGGCTCCTCCCCCTATGACCCTCCTCCAAGCCTCAGTTAGATTTCTGTGCCCGACGAGAAGGGTGCACACTAGGGGCTCTCCTGAGCTCTCTGTGAAAGTTTTAGTTTAGATTGTAAACCGTTGGGAAAAACCAAAGGTGGACATAATGGCGTCCCGTCTAAACAAAAAACTAGACAGATATTGCGCCAGGTCAAGGGACCCTCAGGCAATAGCGGTGGACGCTCTGGTAACGCCGTGGGTGTACCAGTCAGTGTATGTGTTCCCTCCTCTGCCTCTCATACCAAAAGTACTGAGAATAATAAGAAGGAGAGGAGTAAGAACTATACTCGTGGTTCCGGATTGGCCAAGAAGGACTTGGTATCTGGAACTTCAAGAGATGCTCACGGACGAACCGTGGCCTCTATCTCTAAAAAAGGACCTGCTCCAGCAGGGGCCTTGTCTGTTCCAAGACTTACCGCGGCTGCGTTGGACGGCATGGCGGTTGAACGCCGGATCCTGAAGGAAAAAGGCATTCCGGATGAAGTCATCCCTACCCTGGTCAAGGCCAGGAAGGACGTAACCACAAAACATTATCACCGCATTTGGCGAAAATTTGTTGCGTGGGGTGAGGCCAAGAAGGCCCCTACAGAGGAATTTCAACTGGGTCGTTTCCTCCATTTCCTGCAAACAGGACTGTCTATGGGCCAAAAATTGGGGTCCATTAAGGTTCAAATTTCGGCCCTGTCGATTTTCTTCCAAAAAGAACTGGCTTCAGTGCCTGAAGTTCAGACATTTGTAAAAGGGGTACTGCATATACAGCCTCCTTTTGTGCCTCCAGTGGCACCTTGGGATCTCAATGTTGTGTTGAGTTTCCTAAAGTCACATTGGTTTGAACCACTCACCACTGTGGACTTAAAATATCTCACATGGAAGTGACGAGTTAGCCCTGGCTTCAGCCAGGCGTGTGTCAGAATTGGCGGCTTTATCATATAAAAGCCCTTACTTAATATTTCATTCTGACAGGGCAGAATTGAGGACTTGTCCTCAATTTCTACCTAAGGTGGTTTCTGCATTTCACATGAACCAACCTATTGTGGTACCTGCGGCTACTAAGGACTTGGAGGATTCCAAGTTGCTTGACGTGGTCAGGGCCCTGAAAATATATGTTTCCAGGACGGCTGGAGTCAGAAAATCTGACTCGCTGTTTATCCTGTATGCACCCAACAAGCTGGGTGCTCCTGCTTCTAAGCAGACGATTGCTCGTTGGAGTTGTAGTACAATTCAGCTTGCACATTCTGTGGCAGGCCTGCCACAGCCAAAAATCTGTAAATGCCCACTCCACAAGGAAGGTGGGATCATCGTGGGCAGCTGCCCGAGGGGTCTCGGCTTTACAACTTTGCCGAGCAGTTACTTGGTCAGGAGCAAATACGTTTGTAAAATTCTACAAATTTGATACCCTGGCTGAGGAGGACCTGGAGTTCTCTCATTCGGTGCTGCAGAGTCATCCGCACTCTCCCGCCCGTTTGGGAGCTTTGGTATAATCCCCATGGTCCTTACGGAGTTCCCAGCATCCACTAGGACGTCAGAGAAAATAAGAATTTACTTACCGATAATTCTATTTCTCGTAGTCCGTAGTGGATGCTGGGCGCCCATCCCAAGTGCGGATTGTCTGCAATACTGGTACATAATTATTGTTACCAAAAAAATTCGGGTTATTGTTGTAGTGAGCCATCTTTTCTAGAGGCTCCTTTATTATCATGCTGTTAACTGGGTTCAGATCACAAGTTGTACAGTGTGATTGGTGTGGCTGGTATGAGTCTTACCCGGGATTCAAAATCCTTCCTTATTGTGTACGCTCGTCCGGGCACAGTATCCTAACTGAGGCTTGGAGGAGGGTCATAGGGGGAGGAGCCAGTGCACACCAGGTGATCCTAAAAGCTTTCTTTAGATGTGCCCAGTCTCCTGCGGAGCCGCTATTCCCCATGGTCCTTACGGAGTTCCCAGCATCCACTACGGACTACGAGAAATAGAATTATCGGTAAGTAAATTCTTATTTTCTCGTAGTCCATAAGGGATATTGAGTACCCGCCTCAGTGCGTTGACTTTTCTGCAGGTTCTTGTTCTATAGTTACCTGTTCAGCTGTTGCTGTTATTGTTACCAGCCGTTGCTGGTTGTTTTATGTTAGTGGTTTGCTGGTGTGTAAATCTCACCACCTTTCTGTTATCATGTTCCTTCTCTCATATATGTCCTTTCTCCTTTTGGGCACGTTTTTACCCATGTGGGAGGGGGCATAGAGGGGAGGAACCAGCACACCCAGTTGAAGAAATTTAAAGTGCACTGGCTCCTTTGGACCCCGTCTATATCCCCATTGTACTAGTTTCCCCCAATATCCCTTATGGACTATGAGAAAAGGATTTACCGTAGGAATTAAAATCCTATTTTTTTTTCAATCGCATCTCCGTTTAAACTGCGTGGACCATAGGGCTTATATGTCCACATGAACAAAGCACACTAAGGTAAAATGCACCAAACAGTACAATTTATAGCAGAGTACAGCGCAGCATACTGTATCATGCCCCTATACACAGTCACTATACAGAGCACATCCACAAGAGTCTCTGAACATTAGCACAGCCAAAACAGCAGAGGGCCTCATACACTTTAACTATACTGCACAACCACTTATTGAAGTCTGGAGTCTGGACACAGCACAATCAAAACAGCAGAGTACAACGCATGAAACAGCAGCGTGCCTTGACTGAAATTGCGCTGAATCTCAGCCGCGGCGCCTTGTATGGAATACAAGTCACCCGAGAATTTGATGCTAGGAGGATGACGTTCGGCCTCAGCGTAGGATCAGAGTGGACTCTGATCCGCAGTGTTTGGAGCAGCTTGGATTCCAAGGAATACGAACCTCTTATGTCTAACTATTGTGTAGCAATGACCACTCACTGTGTTAAGGATTATGTGATGTGTGAGCCCACTTGATACTTTGTGAGACTATTCAGTTAGTCTCCCAATAGGTTTATTTAAGTAAGGCACGTTAACTTAATGTGTTAGCAGATATTAACACACAGAATCTGTGAAAAGCTCACAGATTTGTGTGTTAACCCTGTTGCAGCACTCGTTACCCCCGGGTTATCAGGGATTCTTTTTCGCCTGCCTGAGACAGGTGAAAAAAAATCTCTCATGACTTCTGGCTTCAGGGCTAATTAAATCACTCCGGGGATCAATTTCACTCGGTACTCTACCACAGCTAATTGAATTCCCCCCTATATATTTCTACATTTGTGAAATATATAGTTTGCTGGTACAGCTAGTTTGGTTTTATAATGTAACCTGTAAATATGTACATTTTGAAAATGTATAATTTTGTGCTATTTAAGTAGCCATAACAGTCACCATTAGTATAGTGTGTGTGTGTAGTATTTTTAAACTGTAAAACGTTAAAAAGCTCCACTTTACAACACGTTATTAGTGTTCAGGCTAGGTTTTTTTTTAGGGTAATTTGCCAATCACTGCTCCTGAAAATGGGCCTGGCCTCATTGGGAGCACCGTGGCCTTGAAAGGGATGAGTGTCTGGTTGTAGGCAAATAAAACCGGTCTTAACAAAGCAGAGTGCGCTTGATAAAGATTACCAAAGGAGAGCATACTGTACAAGGCAATACAGCAGCCAGGCAAAGCCTTATTAACCAGCAACAACAAATAAGCAGACTACAATATGTGTGAAACTAGAGGGGACTATAGGTGCCTTTTATCTGTCACATGACAAATCATATATTATAAATAGAAACCGTACTGAAATCTACATTTACATCTAGCTCACTGCACAAAATGCAGCAGCTTTCACCCAGGTAGATGTATAGGCACATTACTATATAAATACAACAATTTGTCCTACAAGGGCCCCCTCTCCCCCTGATCTTTAATGCAGGAACAGAGCAGTGACTATAAAAGAGGTAATGGAGGTATCCACAGAGTGGGAGAGCCATCTAGGATACCTTTAATTAGGTAATTTAACTGTGTGTGCCAAGAATGGGTTTAAGGTGGAGATAGATGAAAGAGACACAGGATGCAGATGCCTCTGTACAGGAGCCCTTTCCAAGGTTTAAATTATCAGTTCCACCTCCTGCCCCCCAGCGGGTTTGCAGTCCACGGAACGTCGCTGGGGACAGAGGGAATCAAGATGGTGAGCTAGTCTGGAGTCCACTGAAGGGTGGGCGGAGATTCTCCCAGTCCAGTCAGTGTTTAATGGTTGCCAGACTGGAGGGCTGGTTTGCTTTGGTTGCAGCGGGGTGGCGCACTCAGTGTGGCAGCCAGAGTGGGGACTAACCAAGTTCACCGGGAGGTGGGGTGACGCTTGTATACTGATGGTCAGCGCGGCGCAAAGATGCATCTAAAAGGGCAGGACATATTTTAGCGGTTTCAAATTGGGCAGGGCGTGGCGCCCCGCTAAAATAGCTTTGTGGGAACGCTTTGAAATGTAAAAACGTGTGGCTATAGTCTACTTTCTCTTACGTCCTAGATCAGAGGTTCTCAAACTCGGTCCTCGGGAGCCCACACAGTGCATGTTTTGCAGGTAATCCAGCAGGTGCACAGGTGTATTAATTACTCACTGACACATTTTAAAAGATCCACAGGTGGAGCTAATTATTTCACTTGCGATTCTGTGAGGAGACCTGCAAAACATGCACTGTGTGGGCCCCCGAGCACCGAGTTTGAGAACCTCTGTCCTAGATGATGCTGGGGTCCACATTAGTACCATGGGGTATAGACGGGTCCACCAGAAGCCATTGGCACTTTAAGAGTTTGAGAGTGTGGGCTGGCGCCTCCCTCTATGCCCCTTCTACCAGACTCAGTTTAGAAAATGTACCCATAGGAGCCGGTGACAGCTAGGGGAGCTCTCCAGAGTTTTCCTAGTAAAATGTTTATTATAGTTTTTTATTTTACAGGGAGGCTGCTGGCAACAGCCTCCCTGCAGCGAGGGACTAATGGGGGGGGGGGGGAAGCAGTGTCCGCCCTGCGGGGTCTGAGCCACTGTCTCCGCTGACTGGACACTGAGCACCAGAGGGGTCGGATCGCTCCCCGCCACAGGTGATCGCTCGTCCCAGCAGCATGCCGCCACCCCCTTACAGAGCTGTAGAAGTGGCGAGTGAGACACCGACCCCCCCTAGCAAGCGGGGGGCCAGTGTGAAGATGGCGGCAGAGGGGACGGAGCACAATATTAACTGCGCTCCTGGGAAGGCTCAGCGGTGCATGGAGCGGCGCTGTGAGGGGCGCCCTGGGTCAGCGCTTACCCCCTACACTGGTCCAGAAGCCTATCGGGGTCCTCGGATCTCAGCCAATACGAATTCAGCGCCATTTTCCTGCCTGCACAGCGCTGAGAAGGAGAATCAGGTCCCTCCACAGCAACTCCAGCTATCTGTATACAGTACCACGGGGTTGTAGAAGGGAGGGGACGCTGTAATACGACTGTGTGTCCTATTAAGATGCACAGTCAGCGCTGATAAGGGGTCTCCCTTTGGTAAAAGCGCTGTGTGGGTTGGCTCCAATCTCTGTGTCTCTCTTGCCATTCTTGTAGGGGGGGGGGGACTCTGTCTGTCCTCACCTGTGTGTGTGTATAGAGTGTTTGGTGGTCTCATTTAGCCATGTCCACGGACACTGTGTCATATGCTGCAGAGGATATATCCTCCCAGGATGATCCCATTCCATGTAATCAGGATAGCACTGGTTTAGCACAGATACCAGCAAGGGGGCCTGAGTGGTTTTCCTCTATCAAATCATGGATTTCTCAGATTTCTGACAGGGTTGCAAGTAATGAATCTGCAACCCAGGTATTACAGAACTCTATGGCAGTATGGCCCGATTCTGGTACCTCAGGACACTCCGCTATATACTCCAATAAGTGTGCGCTTGTGCATGTCACATAAGACAACACGGATACCGATACTGACACCACAGACGGTGATGGGGATGTGTCGCGGGGGTCCACATCTCTTGCAAAAGGGGTGCAATTGATGATAGAGGCTATCAGAGATGTGTTGAATATTAATGATACCACACCTGACAAGGTTGAGGAGGCCTTTTTCACTGAAAATAAAAAAACCTTGCTAACCTTCCCTGCGTCAAAGGAATTGAATGCTATATTTGAGACATCATGGGAAAACCCTGAGAAAAAATTCCAGGTCCCTAAACGGGTACAGGTGGCGTTTCCTTTCCTTGAGGATAGAAAATAATGGGAAAATCCGCCGATTGTTGACGTATCTGTGTCCAGACTCTCAAAGAAGGTGGTTTTACCTGTTCCGTGATCTACCGCTTTAAAGGAGCCGGCTGATCGGAAAGTTGATAACTCACTTAAATCGATGTACACTGCTTCAGGGGCCATATTACGTCCTACTATTGCTAGTGCATGGATTGCAAAGGCTATAGTAAAGTGGTCGGCTACCTTACTTGAGGATTTGGATACGATGGATAAGGATGATGTTGCATTATTTTTAAGCAATATACATGATTCAGCAGGTTTTATGGTAGAATCCATGAAAGACCTGGGTTCCATGGCTGCAGTAATATCTTCCATGTGTCAGGATTCTGTAACTTTGTCTGTCCACGGAGGGGGCACTAGTGGGTCAGTGTAGGTGTGATAGAGGAAACGGGGAGACTGAAGGAAAGTCCTGCGCATGAGCGCTTGATATTTATTATCACACAGGGATAACACAGCAACAGAACAACTGATATAACGGATGACAGGAATAATGAATGATAACTTAGTCCGATTAAATGAATGTTGCAAAAGTCACTGGTAACACATGAACAATGAAGATGAACTTGATATAAATGATAAGGCAATAATGAAATCAGATGCAGCAAACAAAACTCTGGTATATAACGAATAGCAATCAAAGCACACAGTCTCTGTAGAAGCACACGTCTTTAAGCCAAGCAAGGCCCTAGCAGGAGACAGTCCTAACACAGCAAGATGTTAAGTGCTAAAGGCAATGCACAGAGTGGAATGCTGGTAATTAGGTGCACAGGCTGAGAACTGAAAAACACCTGAGGAGAGTCTCTTACTGCAAATTGGTGTGCAGACTGTACTGGAGTTTGTAGCAACCTGGAACAATGAAGACTGGAGACTGGAACACAGGAACTTGCACACTGAATGTGACTCGCAGGAGAGCTGGAGTGGTTGCTGGTACTTGTAGTTCCACAGGAACACTGGAACAGGGAAACAACTAGGAGATGCCAGAAATAGGAGATTGCTGGAAACAAAGAATTGAAGACTGGAACCTGGAACTGCTGGGACCTGTAGTTCCACAGGTCCAATACACAGGGGTATCTCTGCAGACAGAGGACTGCAAACAGGAGACGCCTGTTCACAGAATGTGACGTGTTGTCCAAGGCGATGAGACTGAGCCAGGAACTGGAGTTTATACCCCTTGGTCTGTGATGATTGGATGTTGCAGCTGTGAGAACACACCCCGCTGGATTGGGTGTTCAGATCAGCTGTGAGTTAGCTGAAGCACTGTGTACTCCAGGCTGCAGTAGACTGAAAACTGGAACTGGAACTGAACTGAACTGCTGGAACCCGTAGTTCCACAGTAGTGATGCGATGGAGAATGCAGATTCCTGACACCATGTCTGTTTCAGCTCATCGAGGACTGTGGCTGCGCCAGTGGTTGGCCGACATGGACTCCAGAAAAAGTGTGGAGTCCCTACCGTATACAGGTCAGGCTCTCTTTGGGGAAGCTCTAGACGCGTGGATATCCACGGCTACAGCGGGAAAGTCTCCGTTTCTTCCCTCAGCAGCACCTGCTCCGAAGAAATCCTTCCCTTCATCTGCAACACAGTCCTTTCGGCCTAACAAGCCTAAAAAGGCCAGACCATCCAGTACTTTCTTTAGGGGAGGTCAGGTTAAGTCCAAGAAACCTGCCGCTGCAGGTTCCCAGGAACGAAAGCCTGCTTCAGGTATGCCAAAGTCCTCCGCATGACGGTGGGCCGCACGGCCTGGAGGTGGGGTCAGTGGGAGCGAAACTCAGACAATTCAGTCACGTCTGGGTATCGTCTGGCCTGGATACCTGGGTGATAGACATTGTATCCCAGGGATACAGGCTGGAATTTCAAAATCTTCCTCCTCGTTTTTTTCAAATCAGGCTTGCCAACTCTGTTGGAAGACAGCACTGTATTACAAGAAGCTGTCCAAAATCTGGTGGAGGCACAGGTCATTGTGCTAGTCCCTCCTCCTGCGCAGACCACAGGTTACTATTCGAACCTTTTTGTGGTACCGAAACTGTCTGGTTCGGTCAGGCCCATTCTGAACCTAAAATCATTGAACCCATTTCTAAAGGAGTTCAAGTTCAAGATGGAGTCTCTCAGGGAGGTGATATCGGGTCTGGAAGAGGGGGAATTCCTGGTATCCCTGGATATCAAGGATGCATACCTCCACATTCTGATATGGCTGCCTTATCAGGCTTATCTCCGTTTCGCATTGCTGGACTGTCCTTTCCAGTCCCAGGCCCTGCCATTCGGCCTCTCCACAGCATCGAGGGTGTTTACCAAGGTGATAGCAGAGATGATGGTTCTCCTCCGCAAACAAGGGGTGAACATCATTCCATATCTGGACGATCTGCTGATAAAGGCATCGTCCAAGGAGAATCTGCTGCATTCCATTGTTCTCACAACACGCCTCCTCAGGATTAATGGTTGGATTCTGAACCTTCCAAAGTCACATTTGGAACCAACCCAGAGGTTGTTCTTTCTGGGAATGATCATGGACACGGAAGTGCAGTAGGTGTTTCCTCCGCAGGAAAATGCATTGGTAATGAAGATTATGGTCCGGGATGTCCTGAACCAGCCCGGGTGTCGGTTCATCAATGCATTCGCCTGTTGGGAAAGATGGTGGCCTCTTACAAGTCTCTCCAGTACGGGAGGTTCCACGCTCGGTCCTTCCAACTGGATCTTCTGGACAAGTGGTCGGGATCTCATCTCCATATGCACCATAGAATTCGTCTGTCTCCAAAGGCCAGGATTTCGCTCCTCTGCTGGTTACAATTACCTCACCTTTTGGAGGGCCGCAGGTTCGGGATTCAGGATTGGGTCCTTCTAACCATGGATGCAAGCCTTCCGGGCTGGGGAGCAGTCACTCAAGGAGTAACTTTCCAAGGACGATGGTCAAGCCTGGATGCCGGCCTGCCCATCAACATACTGGAACTAAGAGCCGTCTACAACGGGCTTCTTCAAGTGGCCCCTCTTCTAAGAAATCGGTCCATTCAAGTGCAGTCGGACAACGTAACAACAGTGGCTTACATAAACTGACAGGGCGGAATGAAGAGCAGAGCGGCAATGTCAGAGATGACCAGAATACTCCTCTGGACAGAAAAACACTCGTTGTCGCTGTCAGCCATCTTCATTCCGGGAGTAGACAACTGGGAAGCAGACTACCTCAGCAGACACGATCTCCATCCAGGGGAGTGGGGTCCACATCCGGAGGTATTCAAGGAAATAACAGACCTTTGGGGACTACCCAAAATAGACATGATGGCCTCTCGTCTCAACAAGAAGCTTCGGCGTTATTGTTCCAGGTCGAGGGACACACAAGCAGTGGCAGTGGACGCCATGGTGTCTCCGTGGGTGTTCCAGTTAGTGTACGTGTTTCCACCACTCCCACTCATCCGAAGAATCCTAAAGCTCATAAGGAGAACAAGGGTTCGCGCGATCCTCATTGCTCCAGACTGGCCAAGAAGGGCTTGATACGCGGACCTTCTAAATCTAATGCAAGAAGAACCGAGGCCTCTTCCTCTTCGGGAGGACCTGCTGCAGCAGGGGCCGTTCGCCTATCAAGACTTACCGCGGCTACGTTTGACGGTATGGAAGTTGAGCGCCTGATTCTTGCACGGAAGGGCATTCCGAAGAAGGTCATTCCTACCCTGATACAGGCTAGGAAAGGGGTAACGTCTAAACATTACCATCGTATTTGGAAGAAATATGTCTCTTGGTGTGAGTCCAAGAAGTTTCCTACGGTGGAGTTTCAGCTCGGACATTTTCTCCTCTTCCTGCATGCTGGAGTGGATATGGGGCTGAGATTGGAATCTGTGAAGGTCCAGATTTCAGCCCTCTCCATCTTCTTCCAGAAACAATTGGCTGCCCTCCCTAAGGCTCAGACTTTTTTGAAGGGAGTTCTGCACATCCATCCTCCCTTTTGTACTGCCTGCGGCGCCTTGGGACCTTAACGTGGTGCTGCAGATCCTCCAGTCGGATTGGCTTGAGCCTCTACAGAAGGTTGAAGTCAAATTTCTTACATGGAAGGCTGTCACTTTGTTGGCCTTAGCTTCTGCTAGACGTGTGTCTGAATTGGGGGCTTTATCCTGTAAAAGCCCTTACTTGATCTACCACAAAGATAGAGCTGAGCTCCGGACGCGTCAGCAGTTTCTTCCGAAGGTTGTGTCGGCATTTCATATCAACCAACCTATTGTGGTGCCAGTGGCTACTGACTCCACAATCTCATGTCCTTGGATGTTGTAAGGCCTCTGAAGATATATGTGATGAGAACTTCTCGTCACAGAAAGTCAGACTCTCTGTTTGTCCTATATGATCCCAAGAAAATTGGGTGTCCTGCTTCTAAGCAGACTATTTCTCGCTGGATTCGGTTCACTATCCAGCACGCTTATTCTACGGCAGGACTGCCGTGTCCAAGATCTGTTAAGGCCCACTCTACTCGTAAGGTAGGGTCTTTCTGGGCGGCTGCCCGGGGTGTCTCTGCAGTGCAACTTTGCCTAGCTGCAATTTGGTCTGGGTCAAACACGTTTGCAAAGTTTTACAAGTTCGATACTTTGGCCTCTGATGATCTGAAATTCAGTCAATCAGTTCTGCTGGAGCCTCCACGCTCTCCCTCCCGTTCTGGGAGCTTTGGTACATCCCCATGGTACTAATGTGGACCCCAGCATCCTCTAGGATGTAAGAGAAAATAGGGTTTTGGTTACCTACCAGTGCATCCTTTTCTTGTAGTACGTAGGGGATGCTGGGCGCCCTGACTTTTTGAGAGTTCCTTGGTCTTCATGGTGTGATGCCTCTTGCTTAGTGGTATTGCAGCCTCTGGGGCCTTTCAGAAAAGGTATGTTTATACTGACAGATCGCAGTGCGTCTGTGCCAAGTAAATTTACCAAAAAGTTAGGTATTTTACTCACGGCTTAACGAAGAAATTTCTTCGTTCTGGTGATCGGAGTGTGATTGACAGGAAGTGGGTGTTTCTAGGCGGAAACTGGCCGTTTTATGGGTGTGTGCGGAAAAACGCTGCGGTTTCTGGGAAAAATGCGGGAGTGGCAGGAGAAACGTGGGAGTGTCTGGAAGAATGCTGGGTGTGTTTGTGACGTCAAACCAGGAACAAAACTGACTGAACTGATTGCAGTGGCAGAGTAAGTCCCGAGCTACTCAGAAATTGCAAAGAAATTTCTATTCGCAACTATGCGAATCTTTCGTTCGCAATTCTGCAAAGCTAAGATTCACTCCCAGTAGGCGGCGGCTTAGCGTGTGCAAAGCTGCTAAAGCAGCCAGCGAGCGAACAACTCGGAATGAGGGCCATCACTTGTTGCTGTCATTTGTAAAGGGGGCAATTTATCAGATTTGCAAAAAGTAGTGACACTGTAACAGAGCAGGGACCCCACTATATACACCAGGGCATAGGAGTACAGGTCGGGTGTACTAATGCCCACTTTATTAAGACTCCATAGTACCAGGTAGTGAGGACCAGCATAGGGGAGTCAGCGCTTGACCTGTAGCCCCTCCCCGAGCTCCGGGCGCCATCTACTGCTGGTTTTCCCACCCTGGAGCTGCATCACACTCTCCCTCACTCCCTGCCAGAGACGCTGGGCCCCATCTTCTGTGATTAGCTGTGACTGGTCTCCGGGACTGCAGGGCAAGGTCTCCTCTGTAAATCGGCCTGTACATCAGCGCCGTGATTTTACAGACACTTAAGAATTCTAAATGTTGTTATTAAGACAGCGTTAGTTAAAAACAAGTGTACCTCTACCAGAATATATTGTACGAGTATTCTGATATATACATCCGGTCATGGACCGTGCATTGTTATGTATATACATATTCTAGTCCAGTGCAGGTTTATTGTCTTACTGAAATAATTATCTGCATAGTCACTGTGACTGTGTGTGCCTGTATCTGCTGTGTGGATTTCACTTTCTTTGTATCCAAGCTTTAGCTATCACTGTATTCTGTACCCTAAGGGACAAGGTGTGTCAGGGTCGTATATATAGTGTTTTACTGTATTTACCATCAAGTGTACTCAGTAACATAATATCAGATTTATTCGCTGGTGTTGTGTACTATGGGGGTCATTCTAAGTTGATCGCTCGCTGCCGATTTTCTCAGCGCAGCGATCATGTGAAAAATCGGCATTTATGCGCATGCGTATGCCCCGCAATGCGCACGCACAACGTACGGGTACAAATCCCTTTGTGGTTGTGCTGAGGTTGTAGCGAAGTTTTTCTTTGCACTGACGGCCGCAAGCCACAAGAGGATTGACAGGAAGGGGGCGTTTCTGGGTGTAAACTGACCGTTTTCAGGGAGTGTTTGCAAAAACGCAGGCGTGTCTGGAAAAATGCATGCATGGCTGTGCGTTCGCTGGGCGGGTGTATGACGTCAAATCAGGACACGAATAGGCTGAAGTGATCGGAAGCGCTGAGTAGGTTTAGAGCTACTCTGAAACTGCACAAACTGTTTTTGCAGAGCTCTGCTGCACAAGCGTTCACACTTCTGCTAAGCTAAAATACACTCCCCAGTGGGCGGCGGAATAGCGTTTGCACGGCTGCTAAAACTAGCTAGTGAGCGATCATCTCGGAATGATCCCCTATGTACGCAGTCACATAGTACCAGATTTAGATGCTGGTGTTGTGTACTATGGTGGTCATTCAGAGTTGTTCGCTCGCTAGCTACTTTTAGCAGAAATGCAAACACAAAGCCGCCGCCCTCTGGGAGTGTATCTTATCCATAGCAGAATTGCTAACAAACGATTAGCAATTCTGCTATTAAGTATTTCTTTGCAGTTTCTGAGTAGCTCCAGACCTACTCCTAGATTGCGATCACCTCAGTCTGTTTAGTTCCTGATTTGATGTCACAAACATGCCCAGCATCTGGCCAGCCACTCCTCCGTTTCTCCAGCCACTCCTGCGTTTTTACCTGGCACGCCTGCGTTTTTTAGCACACTCCCTGAAAACGGCCAGTTTCCACCCAGAAACACCCACTTCCTGTCAATCACACTACGATCAGCAGAGCGATTGAAAAGCTTAGTTCGTCTGTGAGTAAAATAGCATAGTTTTTTTGTAAAATTGCTTAGCGCTTGCGCCCTGCTGTGCATATGCATGCGCAGAACTGCCGGATTTTAGCCTATTAGCAATTCTGCTAAAAATAGCAGCGAGCGAACAACTCGGAATGACCACCTATGTACGCTGTCGCATACTAGGGTATTGTACTCTGTCTGGCTGTATCGTACTCATACGCTCTGCGGTTACATTCACTAAAATGTCTAACACAAAGGGTGGGTAAACCGTGGACGCTACTGTATCATGCAGCGCATGCGCCAGGGATTTGCCTGAGGTGGAAACTTTGTATTGAATCAATCTTTGGTTAGACATAAACCTACCCCAACCCACTCTTGTGTCAAGGGGTCATCTAAGCGGACTACCTCCTCCTCACAATCCACTAATATCTCGGAAGATTCTTCTGATAAGGATTAGGAGTATACTGCCCCGTCAGACACTGATACAGCTGCTTCTGACGAGGAATCTACTATTCTGGTTGATGTCCCTGATTTAGTGGTTGCTATTAAGTAGATCCTACAGATCACTGATTATGATGAGGATTCCACTACAGTTTCTAAGAAACTTGATAAGTTTAAACGTCAAAAGGTAACTAAAACATTATTACCGCATTCTGACCATTTAGTAGACATACGTCAAGAACCCTGGTCTTTGCCAGGAAAGAAATTCTCCCTGTCTAAAAAGATGGTAGCTCGTTATCCTCTCCCTTCTGAGTTGTGTAACAAGTGGGAAAATTCACCGCCGGTGGATTCCCATGTCACCCGTCTTGTGGTGTCATCTACTCTGCCTGTCACCACTGTCACCTCATTGAAGGAACTGACAGATAAGCCTGTGGAGGGATGCCTGAAGTCTATTTACTCCCTTACAGGTGCTGTACATAAACCCACTATAGAAGCCTCTTGGGCTGCAAAAGGATTTGAAGCATGAGTTTGGGCATTAGAGGAAGAGCTGCCTCAGGATATATCTGGCATTGCCACACAGTACCTGTCTCACATTACCACCGCCGCCTATTATATTTAGGATGCATCCTCTGAGGCAGGTGTGTTAGCGGCCAAGGCATTGACTACGTTCATCCTGGCTCGCCGTATTCTGTGGTTGAGGTTGTGGAAGGTGGACCTGGACTCCAAAAAGCCCTTGGAGGTACTCTGACTTAGCTGTTGCTAAGACTGCATTTCTCCCGAATACTAATCCTTCTGCACAGAAGACAAAAAGTACCACTTTTCGCTCCTTTCGGCCTCAAGGGAAAGCAAAAGGTCAGGCATTCCCGAGACAATCTCGTGCTTCCATAACCACCAAGCCCAAGGCAAAACAATCCTGGTCCACCCGTCAGCCTGCTTCTAAACACGACAAGCCTGCTGTATGACGGGGTGGGCCTCCCCCTGGGGGACCCCAGGGTGGGAGGCCGACTTCTGCGATTCACCCAGGTTTGGTTAAAGACCACTTCCGAGGCATGGGTGCGAGAAGTTGTCTCTCATGAGTATGTAGTCTCTTTCAAGAGACGTCCCCCTCAACAGTTCTGCACAACAGTTATCCCTTCGGATCCGTTGAAGGCGCAAGCTCTACAACTGGTTGTGCAATCCCTCCTGGATACAGGAGTGGTAGTGCCGGTACCTCTGTCCCAGAGGGGCAGAGGATACTATTCGACCCTGTTTATAGACCCGAAACCAAATGGGTCTTTCCGGCCTATACTCAACCTCAAATCACTGAACAAGTTTGTGAGAGTATCCAAGTTCCGTATGGAAACGCTGCGCTCAATTGTTCTGGCCATGGAACCCGGAAACTATATGGTATCCCTGGATATACAAAATGCTCACCTGCATATACCTATTGCCATATTGCATAAGCCATATCTGCGGTTTGCTATTGGCAACCTTCACTATCAATTCCAGGCTCTGCCGTTTGGACTGGCCATGGCCCCTCGGATCTTCACCAAGATTATGGCTGCGATGACAGGTCATCTCCGTAGCCAGGGAGTCAGGATCATGCCGTATCTGCACGACTTGCTGGTTCTGGCAAACTCCCACGATGTCCTCCTTAGTCATCTACAACTGATGGTAAACTTCCAACAAGCCAACGGGTGGCTCATCAACTGGAAGAAGTCCTTGCTGGTCCCTGCTCGGTGCATGGTGCACCTGCTTGACACACACAGTCAACAGCTGTTTCTGTCTTCAGAGAAGGTCCTGAAACTTCAGAACAGGATCAGATAATTCCTCTCTCGCCCAAGAGTGTCGATACACTCGGAGATGCAAGTGCTAGACCTCATGGTGTTGGCGTTCAACTTGGTAGAGTACGCTCAATTTCATTCCCGCTCTCTGCATAGTTTAATCCTTTCCAAGTGGTACGGCCTACCTCATTGGATCAGTTTTCACATGATCTCCTTGACTCCGGAGGTTCGTCTGTTGCTGACCTGGTGGCTACAGGAACAGCAGTTGAGCAGGGGCTGTCCCTTCTGGATCCCCAACTGGGTCCTACTGACTACGGACGCCAATCTAAGGGGTTGGGGCGCAGTGTTGGAGCAACATTCTTTCCAGGGTCGGTGGACCAAGGAGGAATCATTCCTCCCGATAAATATTCTGGAATTGTGGGCAGTGTTCAATGCTTTGTCTCTCGCCCTGCCTCTGATACAGAACAGCCCTGTTCAGTTACGGTCAGACAATGCCACCACGGTGGCGTACATAAACCATTCAGGCGGCAATCAAAGCCGCATGGTAATGGTGGAAGTGTCAAAAATCCTTCGTTGGGCGGAACGCCATCTGCCGGCAATATCGGCAGTGTTCATCCCGGGAGTCCTCAACTGGGAAGCGGATTTCCTCAGTCGTCAGGACGTGCACGCCGGAGAGTGAAGTCTTCATCAGGGAGTCTTTCAACTACTAGTGGACAAGTGGGGCCTACCAGATGTAGACCTGATGGAGCCTCGACACAATCACAAAGTTCCAGTCTTCTGATCATAAACCAGGGATCCTCAAGCAGCGTTCGTGGACGCACTGGTAATTCCATGGAACTTTCGGCTGCCATACGTGTTCCCTCCAGTGTCACTCCTGCCCAGGGTACTGCGGAAGTTCAAACAAGAAGGAGGAATTCTACTTCTAGTTGCTCCAGCGTGGCCCAGACGGCATTGGTTCTCAGACCTACAGGGTCTGTCGATCGAGCATCCTCTTCTACTTCCTCAACGCCCAGACCTTGTTCAGGGCCCTTGTGTCCACCCGGAGCTGGCCAGACTGGCTTTGACGGCGTGGCTCTTGAAGCTTCACTCCTGAGGGCCAAAGGATTTCCGAGGCGGTTATCCAAACTATGCTGAAGGCCCGCAAACCGGCATCTGCGTGGATTTATTAAAGGATCTGTAATTCTTACTTCACCTGGTGTGCTGCTAAGAATTACGATGCATACAAATTCAGTACTTCCAGACTTCTGGCTTTTCTACAAGGCCTGTTTCTTTTTCATCCACTAGGGGTCACTGGAGTACTCTAGGGATATGGACGGTTCCACAGAAACTAGGCACTGAATAAGTTAAAATTTGAGACTACTTCTCCCCTCCATATCCCAGAGTACCTCAGTGTTTTTTCGGTGCTCACCGAGCAACTAGGCCTGTGGAGTTTCTCCACAATTATTGGATTTATTTTTGATTTTTCAATGTTCCACATCCCTTCCCCCCTTCCTGAATGGCGAGGGTCCGGGATAGTGGAAGCTGCTGAAGCAGCTGTAGGTGTCGGACCTCTCTAAAAAGAGCTCCCTCACTACCACGTGCAGGACTAAAACCTGCAGTAAAGGCTGGACGGAACTTACAGAGAAGCCCCGTCATAGCCCTCACCACAGGGTCCAGGTATGTTGAACGGGGCGGTCAGCTCACGCTGCCGCCTCGCTGTGTGGGATACTGTGTGTGTGGCCGCCGGCCGCTGCCTTCAGCCGCCCGCCGCCG
Organism: Pseudophryne corroboree; assembly: GCF_028390025.1. Lineage (NCBI taxonomy): Eukaryota > Metazoa > Chordata > Amphibia > Anura > Myobatrachidae > Pseudophryne > Pseudophryne corroboree. Next base: position 328,616,050 of record NC_086448.1, read on the forward strand.
CTTCCAGCGCCGCTGTCTATGCTGTGTCCCCCGCCGCTCTGAGCCGCGCCGGCCACGTTGATTTATGCATAAACCGCTCCACGGCTCTATGCAGCGCGCTCCCCGGCCCTCGATGCCGCTTCCGGCTCCCTCTCCACCATAGCCCGGCTCCGTGTATAGAGAACGATACACGGAGCACGGGGGGGGGGGGGGGGTGGCACACAAATCAGAGTTTTTGTAAAAGCAAGGCTTCATAGCTCTGTGAGTAACTTTGATGCCACAGTGATGTTCCCTGCACACAGAAATGTCAGGGTCACTGGATAAAATCTCATGATTCAACTCTTGTTGATAAAAGAAAGTATGTTTACTAGAGTACAGCAGCGCTGCATATGTATTACAATAGGCTATTAAGTCTTTGTTAAACAGGATACATGTTGCTCATATATGTGCAGGTTTGAATGCAACATAGTATGTTTATTAAATCTGCTTACATAATTATAAGTCTGCATATTTAACCATTTTTCCTGTTGTTTTTCCAGAATTTCCTGTATTACATCTCTCCTCCATTGAAGGTGCAGGGGTGTTAAGGGGAATTTGGAACCAGGCATATTGCTGACGTGTACTGCACTTGGCCAGATATATATTTGTAAAGACACCTTAGTGCTATTTACTGAGTCGCGCAAGTTGTATTTTGTATTATCTGTCGGTATAATGAGTAAGACACCAGCAAAGACTATTATTCTTATCATAACTGTTTATAATGATTTTATCCCAAAGACTGCAAATCTGAATCATGGCTGTGGTCAGCCAAATACTGGCTTTGTTCACTGTTGTAAAGTAAGATGTGTTATACAATTGGTCAGCACGTGGTGATTATAAAACAGTATCTATGGAGCTCTGCAAGCATTGTGAGTTCAGGCTCACCTGCAGCAGCTTTGTTTAATTCACTTAGCCACACCACAATTGGATACGCCCGATCTCATCTGATCTTGGAAGCTGAGCAGTGTTGGGCCTGGTTAGCCACCTGGGAATACAAGGTGCTGTAGGTATTTTTAAATCTACAGCCACACCACACTGGATACGGGACCCATTAACTAAGCTGCGGTTAAGCAGCAGACATCTCAGGTTTTTTAAGCCTGTGAGTGGTCACATTTAGTTTCAGACTTCTAAGAATTATTATACCTCTGAATCAGGATATATCTGGATATATGTGTGTATGTATGCATATATGAAATATATATATGTTTATAAGGTCTGAGTATGTGTGAATATACGTTGTTGTATATATGTGTGTGTATATATGTATGTATATATATATATATATATATATATATATATATGAATCCAATAAACACGGCACTCAGAGATAATATGATGAAAAACTGCATATATTCATTAATGCTTCTGTGTTCATTCTGAGGACGGGGCTTGCTGCCCCGAAACGTTAATGAATATATCCAGTTTTTCATCATATTATCTCTGAGTGCCGTGTTTATTGGATTCATATCTCTTCACTCATTCTGGCACCGGAGGAAGTTGTTCTTTGATTCAGAGTGCCGGCTGACTTTGGAAATGTATACATATATATATATATATCAAAACAAAAGGGGGTAACCCTTAGCGCTGTGTGTATATAGACCGAGCTGCACACCAGAGGGAACCTCCTGTTAGATGAGGTCCAATATAAGGTACGGAAAAAAGGGGGGGATCTGGGTGCGCTAAAACTGAACTGTCATCCACAACCATACAAATAGAAACAGTGATCCAGAAATTTAATATTTATTGCATAAAAACAGGGGATTTTTTCCCTTCACATAAAAACCGAATGGTTCTTTCAGGATTTTCAGACAATACAATTCATACCAATACACGATGAACAGTGTACATTCAGTGTTGGTAAAACATTATCAAACGAACTGTGTATGATGGTGGAAACATTACTTGTGGAAACCCAACGCGTTTCGTCCCAATTAGGGACTTCTTCAGGGGTGTTTATCAAGTGCCAGACTTGTTTATAGAATATCCTGAAAGGACGTATATCGCATTATAAAATGATGAAACAGGTATAAACCCAAAATTGGTAAGTGGCGGATAATCCGTCAGTAGGTTTCCGTATTTTTTAAAAACGGGCCATATTTAACAGAACATGGAAAAATTACCAGCCATATAATCAAGATAAATACGCTCTGGCTCTATGTGAAGAAGACTAACGCTCAACCTCAATTGATAACTTCTTCGCAGTGAATGAAACTAGATGAGCATGTAGTGGTTCTCTCAAAGTCCGGGTTGCACTCTGGACTTTGAGAGAACCACTACATGCTCATCTAGTTTCATTCACTGCGAAGAAGTTATCAATTGAGGTTGAGCGTTAGTCTTCTTCACATAGAGCCAGAGCGTATTTATCTTGATTATATGGCTGGTAATTTTTCCATGTTCTGTTAAATATGGCCCATTTTTAAAAAATACGGAAACCTACTGACGGATTATCCGCCACTTACCAATTTTGGGTTTATACCTGTTTCATCATTTTATAATGCGATATACGTCCTTTCAGGATATTCTATAAATGTTATGATTCCAGCACTCTGGTCAGAGGAGATCTTGTGGCAAGGACCCGAGCACTGGAACGGAATGCTGGGGAAGGGAGCAGGACAGGAAAATAGCCCCTTGCGCCCTAACTCTGTTGTCTCACCCGTGTTGTCAGAAATCCCCTGCGAGACTATGGTTTCTTGAGCCCTTGGCAGCCGCGTTTGAAGGGCGGATTATGTCTGCCCAACTTCGATGCCCCCCGGTCTTAATGAGAGACAAAGGGAAACCCGAGACAGGGTGATAACAAGAGGCCCTCTAACTAAACAACCAGGCCAGGGGCTAAGCAAACTCAAAACTATAATATGTGCGGAGAAACCGCCAAGAAAAAGGACAACCAAAATATCCACTTGTCCAATTCTCCTACCCGGCACCGCCGAGTACCAGAGAGGACTTGTGGAAGCGGAACCCTCCGCAAATGCTCCAAACACAAAATATAAAAGGTAAAGCGGCTGAGCCGCAACACACGGCAGAGCCGCAACTCACGAACACCACTGGATATAAAACGGTGATCAGTCAGGACTCCAGGGACGAGATGGTAACTCCCGAGAACAGGACTTCTGAGGACTGGAATGACCGGATACAGCAGGACTGGAAACAGACTCTCAGCAAACAAAGGCAGCATGCAGGAAGCTATTACCGGCGTCTGTGAGAAGCCCTGGGAGTGTACTTAACAGGGAGTCCTCCAATCAGCTGTTTAGAGGCTGATTGGACTAAATGCCGTGCAGCTGCCTTGCTGCACGGCCAGAGAACAGGTGAACGCATTAAATCCTAAAACCCAGCAACGGGGAACGCGGTCCGCCAGTGGCGTCCCCGTTGCTAGGGTCCGTGCGGCTTCAGCGCGCCCGGCGTCTAGCGTTGCTAGGGAGCCGGCGGCTGTACGTGCACGGCGTCCCTAGATGCTAGGCGCCGGGTTGCGTGGACAAGCGGACCCCGGCGCCTAACAGTACCCCCCCTTGAGGAGGGGTCAAGGAACCCCTAAAGCCAGGTTTCCGAGGAAATTCCCGAAAAAATGCCCTCTTGAGCCTCGGAGCATGAAGATCCTTATCCAGGACCCAAGACCTTTCCTCCGGACCATAGCCTCTCCAGTGAACCAGAAAATAAAGCCGGCCCCGGGACAATTTGGAATCGAGAACCTTCTCCACCAAGAACTCCTGTTGTCCCTGTACATCCACCGGAGATCTACCCTGAGAGATCCTCCGAGGAAATCTACTGGAAGAAACGTATAGTTTCAACAGGGAACAATGAAACGTATTTCCAATCCTGAGAGATCTTGGTAAACGTAACCGAAAGGCAACTGGGTTAACTCTTTTAATAATAAGAAATGGCCCAATAAATTTGGGTCCCAATCTAGCCGAGGATTGTCGAAGCCTGATGTTACGAGTCGACAACCATACCCTATCTCCCACCTTAAAAGTGCAAGGACGTCGGAGCCTGTCAGAAAATTTCTTCTCTCGAAAGGCCGCTTTTCTGAGAGCAAGGTGCACTTTTTTCCAAATGGCTCTGAGATGGGAGGTTAAGGTTAGCGAGGAGACTGAGGAATGATGAAAAAAAAGAATTAGCTCTGGGGTGAAAACCAAAAACTGAAAAGAATGGAGACTCTTTAGTGAAGGAATGACAAGAATTATTGTAAGCAAACTCCGCCAACGGAAGAAACTCGGACCAATCATTCTGGAGTTTGGCAGAATACAAGCGCAAATACTGTTTCAATGATTGGTTAACTCGCTCGGTTTGCCCATTGGATTGTGGGTGGTAACCGGATGTTAACGACAATTTCATCTTTAATGAGGCACAAAAACATTTCCAGAATTGTGCGATGAATTGTGGACCCCGATCATAAACAATATCAGTAGGCAACCCATGAAGTCTGAAAACATGGCGGAGAAACAAAACTGCCAACCCTTGGGCAGAAGGCAATCGGGGGAGAGCAATAAAATGAGCCATCTTGCTAAAACGGTCCACTACCACCCATATGACTCGGAATCCGGCTGAAAGGGGAAGGTCAACCACAAAATCCATGGAAATATGGGACCATGGCCTGAGAGGAACATTTAAGGGCATAAGTTGCCCGATAGGCAAGGAACGGGGAACCTTATGCTGTGCACAAACCTGACATGAATAAACAAACTCCTTAACGTCTTTAGAAAGACCAGGCCACCATACTGAGCGAGAGACTAACTCCAAAGTCTTAGAGATTCCCGGATGCCCGGAAACTTTGTTATCATGGAATTCCGTTAAATCAGTAGCTCTCAAAAACTCAGGGACGTAAAGACGACCAGCAGGAGTATTTCCAGGAGCTTGGTGTTGAAGCTGTTTTAACTGGGTAAATAAATCTTGTGTGAGGCCTGCCCAGATGACCGAAGATGGAAGTATGGGAGTAACAGGACTGTTATTGTGAACCGGAAGAAAGCTGCGTGACAGGGCATCAGCCTTAGTATTCTTGGAACCAGGCCTGAAAGTGATTATAAATTTGAAACGAGTAAAAAATAAAGCCCAACGTGCCTGCCGGGCATTAAGCCGTTTAGCCGATTCGATGTATTGCAGGTTTTTATGGTCAGTCAATACTGAAATAGTATGTTTTGCTCCCTCCAGCCAATGCCTCCACTCCTCGAAAGCCCACTTTACCGCCAGTAGCTCCCGATTACCAACGTCATAGTTGGATTCAGCGGAGGAGAATTTCCTGGACATAAAGGCACAAGGATGTAACTCCAGAGACTCCGGATCCTTTTGAGAAAGGATAGCCCCCACTCCAACCTCCGAGGCATCAACCTCCACAACAAAGGGCAATTCCGGATTGGGATGTCTGAGGACTGGAGCCGAGACAAAGGCTTGTTTCAAGGCCCTGAAGGACAACTCGGCTTCACGCGACCAGTTGGTAGGATCCGCTCCTTTCTTTGTCAGAGCTACAATGGGAGCAACCAGGTCAGAAAAAGAATGAATGAACCTCCTATAATAATTCGCAAACCCTAAAAAGCGCTGAATTGCTTTTAAATTGGTGGGTTGCGCCCAACTAAGGATGGCCTGGAGCTTCTTTGGTTCCATGGAAAATCCCAGAGGGGAAATAATGTACCCTAAAAAAGATACTTCCGTGACATGAAACTCACACTTCTCCAGCTTGGCATATAAATGATTCTCACGTAACTTTTGAAGAACCAGACGCACCTGGGTAACATGTTGTTCCATTGATTCAGAATAAATCAGGATGTCATCTAAGTAAACGACCACGAATTTCCCTAGGAAGTCACGGAGCACATCGTTAATGAGGTCTTGAAAAACTGCTGGAGCATTAGACAAGCCGAACGGCATCACCAGGTACTCGTAGTGACCCGACTGAGTACTGAAGGCCGTTTTCCACTCATCTCCAGATTTAATTCGGATGAGGTTGTACGCTCCTCTAAGGTCAATTTTAGAAAAAATCACAGCAGAACGTAACTGATCAAAGAGTACAGAAATCAACGGCAAAGGATAGGTGTTTTTAACTGAGATCTTATTCAGGGCTCTAAAATCAATGCAAGGTCTAAGCGAGCCATCCTTTTTCTCCACAAAGAAGAAGCCTGCACTTAAAGGAGATTTTGATGGTCTAATAAATCCTTTCTCAAGGCGCTCCTTTACATAATCATTCATAGCCGCAGTTTCTGGCCCGGATAATGCATATAATCTTCCCTTTGGCAATGCGGCACCAGGAATTAACTCAATAGCACAATCATAAGGCCGATGGGGAGGCAGAATGTCCGCATTGCCTTTGGAGAAAACATCAGCAAACTCCTGGTATTCCACCGGAATGGGTTCTGGAATGATAGCTGCTACTCTGACTGGAAACGTGATACATTCCTTATCACAAAAAGTACCCCATTGTGAAATCTCCCCCGACCGCCAATCAATGGTGGTATTATGAAAGGCCAGCTAAGGGTGACCCAGAACAACTGGAACTGCTGGGCAATGTGTAAGAAAGAACTCGATTTTCTCGGAATGTAGAGCTCCTACTGTAAGTAGTACAGAGGGTGTACGGCAGGGGTGTCCAAACTTTTTGCAAAGAGGGCCAGATTCGGTGAGGTCAAAATGTGTGGGGGCCGACCATTCCGCCTGACATTCTTTGAACCATTAATCACCTCAGAAGACTAACAAATAACTTGTCTTACCTGCTCTAATGTGAAGGGTGATACTGAGATCTCGACTGCAGTAAATAGGCCAGGTCTGGCTCAAAGACAGTGGTTTTGATGCGCAATATGTCACGCAGGTGAGAGTCACTTAGTCTTGTCCTCACGCGGTTTTTGTTATGGTTCATAACCGAGAATGTCTTCTCGCACAAGTATGTTGAGCCAAACAAGCTCAGCATTTTCTTGGCAAATGTTCGGGTCTCTTGGAACCTGCCTTTATCCAGCTGGCGGTAAAAGTTGACAAGAGGGAGCTTGTCAACTTGGACTGCGACACTCGGCGTCACACTGCAGCTCAATGAGCTCCAGCTGCAGGTGGTCTGGAGCGTTATCAGGAACCACGGAGAAAGGAGAGGAAAAAAGTGTGATCTCCTTTTCAATAGCTGCAAAATCATGAAAGCGCTGTTGAAACTCCTCAGCCAGAGATGAGATATCTGCTTCATACCTCCTCATTTGTGCACTGATATTGTTCTCTGGAAAACTGGTCATTATTTCCTGTAGCGATGGGAAATGTGTGGTATTGGGCTGCATTTGTGACAGGTGTCCTTGGAAAAGTTGCAGCTTGGTCCCAAAGGCTTTGATGTACGAATACAGTTGGCTTACCACTGCATTTTGCCCCTGAAGGCTCGTGTTCAGTGCATTCAGATGTCGTGTTATGTCAACTAAAAATCCAAAATCAGCCAGCCAAACGGGATCAGATAGTTCTGGCATTGTTTGTCCCTTTTGTGCTAAGAATTGTCCGATTTCTTTCCTAAGAGAGTAGAAGCGCTGCAGTGCAGACCCCCGACTGAGCCATCTTATGTCGTTGTGATACACAACATCTCCGTATTCAGCCTGGATGTCGAGTAGAAACTGTTGAAACTGGCGGTGGCACAGGGCTCTGGAGCGGATATAATTAATAGCCTTTATCACCGGTTTCATAACATGATCATATTTCAGATGTTTGGCACAGAGAACTTGTTGGTGAATAATACAGTGGAGTTTTATAGCTTTGCCTCCTTCTTCTCTGACTTTATTACAGACTAGGGTTGATAATCCACTTCGCTCGCCAGCCATGGCAGGTGCGCCATCCGTAATAATCCCAGTGACTTTATTCCACGGTAGTTTCATGTCATCTACAGCGGAACAAACAGAAACAAATAAATCTGTTCCTCTTGTTTGGTCCTTAAGGCTCTGGAGGTCAAGTAGCTCTTCACTCACGTTCATTTCATTGTCCACTCCTCTCAAAAAAATCAGTAACTGAGCGGTGTCAGATGCGTCCGTGCTTTCGTCGCAGGCTAATGAAAAAAAGTCAAACTCCACTCCTTTTGCCTCTAACTCTCTTAATATCAGATGAAACGTCTTCAATTCTCCGTACCACAGTGTTACGAGCCAGGCAAATATTGGCAAACTCTTGCTTCTTCTCGGGACACATTTTCTCCACCATTTTCATCACACAGTCTTTGATAAATTCACCCTCAGTAAAAGATTTGCAGTGCTTGGCAATCAGCGTTGCTACCTCGTAGCTCGCCTTTGTGGCATTTTCATTTGACTCACGGGCTCTTGTAAAAAAGCACTGCTGTGTCTTTAAAACCGCTTCCAGTTGCTTCAATTTTTCACTGCGTTTGTTCCCAGTTAGCGTGTCGTAGTTAGCATGTTTTGTCTGGTAGTGCCTCTTGATATTGAACTCCTTGTAAACAGCCACAGTCTCTTGGCAAATTAGGCAAATACAGTTGTTTCGTATTTCAGTGAAAAAATACTGCAATTTCCACTTGTCCTGGAAGCGTCGGCCCTCGCTGTCAACTTTCCTTTTTTTTGTTACAGTCGCCATTTTAGAAATGGGCAGGAAAGGTTCACACAAGGGTTAGGCAGCGAGAGTGCGGTCACAGGTCGGCTGGAATATAAAATAGCATTTTTTATATCACAGTAGGAAAGTAGGAGCAGTGCTGCCAGATACACAAATGCCCCCAGTGCTGCCAGATGCACAAATGCCCCAAGTGCTGCCAGATGCACATTATATATCCCCACAGTGCTGCCAGATGCACAAATGCCCCCAGTGCTGCCAGATGCACAAATGCCCCAAGTGCTGCCAGATGCACATTATATATCCCCACAGTGCTGCCAGATGCACAAATGCCCCCAGTGCTGCCAGATGCACAAATGCCCCCAGTGCTGCACAAATGCCCCCAGTGCTGCCAGATGCACAAATGCCCCCAGTGCTGCCAGACGCACAAATGCCCCCAGTGCTGCCAGATGCACAAATGCCCCCAGTGCTGCCAGATGCACAAGTGCCCCCAGTGCTGCCAGACGCACAAATGCCCCCAGTGCTGCCAGACGCACAAATGCCCCCAGTGCTGCCAGACGCACAAATGCCCCCAGTGCTGCCAGACGCACAAATGCCCCCAGTGCTGCCAGACGCACAAATGCCCCCAGTGCTGCCAGACGCACATTATATACCCCCAGTGCTGTCAGATACATAAATGCCCCCCAGTGCTGTCAGATACACAAATGCCCCCCCCCCCACAAGTGCTGCCAGATGCACATTATATATCCCCACAGTGCTGCCAGATGCACAAATGCCCCCAGTGCTGTCAGATACACATTATATACCCCCAGTGCTGTCAGATACATAAATGCCCCCCAGTGCTGTCAGATACACAAATGCCCCCCCCCAAGTGCTGCCAGATGCACATTATATATCCCCACAGTGTTGCCAGATGCACAAATGCCCCCAGTGCTGCCAGATGCACAAATGCCCCCAGTGCTGCCAGACGCACAAATGCCCCCAGTGCTGCCAGACGCACAAATGCCCCCAGTGCTGCCAGACGCACAAATGCCGCCAGTGCTGCCAGACGCACAAATGCCGCCAGTGCTGCCAGACGCACAAATGCCCCCAGTGCTGCCAGACGCACAAATGCCCCCAGTGCTGCCAGACGCACAAATGCCCCCAGTGCTGTCAGATACACATTATATACCCCCAGTGCTGTCAGATACATAAATGCCCCCCAGTGCTGTCAGATACACAAATGCCCCCCCAGTGCTGCCAGATGCACAAATGCCCCCCCAGTGCTGCCAGATGCACAAATGCCCCCAGTGCTGCCAGATGCACAAATGCCCCCAGTGCTGCCAGATGCACAAATGCCCCCAGTGCTGCCAGACGCACAAATGCCCCCAGTGCTGCCAGACGCACAAATGCCCCCAGTGCTGCCAGACGCACAAATGCCCCCAGTGCTGCCAGACGCACAAATGCCCCCAGTGCTGCCAGACGCACAAATGCCCCCAGTGCTGTCAGATACACATTATATACCCCCAGTGCTGCCAGATACACAAATGCCCCCCCCAGTGCTGCCAGATGCACACATGCCCCCCCCCCAGTGCTGCCAGATGCACAAATGCCCCCCCCAGTGCTGCCAGATGCACAAATGCCCCCCCCCAGTGCTGCCAGATGCACAAATGCCCCCAGTGCTGCCAGATGCACAAATGCCCCCAGTGCTGCCAGATGCACAAATGCCCCCAGTGCTGCCAGATGCACAGTAACCATCTCTGGCTGCCAGCACAAGTAATACTAGCTTTGGACAAGTGACGTCCCTCTGGCTATAGTACACAGGGAACGGATGGGCCACAGCTGGACACTGACATGAACCCGGCGCTGCCGGTCACCAGAAGCCGCTTGCGGAAACAAGAGCCGTGAGCCCGGGACAGACGACACTTACCAGATCTCCTCACTCAGCCGCGCTGTCCTCCCGCTGATCTCACTCAGCCGCGCTGTCCTCCCGCTGATCTCACTCAGCCGCGCTGTCCTCCCGCCGATCTCACGGACACAGGCGGCTGCGGCCAATCGACTACGTCTTCCTGTTCACCAGCGGCCAATGACACAGTAGCGGGCGCCGAGATCCTCCCCGATTGGCGCTGCCCTGCCCACGTCCCGCCCTCAGGACGCACTAGACGCCATTTTAGGAACTGGCAAATTATGAATGGAGTTTATTTCACAAACTCAGCCAGTGGGTTGCGGGACGGGTAAAATGTGTGCACGGGCCGCGTTTGGCCCGCGGGCCGGACTTTGGACATGCCTGGTGTACGGAGAGAAATAATCCCATTAGACAGCGGACTCCCATCTAAGCCATGCATGGTGACACACCTACCCAAAGGTAACTGAGGAATGCCTAAGGCCTTAGCCCAAGTTAAATCCATAAAGTTTCCTGCAGCTCCACTGTCAACAAAAGCCGACACCGAAGAACTGAGGGTGCCAAAGGATACTTTAACTGGGACTAAAAGGGAGTTATTCGAGGAGATAAGCTGCAGACCTAGGTGAACCCCCTCACAATTCACCTGGTCAAAGCGTTTCCCGACTTGTTCGGACAATTACGAGCAAAATGTCCCTTACCCCCACAGTACAGACAAAGACCAGAATTTTGCCTTCTGGCTCTTTCTTCAGGAGACAGCCGGGAGAGACCCATCTGCATGGGCTCCTCTACGTCTTCAGGAATGGAATATACACACGGAGTTGACCTTACAGGTGCTCCTTTTTCAGCCCTCCGCTCTCTGAGACGACGATCAATCTTAATAGAAAGCTCCATGAGTTTATCGAGAGTCTCAGGAGCGGGGTACTGAAGAAGACTGTCTTTTATAGACTCTGATAAGCCGAGGCGAAACTGACTGCGCAGGGCTGGGTCATTCCAGCCACAGTCGTTCGACCAACGGCGAAACTCCGTACAATAAACCTCCGCAGGATTTCTACCCTGTCTGAGAGTGCGCAACTGACTTTCAGCGGACGCCTCTCTATCAGGGTCATCATACAAGAGCACTAAAGACTCAAAAAAAGCGTCAACTGACAACAATGCCGGATCCTCTGCTCTTAAACCAAATGCCCAGGTCTGAGGATCCCCCTGGAGCAAAGAAATAATAATCCCGACCCGCTGAGATTCAGTACCCGAGGAAGTCGGTCTTAAACGAAAATAAAGTTTACAGGATTCTTTAAAATTAAAAAACTCTTTTCTATCACCAGAAAAACGGTCAGGCAAATGCATCTTTGGTTCAGGGACTACCCTTGGGGAAGCTCGCAAAAGATCTTCTTGCGACTTCACCCGAAGAGAAAGATCCTGAACCATCTGAGTAAGTTCTTGAATCTGGCTGACTAAGAGCTGACCAGGATTTGGCCCTAAACCTGTTGGATTCATGAGGCCGATAAACTCTCACAAAACTGAATGAGAAAAAATTAAACCCCGTTTAATTTTAAGTTTAGGTTTGGCCGGTAATAATGTTATGATTCCAGCGCTCTGGTCAGAGGAGATCTTGTGGCAAGGACCGGAGCACTGGAACGGAATGCTGGGGAAGGGAGCAGGACAGGAAAATAGCCTCTTGCGCCCTAACTCTGTTGTCTCACCCGTGTTGTCAGAAATCCCCTGCGAGACTATGGTTTCTTGAGCCCTTGGCAGCCGCGTTTGAAGGGCGGATTATATCTGCCCAACTTCGATGCCCCCCGGTCTTAATGAGAGACAAAGGGAAACCCGAGACAGGGTGATAACAAGAGGCCCTCTAACTAAACAACCAGGCCAGGGGCTAAGCAAACTCAAAACTATAATATGTGCGGAGAAACCGCCAAGAAAAAGGACAACCAAAATATCCACTTGTCCAATTCTCCTACCCAGCACCGCCGAGTACCAGAGAGGACTTGTGGAAGCGGAACCCTCCGCAAATGCTCCAAACACAAAATATAAAAGATAAAACGGCTGAGCCGCAACACACGGCAGAGCCGCAACTCACGAACACCACTGGATATAAAACGGTGATCAGTCAGGACTCCAGGGACGAGATGGTAACTCCCGAGTACAGGACTTCTGAGGACTGGAATGACCGGATACAGCAGGACTGGAAACAGACTCTCAGCAAACAAAGGCAGCATGCAGGAAGCTATTACCGGCGTCTGTGAGAAGCCCTGGGAGTGTACTTAACAGGGAGTCCTTCAATCAGCTGTTTAGAGGCTGATTGGACTAAATGCCGTGCAGCTGCCTTGCTGCACGGCCAGAGAACAGGTGAACGCATTAAATCCTAAAACCCAGCAACGGGGAACGCGGTCCGCCAGTGGCGTCCCCGTTGCTAGGGTCCGTGCGGCTTCAGCGCGCCCGGCGTCTAGCGTTGCTAGGGAGCCGGCGGCTGTACGTGCACGGCGTCCCTAGTTGCTAGGCGCCGGGTCGCGTGGACAAGCGGACCCCGGCGCCTAACAATAAACAAGTCTGGCACTTGATAAACACCCCTGAAGAAGTCCCTGATTGGGACGAAACGCGTTGGATTTCCACAAGTACTGTTTCCACCAGTACTGTTTCCACCATCATACACAGTTCGTTTACATTCAATGTTGGTAAAACATTATTAAACGAACTGTGTATGATGGTGGAAACAGTACTTGTGGAAATCCAACGCGTTTCGTCCCAATCAGGGACTTCTTCAGGGGTGTTTATCAAGTGCCAGACTTGTTTATAGAATATCCTGAAAGGACGTATATCGCATTATAAAATGATGAAACAGGTATAAACCCAAAATTGGTAAGTGGCGGATAATCCGTCAGTAGGTTTCCGTATTTTTTTAAAAACGGGCCATATTTAACAGAACATGGAAAAATTACCAGCCATATAATCAAGATAAATACGCTCTGGCTCTATGTGAAGAAGACTAACGCTCAACCTCAATTGATAACTTCTTCGCAGTGAATGAAACTAGATGAGCATGTAGTGGTTCTCTCAAAGTCCGGGTTACACTCTGGACTTTGAGAGAACCACTACATGCTCATCTAGTTTCATTCACTGCGAAGAAGTTATCAATTGAGGTTGAGCGTTAGTCTTCTTCACATTGTCACGATCCGGGTATCTGGACGCCATTTCTTACCCATCAGATGCCTCCTAAGGCTGGCTCAGCGCTCCAGGACCGGATCCCATCTGTTATCCTGATGTGTACATTCCTGTATCCTCTCCTGTCACTCTGGGACGCTGTCACAGTAAACGCCATATTACACCTGGCATGGCGTCTCCCGCGGCCTCCGCCGCCGTCCCTGAACTTCTGCATGCAGAGTGTCTGAGTGGCGATTACGTCAGCCGCGGCCTCCGCTGTGTCCGCGTGGTTTTATGTGCATCTGTCAGCCTGGCGCCTCCTGTCTCCGGTGGCCGGCGCCGCCATTACTGTTTTCATTACCACATGGATTACAAACCAAACTTCCCTCCAAGTGTCTGCATGGGCGCAGCCATCTTGGATTCTGTCAGCTGATCATTTCCACCAATCTGTTCTCAGTATTGATAATCTGCATAATTGCCTAGCCAATCCCTTCCTTGCTGCAGGTATAAATACACTGTGCCTGAGCAAGGAAGGCGTCAGTGCTTTGGTTGTCAAACCTAGTTCCTGTTTGTCTCTCTCCTGTGATTGTCTTCCAGGTTCCAGCTCCTGTCTCAAGACTTCCACCATAGAGACCCGCACCAGCATTCCACCTGCGGTGTAGCCTGACTCTCCAATCCATTGTGGATTCATCTGTTTCCAGCTACAACATTACCTGCTTCCAGCTCAGCTTCCAGCAGAGTACAGCTTCCCTTAAAGGGCCGGTGTCCTTTCTACACTTTACCACTCTCCACCGGTATTATTATTTCTCCGCTCTCAAGTTCTACATTTCAGTTCATATTTCATCGCTCCCAAGTTCATTTATTATTTAACTGGTTCCAGCCAGTATCCACTCCGTGCTAACAACAGTCTGGTTCCAGCCAGTATCCACAGCAGCTGTTTTATCTTCAGCAACCCAGCTTTTCCTGGAACACCAGCTGGCACAATCCTGGGTTATCTCCATTGCTACAGTCGGGCCTGGTAAGGACTTTCCATCTAGAAGATCATAAGAACTATCTCACACTACCAGTGCCCTGTGGCTCCTGCCATCCTGTAGTACCCAGGAACTGTATTTATTCTTTGCTGACTTTTACGTTTTCTTTTACTGCTGCTGTGTTGCGGAGTTGTCATAATAAACATCATTGACTTTTATCCAAGTTGTCGTGGTCACGCCTTCGGGCAGTTATTATTCATGTTACTTACATGTCCAGGGGTCTGATACAACCTCCCAGGTTCCGGTACATCTCAGCCCCTACAACTGAGGCTGCCTCCTGTCAGCTCAGGCCCTCAGTTGTGACAGTAAGCACTGACCTAATGAATCCAGCCGGAGACCAGGATCAAGCGGCCAGGCCGATGCAAGAACTGGCAGCCCGACTAGAACATCAGGAGGCTGCACAGGGCCACATCATCCGCTGTCTCCAGGATCTCTCTACTCGGCTGGATGGGATTCAGACAACTCTCCGTGGATCAGGCGCGTCTGGTGCGTCAACCACAGTGACTCCAGCTATAACCCCACCCACCTTACCCATTTCTGCTCCACATCTTCATCTTCCAACGCCAGCAAAATTTGACGGATCTCCAAGATTCTGCAGGGGATTTCTCAACCAGTGTGAGATTCAGTTTGAGCTACAACCTGGCAATTTTCCCAGTGACCGTACAAAAATTGCCTACATTATTTCTCTTCTCAGTGGCTCAGCCCTTGATTGGGCATCACCGTTATGGGAGAGGTCCGACACTCTGCTATTTTCCTACACTGCCTTCGTGTCAACATTCAGGCGCATCTTCGACGAGCCAGGCCGGGTAACCTCAGCTTCATCCGAGATTCTCCGTTTACGCCAGGGGTCACGTACTGTAGGACAATATCTGATACAGTTCCAGATCCTGGCATCCGAACTGGCATGGAACGACGAGGCCCTGTATGCTGCATTCTGGCATGGCTTATCTGAGCGTATTAAAGATGAGTTAGCTACCAGAGACTTACCTTCTAAGTTAGATGAGCTAATCTCACTCTGCACGAAAGTTGATTTACGTTTCAGAGAGAGAGCAACTGAGCGTGGAAGATCATCTGCTCCAAAATCTTCTGCTCCTCCTCCTCGTCAACTGTCACCATCTAAAGATGAGCCCATGCAACTTGGCCGTTCCCGTTTGACTCCTGCTGAGCGCCGAAGACGTCTCTCCGAGTTTCTCTGTCTCTATTGTGCAGCTCCGTCTCACACCATTAATGCCTGTCCCAAACGTCCGGGAAACTCCAAATCCTAGCTCGCCAAGGAGAGGGCCGGCTAGGAGTAATGATCTCCTCTCCATCTCCTCAAGATTGTAATCTCCCAGTCTCGCTTCAAGTTGCTCAACGTTATCGGAACGTCATTGCCCTCCTTGATTCCGGAGCAGCTGGGAACTTTATTACCGAAGCCTATGTTAAACGGTGGTCCCTACCCACCGAGAGACTTCCTTCGTCCATTTCTTTAACTGCCGTGGATGGCAGCAAAATTTTTGATGCAGTTATTTCTTTAAGGACTCTACCAGTTCGTCTGAGAGTGGGAGTTCTTCATTCCGAACTTATTTCTTTTTTAGTGATTCCAAGAGCCACACATCCTGTGGTCCTGGGCCTTCCATGGCTCCGTCTTCACAATCCTACAATTGATTGGACGACTACGCAAATCCTGGCATGGGGTTCCTCCTGTGCTGAGACATGTTTGTTTAAAGTATTGCCTGTCTGTTCTTCCTCCCCCAGGTCGTCTGATGTTCCACCTCCATATCAAGATTTCACGGATGTGTTCAGTAAAGCTTCTGCTGATATCCTTCCTCCTCATAGAGAATGGGACTGTCCGATTGATCTCGTTCCAGGGAAGGTTCCACCTCGAGGCCGAACTTATCCGTTGTCTCTGCCTGAGACGCATTCTATGGAGGAATATATTAAAGAGAACCTAGCAAAGGGGTTCATTCGACCTTCTTCTTCTCCAGCCGGCGCAGGCTTCTTTTTTGTAAAAAAGAAAGATGGTGGTCTGCGGCCGTGCATCGACTACAGAGGTTTGAACGACATTACCATCAAGAACCGTTATCCTTTACCCCTGATTACTGAGCTCTTTGACAGAGTTAGCGGAGCTACCATCTTTACAAAGCTGGACTTGCGAGGTGCATACAATCTCATCCGGATCCGTGAGGGTGACGAGTGGAAGACCGCCTTTAACACCCGTGACGGACATTATGAGTACCTCGTCATGCCCTTCGGATTGAGCAATGCTCCAGCTGTCTTCCAGCATTTTGTCAATGAGATCTTCAGAGACATTCTATACCGTCATGTCGTGGTCTATCTAGACGATATCCTCATTTTTGCCAACGATTTAGAGGAACATCGTTTTTGGGTTAAAGAGGTTCTGTCCCGTCTCCGTGTCAATCATCTCTATTGCAAATTAGAAAAATGCGTCTTTGAAGTCAAGTCCATTCCGTTTCTAGGGTACATTGTGTCCGGTTCCGGACTAGAGATGGATCCTGAGAAACTACAAGCAATCCAAAATTGGCCGGTACCCTTAACTCTCAAAGGGGTCCAGAGGTTCTTAGGGTTCGCCAACTATTACCGAAAGTTTATACGAGACTTTTCCACCATTGTGGCGCCTATTACTGCTTTCACTAAGAAGGGTGCTAACCCGTCCAAGTGGTCTGAAGAAGCCATGCAAGCATTTCATCTTTTAAAACAAAGGTTCATCTCTGCGCCTGTTCTGAAACAGCCTGACATCGACTCTCCTTTCATCTTAGAGGTGGATGCCTCCTCCGTTGGAGTAGGAGCGGTGTTATCTCAGAGGGCTAAAGATGGCCATTTACACCCTTGCAGTTTCTTCTCCCGGAAGTTCTCCCCAGCTGAGCGCAACTATGCCATTGGCGACCAGGAGTTGCTAGCCATCAAGCTCGCTCTAGAAGAGTGGAGGTATCTGTTGGAGGGAGCTTCTCATTCAATCACCATACTTACAGACCACAAGAACCTTTTATACCTGAAGGGCGCACAATGTCTCAACCCTCGTCAGGCCAGATGGGCACTTTTCTTTTCCAGGTTCGACTTTAAACTCCAGTTCTGTCCGGGCTCTCAGAATCGCAAGGCCGATGCCCTTTCCCGCTCATGGGAGCAAGAAAATGAGTCAGAGTCTTCAGACAAGCATCCTATTATAAATCCGTTGGCATTCTCCACGGTAGGGATGGACTCTACGCCCCCATCAGGGAAAAGTTTTGTGAAGTCGATGCTAAGGAAGAAGCTCATGCATTGGGCCCATGCTTCCCGTTTTGCCGGACATACAGGTATCCAAAAAACCCTGGAGTTTATCTCTAGGTCCTATTGGTGGCCAACTCTGAAAAAGGACGTCTTGGAGTTTATTGCATCTTGCCCAAAGTGTGCCCAACATAAAGTATCCCGCCAGTCGCCTGCGGGGCAACTGGTTCCACTATCCGTTCCCCGTCGACCATGGACCCACTTGTCGATGGATTTCATTACAGACTTACCCATGTGCAACAAGTTCAATACCATCTGGGTGGTAGTTGACCGGTTCACCAAGATGGCACACTTCATTCCTCTCACCGGTCTTCCGTCAGCTTCCAAGTTGGCTCAAGTATTCATACAAGAGATCTTCCGACTCCACGGTCTTCCTGAAGAAATTATCTCAGATCGAGGAGTTCAATTCACAGCCAAATTCTGGCGAAGTTTATGTCAAGTCCTCCAAGTCAAGCTAAAGTTTTCCACGGCTTACCATCCTCAGACCAATGGTCAAACCGAGAGGGTGAATCAGGACTTGGAGGCCTTCCTCCGCATCTATGTGTCCTCCTCTCAAGATGACTGGGTTCAATTACTTCCCTGGGCCGAGTTCTGTCATAACAACCAGTATCATTCTTCATCTGCTTCAACACCATTCTTCACTAACTTTGGATTCCACCCTAAAGTCCCTGAGTTCCAACCGCTTCCAGCAACTTCTGTTCCCGCAGTGGATATCACCTTGCATCAGTTTGCCAATATCTGGAAGAGCGTACGATCAGCTCTGCTCAAGGCATCGTTCAGGTACAAGAAGTTTGCGGATAAGAAGCGTCGAGCAGTTCCTGCTCTCAAGGTGGGTGATCGGGTATGGTTATCCACGAAGAATTTGAGGTTAAGAGTTCCCAGTATGAAGTTTGCACCTCGCTATATCGGTCCTTTCAAGATTGAACAAGTCATCAATCCTGTTGCTTACAGACTCCAGTTGCCTCCCTTCTTAAAAATACCCAGGACATTCCATGTTTCCCTGTTGAAACCGCTGATCTTGAATCGGTTTCATTCCTCACTTCCTCCAACTCCGAAAGTCCAAACTCAACGAGGCGTTGAGTATGAAGTGGCCAAGATCCTGGACTCACGTCACCGTTACGGTCAACTACAATATCTTATTGACTGGAAGGGTTATGGTCCTGAGGAACGTTCATGGACCAATGCTTCTGATGTCCATGCTCCTGCCTTGGTCCGGAGATTCCATTCCAAGTTTCCTCAAAAGCCAAAGAAGTGTCCTGGGGCCACTCCTAAAGGGGGGGGGGGCTGCTGTCACGATCCGGGTATCTGGACGCCATTTCTTACCCATCAGATGCCTCCTAAGGCTGGCTCAGCGCTCCAGGACCGGATCCCATCTGTTATCCTGATGTGTACATTCCTGTATCCTCTCCTGTCACTCTGGGACGCTGTCACAGTAAACGCCATATTACACCTGGCATGGCGTCTCCCGCGGCCTCCGCCGCCGTCCCTGAACTTCTGCATGCAGAGTGTCTGAGTGGCGATTACGTCAGCCGCGGCCTCCGCTGTGTCCGCGTGTTTGGATGTGCATCTGTCAGCCTGGTGCCTCCTGTCTCCGGTGGCCGGCGCCGCCATTACTGTTTTCATTACCACATGGATTACAAACCAAACTTCCCTCCAAGTGTCTGCATGGGCGCAGCCATCTTGGATTCTGTCAGCTGATCATTTCCACCAATCTGTTCTCAGTATTGATAATCTGCATAATTGCCTAGCCAATCCCTTCCTTGCTGCAGGTATAAATACACTGTGCCTGAGCAAGGAAGGCGTCAGTGCTTTGGTTGTCAAACCTAGTTCCTGTTTGTCTCTCTCCTGTGATTGTCTTCCAGGTTCCAGCTCCTGTCTCAAGACTTCCACCATAGAGACCCGCACCAGCATTCCACCTGCGGTGTAGCCTGACTCTCCAATCCATTGTGGATTCATCTGTTTCCAGCTACAACATTACCTGCTTCCAGCTCAGCTTCCAGCAGAGTACAGCTTCCCTTAAAGGGCCGGTGTCCTTTCTACACTTTACCACTCTCCACCGGTATTATTATTTCTCCGCTCTCAAGTTCTACATTTCAGTTCATATTTCATCGCTCCCAAGTTCATTTATTATTTAACTGGTTCCAGCCAGTATCCACTCCGTGCTAACAACAGTCTGGTTCCAGCCAGTATCCACAGCAGCTGTTTTATCTTCAGCAACCCAGCTTTTCCTGGAACACCAGCTGGCACAATCCTGGGTTATCTCCATTGCTACAGTCGGGCCTGGTAAGGACTTTCCATCTAGAAGATCATAAGAACTATCTCACACTACCAGTGCCCTGTGGCTCCTGCCATCCTGTAGTACCCAGGAACTGTATTTATTCTTTGCTGACTTTTACGTTTTCTTTTACTGCTGCTGTGTTGCGGAGTTGTCATAATAAACATCATTGACTTTTATCCAAGTTGTCGTGGTCACGCCTTCGGGCAGTTATTATTCATGTTACTTACATGTCCAGGGGTCTGATACAACCTCCCAGGTTCCGGTACATCTCAGCCCCTACAACTGAGGCTGCCTCCTGTCAGCTCAGGCCCTCAGTTGTGACAGTAAGCACTGACCTAATGAATCCAGCCGGAGACCAGGATCAAGCGGCCAGGCCGATGCAAGAACTGGCAGCCCGACTAGAACATCAGGAGGCTGCACAGGGCCACATCATCCGCTGTCTCCAGGATCTCTCTACTCGGCTGGATGGGATTCAGACAACTCTCCGTGGATCAGGCGCGTCTGGTGCGTCAACCACAGTGACTCCAGCTATAACCCCACCCACCTTACCCATTTCTGCTCCACATCTTCATCTTCCAACGCCAGCAAAATTTGACGGATCTCCAAGATTCTGCAGGGGATTTCTCAACCAGTGTGAGATTCAGTTTGAGCTACAACCTGGCAATTTTCCCAGTGACCGTACAAAAATTGCCTACATTATTTCTCTTCTCAGTGGCTCAGCCCTTGATTGGGCATCACCGTTATGGGAGAGGTCCGACACCCTGCTATTTTCCTACACTGCCTTCGTGTCAACATTCAGGCGCATCTTCGACGAGCCAGGCCGGGTAACCTCAGCTTCATCCGAGATTCTCCGTTTACGCCAGGGGTCACGTACTGTAGGACAATATCTGATACAGTTCCAGATCCTGGCATCCGAACTGGCATGGAACGACGAGGCCCTGTATGCTGCATTCTGGCATGGCTTATCTGAGCGTATTAAAGATGAGTTAGCTACCAGAGACTTACCTTCTAAGTTAGATGAGCTAATCTCACTCTGCACGAAAGTTGATTTACGTTTCAGAGAGAGAGCAACTGAGCGTGGAAGATCATCTGCTCCAAAATCTTCTGCTCCTCCTCCTCGTCAACTGTCACCATCTAAAGATGAGCCCATGCAACTTGGCCGTTCCCGTTTGACTCCTGCTGAGCGCCGAAGACGTCTCTCCGAGTTTCTCTGTCTCTATTGTGCAGCTCCGTCTCACACCATTAATGCCTGTCCCAAACGTCCGGGAAACTCCAAATCCTAGCTCGCCAAGGAGAGGGCCGGCTAGGAGTAATGATCTCCTCTCCATCTCCTCAAGATTGTAATCTCCCAGTCTCGCTTCAAGTTGCTCAACGTTATCGGAACGTCATTGCCCTCCTTGATTCCGGAGCAGCTGGGAACTTTATTACCGAAGCCTATGTTAAACGGTGGTCCCTACCCACCGAGAGACTTCCTTCGTCCATTTCTTTAACTGCCGTGGATGGCAGCAAAATTTTTGATGCAGTTATTTCTTTAAGGACTCTACCAGTTCGTCTGAGAGTGGGAGTTCTTCATTCCGAACTTATTTCTTTTTTAGTGATTCCAAGAGCCACACATCCTGTGGTCCTGGGCCTTCCATGGCTCCGTCTTCACAATCCTACAATTGATTGGACGACTACGCAAATCCTGGCATGGGGTTCCTCCTGTGCTGAGACATGTTTGTTTAAAGTATTGCCTGTCTGTTCTTCCTCCCCCAGGTCGTCTGATGTTCCACCTCCATATCAAGATTTCACGGATGTGTTCAGTAAAGCTTCTGCTGATATCCTTCCTCCTCATAGAGAATGGGACTGTCCGATTGATCTCGTTCCAGGGAAGGTTCCACCTCGAGGCCGAACTTATCCGTTGTCTCTGCCTGAGACGCATTCTATGGAGGAATATATTAAAGAGAACCTAGCAAAGGGGTTCATTCGACCTTCTTCTTCTCCAGCCGGCGCAGGCTTCTTTTTTGTAAAAAAGAAAGATGGTGGTCTGCGGCCGTGCATCGACTACAGAGGTTTGAACGACATTACCATCAAGAACCGTTATCCTTTACCCCTGATTACTGAGCTCTTTGACAGAGTTAGCGGAGCTACCATCTTTACAAAGCTGGACTTGCGAGGTGCATACAATCTCATCCGGATCCGTGAGGGTGACGAGTGGAAGACCGCCTTTAACACCCGTGACGGACATTATGAGTACCTCGTCATGCCCTTCGGATTGAGCAATGCTCCAGCTGTCTTCCAGCATTTTGTCAATGAGATCTTCAGAGACATTCTATACCGTCATGTCGTGGTCTATCTAGACGATATCCTCATTTTTGCCAACGATTTAGAGGAACATCGTTTTTGGGTTAAAGAGGTTCTGTCCCGTCTCCGTGTCAATCATCTCTATTGCAAATTAGAAAAATGCGTCTTTGAAGTCAAGTCCATTCCGTTTCTAGGGTACATTGTGTCCGGTTCCGGACTAGAGATGGATCCTGAGAAACTACAAGCAATCCAAAATTGGCCGGTACCCTTAACTCTCAAAGGGGTCCAGAGGTTCTTAGGGTTCGCCAACTATTACCGAAAGTTTATACGAGACTTTTCCACCATTGTGGCGCCTATTACTGCTTTCACTAAGAAGGGTGCTAACCCGTCCAAGTGGTCTGAAGAAGCCATGCAAGCATTTCATCTTTTAAAACAAAGGTTCATCTCTGCGCCTGTTCTGAAACAGCCTGACATCGACTCTCCTTTCATCTTAGAGGTGGATGCCTCCTCCGTTGGAGTAGGAGCGGTGTTATCTCAGAGGGCTAAAGATGGCCATTTACACCCTTGCAGTTTCTTCTCCCGGAAGTTCTCCCCAGCTGAGCGCAACTATGCCATTGGCGACCAGGAGTTGCTAGCCATCAAGCTCGCTCTAGAAGAGTGGAGGTATCTGTTGGAGGGAGCTTCTCATTCAATCACCATACTTACAGACCACAAGAACCTTTTATACCTGAAGGGCGCACAATGTCTCAACCCTCGTCAGGCCAGATGGGCACTTTTCTTTTCCAGGTTCGACTTTAAACTCCAGTTCTGTCCGGGCTCTCAGAATCGCAAGGCCGATGCCCTTTCCCGCTCATGGGAGCAAGAAAATGAGTCAGAGTCTTCAGACAAGCATCCTATTATAAATCCGTTGGCATTCTCCACGGTAGGGATGGACTCTACGCCCCCATCAGGGAAAAGTTTTGTGAAGTCGATGCTAAGGAAGAAGCTCATGCATTGGGCCCATGCTTCCCGTTTTGCCGGACATACAGGTATCCAAAAAACCCTGGAGTTTATCTCTAGGTCCTATTGGTGGCCAACTCTGAAAAAGGACGTCTTGGAGTTTATTGCATCTTGCCCAAAGTGTGCCCAACATAAAGTATCCCGCCAGTCGCCTGCGGGGCAACTGGTTCCACTATCCGTTCCCCGTCGACCATGGACCCACTTGTCGATGGATTTCATTACAGACTTACCCATGTGCAACAAGTTCAATACCATCTGGGTGGTAGTTGACCGGTTCACCAAGATGGCACACTTCATTCCTCTCACCGGTCTTCCGTCAGCTTCCAAGTTGGCTCAAGTATTCATACAAGAGATCTTCCGACTCCACGGTCTTCCTGAAGAAATTATCTCAGATCGAGGAGTTCAATTCACAGCCAAATTCTGGCGAAGTTTATGTCAAGTCCTCCAAGTCAAGCTAAAGTTTTCCACGGCTTACCATCCTCAGACCAATGGTCAAACCGAGAGGGTGAATCAGGACTTGGAGGCCTTCCTCCGCATCTATGTGTCCTCCTCTCAAGATGACTGGGTTCAATTACTTCCCTGGGCCGAGTTCTGTCATAACAACCAGTATCATTCTTCATCTGCTTCAACACCATTCTTCACTAACTTTGGATTCCACCCTAAAGTCCCTGAGTTCCAACCGCTTCCAGCAACTTCTGTTCCCGCAGTGGATATCACCTTGCATCAGTTTGCCAATATCTGGAAGAGCGTACGATCAGCTCTGCTCAAGGCATCGTTCAGGTACAAGAAGTTTGCGGATAAGAAGCGTCGAGCAGTTCCTGCTCTCAAGGTGGGTGATCGGGTATGGTTATCCACGAAGAATTTGAGGTTAAGAGTTCCCAGTATGAAGTTTGCACCTCGCTATATCGGTCCTTTCAAGATTGAACAAGTCATCAATCCTGTTGCTTACAGACTCCAGTTGCCTCCCTTCTTAAAAATACCCAGGACATTCCATGTTTCCCTGTTGAAACCGCTGATCTTGAATCGGTTTCATTCCTCACTTCCTCCAACTCCGAAAGTCCAAACTCAACGAGGCGTTGAGTATGAAGTGGCCAAGATCCTGGACTCACGTCACCGTTACGGTCAACTACAATATCTTATTGACTGGAAGGGTTATGGTCCTGAGGAACGTTCATGGACCAATGCTTCTGATGTCCATGCTCCTGCCTTGGTCCGGAGATTCCATTCCAAGTTTCCTCAAAAGCCAAAGAAGTGTCCTGGGGCCACTCCTAAAGGGGGGGGGGGGCTGCTGTCACGATCCGGGTATCTGGACGCCATTTCTTACCCATCAGATGCCTCCTAAGGCTGGCTCAGCGCTCCAGGACCGGATCCCATCTGTTATCCTGATGTGTACATTCCTGTATCCTCTCCTGTCACTCTGGGACGCTGTCACAGTAAACGCCATATTACACCTGGCATGGCGTCTCCCGCGGCCTCCGCCGCCGTCCCTGAACTTCTGCATGCAGAGTGTCTGAGTGGCGATTACGTCAGCCGCGGCCTCCGCTGTGTCCGCGTGTTTGGATGTGCATCTGTCAGCCTGGCGCCTCCTGTCTCCGGTGGCCGGCGCCGCCATTACTGTTTTCATTACCACATGGATTACAAACCAAACTTCCCTCCAAGTGTCTGCATGGGCGCAGCCATCTTGGATTCTGTCAGCTGATCATTTCCACCAATCTGTTCTCAGTATTGATAATCTGCATAATTGCCTAGCCAATCCCTTCCTTGCTGCAGGTATAAATACACTGTGCCTGAGCAAGGAAGGCGTCAGTGCTTTGGTTGTCAAACCTAGTTCCTGTTTGTCTCTCTCCTGTGATTGTCTTCCAGGTTCCAGCTCCTGTCTCAAGACTTCCACCATAGAGACCCGCACCAGCATTCCACCTGCGGTGTAGCCTGACTCTCCAATCCATTGTGGATTCATCTGTTTCCAGCTACAACATTACCTGCTTCCAGCTCAGCTTCCAGCAGAGTACAGCTTCCCTTAAAGGGCCGGTGTCCTTTCTACACTTTACCACTCTCCACCGGTATTATTATTTCTCCGCTCTCAAGTTCTACATTTCAGTTCATATTTCATCGCTCCCAAGTTCATTTATTATTTAACTGGTTCCAGCCAGTATCCACTCCGTGCTAACAACAGTCTGGTTCCAGCCAGTATCCACAGCAGCTGTTTTATCTTCAGCAACCCAGCTTTTCCTGGAACACCAGCTGGCACAATCCTGGGTTATCTCCATTGCTACAGTCGGGCCTGGTAAGGACTTTCCATCTAGAAGATCATAAGAACTATCTCACACTACCAGTGCCCTGTGCCTCCTGCCATCCTGTAGTACCCAGGAACTGTATTTATTCTTTGTTGACTTTTACGTTTTCTTTTACTGCTGCTGTGTTGCGGAGTTGTCATAATAAACATCATTGACTTTTATCCAAGTTGTCGTGGTCACGCCTTCGGGCAGTTATTATTCATGTTACTTACATGTCCAGGGGTCTGATACAACCTCCCAGGTTCCGGTACATCTCAGCCCCTACAACTGAGGCTGCCTCCTGTCAGCTCAGGCCCTCAGTTGTGACACACAGAGCCAGAGCGTATTTATCTTGATTATATGGCTGGTAATTTTTCCATGTTCTGTTAAATATGGCCCGTTTTTAAAAAATACGGAAACCTACTGACGGATTATCCGCCACTTACCAATTTTGGGTTTATACCTGTTTCATCATTTTATAATGCGATATACGTCCTTTCAGGATATTCTATAAACAAGTCTGGCACTTGATAAACACCCCTGAAGAAGTCCCTGATTGGGACGAAACGCGTTGGGTTTCCACAAGTACTGTTTCCACCATCATACACAGTTCGTTTGATAATGTTTTACCAACATTGAATGTACACTGTTCATCGTGTATTGGTATGAATTGTATTGTCTGAAAATCCTGAAAGAACCATTCGGTTTTTATGTGAAGGGAAAAAAATCCCCTGTTTTTATGCAATAAATATTAAATTTCTGGATCACTGTTTCTATTTGCATGGTTGTGGATGACAGTTCAGTTTTAGCGCACCCAGATCCCCCCCTTTTTTCTATATATATATATATATATATATATATATATATATATAATATGCTGACATTAAAAATCTATTTTGCAATAAGCAAGACTACAGTGACGCAGTTGGTCGGCACACAGTGCTTATTAAACAGTATCTGTTGAGCACTGCAAACATTGTGAGTTCAGGCCTCACCTCCCCAGATCCCCAGTGGCCTAATGGATAGGACACTGCTCTCCTAAACCAGGGATTGTGGGTTCAGGTCCCATCTGGATTGCAAGTCACTACAGCAACCATTTCATCACCAGAGTTGATGTTTAAACATCAGCTTTGCTTATTATTTTTACAGGTGGCTCTGTAGCCAAGTGGTTAGGCTTCCCGCCCACAGTGAACTTTGTGATTACATGGACACTGGTTCAGATACTGGTTTAACAGGTGTAATATATATAAAAAAAGAAAACATGGTAGGACACCATTTTTAACATTACTTCCTGGTTCTTTGCAGGAGGTTGCTGCCCTACAACACTCAGCCTCTGGGGACGGGGGGGTTGTTAGGAATTTAATTTATTAATTGTTTTTGACAGCATGTCTCTACAGGAAGATTCACTATTGCTGGTAACCACATGCACGGTAATGCAGGTTTATACACAGATTACTTCCGTGGTGTACTTACTGGTCGGGGTACATGATCACTAAGTCTAATGCATAATCAAACAAGCAGCTTCGCTGCAGAGTCGGTCACACAGTGTGTCGGACAAATACGACTGCACAGACAGACCCTTACCGGTCCTCTTTGGGGGGAAATGCGGGCGCATGTACTGCCTGAGAGGGGGGGGGGGGGGGGGAATAATTTTTTTTTTTACTGTTTTCAGCTAAATTGTTGCGGTCGATTCACCGCCAGCCCTCATAGCACCAGGCCAGTACGTTAGGTTCTCAGCGAAGGCTGAACAATTTCCAATGAGAGACAATTGCAATTATTGGGCGTTTAACTACCTATCGGAGTGTACCCTACACAGCAGTACTGCTGTTGCTTCGCCCTGCTTTGGTAAGGGTTTGAGGTAACAAGGCTGCAGTGGCAGGGCACTCCAGTTCAGGTTTGCCCTAAATAAAGACCACCTTACACTTCTTGCTGCCTACAGCTTCTGTGACGTTGGCAGTTGGTTCTTGCGTTTCAGCTTCGCTAGTGGCACACAACGTCCATGTTGGCTACGTTCCAGATGAGAATAGATCACAGACCAGGTGGGGTGGGGGGGGAATCTGTTTTCCTACCATTGTCTACGCGAATTCCTGAATGATTCCGTCTCATCGACTTCAATTCCTAGGCATGATTCTCGATACGGTAAATCAAGGAATTTACCTACCCGAAAAGAAGTACAGGTCATTCGTCATCTGGTACAATTAGTGCTTAAGCCACGCACAGTCTCGGTTCATTTGTGCATTCGCCTATTAGACACAATGGTGGCGGTTTTCGAAGCGCTTCAGTTCGGAAGACTTCACTCACGTCCTTTTTAACTGGATGTGCTTGCACAATGGTCGGGCTCGCTTCTGCAGATTCACCGCAGGGTGAGGTTGTCTCCAAAGGCCAGAGTGTCTACTCTGGTGGCTCAAAGTACAGAATCTAACCGCAGGGAAACAGTTCGGCGCCTAGAATTGGATAATTCTCACGGCGGACGCGAGTCTCAGAGGTTGGGGAGCTGTAGTTCAAAATTTTCAGCTCCAGGGTCTCTGGGCGGATCACGAAAGATTGCTGTCTATAAATGTCCTGTAACTCCGGGCAATTTACAATGCGCTACGACAAGCAGTGCACATGCTGCAGGCTCAGGCTGTTCAGGTGCAGTCAGACAACGCGACGGCGGTCGCATACATCAACAAACAAGGAGGAATGAAAAGCCGCATGGCCATGCGGGAAGTAGCTCGGATCCTCAATTGGGCCAAGGTGATTTTGTCGGCAGTATTCATTCCAGGAGTGGACAACTGGGAGGCGGATTATCTCAGCTGTCGGGATTTTTATCCAGGATGTGCATTAAATCCAGAAGTGTTTCGCATGTTGGTCCAGAGGTGGGGTTACCCGCAAGTGGACCTGATGGCATCTCGCCACAATTATCAAACGCCCCAGTACGTGTCCAGAACGAGAGATCCAAAGGCAGTGGCGGTGGATGCTCTCACAATCACGTGGCCATACAGTCTCGTGTATCTGTTCCACCGTTTTCCGCTGCTCCCTCTGTTGCTAAAACGGATCAAAAGAGAGTCCGCCACAGTCATACTAGTGGAGCCTCATTGGCCTTGGAGAGCTTGGTTTCGGATCTTCGCGGTCTACTCGCGGACGTTCCTTGGCCGCTCCCACTGCGTCCGGACCTGTTACATCAGGGTCCGTTCTTTTTCTCCGATTTAGCGCGGCTGCGTTGACGGAGTGGCTGTTGAGACAGCCCTCTTAAAAAGAGAGGGCATTCCAGAATAGGTTATACCTACCATGTTACATGCTAGTAAGCCAGTTACGGCAGCTCATTATTACAGAGTTTGGCGTGCCTATGTAGGTTGGTGTGAAGTTTGGAAGTTTCCGACATCATCTTCAAGTTATCCCGTCTTTTTTGTTATGTCTACAGATGTGGTTAGATGGAGGTCGGCGTTTATCCACACTAAAGGTGCAGATATCTGCGTTGTCAATTTATTTTCAAAGAAGATTGGCTCTTTTGCCGTCGGTACACACCTTTATGCAGGGTGTCCTCAAAGTACAGCCTCCATTTCACTCCACTTACTGCGCCATGGGACTTGAATCTGGTTTTAGATTGCTTATAGTCTTTTTATTTCGAACCCTTACAACAAGTGGATATTAAGTTTCTCACTTGGGAAACAATTTCTCTCCTAGCCTTAGCTTCGGCAGGGCGGGTTTCAGATTTGGGTGCCTTGTCATGCAAGCCACTGTATTTAGTGTTTCATAATGACAGAGCGGAACTTTGGACGAATCCCGCTTTCCTACCAAAAGTAGGGTCCTCTTTTCACATCAATCATCCAATAGTAGTTCCTGTGTTAACAGGAGATTCTGGAATTTTGGTTGGGGTACGCGCATTACGCGTTTATGTATTCCGAACGTCTACAGTTCCTAAGACTGATACGTTGTTATCCTCTATGATGCGGCCAAGATGGGTTGGCCACCTTCTAAGCAGACCTTATCCAGATGGATAAAACTGACCATACGTCAGGCTTACCTTCATGCTAGGTTACAGCCGCCTACATCAGTAACAGCTCATTCCACATGTTCTCCGGGAATGTCATGGGCAGCTGGTCGTGGAGTTCTACGACACAGCTTTTGCAGGGTGGCTACATGGTCTTCAGTGCACATGTTTGATACTTTTGCGGCATCAGCATCTAGCTTTGGCCGTCTAGTGTTACAGGTGCCAAACAGCTCTCCCGCCCAGGGGGAAACTTTGGTACGTCCCTAGAGTACTCCAGTGACCCCTAGTGGATTAAAAAGAAAATAGGATTTTGGTACTTAGCAGGTAAATCCTTTTCTTTGAATCCATAGGGGGCACTGGACGCCCACCCAGAGCAGTTTTCCTGGCTTGTGGTAAGTTCAGGGGATCTTATGGTAACACACTCTCACCAAGTGGTTCAAATTAGCAAGTTTATTGGGTTGGTGTCAACTGATAGTTGTCAGTAACGTTATGTGTCAACTTTATTGTTGTCCGTTTGTTATATGTAATTCTCCATTAACCTCTATAGCTCCTGTTCGGCTCAGTAAAAAAACACTGAGGTACTCTGGGATATGGAGGGGAGAAGTAGTCTCAAATTTTAACTTATTCAGTGCCTTGTTCCTGTGGAACCGTCCATATCCCTAGAGTACTCCAGTGCCCCCTATGGATTCAAAGAAAAGGATTTACCTGGTAAGTACCAAAATCCTATTATTTAGGCCTTCGTCTGGCCTCCCTCAAGGTTCATATCTCTGCCTTGTCGGTGTGGTTTCAGAGAAAAATTGCGTCTATTCCTGACGTTCATACTTTGGGTGTGTTACGGATTTAGCCTCCCTATGGGGGTCATACCGACCCGTTAGCTCGCTACGTTTTCACACAGCAGAGCGAACGGGTCCCTGCTGCGCATGCGCCGGCGCCTTTGTGCGCATGCGGGATGCCCGACGGCCGTAGCAGGACAGTGATCACCTCTGCCTGATTGACAGGCAGAGGCGATCGATGGGCGGGAGGGGGCGAAACGGTGTCGTGTGGCCGCTGTTACGTAGGCGCGGTCGGGCCAATGCAGGTGTGGCCGAACCGAACGGGGGGCGGGCCGCAGCGGCTGCATGACGTCATACGAGGATTAGCTCCTGGCCAGCTCGCTAAAGCTGCGCTGGCCGGGAGCTACTCCTGAAGTGCAAAGGCATCGCCGCTGTGCGATGCCTTTGCACTTCTGCGAGGGGGGCCGGACTGACATGCGGGGTGGACTGATATGCGGGGCGGACTAGCCCCGTGCTGGGCGTCCCCCCCCCCCATGTCAGGAAAGTTGATCGTAGCTGTGCAAAATTTTGCACAGCTACAATCAACTCGGAATGACCCCCAATGTCCCTCCTGTGGCTCCATGGGATTTGTCTGTCGTCCTGAATGCCTGCAATAGTCTCCCTTTGAACCTCTTGAGTCAGTGGACCTTAAATGGCTTACGATCAAGGTCCTGTTCCTGCTGGCTGTCACCTCTGCTAGGAGGGTGTCAGACCTAGGTGCTTTGTCCTGTCGTCCACCCTTCCTGATGTTTCACCGTGACCAGGCAGTCCTTGGGACTCGCCCGGGTTATTTACCTATGGTGGTATCATCTTTTCACCTTAATCAAGAAATTGTGGTTCTGGCTTTCATCTCTTCTGGTTTGTCCTCCAAAGAGCGGTCTTTGGATGTGGTACGGGCTCTCCGTATATATGTGGAGAGGACTGCCTCTATTAGGAGGTCAGATACCCTTTTTGTACTTTTTGGTTTTCACAAACGTGGCTGGCCTGCGAATAAGCAAACCTTGGCCAGATGGATTCGAATGATTTCACAAGCCTATGCGCAGGCTGGTATCCCAGCTCCTGATGCTATTAAAGCCCATTCTACTCGGTCGGTTGGACCTTTTTGGATGGCCCGCCGAGGCGCGTCCGCTGAACAATTGTGCAATTAGGTTCTATGCCTTCGATACTTCCGCCTCCCAGGATGCTTCCTTTGGATGTCGGGTTATCATACCCACTACGTCGCGTCCCCTCCCATGAGGAACCGCTTTAGGACATCCCCGATGTTTCCATGTGGAAGCCAATGCAACCCGCTGAAGAAAAGGAGATTTATGGTAGACTTACCATTATTAAATCTCTTTCTGCGAGGTACATTGGTTCCACAGGGCGCCCACCCAGACACTCCTTGCTTCTATCGGTTTGTATGGCATTAGCCGCTAGTCCCTTCTCCTGTTGTGAGAACGTGGTTCTATGTGGCTAACATCTGCCTTCTCTTCTACCTGCTCCTGCATTGGACTGGTTAACGAAACTGAGCTCACAGTGCCTGGAGGTGGGGTTATAGAGAAGGCCCCAATGCATCATGGGACAGTCTAAAGCTTTAGCCTGTTGATGTCTGGATCAAGATCCATCTCTACACTACGATGTTTTCCTGTGGAACCAGTGTACCTCACCGAAAGAGATTTAACAATGGTAAGTCTACCATAAATCTCCTTTTTATGTGGATTTCATGAGATAAATATAACACTGCAGTATGTTTCAATAAAAATGAAAAAGTTCACTACAGGTGGTTCAGTAATAGGTTAGGTTTGGGTGGGCTTTTATTAGTGAAGAAAAGCACCTTAGTCACCAATGTAAGCCCACCCAAACCTAACCTGTCCCTGGACAATTTGTGTCACATTTTGAAAGGTGATTACAGTAGGGATAGCCATCGACCCTCAATGATTCAAATTCAATGATGGTCTATACCCGATGGTCAATACCTTTTACCAATGTTGGGGAGAACTAGATTGTTTCCCCCATCAATGGTATAAAACCACCAACTTTTTTTACCCCTACAAGTTGCCAGGATATTTTTAGGAACTTTGGACTTCGCTTGAAATTGAGACTCTTGGACTTGCTTGGAATAGTGGTACTTGGACTTGATAAGCATGGGGTTTCTTGGACTTGCAATATGTAAGGACACTTGGACTTGATATCTGAGAGAGAACTGAGACTTGCTTGAAGTTGTGAGGAACTGCAGTTCTGTTATGGTAAGACCCCACTGTTCACTTAGTGCTTTCTGTGCTCACCGGTACATAGGGGGCCCCTTCAGCAGTAGTAGCTCATCCATTTGACTAAAGACCCCAGATAGCACTGAGTATTAGCTTTGGATGAGACACACAATATCCTGGGTTTTGAGGCTAGGACTAAATAAACCTCCGACAGGGCAGGTGTCAGATCAGTGCAGGTGGTATGCAGGCTCCCAACCAGAGTTGGCAGATGGAAGGTGCCACACTAAGCCTAGGCAGTACAGGCAGAGTAGGAGAAAGAATACTGCCAGGCAAGGAATACGGCAGAGTATATACAGGAAAATGACCAAGACCAATAACATGGACCAGCAGTTTACACGGCAAGGTAAAACTATAACCACCACAGGGGGGAATTGCTGGCAAGGTATATAAAGGGTAGCTGCACCAATCATCTACCAAAGATCCTGGAGGAACAATGATTACTGAAGAACGTGCAGCTATGCTGTTACACTTCCTCACTGGCCGCTAATGCTGGCTTCCTGCGTCCGGCACGGCCCGGTCGGCGGGTCTTAACAGATATGGAGTATAGATTTGACACCCTGCCCTAGTCTCTGGTTTGCAGACAGTTAATTGAAATGCAAGGATGACCATCTGTGTGTGAAACCATTGATGGTTCCCTTGCAGATAGTTTTAGACGGTACGTATAGTGTAATGGTTAACATTACTACCTCGCAGCTCAGTAGAGTTCACTAGGAGACCCGGAGATGGGTAAGTATTTAAGAAATGGGTGCAGGGTGTGTGCTGTTGGTCCCCCTAGACCCAGGTGCCCATGTGCTCCGCACACCTTGCACTCATTATAGATACTTCACTGCATCAATGATACCATCAATGGTAACCACAGACACACAGTGTCAGTCTGCTTTTATCTATCTGTACTCTCTGCTCTCACCTTCCGGAAGGAAGCTTTTGTTAGTTAAAAGTCCGTTTCTATTATTAAATTTGACCATAAACATTTTCCATTCAAGAATTTTTCTGAATGTTTCTTATCACAGTCTGCTAGTTACCAACTTTGGAAATAGTTGTCGGTAAAATCTAATTGTCAATTCATATTGTAAAAGCATCTAATTGTTTAAAAATGTGCACATTTCAAAACTTTATAGAAAATTAGGAGGGGAATTCAAATAACCATGGAGTTTACCCCGTGACTAATTGACGCGCTGGACCTATTCAATCAGTGGGGTTTACTCTCACACGACTCCCTGCAGTCCTGCGTGCTTCCCCAGGGTCAGACTGTACCTCACAGCTCTAGGACCTGCGAGGGAAGGTCCACGTAAAAAAAATAAATAAATACATTTGGTTGTGGGTTGTGGAAAAAAACCCACACTGATTCCGAGTGAATCACAATTTTCTTTTCATTGCGGGATTAAGGTTATATGATTTAATAGCCTTTTCCCGTGTCACAAGGATTTTTATGGGTAAACCCCGCTGCTAATTGAATTCCCCCCATAGATATTTGTAATGCAGTTGTGATTTTGATTTATTTTCAAAACAAACCAGACTTCTTGTCTAACCTATTGAAATGCACTGTCTCTGCAAGCTTCTTGGCGTTCTTTTAAAGAAAATGGAAGACTACAAAGGACTTTTGTTTGTATAGTACTTTGCTGCATAACAAATGTTAGTTTCTTGTAATTTAGGTTTAGTGGTCTTTTTAACTTTTTATGCCCTACTTGAAGAAAATCCCACAGATTTATTATTTTCTGTTTTTTAATAGTAAGTTTTTAGTACCTTTTTAGCATGCATTTTTTAGTATATTGTTTCTTAAGGGGGGTACTCACGGGAGAGATGTGTGCTGAGCGATCTTAACACAGACCGCTCAGCACACATCTCTCACCCCGCTCAGCACAGCGCGATGTACTGAGCGAGGGGGAAAGCCGACGGGGGGGGGCGCTCACTTGACACAACGGTGAAGTGAGAGACACGCTAGATTGAGCCTGCATGTAGGCTCAATCTAGCACCGGTGATAGCGATGCGCGGGGCCGCGCATCGCTATCGCTGGAGGGCATACAACACGGCAGATCCGTGCTTAAAATCTAAGCAATCTAGCAAGATTGCTTAGATTTTAAGCACGGATCTCTCCGTGTGTACCCCCCTTTACTTATCCTACAAATCAACTTGTACTTGTAAAAATGTATGGCTGGCAGAATTACCTGTCTGTCTTTGTGTGACCAAGCCCAGTAGCTGCATAATTTATGGGTGCTTGAGAGCAGATGAAAATATATGCTAATGGTGTTGAGGGTTACCAGGTAAAATACTTGGTAGACTGTACAAAGAAGGGCAACTAAAATGGTGCATGGCCTACATCACAAAACATAACCAGAAAGTCAAAAAAATCTCAATATGTGTGGTTTGGAGTAGTTTGCACCTAATCGGCAGTATTTTATCTGCTTTGTACATTAGATTTGTTTATTTTTTAGGCTGCAAACTGGATAATTTCTTCTTTCTTTCTGTTTCAGCTGCTATCGTAGGGATTTTGCACTGGTAAGAATTTCTATAACACAGCACTAACTATACAAAAATAACCTTAGTAAATGTACACTTTATTGAATTAAAAATGATCTAATCGCAGAAAGTGTGCTAGAACATGATTCTCCTGCAGTGTTTTTTTTTTTAAAATACAGATGTGTCCTCATGCATCTTGCCTCATTATGCCATGCAGAAGGAGATTCCTGGTGTGAGTCAGCCGACAGCTCTGCTAACATCAGGCGTCTTTTTATTATTATATTTGCATGACGTGTCTCATTTGCATCGCTATGTCACTAGGATGCACAAGCAGCTTATGCTGATTTAAATAATACTGCATACCTGTGTTCTGTGTGTGACTGTGACTGTATCTGTGTGCGAAATGCTACGTTACAGTGATTTCCAGGAAAAATTGTAATGTAGCATTTCGTATGCAGATACAGCCACAGTCATACACGGAATATAGGCATGTCGCATATCATTTTAGTCAGCATAAGCTGCTTGTGCGTCCTCATTTAAACTGAAAACGTTGCACATAAAGATACTTGGTACTACTGAGTGGTATCACTAGAAGGGCTGTTTAACGTGACTGCAACAAGGATGTAGGAGAACACAACTGTATGTCAGTCATTTGTGTAGCTCTAGATTTTATTGAAGGACTCTCGTAAAACTAGTTGATCAGTATTTTTTGAAAGACATTGGATTATGAATTGACATAATAAGATACATTTTATATTATTGAGATCATATTTAATACTACTAATATTTCACATTTCCATTACCACTGCAACGTGCTACCTGTATTGACCACTTGTCAGTCAAATGCTTTTTCATGCCAACTGTAGACCATTGCCACATTTCCGTTGTATACACTTTTCAGTTACCCCAATTAAGATTCTTCATCCATAACATTGTTATATTTAGAAAAACGTGTGCATCGGGAAGTAAGTGAATTAACTGACAAAAAATCCCAACTTTTATATAAACTGTACCGACCCAATTTTTTTTTTTTTTTAATAAATGTCCCCAAATGGCAGGAGTCACTTATTCAGAGCTGTTGCAGGACAAATACCAGTGTTTGTTTTGAAGTTGTTACTCATGGGGCATATTCAATTAGCTGCTGTAATTTTCCGCTGCTAATTAACACACCCAGGGCTATCCTATTATCCCTGCAGCTGGCACTGATCAGGAATTTTGTGGCAGGCGAAACCAAATCCTTGATAACCATGCTGTTTTTTTCCTGCACATGGCCTCAGAAACACATAGGGGGTCATTCCGAGTTGTTCGCTTTCTAGCAGATTTTAGCAGCATTGCACACGCTAGGCCGCCGCCCTCTGGGAGTGTATCTTAGCTTAGCAGAATTGCGAATGAAAGATTAGCAGAATTGCGAATAGAAAATTCTTAGCAGTTTCTGAGTAGCTCGAGACTTACTCCTACACTGCGATAAGCTCAGCCCGTTTCGTTCCTGGTTTGACGTCACATACACGCCCTGCTTTCGGCCAGCCACTCCCCCGTTTCTCCAGACACTCCCGCGTTTTATCCTGGCACACTCCCAGAAAATGGTCAGTTTCCGCCCAGAAACACCCACTTCCTGTCAATCACACTCCGATCACTTCAACGATGGAAATTCTTTGTTCGGACGTGAGTAAATCTACTAAGTTTTGTGCTAAAATACTTAGCACATGCGCACTGCGTACCATGCGCATGCGCATTTTCGCCTTAATCGCTCCGTTACGAAAATCGGCAACGAGCGAACAACTCGGAATGACCCCCATAGCTCCATGACCTTTCATGGATTCTCTGTTTTCGCCCCAAAAAACTATTTTTTTTTTAATAGTCCACAAAAATGATTGGCGCTAATAAAAGAAAAAAAGCGTAAACCCCTCCTTTTTCACACCCCAAAAATTCCTGGGTATAATTGATTTTATTTATATATATATATGAATAAACACAAATTTCCAAGTGCACTAAAGTGGAATGTAATTACACAGTTCTTCCAGCGTTATTTTCGTCGGAATGTAGACTGGAGGGTATTTAAATCTGGGGACCTGTAACAGACACCCCTCACCAAATAGTCACCCAAACAAGAGGCCAACAGGCCAATTAGTAAAAAGTTATTTTAATAACGTATACACAGTTCAAAGTATAAAATTGTGTCAATAAAATGCAACTAAAAGAGTACACAGCCAACACGTTTGTAAGGTGGAATCTAGATATTCCCTCACCTTTTGCAAGGTGCGAGCTCGACAGGGAGTATCTTTACAGACTAGGTTGTGATTCTCTGACTGACAAACCCAACGCGTTTCGTCTTATCGACTTCATCAGGGGTAACGAATATAGGAAAAGGCTAATTTGCTCATGATGAATTAATATAAAGGATCATAACCTCTAATGTACGATTATTCAGAATCTCTTATATCTGGACTTAGTGGATGAAGCTCTGATATAAGGGCTCCTGATTAGAGCTTAAGATGTATTCCTTCTTAAATGTGTAATCGGTTGGATAATGGTGTTTTGTATAAACTACCTTAAAACTATGGGCGTAAATCCTTACAGGGTCGCCTAGGAATATTATTGGTTATAATCTCTTAGGAGTGCTGACAACCATATGTCGGCATTTTTGCAAACTACCTAAAGTGTGGTGTCCAATTTTAAATTCAAGACCATTAGGTATATGCAATTGCGGTCGAATTTCAGAAAAAGTCGAATTCCGGAACGTTTTCGCCTCAAAAAATCAATTCGCCTATGCAGTACAGTACTTTTTCGCAAAAAAACGGACATTCAGAATTCGACTTTTGTCAATTCGACTTTTTTCGCATTCGACTTTTCTGCAATGGTACAGATGCTGCAATTCGCCCCAAGCATATTCAATTCAAGTTTGGAAATTCGCCTGCAGTACTTTTCGACCGCAAATTCGCCTATTTCAGTCCGCCTCAGTTGACTGGCGGGTTCTCAAAAAAAAATTTTAGAACATCATTTTTTGGGATATTTGAGGATTGCTAGTAGCATATCTATTTATATTTGAAAGGATTATCTACTTGGTTTGTCTTTTTTTGCTTCACAAGTATTATTTAATTGATTTTTTAAAGGAATATTTTTTTCTTCAATCTCCTGAGGGAATTTTACCCATGATTCCACAGTTTTACCCAGGATACACTTCTGCAAAGCCCCTCCTATCTCCTCACTCCTGGGTTTGAGACTACAGGGAGAAGGAGCCATTTTACAGTCAGCTCTGTGGAATCGTTTTTTTAGGAAAATCCCTGCGTTTTAAAACACATTCCTATTTTTGTACTGACTACAATGATGGAGCCTTTTTCTGACCAGATTGTGTTGTTCATGCTGGCTGCAAGTATGATGGAGGAAGAAAGTGCTGATGAACATCAGGATCCAGGTCAGCAAATGTCTGCATTGGGTGAGCCAGTATTGCGGGTTTCATTTCCACGTCCACGCCAGTATCGCACTAGGCGTGAACTGGAGGATCTCAGCGAGTTCGAGGTGATACAAAATTATCGCTTATCGACTCGCGACATATATTCGCTGTACGCTCTGTTGGAGGCCGACTTGGAACCTCGGGCACGGTCAAATCGTGCAATCAGCGGTTTTCAGAAACTGCTGGGGACGTTACATTTTTTGGCGTCAGGCACATTCCAGCCTACACTGTCTCAAACATGCGGTTTTTCTCAGTCGACACTGTCGCGCTGTATAACCCAAGTCATTAGGGCTTTCTGCAAATTGACGATCCAGTACATCACATTTCCAGAGACGGACAGCGAATGTCGTGAGATCAAATTAGGCTTTTTCAACAAATACAAATTTCCCAATGTGCTGGGCGCGATTGACTG
The DNA here is from genome assembly GCF_028390025.1 of Pseudophryne corroboree. Classification (NCBI taxonomy): domain Eukaryota; kingdom Metazoa; phylum Chordata; class Amphibia; order Anura; family Myobatrachidae; genus Pseudophryne; species Pseudophryne corroboree. Next base: position 328,655,051 of record NC_086448.1, read on the forward strand.
TACCCACGTGCAGATCAGACCGCCACGGAATTCAGAGGAATGTTTTCGGAACCGAAAACAGTTCCATTCCCTGAACGTGCAGGCGGTCTGTGATGTAAACATGAGATTTTTGAACATTTTTGTGGGATTTCCTGGATCATCTCACGACTCCTTCATCCTAAGCCAGTCATCGCTGTTTGACAAGTTCGAAACAGGAAACATGCCTGGTGGCTGGCTGTTAGGTATGTATTTTCATTTTTTTATTATTTTATTATTATTTTTTTTATTATTTTTTACAAGTACCTAACATTTTTTTTATATTTTCTATAGGCGATGCGGGTTATCCAAACAAACCGTGGCTGTTGACCCCATTGTCTAATCCTGTTGGTAGAGCAGAAAAACGTTACCAAGAGACACACATTGCATCGAGGGGAGTAATTGAGCGTGCCTTCGGTGTACTTAAAAGCCGGTTTCGATGTTTAGACACTTCCGGCGGTGCTCTTTTGTACTCACCGTCGAAGGTTTGCGGCATGGTAAATGCATGTTGTATTTTACACAACATATGTGTCGCAAACCGTTTGCCGGTGACTCTTCGTCGTAGTGCTTTCCTACGCGGGAACCGGTCTTCTGCTCTACCGGTGGGTATGGGCGAAGGAGAGGATTCCCGGCGGACAGTGATACAAAATTTTTTTGCAGTTACCTGTGAGTATACTGACAACATTTGTATTATCGTGTAAACTGACATTGGATTTTTTTTAAAAAAACCTCTTCATTTATCTATTACAGAGTTTTACATCCTGTTGATGTGTATCCCCAGGCCGTGTTTATACAGTTTGTTCCCCCCTGTTTTATCCTGTTTGGTTACCGCAAATATTTGACCCTTTTATCCAACTCTACCATGGGCGACCTAATGGTGATGTGGACCTGACCCTCCGCCATGTAGCAGACAACCCCCTCAGGTGAGATGGATTGCCCAGAACTCCCTTTGTCCAAAATCACCCCGGCATGTCCAAAGTGCAGCACTCCGGCATTTGCAAGACTGCACATCCAAACATTCCCTCCTGATACACCAATGCTGGTCAGGGAATGTTTGGATGCGTAGTGACGCAAGTGCCGGAGGGTTGCATTTGGACCCACTGTTCCCCGCTTGTGTTGTGTGGACTGTATGTACCTCTTCTTTCCAGTCCCAGGGTGACACTATTACCCACATCTGGAAGCTCATACTTTTCTCTTCCACAGGTCCTGCGGTGTATCTTCCCAAGTGGCGTGGATGTGAGGAGACACGCCATTTCACCCGATGTTCCATGGGCGACCTAATGGTGATGTGGACCTGACCCTCCGCCATGTAGCAGACAACCACCTCAGGTGAGATGCATTGACCAACAAGACTCCCTTGTCCAAAATCACCCCGAAATGTCCAAAGTGCAGCACTCCGGCATTTGCAAGACTGCACATCCAAACATTCCCTCCTGATACACCAATGCTGGTCAGGGAATGTTTGGATGTGTAGTGATGCAAGTGCAGGAGGGTTGCATTTGGGCCGCTGCAACCCGCTTGTGTTGTGTGGACTGTTGTATGTACCTCTTTTTCCAGCCCCAGGGTGACACTATCACCCATATCTGGAAGCTCAAACTGTTCTCTTCCACAGGTCCTGCGATGTATCTTCCCAAGTGGCGTGGATGTGAAGAGACACGCCATTTCACCCGATGTTCCATGGGCGACCTACTGGTGATGTGGACCTGAACCTCCGCCATGTAGCAGACAACCCCCTCAGGTGAGATGGATTGCCCAGAACTCCCTTTGTCCAAAATCACCCCGGCATGTCCAAAGTGCAGCCCTCCGGCACTTGCGTCACTACACATCCAAACATTCCCTGAAACACCAATGCTGGTCAGGGAATGTTTGGATGTGTAGTGACGCAAGTGCCGGAGGGTTGCATTTGGACCCACTGTTCCCCGCTTGTGTTGTGTGGACTGTATGTACCTCTTCTTTCCAGTCCCAGGGTGACACTATTACCCACATCTGGTAGCTCATACTGTTCTCTTCCACAGGTCTTCCGGTGTATCCTTCCTAAGTGGCGTGGATTTGAAGAGACAGTTCCCCGGGCAATCTACTTACGTACAATTCAACTGCATTACAAATTTTAATAAAAACCACAGGAAACTTCTATTTTTAAAAGTTTATTGAAGAAAAATTTTTTTTAATAAAGTTTGAAAGTTAATTAAAACAAAAAAGTAGTTTGTTCTTCTTTACATTCTTTTCTTGTGTATATAGATATCTGTGGGGAAAAGAAAAAAAGTATATTAAAGTAAAGACACACTAAATTCATGTTCATTTCTTTTCAATGAAAATTTGTGGAACAACACAGCCCAGCATGACCCATTGCTGGACGGTGTTGTTCTACAAAGGCATGCGGTTCAAAGTGAAAGAGTGGCGTCAGTGGTCAGCACTTTGACACGCTAACATTTGTGGAACAACACAGCCCAGCATGACCCATTGCTGGACGGTGTTGTTCTACAAAGGCATGCGGTTCAAAGTTTCTTGAATTAAACATGGTTCTACTCACCTTGGTACGCACAACACAAACTTATGCCGTCCACTTCATTTCTCCTCACCAATCCTATGAATAAGTCAAAAACACAAATAGTAAATTCACACAATTAAAGCCTACTGTACATCATTACAAAAAAGGATTTTTGGAAGAAAAAGGGGGTATCAGAATAGCTCTTTGGCCCATCATACATGTAGCCGCAAGGAGCTTTCATCCGTTACCACACGCGCCCGCATACATGCCCGCGCATGTATGCCTACACAAAGCTCCTTGGTAGTACCCGGTCACGGGTGGGGAAGGCCAACAAAGAAAAAACAATAGTAAGAAAAACAACAAACTAATGGGAGGGGAAGACAGGGATACATGAAAAACATTTAAAATAAAATAAAATAATACGACCGGGTTTATGGTGGAAGTCTGTCCGGATCCTCTTCTTCCCCCTGATAGGGCGTGGATGTCCTGGGAGGCTGTGGAGTATGTTGACTGGCCCTCGGTGCCCATGCTGCTGAAGATTGTGCGGCCGGTGGTGGAGGCATCTGGGGGGTGGGGTACATCCCTGTATATCCCTGGTACATCTGTGACTGTCTGTACTGGGATGGGACTTGAGGAAGGGTACGATGCGTCCTTGTGGCTTGCGACGGCGGATATGGTGGATCACCAGCGTGTTGATGAGCTGGTACTGGGAGCTTTTCATAGATCATCTGCAGTGTGGTTGCGATGACCTGTTGGCTGGAAGAGGAGTGTCGATGACTCTCCGACATGTTCTTATTGCTTTCTGCCAGACATGAGGTGTTTTCCACAAGCTTGACCATGGAATCGGACAGAATGTTAAGTACGTTCATATTCTCCCTATGATCTTGAATTATGATCTGTAGTATTGTGGCCGTGCTGTCGGAAAGAGTCTTCTGCAGTTCATGCAGACTGTTGGACATTTTCTCCATTGTCCTCTCAATGTTGTCCAGTCTGCTTCCCACAACATTTGTGTATGTATCCTGGCGTGTCCCAATCTCTGATGCCAGGGTGTGAACCCTCTGAACAGTTGAGGGATTCTGCCCTTCCTGGATGTCTGCCACAACTTGGATTTGGGCAGCTGAAAAGAAAATTAGACAATATTATACACATTCATCATACATTTTTTTGAAGGCTCACAATTCAATTTACTCACGCAGGGATGTAGCAACTGGAGCCTCCTGCACTTCCACCTCGTCATCCTCTGACGACTCCTGTAGGAGATCCGGCCTGAAGTAGGAACCAATCCCCGAAGCTAGTCCGCTGCTGGTTCGTGGCACCACTGTTTGCAAAATATTTTTTTTGGGAAAGTTAATAAACTTTACACAACTGCTGCCCCCCCCCCCCCCCCCCACAAAAAAAAAAAACAAACCTTCTCCATCCTGTGATGCCGCTGCTCCAGGAGCTCCACTTGTCCTCGTTTCGGAAGACTTTTCAAGGGTCTGGCTGGATACGTCTGCACGGCTGTCCTCAAACCCAAGAAAAGTTTCGTCTGTTATCCCTGTGGACTCAAACAGATCGGGTGATGGGTCCACAAGGGTTGTGTCTTGAGGCTCTTCAGTCACAGTCCCAGAGCTCCTGGAGAGACGACGATCTGGTGATGACCTGCGCGCAGGAGCTGTAGTTTGGCGCCCATCTTGTGGTGTGGTCGCCGACGGTGTCTGGCGCACAGGTGATAGTCTGTGCGCTGACGTAGTCTGGTGCACAGGTGACCAACTGCGCGATGACGAACTGTGGCGCACAGGTGACGATCTGTGTGCTCGCGATGCTTGCGGCGCAGTTGATGGTCCGCGCGCTGCTGCCGATGCCTGCTGCACAGGTGACGGTCCGTGCGCTGGCGATGTCCTGTGCGCAGGTGATGTCCTCTGGGCAGGTCTGTCTGGGAAAAAAAAAAAAGCACATTAGCACATACAAAAAATTTAAAGGGAAGTACAGCTCATGTGAATGTATTCTTACCATCAGACCTCCTTTTGGACGGCTGGTCTCCTGCCTTCCTCCGTCTTCTGGGCGGTTCTTCCTCCTGGGGAAAGCCAGCAGGACGGCTGGAGTCCACACCTCCGCGAACTCCTTCGACCATGGCAGGGTTCATGCGCCTTCTAATAACGTCCTCCCAGGGTAGCCACTTCAGATTGAGAGCCGGGCCACCTCCCGTAGCTGTCTCATGTCGGCGCTGAATCCCCATCTTCTTCTTGGTCTGTCTGCGGCAATCACTGTACCGCTTCAAGCAATTTTTGGTGCTCCGGCGGTTTCCAGATATTGCAGTGACTTGACTGGCGATGGATTCCCAGATGTTCCGCTTTACCTTAGCTGCTGTGGTCTGTGCCCTTAGTCCATACAAAATGTCGTAGGACCTGTCGACGCAATCTACTAGGGTACAGTTTTCCGCCTCAGTGTATCTGGGTCCACGCGGCTTTTTCTGTCCTGCATCTTCACCAGAGGCTTCCTCCTCCGACTGCTCCTCTGGCTGGCTTCTTGCCTTTAGGGATTAAAAAAAAAAAAATTTTTTTTTAATAAGATCGGTATGTACCTGTGAGTGTCAGTATCCCTGGCATTGCGCACCTATTACAGTAGGTGTGCATGGCATTGCACAAACTACAGTGGGTAAAGTTTGATGCTATTTGTGTCTGCAGGTGTGGTTAAGTACCTTTTTACTAGGCTTTTTCTTGGACTTCTCATGGGCCCTTGACGACCGCGGCTGGTCACTAGATGCCTGGTCGGTCGCATCCGCCTCCTGGGTTGGCTCCCACTCCTCATTGCTATGCAGGGATAGATCCGAGGGGGTGGGGGAAGGGGCGGATCGGGTCTGCTTGTCCCTTGACATCTCTGTTATAAAAAAAAAATACATACATGTATAAATGGCTGCCCCTCACAAAATGGCTGCCCCTCACAAAATGTTGACCAGGCTGTCGACTCAACTTGCTCCAAATCACCCCAAAATGGCAAGAAAGCATCCCAACACACTTAGGAGGTACACCACATCAAAATTAGGCGGGAAAACACATGTTTGAAAAACAATCAGCAGCACATGTCAACCAGGCTGTCGACTAAAATTGCTCCAAATCACCCCAAAATGGCAAGAAAGCATCCCAACACACTCAGGAGGTACACCACATCAAAATTAGGCGGGAAAACACATGTTTGAAAAACAATCAGCAGCACATGTCAACCAGGCTGTCGACTAAACTTGCTCCAAATCACCCCAAAATGGCAAGAAAGCATCCCAGCACACTCAGGAGGCACACCACAGCAAAATTAGGCGGGAAAACACATGTTTGAAAAACAATCAGCAGCACATGTCAACCAGGCTGTCGACTAAAATTGCTCCAAATCACCCCAAAATGGCCAGAAAGCATCCCAACACACTCAGGAGGTACACCACATCAAAATTAGGCGGGAAAACACATGTTTGAAAAACAATCAGCAGCACATGTCAACCAGGCTGTCGACTAAAATTGCTCCAAATCACCCCAAAATGGCAAGAAAGCATCCCAACACACTCAGGAGGTACACCACATCAAAATTAGGCGGGAAAACACATGTTTGAAAAACAATCAGCAGCACATGTCAACCAGGCTGTCGACTAAACTTGCTCCAAATCACCCCAAAATGGCAAGAAAGCATCCCAGCACACTCAGGAGGCACACCACAGCAAAATTAGGCGGGAAAACACATGTTTGAAAAACAATCAGCAGCACATGTCAACCAGGCTGTCGACTAAAATTGCTCCAAATCACCCCAAAATGGCAAGAAAGCATCCCAACACACTCAGGAGGTACACCACATCAAAATTAGGCGGGAAAACACATGTTTGAAAAACAATCAGCAACACATGTCAACCAGGCTGTCGACTAAAATTGATCCAAATCACCCCAAAATGGCCAGAAAGCATCCCAACACACTCAGGAGGCACACCACAGCAAAATTAGGCGGGAAAACACATGTTTGAAAAACAATCAGCAGCACATGTCAACCAGGCTGTCGACTAAAATTGCTCCAAATCACCCCAAAATGGCCAGAAAGCATCCCAACACACTCAGGAGGCACACCACATCAAAATTAGGCGGGAAAACACATGTTTGAAAAACAATCAGCAACACATGTCAACCAGGCTGTCGACTAAAATTGCTCCAAATCACCCCAAAATGGCCAGAAAGCATCCCAACACACTCAGGAGGTGCACCACATCAAAATTAGTTGGGAAAACACATGTTTGAAAAACAATCAGCAGCACATGTCAACCAGGCTGTCGACTAAAATTGCTCCAAATCACCCCAAAATGGCCAGAAAGCATCCCAACACACTCAGGAGGTACACCACATCAAAATTAGGCGGGAAAACACATGTTTGAAAAACAATCAGCAGCACATGTCAACCAGGCTGTCGACTAAAATTGCTCCAAATCACCCCAAAATGGCCAGAAAGCATCCCAAAACACTCAGGAGGTACCCCACAGCAAAATTAGGCGGGAAAACACATGTTTGAAAAACAATCAGCAGCACATGTCAACCAGGCTGTCGACTAAAATTGCTCCAAATCACCCCAAAATGGCCAGAAAGCATCCCAGCACACTCAGGAGGCACACCACAGCAAAATTAGGCGGGAAAACACATGTTTGAAAAACAATCAGCAGCACATGTCAACCAGGCTGTCGACTAAAATTGCTCCAAATCACCCCAAAATGGCCAGAAAGCATCCCAGCACACTCAGGAGGCACACCACAGCAAAATTAGGCGGGAAAACACATGTTTGAAAAACAATCAGCAGCACATGTCAACCAGGCTGTCGACTAAAATTGCTCCAAATCACCCCAAAATGGCCAGAAAGCATCCCAACACACTCAGGAGGTACACCAATGCTAATAGAAGACCCAAAAAAGTCAATTAAAGAATAAAAAAAAAACGTGAAAAACTACCCCAAAACACAAGTCTCCCCCTAAAAATGCAGCAACACAAGCAAGGGGCTATACACATACCTGCACACATGCACAAACACCCCATGTACACCTCATGGCAACCCCCACTACACAAACACATACATGCAACACCAGACACACGTGGTACTTACCTACAAATGTAGTAAAAGCTCCTAAAATGGCTCTGCTCCGGGGTAACAGGAATCCTCCTGACTGTCCTGGAATAAAGCCTGCTGGGGTGTCCAAACGATATCCACAGCAAACAACCAAATTGCTAGCTCTGCACCTCCACACACCTCTCTGCAGGTTCACAAAATGGCTGCAGAGCACGTGCAGCAAACAAGCCCTAATAAAGGGCTGCTTTCGGCGGGAAGGCGAATTCAGTACGCCCACTACTCGCCGATTGGCCGTAATCCGCCTGCGGGAGGGGCGAATCAGTTATACATTGAATATAGTGAATTCAGGGTCCCGGCGATAGGGCTGCGGCTGGCGATAGCGGGCGAATTATACAGGGGCGGATCTAATGACGCGATTCGCCCGCTATTGCATATAGCTCTATTTCTGATTCGGATGTTGACCAACGTACAACGAAATTCAAGAATTATATAGCTGGTTTAACAATCTCAAAAGTATAAGTGGTGTGGCTTCCTCAATAGGTCTCACAGAATAGATCCTGGGAGAGATTTGGCTACATATATATATATACTTCATGGAGTACAGGAAATGCCTTTTTCATGCATGCTCTGTATCATTAAAAACAAAATAATTTGTTTCTAACTTGAGATTATATACATCCTTTAAACGCATGAGATTCACATACTTAGGGCACTGATTTATACAGTATTTTACATTTGACACACTAAGCATATAGAACTGTCTGTTGTGTTCCCAAAATCTGCCTCTTTGTTTCTCCTCTTCATCGTATTCCTTAGCTCTGTTTCTCACTGTGATTGTAAGAAGAGGTCCTCAGTGATTGATTGTGCATGAATCATCAGCCATTACAGCTTACCCCTGTTTTGAGATTCAAATCCATAAAAAGTAAAAAAAACTCAAAACTCAAAAACATGATTTATGATTGGGTTGTGTGTTTTACAGGAGTTACATATCAACACTTTTTGAAAATGATCGCCATTTTTCTCACCTTTCAACTTTGGAACGAGAGATGGCCTTTCGCACTGAAATGGTTAGTTGTTTTCAGCTAAAAGCATGCAGAATTGTAAATAAATTAATGTTATTTTTTGTTGTGTGTTTATTAAGTAGCTGATTTTCAAAATGCCTAATTTTCAACATATTTTATCCATCAGAATGAAATGGGCAATAATGTATGTGTGTACTTTTGATACTCTTGTATTGTATTTTAAACTCTGTGGTGGAAACCACCAGAAACCATGGGAACTTCCCCCACCCCCCTTTTTTTTTGGCATGTTTTAAAAGTTACATCATTCAGGTATATTGAAAGAGTAGGAAATGGAGCACAGGAAATAAAACTCAAGTATTTTACTTGATTGGGTGGAGGTCACAATGCAGGCTGCAGGAAATTTTTTTTATAAACCAGTTAACTATCATTGAATGCACTCGCATCCAGCTGGGCTTTCACTGACACATTTGCATCCTATGGGACTATTATGCCAGCTGTTATAGAAGAAATCCATTTGTATTTTCTTCTCCTGCAGCACTGCTGCAGTGATGTCATGGTTTCTGACTGCTGTCATCACTGTTTTTGCGCCCAGAATGCTGTGAAAATTGCACTGTGGGGTGCATGTGCCTGTAATAAAAGTGATACGAGAACTTCAGTACCTCCCTGAAAACTATTAGTTTAATACCTTGTGAGTGCAGAGAGTAATGGCTAGCCCTCCCATGACACATGCTATGCTGCTCTCTGCAGTATGCCGAGTGGGGCATAGTTGCACTATGGGGGGTGAATAGTGGCAATATGCCTCCTAAGGTTTATTCATATTTGCCCTGGGCAGCAATTAGAGACCTCTTTCCAAAAGTTTGCAAATATACAATTGGGCACTGTATATATGTATGAGCCACCGCCAAAAATTGTACATGAAAGCTGGACAGAAGCCCGCCGTCGAGGGGGCGGGGCTTCTTCCTCAGCACTCACCAGCGCCATGTTTTTTTCTCCACAGCACCGCTGAGAGGAAGCTACCCAGCCTCTCCCCTGCAGTTACACGGTAGAAGAGGGTAAAAAGAGAGGGGGGGGGGGGGGGCACATAATTAGGCGCAAAAATCAATATAAACAGCAGCATTAAGTTACTGTGTTATTCCTGGGTTAATAGCGCTGGGGTGTGTGCTGGCATACTCTCTTTCTGTCTCTATAAAGGGCCTTATGGGGGAATTGTCTTCAGATGAGCATTCCCTGAGTGTGTGGTGTGTCGGTACGTGTGTGTCGACATGTCTGAGGTAAAAGGCTCCCCTAAGGAGGAGATGGAGTAAATATGTGTGTGAGAGGGTGTCTCCGTCGACAACGCCGACACCTGTTTGGATATGTGTAATTAAGTGCTAAGGTGAATTTATTGCACAAAAGATTAGAGAACAGACAGGGAATCTACCCATGTCTATCCCTATGTCGCAGAGACCTTCAGAGTCTCTCAATGATCACTATCCAAAATAATAGACACTGATATCGACACAGAGTCTGACTCCAGTGTCGACTACGATAATGCAAAGTTACAGCCAAAATGGCAGAAAAGTATTCAATATATGATTATTGTAATAAAAGATGATTTGCATATCACTGATGACTCATCTGTCCCTGACACAAGGGTACACATGTTTAAGGGGAAGAAAGCTGAGGTAAATTTCCCTCCTCTCATGATGAAAAAGAGCGGGAATCTCCAGACAAGAGACTGCAGTTTCCCACAAAGATTTCTCAGGGAGTATCCTTTCCCCACTAGGGCCAGGATACGATGGGAATCTTCCCCTAGGGTGTCACGTTTGCCCAAAAGGTAGCCCTGACGTAACAGCTATTCTCAGGGATCCTGCAGATAGCGTGCACATTCTGGTACACTACTCAGACCGGCGATTGTGTCGGCATGGGGTTATAGCGCTGTGGCAGCGTGGACAGGTACCTTATCAGAAGAGATTGAGACCCTAGTATGTATATATATATATATATATATATATGTATATATAGAGATATATATATATTAAAGATGCTGTCTTAAGAGATATATATATATATATATATATATATATATATATATATATATATAAAACATGCCCAAAGAGACATGAGTCTACTGGGTCCTAGAGTCAAAGCTATGTCGATTTCTGCTTGACGTGTCCTGTAGAATATGCAGTGGACAGATGATGCAGATTTAAGAGGCATATGGAAGGCTGAGGATTGTGTGGAGAAGGGTTCTCGGACCTGGTCTCCACAGCTATAGCTGGTAATTCTGATATTTTGCCTTATATTCCTGCACAGCCTAGGAAAGTACGACATTATCAAATGCAGCCTTTCGAACAAAGAAACAAGAAAGTCCGAGGTGCGTCCTTTCTTGCCAGAGGCGGGGGCATAGGAAAGAAGCTGCACAACACAGCTAGTTCCCAGGAACAGAAGTCCTCCCCGGCCTCTACAAAATCCACCGCATGTCGCTGGGGCTCCACAGGCGGAGCTAGGCCCGGTGGGGGCACACCTTTGTAAGTTCAGCCACAAGTGGGTTCACTCCCTGTTAGATCTCTGGGCAATAGATATTGTGTCTCAGGGATACAAGCTGGACTTTGAGGAGATGCCCCCTCACCAACGGCCCTGCCGGCTTCCCCCCACGAGAGGGAAACAGTGTTAACTGCAATTCACAAATTGTATCTTCAACAGGTGGTGGTCAAGGTTCCCCTCCTTCAACAAGGAGGGGTTTATTATTCGACCATGTTGTAGTCCCGAAACCAGACGGTTCGGTCAGACCCATATTGAATTTAAAATCCCTGAACATATACCTGAAAAGGTTCAAGTTCAAGATGGAATCGCTAAGAGCGGTCATTGCAAGCCTGAAAGGGGGAGATTTTATGGTGACTGGACATAAAGGATGCATACCTTCATGTCCCCATTTATCCACCTCATCAGGCGTACCTCAGAATTGCGGTACAGGATTGTCATTACCAATTTCAGACGTTGCCGTTTGGTCTCTCCAAGGCCCCGAGAATCTTCACCAAGGTAATGGCGGAAATGATGGTGCACGTGCGGAAGCAAGGTGTCACTATTATCACGTACTTGGACGATCTCCTCATAAAAGCGAGATCAAGAGAGCAATTGCTGAACAGCGTATCACTTTCTCTGGAAGTGTAACGGCAACACGGCTGGATTCTATATATTCCAAAGTTGCAGTTGGTTCCTACAGCTCATCTGCCTCTCCTAGGCATGATCCTAGACGCAGACCAGAAAAGGGTTTTTCTCCCGCTAGAGAGAGCTCAGGAGCTCATGACACTGGTCAGGAATCTATTAAAACCAAAACAGGTGTCAGTGCATCACTGCACTCGAGTCCTGGGAAGGATGGCGGCATCATACGAGGCCATTCCCTTCGGCAGGTTCCATGCGAGGACCTTCCAATGGGACTTACTGGACAAGTGGTCCGGATCACATCTTCAGATGCATCGGTTAATCACCCTATCCCCCAGGGCCAGGGTATCTCTCCTGTGGTGGCTGCAGAGTGCTCACCTTCTCGAAGGTCGCATATTCGGCATTCAGGACTGGGTCCTGGTGACCATGGATGCAAGCCTCCGAGGGTGGGGGGCCGTCACACAGGGAAGAAATTTCCAAGGGCTGTGGTCAAGTCAGGAGACTTGCCTTCACATCAACATCCTGGAACTAAGGGCCATATACAACGCCCTACGTCAAGCGGAGTCCCTGCTTCGCGACAAACCGGTTCTGATTCAGTCAGACAACATCACCGCAGTGGCTCATGTAAACCGCCAAGGCGGCACAAGGAGCAGGGTGGTGATGGTAGAAGCCACCAGAATTCTTTGCTGGGCGGAGAATCACGTAAGCGCACTGTCAGCAGTGTTCATTCCGGGAGTGGACAACTGGGAAGCAGACTTCCTCAGCAGGCACGACCTCCACCCGGGAGAGTGGGGACTTCATCAAGAAGTCTTCACGCAGAGTGCAAGTCGGTGGGAACTGCCACAGGTGGACATGATGGCATCCCGCCTCAACAAAAAGCTGCAGAGATATGGCGCCAGGTCAAGAGACCCTCAGGCGATAGCTGTGGACGCACTGGTGACACCTTGGGTGTTCCAGTCGGTCTATGTATTTCCTCCTCTTCCTTTCATATCCAAGGTGCTGAGAATCATAAGGAAAAGAGGAGTGAGAACAATACTCATTGTTCCGGATTGGCCAAGAAGGACTTGGTATCCAGATCGGCAAGAAATGCTCACAGAGGACCCGTGGCCTCTGCCTCTAGGACAGGACTTGTGCAACAGGGGACCTGTCTGTTCCAAGACTTACTGTGGCTGCATTTGACGGCATGGCGGTTGAACGCCGGAACCTAGCAGAAAAAGGCATTCCGGATGAGGTCATTCCTACGCTGATAGAGGCTAGGAAGGATGTGACGGCTCAACATTATCACCTTATATGGCGAAAATATGTTGCTTGGTGTGAGGCCAGGAATGCCCCTACAGAGGAATTCCAGCTGGGCCGTTTCCTTCACTTCCTACAGTCGGGAGTGACTTTGGGCCTTAAATTGGGTTCCATTAAGGTTAAGATTTCGGCCGTCTCCATTTTCTTTCAAAAAGAACTGGCTTCTCTGCCTGGAGTTCAGACGTTTGTAAAGGGAGTGCTGCATATTCAGCCCCCTTTTGTGCCTCCAGTGGCACCTTGGGATCTTAACGTGGTGTTGAGTTTCCTGAAATCACACTGGTTTGAACCACTCAAAACGCTGGAAGTAAAATATCTCACGTGGAAGGTGGTCATGCTATTAGCCTTGGCTTCGGCTAGGCGTGTGTCAGAATTGGCGGCTTTGTCACATAAAAGGCCTTATCTGGTTTTCCATGCGGATAGAGCAGAATTGCGGACCCGCCCACAATTTCTGCCGAAAGTGGTTTCATCCTTTCATATAAACCAACCTATTGTGGTGCCTGTGGCTACTACTGACTTGGAAGATTCCGAGTCACTGGATGTAGTCGGGGCTTTGAAGGTTTATGTAGCCAGAACGGCTAAGGTCAGGAAAACAGAATCTTTGTTTATCCTGTATGCTTCCAACAAGCTTGGGGTGCCTGCTTCAAAGCAAACTATTGCTCGCTGGATCTGTAACACGATTCAGCAGGCTCATTCTGCGGCTGGGTTGCCGCTGCCTAAATCAGTTAAGGCCCATTCCACAAGGAAGGTGGGCTCTTCTTGGGCGGCTGCCCGAGGGGTCTCGGCATTACAGCTTTGCCGAGCGGCTACTTGGTCAGGTTCAAACACCTTTGCAAAGTTCTACAAGTTTGATACCCTGGCTGAGGAGGACCTTGTGTTTGCTCATTCGGTGCTGCAGAGTCATCCGCACTCTCCCGCCCGTTTGGGAGCTTTGGTATAATCCCCATGGTCCTTACGGAGTCCCCAGCATCCACTAGGACGCTAGAGAAAATAAGATTTTACTTACCGGTAAATCTATTTCTCGTAGTCCGTAGTGGATGCTGGGCGCCCGTCCCAAGTGCGGACTTCTTCTGCAATGCTTGTATATAGTTATTGCTTAAATAAGGGTTATGTTATAGTTGTATCAGAGTTTATTTGATGCTCTGTGATTGTTCATACTGTTAACTGGGTAAAGTTATCACAAGTTATACGGTGTGATTGGTGTGGCTGGTATGAGTCTTACCCTGGATTCCCAAAATCCTTTCCTTGTACTGTCAGCTCTTCCGGGCACAGTTTCTCTAACTGAGTTCTGTAGGAGGGGCATAGAGGGAGGAGCCAGAGCACACCAGAATCTAAATTCTTTCTTAAAGTGCCCATGTCTCCTGCGGAGCCTGTCTAATCCCCATGGTCCTTACGGAGTCCCCAGCATCCACTACGGACTACGAGAAATAGATTTACCGGTAAGTAAAATCTTATTTTTTAAACAGAATAAAAAATGGATTAACAGCTATGATAAAATTTGAGCAGCAAATCTCCTTAAAAAATGGGATAAAAACAGTATACACAATACAATATAATACCAGTTAAAATATGTAAAAAGATTTTAGCTTAACTTGGTATGAGGTCACTGCCAGGTTGCCCAACGCGTTTCGTCATTCAGACTTCATCAAGGGGTAAAGGTAGAATGGGACCAGGCTTCTATTTATACCAGTACTAATCTTATAGTAATTGTGACATCACTTCCTGTTAATTAACCATGGTATTGTAAAACAGACTGTTTATGCAAAAACCTATATATGTTTATGCAAATAGCCTCATTACATAGTATATATGTTTATGCAAAAACCTCTACAAAGATGACCGCCGCAATGAATTCCCTGGGAGAAATCTGCCAAAGTACTGCTGGTCTTTAAGAAGCATTGGAAGCCGCGGGCGCGTTCCGGAAGTGGGACGGAAGTGACGCGACGACAGAAAACCGGAAGTGGGCGGAAAAGATCCGCCGGCGGAAAAGATCCGCCGGCGCATCTATATGAGAGTTTTTCAAAGCTCTCAAACTCCAAACCTGTTCTTCAAACACTTTTGTAACACTATATACATATATACTATGAAATGAGGCTATTGAATAACTTTAACTAGAAGTTCTCAGTCTGTTTTACAATACCATGGTTAATTAACAGGAAGTGATGTCACAATTACTATGAGATTAGTACTGGTATAAATAGAAGCCTGATCCCATTCTACCTTTACCCCTTGATGAAGTCTGAATGACGAAACGCGTTGGGCAACCTGGCAGTGACCTCATACCAAGTTGAGCTAAAATCTTTTTACATATTTTAACTGGTATTATATTTTTATTGTGTATACTGTTTTTATCCCATTTTTTAAGGAGATTTACTGCTCAAATTTTATCATAGCTGTTAATCCATTTTTTATTCTGTTTAATGTGTTAATAAATTTATTAGATCTACTCATTTTGATTATTCTTTTATCATATTATATATATATATATATATATATTTTTAGATCTACTTACTTTTATTGAATCTCTCTAAGACACCATTGGTCGCTATATCCCCCACCCCCCTGTGTGTCTATCTATCTATCTATCTATCTATCTATCTATCTATCTATCTATCTATCTATCTATCTATCTATCTATCTATATATATATAATATTTATTTTATATTTGAAAAAAAATATAATAATATCCCCCAAACATTGAAATATTGGTTGCGACCATTGGAAACATCGCAACCATAGCGGCTTTAATTTTGAAAGCCGGGACAGCCTCCAGGTACACAGGGGGATTTTGGGGGGTTAGTTTACACTTTCCCACTGGCTTCTATTGTCTGCAGCCGCTGGAGGGGAAGTACTGCCATGCTGAACGATCAGCAGTGATCGGCAACACGTCAAACAGTAGGGGAGAGTGCAGGGAGGCAGAGGGACCTTCCAGTCCCTCTGATAGCAGCAGCAGAGGGACGTTTCCCTTCCCTTACGCTGCGAACACGGTTTAACTGACTGGTCGCATCCTGTGCGACTAGGTCAGATAAAGCACTTGCTGGTATGGTCGCATTTGATGCCACAGTGCTAGGCAAGTGGTTAACCACACTTCCCTTCGATAAGATGCTTTCTGCAGCAGGGTACATTGATTTCCACAGGCAAACATTGGTTGTAGAGTAGAACTTGATCCAGAGCGGAACCAACAGGCTAAAGGTTTAGGCTGTCCCAGGATTCAATGGGGCCTCTATAACCCCGCCTCCAGGCACCGTGAGCTCAGTTTTGAGTTGGTGCCTGTAGTAGCAGTCACTAACAGGAGGGTTGCGCTGGGCAGCCCTGAAGAAAAGCTTTAAAGAAGACTTCAAGGGGCGCAGCGCTGTGACATGTCAATGTGACATTCAGCGCTGCGTCTCCGTCACCTCCCAAGCGGCGTCGCATACTCAAACTGCTCAGTTCCCGGGTCCTTGCGGCGGAGACGCTTCGGCTCTAGGCACACGGTCATAGACGCCCTCCTGGTTCGTGTGGCTGCTACGGGGAGGAGGTAAGAGGGTCCACCAGGTGGGACCTGCCACTAAATTGCGTTCCTTTCACAGTCTAGGGAGACGGACTGCGATGCTGGCGTGTACACTGTCACCGAGCAGGGATCCAACTATATCCTCCAGCACGTAGGAGTACTAACGTCCCTGTTCATAAGGCTCTGTAGTACCGGTGGTGAGGCCCAGCATAGGGGAGTCGGCGCTTGACCTGTAGCCCCCCCCCCCCTCCGGCCCAGGGCGACATCTACTGCAGATTTTCCAGCCCTGGAGCCTCCTCACACTTTCCCTCACTCCCTGACTAAGACGTTGGGTGCCATCTTAGGTATAAATGCAGCTGGCCTCATTGTTCTCTAGTTCAAATAGACCCTTAGCATGGGTATAAATGTACATAAAGCGGTGTGATGGTTTGTCTAAAAACGTCTTTCAATCATAAACATACTGTAGCAAATAGTAGGCAGTCAACACACAGCAAATGAGGGTGGACTCATACCAAGGTATATGGAGGTAGCTGTAAAGCAAAAACGGGGCACCGCTCATAAGCTTGTCCTCCTTTCCTCCTAGTCTATGGTCACCACAATTCCAGTGCAGACTTCCCTACCTACACGTTTTTACCCCCAGAGGGTCTTTGCTTATGAACGGGGCCCTGTTTTTGTTTTACATCTACAGCTACCTCCATATACTGTACCTCGGTATGAGTCCATCGTCATTTATGTTGACTGTCTACTGTTGGCTATGTTTATGAATTAAAGAAGCTTTTATACAAACCTCATCGTTTTATGTAAAGTAAAACCCATGCTGAGGGTCTGTTTGTGCTAGAGCACAAGGAGAACGGCAGGCTTCTGAGCTAAAGACCCACCAGATGTGTCTTCTATAATAAAATAATGGCGCTAATCACCAAATTTGGAGGTGGGGGTGGAATGCCACTGGGGATCTATTGCAGCTGGGGTATTTATTGCCTCTGGGGGGAGGAAGCTAGTTTTGCAGTGTGCACATATGAACATTTGGGTTATGAAATATACCCTAGTCATTTTTATGTCAATAAAAATGTAAAAACATTTTAAAAACTACGTTCTTAGTCTCATTACTTAAATAAATATTTTTGGCAACCTTTTTAGGCAGATAAAAATGACTAAATACAAACAGACTAGAGTGCTTTATCATTACTTTTTCATCCATCTTGAAACTTTAGTGGACATCAATATTTTACCGTTTACATTTGCATACAGTGATTGAGACAAGATATTGTAGATTGAGTAAAAATGTATGGTGTGTATATATATGTGTATATATATATATATGTGTATATATATATATATATATATATATATAATTATCTTTTAATGATGTGTTTTATTGTTTTTTACAGGGCCTTTATTATTCTTACTTCAAATCCATCATTGAAGCACCATCATATTTTTCTGGGTTGCATTTAATCATGAATGATAATGTTACAGAATATCCTAGCGTAATAAATACTTTGAAACGATTCAATCTGTACCCTGAGGTAATATATTTTTCTACAACTAAGCCTGTTTACTTCATAAAATTATCTTATTTTATTTTTTTATTACATTATAAATCATTATGCTGATGGCCTTTTCCAGACTTAGGGGTATATTCAGTTGCGGTCAAATTGCCGAAATTGTCGAAAAACTGGTAATTTTCGACACAAAAAACCTGTCAAATTTGATTCGACAATTCAATACAGTACTTTTCGACAAAAAACCTGCCGTTTCATTTTCGACTTTTTGCAATTCCACATGTCTGCAATGTAAAAAATGCAGCTTTTCGACAAAAGTATATTCAATTGAAGAATGTCGATTCGACAACAGTGCTTTTTCGACAGTCATTTCGTCAATTTCATTCCGCCTCATTTTTCTGTCGTGATCTAATATATTTTTTTAATAACATGTATTTTTTGGTGCTTTTTTGATTGCTAATAGCATATCTATTTATATTTGAAGGGATTATCTGCTTGGTTTGTCTATTTATGAGGCACAAGTATTATTTAATCGATTTTTTTAAAGAATTTTTTATTTTATTTTTACTGACTACAATAATATGGAGAGATCAGTGCATGTTTTTCAGTTGGAAGGGGTGTTGAAAGTGTAAAAAATCCTGAAAAAAATAGCGTGGGGTCCCCCCTTCTAAGCATAACCAGCCTCGTGCTCTTTGAGCCGGTCCTGGTTGTAAAAATACGGGGGGGAAATTGACACGGGTTCCCCCATATTTTAACAACCGGCACTGGGCTCTGCGCCTGGTCCTGGTGCAAAAAATACGGGGGATAAAACACGTAAGGGTCCCCCGTATTTTTAACACCAGCACTGGGCTACACTAGTCAGAGAGATAATGCCACAGCCGGGGGACACTTTTATATAGGTCCCTGCGGCCCTGGCATTAAATCACCAACTAGTCACTCCTGGCCGGGGTACCCTGGAGGAGTGGGGACCCCTTAAATCAAGTGGTCCCCCCCTCTATCCACCCAAGGGCCAGGGGTGAAGCCCGAGGCTGCCCCCCCCCCCCCCATCTAAGGGCGGCAAATGGGGGGCTGATAGCCTTTTGTGTAAAAAAAAAATATTGTTTTTTGCAGCAGAACCACAAGTCCCAGCAAGCCTCCCCCGCAAGCTGGTACTTGGAGAACCACAAGTTCCAGCATGCAGGGGGGGAAACGGGCCCGCTGGTACCTGTAGTTCTACTACAAAAAAAATACCCCCCAAAAAACACAACGCACACACCGTGACAGTATAACTTTATTACATACATGTACACCTACATACACACTTACTTACCTATGTTGACACGAAGCAGTCGGTCCTCTTCTCCAGTAGAATCCAGGAGTACCTGTAAATAAAATTTTCTCATACGTCCTAGAGCAGAGGTTCTCAAACTCGGTCCTCAGGACCCCACACAGTGCATGTTTTTGCAGGTAACCCAGCAGGTGCACAGGTGTATAAATTACTCACTGACACATTTTAAAAGGCCCACAGGTGCAGCTAATTATTTCACTTGCGATTCTGTGAGGAGACATGCAAAACATGCAGTGTGTGGGGTCCTGAGGACCGAGTTTGAGAACCTATGTCCTAGAGGATGCTGGGGTTCCAAAAGGACCATGGGGTATAGATGGTATCCGCAGGAGACATGGGCACACTATAAGACTTTGAATGGGTGAGACTTCAGTTAGACTCGGTGCCCAGAGGAGACTGGACACACACTAGGGGAGCTCTCCTGAGTTTCTCTGAAAAGACTTTATGTTGGGTTTATTATTTTCAGGGAGACCTGCTGGCTACAGGCTCCCTGCATCGTGGGAGTGAGGGGAGAGAGGCAGACCTACTTCTTCTGAGTTCAAGGGCTCTGCTTCTTAGGCTACTGGACACCATTAGCTCCAGAGGGTCTGATCACTTGGTTCGCCTAGCTGCTCGTTCCCGGAGCCGCGCCGTCAACCCCCTCACAAAGCCAGAAGAAAGAAGCCGGGTGAGTATTAGAAGAACAGAAGACTTCAGTGACGGCAGAAGACTTCAGAGTCTCAGAGGTAACGCGCAGCGGTCGCGTTGCGCACCATTGCTCCAACATACAAGCGGCACTACAAGGGTGCAGGGCGGGGGGGGGGGGGGGCGCCCTGGGCAGCAATATACCTCACAATATAAGGCTGGCAAAGATGTATACAGTGCATAGGCACTGTATACGAACCCCCGCCAGTATAAAAAGATAGCTGGGCTGAAGCGCACCAAGAAGGGGGCGTGGCTTAGTCCTCAGAACTCTATACAGCGCCATTTTCTCCTCACAGAGATGCTGGGCCCGCCAAAACACTGTTAAACACCTAACAGTGTAAAACGGGGGGGGGGGGGGGGGGGGGGCACAGTTATGTAGTGCAATACAGGTTCTACCATGAGGCACTATAGATATTTGTATATAATGTGCGTTTATACAAGGAGTTGGAAAGAGTTTTCTGTGGTTTCCCTGTCAGAAATCTGCCCATGTTAGCAATGTTGGTGGGTGTGTAGTACACGTGTGTCGACATGTGTGAGTGATCTACCACAAACAGATATGGGTATCCCTCTGTCGGCATTGCCGACTCCAGATGGTACTTGATTCATGAGATTAAGTGTCAGCATGTCAGTAGTGGTAAGCTTTGCCAAAGTAAGCACTGTTTGGGGAACACAGAAGTATGTGAGTGACCCTGTCGGCACCAACTATTATGACTGGGTGTATAATTATATATAAAACATATACATGTATGTATATATATATATGTATGGTACGTTGCAGTGAGCGGTAGCTCGAGCACAGACATGATAGTATTTGTGGGGGCGTCCTAGTGAAATTAGGTATATGTTTCCCTCAGATCCCTCGGGGTCACAAAAATGTTTTTTTTTGCCCAGTCACTACTCCCTGTTGTCGACACGAATACTATGTTCTATGTCGGCCATAATGTTTCCTGATTTGATCCACAACTTTGGCATTCAGTACATGTTCATACACGTTCAGAACACATAAATGTCACTAGGGACCCTGATGTTCCTGACAGATTTTATATATATATATATATATATATATATATATATATATATATATCTATATATATATCTATCTATCTATATATATATATATATATATATATATATATATGAGATGTATATATAGATATATGTGTAAATATGTGTATTTAAATGTGTACATTTATATTACAATTTATTCTGAATGCTGAAGTAAAGTTATTCCTTCTCATGTGCTGATCGCTCTGTTGATGAAGCTCTAGGTCAGCCGTGACAAGATGGTCTCGAATCCTCACGAGGAGTCCGAGTGTTTATTCTTCTCCCGCCGTGGATAGAATAAAGTGCATGCCTACCCCTGGTCTACACGGGGCCCAGTCACCAAGGATCGTATACAAGAAGCTAAGTTATAATTTTAATTATATGCTTTGATGATATTTGCAGTACATACGCATGGGGGTGTGCTTGTATTCAAAGATGGTCGGTTACCTTGTTATCCGATATAATTGCCCTGGGGAGAAATGGGATATTCCTTGGGTCTTATCTTGAACATTGCAGCATGCTGCCGTGCGACTACAAGAGGTATGCACTGACCCCGAGAAATACTGGAGTATCTTCCCTATGAAGGGATAATCTGGTTTGGGGATGGTTTGGTTAAGTTGATCTCGCAGATACCACTGGTAAGTCTACCGTCCTGAGCTATGTTCCCTCACAACGGTTGGTGACGCATTTTTTGTAGGATGCAGTCATTTTGACTGGTTGGATACCGTTTTGTTTTCTCCTTCTTTGCAGGTAGAGGAAGGTGAAAAGGTAAGAGGTCTGCAGCCTTTTCAAGTTCGCAGAAGCAGATATCGTCCTCTGTTTCTACCACATCCACCGCAGATCGCTGGGTCTATCTTGCTGGAGCCCACACCGGTGGGAAATCGTCTAATACTCCTCAGTCAGTCCTGGAATGGACTTGACACAGTGAGTTAAGAATACAGTCCAAAGGGGGACGTACTTGAGTTTCCAGATGATTCCCCTCGCTGATTTTTAGAATAGATCTTACCGATTCTCCTCTGGACGGGGAGGTAGTATGCGACGCCATTCAAGGGTTTGTTCAGTATCAGGACATTGTCCTGCTGTCCCTGCAACATAAAAACAAAAAAAAAAGGAATAAGCTGTTATTCAGGCTTTTTCGTGCTTCTGAGACCGGACAGCTCGGTCAGAACAATCCCAAAATGATTTCTTCTTAAGAAGTTGAACTACAAGTTGGAATCTCTCAGGGCAGGGATTTCCGACCTGTAAAAGAAGAAAGAGGGTTTAAATGCGGTGTCATCTGCATTTAGCTTACCTGTTTTTGCTATTCAGGATTGTCATTGCCATTTCACCAGAGTGAGGGTGGTATGATGGTTTCCTTCTATAGTAAGAGCCATTATTTTTCTGTACTGGGACGCTCTCCTGACTGCGGTGAGGTCAAGAAACAAATTGTACAATTTGTTGTTTCTCTCTGACAGTTCTTCAACACAAAGAATCACTGTTGATTCCCACGACGCAGAGGTCGGAGTTGGCAATAAGTTTTTAGATACTGATCGGTTAAGAGTTTGTTTTTCCTGTGGAAAGAGATCTGATGATCCAGAGTCGGATCAGGTTTGCAACAGTGTAAACCAGTCGATACCTTCCATTGATGCGGAAGATGGTTGCGGCCTACAAGGCCATTCGGTGAGCAGGTCAAATGCCAAAGTTGTTTATGGGACCAGTTGGACATATGGTCCGGGTCTTACCTGCACATGTACCAGAAAATATTCCTATTTTCCCGGACCAGGATTTCTCTCCGGTGGTGGCTTCACAGTTCTCACATCCTAGAAAGACGATGGTCCGGGATCCAGAATTAGATCCTGGTGTCCATGGATACGAGTCTCCGAGCCTTGGGAGCAGTTTTTCTGAGGGAAGAATTTCCAAGGGGAAAGATCAAGCCGGGAAGCTTGCCTGCAATAAGCATTCTTGGATTAAGAGCTATTTACAACGGAACATCTGCTTCGTGTTCTGCCCGTCTTGATTCTGTCGGATGACTAAACAGCAGTGGCGTAAGTAAGCCACTAGGGCGGAATGAGGAGCAAAGCGGAAATGGTAGAAGCCACAAAAGTTTCCGATGAGCGGAAAGGCATGTAAACGCTCTATTAGAGGTCATCGTTCCGGGTGAAGACAACTGAGAAATAGACTTCCTCTGCAGACACGATCTCCATCCAGGAGAGTGGGGTCTTCATCAAGAAGTTCACAGAAGTGACAAGTCTTTGGGGAATTCCTCGATTAGACGTGAGGGCGTTTCGCCTCAACAAGAAACTTCAGAGATATTGTTCCAGGTCAAGGGACGCTCAAGCTATAGCAGTGGACCCCCTCGTGACACCTTGGGTGTTTCACTCGGTCTATGCATTCCCTCCATTTTCACTCTTTCCAAAGGTGATAACCATAAGAAAAACAAAGGTTCAGGTGATCCTCATTGTTCCGGTTTAGCCAAGGAGAGCTTGGTATCCAGATCTTCAAGCCTTACTCATGGAAGATCCCTGGCCTCTTCCTCTAAGAGTGGTCCTGTTACAGCAAGGACAGGGCGTGTACCAAGATTTACCGGTGCTGCGTTTGACGGCTTGGCGGTTAAACGCCATATCCTAGCCCGAAAGGGTATTGCCGGTGAAGTTTTTTCCACATTGCTTCAGGCTAGGAAAGACGTAACGGCGAAGCTTTACCACCGTATTTGGAGGAAGTATGCGTCTTGGTGTGAATCCAAGAAGGCTCCTACGGAAGAATTTCAGCAGGGTCGTTTTCTCCATTTTTTGTAATCAGGTGTGGATGCAGGCCAAAAGTTAGGCTCCATTACAGTGCAGGTTTCGGCCTTATCAATTTTCTTAAAAAAAAAAAAAATAAGAATGGGCAACCTTTATAGAAGTTCGGACTTTCGTGAAAGGAGTGCTGCACATCCAACCTCCATTTGTGCCCCCAGTGGCACCATGGAACCTTACTGTGTTGTTGCAGTTTCTTATGTCACACTGGTTGGAACCTTTACGAAAGGTAAAAATTTCTCACTTGGAAAGTGGTCATGCTATTGGCATTGGCGTCCGCAAGGCGGGTGTCGGATTTGGCGGCTTTGTCTCACGAGCCCTCTTTGATCTTGCTTGTGGATAAAGCAGAATTGAGAAATTGGCAACAATTTCTGCCTAATGTGGTTTTCTGCGTTTCACAGGAACCAGCCTATTGTGGTGCCTGGGGCTACTTAAGCCTTGGCTGATTCGAAGTCTCTTGATGTAGTCAGAGCTTTGAGTATTTATGTCGCCAGAACGGCTCAGATTGGGGAAACAGACGCTCTGTTTATCCTGTATGCTCCCAACAACTGTGGGGCCCCTGCTTCTAAGCAGGCTGTTACACGCTGGATCTGTGATACGATTCGGCATGCTCATTCTACGGCTTGCTGGCCGCTACCGAAGTCGGGGAAGTCCCATTCTACCAGGAAGGTGGGCTCTTCTTGGGGCAGATGCCCGTGAAATCTCGGCATTTCAACTTTGCCGAGCGGCTACTTGGTCGGGTTCAAACACTTTTCGTAAGTTCTACAAGTTTGATACCCTGGCAGGTTTGCTCAATCGGTGCTGCAGAGTTGTCCGCACTCTCCTGCCCGGTCTTGAGCTTTGGTATAAACCCCATGGTCCTTTTGGAACCCCAGCATCCTCTAGGACGTATGAGAAAATAGGATTTTAATACCTACCGGTAAATTCTTTTCTCTTAGTCCGTAGAGGATGCTGGGCGCCCGTCCCAGTGCGTACTGTATCTGCAGCTATTGGTTGTCGTTACACTCATGTGGTGTTTCTTTGCAGTTAAGTCTGTGGCTGCGGTTATTCGTGCCATGACATGCAATATGTGATTTATCGGTCATGATACACACAGGTTGTGTTACGTTTTCGGTCAGCATATTGCTGTATGGATTTTCCATGCCGTCAGCTGGTGTTCTATGGAATGCCACGTTCTGCGGGATGTTCGAGGTGTGAGCTGGTATGACACTCACCGTGTTTAAACTATAAATTCTTTCCTCGAAATGTCCGTCTCTCTGGGCACAGTTTTCTAACTGAAGTCTGGAGGAGGGGCATAGAGTCAGGAGCCAGTTCACACCCATTCAAAATTCTTATAGTGTGCCCATGTCTCCTGCGGATCCCGTCTATACCCCATGGCCCTCTTGGAACCCCAGCATCCTCTACGGACTAAGAGAGAAGGATTTACCGGTAGGTATTAAAATCCTATTATACTCACAAACAATCCAGTGTAGATCGGTCCTCTTCTTAAGTTTGCATTCCACGTACTTCGTAAAATAAAAAAAATAAAAACCCGAACCACGCACTGAAAAAGGCCCCATGTTTACACATGGGACCCCTTTCCCCGACTGGCGGGACCCCCTGTGACTGCTGTCAACGAGGGTCCCTTCAGCCAATCAGGGAGCACCACGTCATGGCACTTTCCTGATTGGCTGTGCGCGCCTGAACTGTCACTTAGGCGGCGCACTGGAGATACAATGTAGCGCATAGGCGCTCCATTATATCCAATGGTGGGAACTTTGCGCTCAGCGGTAGACCGCGAGTTTATGTGGGGTCGCTCTTGTGGTCTACCGCTGACCGCAAAGTTCCCACCATTGGATATAATGGAGCGCCTATGCGCTACATTGTATCTCCAGTGCGCCGCCTGAGTGACAGTTCAGGCGCGCACAGCCATTCAGGAGAGTGCCATGACGTGGCGCTTCCTGATTGGCTGAAGGGACCTTCTTTGACAGCAGTCACGAGGGGTCCCTCCAGTCGGGGAAAATGGTCCCATTTGTAAACATGGGACCCCTTTCAGTGCGTGGTTCGGGTTTTTCGTTTTTTTATTTTACCAAGTACGTGGATTACAAACTTAAGAAGAGGACCGATCTACACTGGATTGTTTGTGAGTATAATTTTATTTACAGGTACTCCTGGATTCTACTGGAGAAGAGGACCGACTGCTTCGTGTCAACATAGGTAAGTATGTGTGTATGTAGGTCTGCATGTATGTAATAAAGTTATACTGTCACAGTGTGTGCTTTGTGTTTTTTTTGGGGGTATTTTTTTGTAGTAGAACTACAGGTACCAGCGCCCCCCCCCCCCCCCTGCATGCTGGTACTTGTGGTTCTCCAAGTACCAGCTTGCGGGGGAGGCTTGCTGGGACTAGTGGTTCTGCTGCAAAAAACAATATTCTTTTTTTGACACAAAAGGCTATCAGACCCCCATTCACCGCCCTTGGATGGGGGGGACAGCCTCGGGCTTCACCCCTGGCCCTTGGTTGGCTGGAGGGGGGGACCCCTTGATTTAAAGGGTCCCCACTCCTCCAGGGTACCCCGACCAGGAGTGACTAGTTGGTGATTTAATGCCAGGGCCGCAGGGACCTATATAAAAGTGTCCCCCGGCTGTGGCATTATCTCTCTGACTAGTGGAGCCCAGTGCTGGTGTTAAAAATACGGGGGACCCCTACGTGTTTTGTCCCCCGTATTTTTTGCACCAGGACCAGGCGCAGAGCCCGGTGCCGGTTGTTAAAATATGGGGGAACCCGTGTCAATTTCCCTACCGTATTTTTACAACCAGGACCGGCTCAAAGAGCCCGAGGCTGGTTATGCTTAGGAGGGGGGACCCCACGCAATTTTTTTCAGGATTTATTCATCACTTTTGTCATGTCCATGAAGTCGAATCCAGGCCGCCCACTATTCGTCAATTGGTCCGTTTTTCGACAAGGGGACTGTCGAATCTGTTATTAATTGAATATGTCGAATTCTGGTCCCAGGTGGAGGGTTTCGCCTGTCGAATTGTGTCGAATCCAAAAACTGTCGAATTCACGCCGGAATTCGACCGCAATTGAATATACTCCTTAAAGGGGTACATTTAGTAAGAGATGCTTTTCAAAGCCATCTCGTCTCTGCCAGTTTCAGCCAGTTAATGTAAAGGGGTAATAATGTTAAATACAAAACACACTTGGTTTTGTATTTAATATTATGGCTCCTTTAAATTCAGCTGCTGAGATTGCCATGGATGCTAGCCTTTGACTAGCACTATTTTGTAAAGTACCCTTTATTATTAAGTTAGGTAGTTTTGTCACTAATACCCCTTTTTCCACCTGTGTACCGGGTCCGATCCAGGATGTTTAACCTGGCTACAACCCGCGTCGGCCCGCCATTTCCACTGCACTTCAGCACGGGTTATTCCCGGGTTGGATCTGTTTCCACTTAACCCGGGTAATCTCTGTAAAAGTTATTGATGTCACTCGTTACTCGGGTCTGAAAACACGGTAATGACCGTTTCTACTGCACAATTATACCCGGGTTATTACCGTGTTACCGTGTTCAACCCAGTTTGCTACCCTGGTAGGATACCCTGCTACCCTGGCAGGGTCACTCAACCCGTGTTGAACCGTTTCCACTTACTAAAAACCCGTTTTGATGCGCTCCCCAGTGCAAAAACACAGGTAAATTTAGCTAGTGGAAAAGGGGTATCGTGATTAGAACAGTGTTAAGCATTTCATTGTCCATTAAGCTTCTCTTGTAAGGTACAATTATTTCACTTCCAATCGACTTTCCTTAATGCTAAAATTGTGCACTCGTTACGCCTACCATTAATTATTATTTTAATCAGGTTCTGCAGTCTACTACTCAATCTCTATACATGGCATGGACTTTAAATAACTTCATAAAACAGCAGATGCAGCAACTGGGCTTCCTTTGATTGGGGAGTTGATTGGATTTGCCTGGCCCCCTGATCATTACAAACAGCATTGAAAATTATTGCCCAGGTTTTACATGCTGAAGTGCTATGCACTACATTAACTTCAATGATTGTGAGATAAAAATCTGTACCATTACTGTTGTATTTCATTTCCTAAAAGCATTACACAATTACATCCAGTTATGAAGCTTTGTATATTTTTGTCATTATGCTCAGTTGTTTTCAAAGCTTTAATAATCACCTTTAGATTTCTCTAACGTCCTAGAGGATGCTGGGGACTCCGTAAGGACCATGAGGATTAGACGGGCTCCGCATGAGATAGGGCACTTTAAGAAAGCTTTGGATTCTGGGTGTGCACTGGCTCCTCCCTCTATGTCCCTCCTCCAGACCTCAGTTTTTACACTGTGCCCAGAGGAAGATGGGTGCACTGCAGGGAGCTCTCCTGAGTTCTTTGCATTAGAAAGCATTTTTGTTTGGATTTTTCTATTTTTACAGGGAGCACTGCTGGCAACAGGCTCCCTGCATCGAGGGACTGGGGAGAGAGGAGCAGACCTACTTAAATGATAGGATCTGCTTCCTCGGCTACTGGACACCATTAGCTCCAGAGGGGGCGTCCACCCCCGGAGTCACGCCGCCGTTCTCCTCACAGAGCCAGAAGAACAGAAGCAAGAAGACGTCTCAGGCGGCAGAAGCCTTCAGCGGCTTCACTGAGGTAACGCACAGCACCGCAGCTGTGCGTCATTGCTCCACACACCTCACACACTCCGGTCACTGTATGGATGCGCCCTGGGCAGCAATAATAACACCTCAAAACATGGCAAAAAGATATATACATGTACAGCTGGGCACTGTACATGTATATAAAAGAGCCCCACCATTTTTACACAAATTTGAGCGGGACCGAAGCCCGCCGCCGAGGGGGCGGGGCTTCTCCCTCAGCACTCACAAGCGCCATTTTTCTCTCCACAGAACGCTGATAGGAAGCTCCCCGGACTCTCCCCTGCTTACACACGGTGAAGGGGTGTTTAAAAGAGAGGGGGGGCACATAATTGGCGGATAAGATATTATACAGCGCTGCTGGGGAAAAACATTTTGTGTTGGTCTCCAGGGTCATTGCGCTGGGGTGTGTGCTGGCATACTCTCTCTGTCTCTCCAAAGGGCCTTAAAGGGGATACTGTCTTCAGAAAAGAGTTTCCCTGTGTGTATGAAGTGTGTCAGTACGTGTGTCGACATGTTTGACGAGGAAGGCTCGCTTAATGTGGAGGGGGAGTGTA
This sequence comes from Pseudophryne corroboree, assembly GCF_028390025.1. Taxonomy (NCBI): domain Eukaryota; kingdom Metazoa; phylum Chordata; class Amphibia; order Anura; family Myobatrachidae; genus Pseudophryne; species Pseudophryne corroboree. The sequence continues at coordinate 328,684,097 of NC_086448.1, forward strand.
AGAATGTCAGGTCGCCGTCGGCAACCCCGACACCTGACTGGGTGGATATGCTGATTGTCTTAAATGCAAATGTGAATCTCCTGCATAAAAGGTTAGACAAGGCTGAGGCTAGGGATCAGTCAGGTAGCCAGACTGTGCCTGTCCCTGTGGCGCCAGGACCTTCAGGGTCTCAAAAGCGCCCCATATCCCAGGTCGCTGACACAGATACCGACACAGATACTGACTCTAGTGTCGACTATGAGGATGCAAAATTACAGCCGAAGGTGGCAAAGGGTATTCGATACATGATTATTGCCATAAAAGAGGTTTTGCATATCACTGAGGAACCCCCTGTCCCTGACACGAGGGTTCACATGTATAAAGGGAAAAAGCCTGAGGTCACGTTTCCGTCCTCATTTGAGCTAAGCGAATTGTGCGAAAAGTCTTGGGAGTCTCCGGATAGGAGACTACATGTTCCCAAAAGGATTCTTATGGCATATCCTTTTCCACAGAAGGATAGGATACGATGGGAATCTTCGCCTAAAGTAGACAAGGCACTGACACGCTTATCCAAGAAGGTGGCACTGCCTTCTCCAGATACTGCTTCCCTCAAGGATCCTGCTGATCGCAAGCAGGAAATTACCATGAAGCACATTTACACACATTCAGGGACTATCGTTAGACCGGCCATGGCGTCGGCCTGGGTTTGTAGTGCTGTCGTGGCATGGGCAGACTCCTTATCTACGGAGATTGACACCTTAGATATGGATACCATTCTAATGACCATTGAGCATATCAGAGATGCTGCCTTGTATATGAGGGATGCTCAGAGAGACATTTGTTTACTAAGCTCCAGAATAAACGCTATGTCTATTTCTGCTAGGCGACTCTTGTGGACCCGACAGTGGACGGGAGATGCCGACTCAAAGCGGCATATGGAGTCATTGCCTTACAAGGGGGAGGAGTTGTTTGGAGAAGGCCTCTCGGACCTTGTCTCTACTGCTACGGCCGGTAAATAGAATTTTTTACCTTATATTCCCCCGCAGCATGCTAAGAAGGTACCGCATTATCAAATGCAGTCCTTTCGTTCCAATAAAAGCAAGAAGGTACGAGGATCGTCCTTTGTTGCCAGATGTAAAGGCAAGGAAAAAAGGCTGCACTCTGCTAGTTCCCAAGAGCAGAAGTCCTCCCCTACTTCCGCAAAGTCCACCACATGACGCTGGGACTTTCCGGGGGGGGGGGGTCAGATCAAGTGGGGGGCACGTCTTCGCCTGTTCAGCCACGTCTGGGTTCTCTCACAGGTGTATCCCTGGGCAATAGAGATTGTTTCCCAGGGATACAGACTGGAATTCAAAGACATGCCTCCTTGCCGGTTTTTCAAATCGGCTCTGCCGGCTTCCCCGTCGGAGAGGGAGCTGGTGTTAGCTGCAATTCACAAATTGTACATTCAACAGGTGATAGTCAAAGTTCCTCATCTCCAGCAAGGAGAGGGTTATTATTCATCCCTGTTTGTGGTACCGAAACCAGACGGTTCGGTCAGACCCATTTTAAATCTGAAATCCCTGAACCTGTACTTGAAGAGGTTCAAGTTCAAAATGGAGTCGCTCAGAGCGGTCATCGCCAGCCTGGAGGGAGGGGATTGGATGGTGTCCCTGGACATAAAGGATGCGTACCTTCATGTTCCGATTTTCCCTCCTCACCAGGCGTTCCTGAGATTTGCAGTACAGGACTGTCACTACCAATTTCAGACGTTGCCGTTTGGTCTTTCCACGGCCCCGAGAATTTTCACCAAGGTAATGGCGGAAATGATGGTGCTCCTGCGCAGGCAGGGCGTCACAATTATCCCGTACTTGGACGATCTCCTCATAAAGGCGAGATCTCGGGAGAAGTTGCTGGACAGCGTGTCTCTGTCCGTGAAGACGTTTGCCGAGGCACGGCTGGATTCTCAATTTACCGAAATCCCAGCTACGCGTCTGCCCTTTTTGGGCCTGATTCTAGACACAGACCAAAAAAGAGTTTTTCTTCCAGTGGAGAAGGCTCATGAGCTCGTAGCTCTGGTCAGGAACCTATTGAAGCCAAAAAAGGTTTCAGTGCATCATTGCACGAGGGTTCTGGGGAAGATGGTGGCTTCATACGAGGCCATCCCCTTCGAAAGGTTCCATGCAAGGACCTTTCAATGGGACCTATTGGACAAATGGTTCGGGTCCCATCTACACATGCAAAAACGGATCACCCTGTCTCCCAGGGCCAGGGTGTCTCTCCTGTGGTGGCTGCACAGTGCTCACCTCCTGGAGGGTCGCAGGTTCGGCATTCAGGACTGGGTCCTGGTGACCACGGACGCGAGCCTCCGAGGTTGGGGAGCTGTCGCACTAGGAAGAAATTTCCAGGGTCTCTGGTCAAGCCTAGAGACTGGTCTCCACATCAATGTCCTGGAGTTGAGGGCCATATACAACGCCCTACGCCAAGCGGAGGAATGGCTTCGGAACAAACCGGTTCTGATTCAGTCAGACAATGTCACGGCAGTGGCTCATGTAAACCGCCAAGGCGGTACAAGGAGCAGAGTGGCCATGGCAGAGGCGACCAGGATTCTACGCTGGGCGGAAGGCCATGTAAGCGCACTATCAGCAGTGTTCATCCCGGGGGTGGACAACTGGGAGGCGGACTTTCTCAGCAGGCACGACCTGCATCCGGGAGAGTGGGGACTTCATCAAGAAGTCTTCACACAGATCACGGATCGGTGGGGACTGCCTCAGATAGACATGATGGCGTCCCGCCTCAACAAAAAGCTAAAGAGGTATTGCGCCAGGTCAAGAGACCCTCAGGCTTTTGCGGTAGACGCTCTGGTGACACCTTGGGTGTTCAGATCGGTCTATGTGTTTCCTCCTTTACCTCTCATTCCCAAGGTGTTAAGGATAATAAGAATAAGAAGGGTCAGAACAATCCTCATTGTTCCAGATTGGCCAAGGAGGACTTGGTATCCGGATCTGCAAGAGTTGCTCACAGAAGATCTGTGGCCTCTTCCTCTAAGGCAGGACCTGCTGCAGCAGGGACCCTGTCTGTTCCAAGACTTAACGCGGCTGCGTTTGATGGCATGGCGGTTGAACGCCGGATCCTAGCGGAAAAAGGAATTCCGGAGGAGGTCATTCCTACCCTGATCAAGGCTAGGAAGAACGTGACGTCGAAACATTATCACCGTATATGGCGAAAATATGTTTCTTGGTGTGAGGCCAGAACTGCTCCTACGGAGGAGTTCCAGTTGGGCCGTCTGCTTCACTTCCTTCAAACGGGAGTGAATTTGGGCCTAAAATTAGGGTCCATAAAGGTTCAAATTTCGGCCTTATCAATTTTCTTTCAAAGAGAATTGGCTTCTCTTCCTGAAGTACAGACTTTTGTGAAGGGCGTGCTGCATATTCAGCCTCCCTTTGTACCTCCGGTGGCGCCTTGGGACCTTAACGTGGTATTAAGTTTCCTCAAGTCACCTTGGTTTGAACCACTCAAAACAGTAGAGTTGAAATACCTCACTTGGAAAGTGGTCATGTTGTTGGCCTTAGCTTCTGCAAGGCGGGTTTCGGAATTGGCGGCTTTATCATATAAAAGCCCATACCTGATTTTTCATGTGGATAGGGCAGAGTTGAGGACTCGTCCTCAATTTCTGCCCAAGGTGGTCTCATCTTTTCATATGAACCAACCTATTGTCGTGCCTGTGGCTACACGGGACTTGGAGGATTCAGAGTCCCTGGATGTGGTCAGGGCTTTGAAGATTTATGTGACCAGAACGGCTAGGATCAGGAAGACCGAAGCTCTGTTTGTTCTGTATGCAGCCAACAAGGTTGGCGCTCCTGCTTCAAAGCAGACTATTGCTCGCTGGATCTGTAACACGATTCAGCAGGCGCATTCTTCGGCAGGATTGCCATTGCCTAAATCGGTTAAGGCCCATTCCACTAGGAAGGTGGGCTCTTCTTGGGCGGCTGCCCGAGGGGTCTCGGCACTACAACTGTGCCGAGCTGCTACTTGGTCGGGGTCAAACACCTTTGCAAAGTTCTATAAGTTTGATACCCTGGCTGAGGAGGACCTCCTGTTTGCTCAATCGGTGCTGCAGAGTCATCCGCACTCTCCCGCCCGTTTGGGAGCTTTGGTATAATCCCCATGGTCCTTACGGAGTCCCCAGCATCCTCTAGGACGTTAGAGAAAATAAGATTTTACTTACCGGTAAATCTATTTCTCGTAGTCCTTAGAGGATGCTGGGCGCCCGTCCCAAGTGCGGACTTCTTCTGCAAGACTTGTATATAGTTATTGCTTACATAAGGGTTATGTTATAGTTGATCGGGTTTGAACCGAGGCTATGTTATTGTTCATACTGTTAACTGGGTAGTTTATCACAAGTTATACGGTGTGATTGGTGTGGCTGGTATGAATCTTGCCCTTAGATTTACAAAAATCCTTTCCTCGTATTGTTCATCTCCTCTGGACACAGTTTCTCTAACTGAGGTCTGGAGGAGGGACATAGAGGGAGGAGCCAGTGCACACCCAGAATCCAAAGCTTTCTTAAAGTGCCCTATCTCCTGCGGAGCCTGTCTAATCCCCATGGTCCTTACGGAGTCCCCAGCATCCTCTACGGACTACGAGAAATAGATTTACCGGTAAGTAAAATCTTATTTTTTGCTTCATGTGGTTAGTTTTCTAATTTTACTATCATTAAAGCTGTCGTGCCTTAAACATGTCCGCTGTTTGGGGAATGTGACTCTCTGCTTATGTATGTGTACTTAGAGGGGGGAATTCAACTGCTGCCACTAGATAGCACCCGTCAGAGTAATTGAATTGTTGCTCTGTACGGGTGCGCATATCCGCTGGCTCCAACATTACTTCTTGCAGCCCCCCATGCTAGCAAGAAGAAATGTGCAGAAAGTGACCCGTTTGGGCACCAAACATTACTCATTGCATCATGCCCAACGCTTTGGTCAGGTTTAGCCATTTTGCACTTCTAAATACGGTCTATCTGGGCGTGGTCAGTGCAACCCCTCTAAAAAAAACCAATTCAATTGCGCTCTCCGATCTCCCATCACTTTAGATGGGAGATAGTTCTTGCATACACAATTAATTCTCCCCCAGAGAGCCACAAGTGCCAGCATGCCCTGTCAGACAGGCCCAGCTGGCACATGCAGTGCACCATTTATAGTAAATATTAAAATAAAATAGTACACACACATACTTAATTTAAAAACATCTTTATTAAATAACACCCCCAGACCACTTGGTTATCAATTTATTACTTAAAGTGTCTTAATGGATAAGTTCTCTTTCAGCATACCATGTAAGCATCAAAAGGTAATTGGCAAAACAAAAAAAAGCTGCTATTTTTTCCTAGAGGAGTCCAATGTGAATGAGAAATCACTCGCAGACACTGTCATTGTAATCAGTGGTGCCGCTTTGGTCAGCCAGTGGGGCATCTGACCACCACACTTTCTATGCTTCCACCAACACCGACTGGTCAAGACCAGTGCTGCTTAGTGAAAAAACAGATGGACTCCACGTCCTTTGCACCCTTGTTTTTTTTTTTGTTTTTTTTACCACCAGTCTAGGCTTAAAAGTCAGAGGCTGGTTATTTATATATTCATTTTTAGCTTTTTCATATTGGTGTCTGCACAGATTTGTCCAGTGCTTGAAAACAGCAGCAGATTAACGGTATTTCAGATGTGTCCTCAAACATTTAGCCTCGATACGCTGTGCACCATGAAATGCCTGGCATGAGAGAGCCGGTAGTTCTCGGGCATCTCTGCTAATGTCTGTCATCTTTTTGTGCCGAAAACTGTGGCTGTATCTGCATATGAAATGCTACATTACGTTTTCCAGAAAAACACTGTAATGTAACATTCTGTATGCAGATGCCGTCACATTCGCACCCAGAATACAGCATGCCGTAGATCATTTTAATCAGCAGTCTGCTTGTGCGTCTTATTTGCATAGCGATGCAAAGAAGACTCAGATTTGTGGAAAAATTAATAAAGACGCCTGGCGTTAGCAAATGCACTCACGACTAGGCGCAACTAGAAGGGCTGTTTAACGTGACTGCAGTAAGGATGTAGGAGGACAATCTGTATTTAGGCGAGTTTGTGACAGGATAAGGGCTTACAATCCAGGGTCTCAAAGGCGGTTTTCAAATGGCAGTCAAAACACATGCTTTGTAAATACAGGTTGAGTATCCCATATCCAAATTTTCCGAAATACGGAATATTCCGAAATACGGAATTTTTTGAGTGAGATAGTGAAACCTTTGTTTTCTGATGGCTCAATGTACAAAAACTTTGCTTAACACACAAAGTTATTAAAAATATTGTATTAAATTACCTTCAGGCTGTTTGTATAAGGTGTATATGAAACATAAATGAATTGTGTGAATGTACACACACTTTGTTTAATGCAAAAAGTTATAAAAAATATTGGCTAAAATATCTTCAGGCTGTGTGTATAAGGTGTATATGAAACATAAATGCATTCTGTGCTTAGACTTGGGTCCCATCACCATGATATCTCATTATGGTATGCAATTATTCCAAAATACGGAAAAATCCGATATCCAAAATACTTCTGGTCCCGAGCATTTTGGATAAGGGATACTCAACCTGTATTGTATTTTGCATCATCCAATAACAGTATTGTCCTTTAATGTTGAAATAATGGCAAATGCTTGTTCTGTGGTTGTTTTAGACAATGGGGGTAATTCCAAGTTGATCGCAGCAGGAAATTTTTTAGCAGTTGGGCAAAACCATGTGCACTGCAGGGGGGCAGATATAACATGTGCAGAGAGAGTTAGATTTGGGAGGGTTATTTTGTTTCTGTGCAGGATAAATACTGGCTGCTTTATTTTTACACTGCAATTTAGATTTCAGATTGAACTCACCACACACAAAACTATCTCTCTCTGCACATGTTATATCTGCCCCCCCTGCAGTGCACATGGTTTTGCCCAACTGCTAAAAAATTTCCTGCTGCGATCAACTTGGAATTACCCCCAATATGTACAGTAAATCAGTCAAACTATATGGGTAATAGCTGTAAATAAAAAGATACAAAACGTATTGACATATTAAGTATTTTTATTAAGTAAGGGTCAAATGATGGATCATGTGTAGGCTGCAGGTGCATTTTAACCTTCATTTCTTTGATAAAATGCAATTTAATTATAGTATGTCCCTGTTTTCGATAAATACAGAAATTATATTTTCTTCTGTATTCATTTGCACAGTAAGAGATATATTCTTTTGTGTAACTACAATGGGTGAGCAAATCCTGCAATATGGTAAAATACGACATTGGCAAAAGATAGAAAAAAAAAAAAAAAAAAACTACTTGGCAAATGTATAAAGGACATTATTAGAGAGTAATGCTTGTTTATCCAATCCTTTTCTCCACGCAGGTGATCCTGGCCAGCTGGTTCCGCATTTTTACATCAACAATGAAGTTTGTTGGCATAGACACCAAAATCTGCTGGACAGTGAATCGGGGGAATGATCTAAGTCCTGTAGAAAGCTGTGAAGGCAAGTTAAATACAGTTTCCAGGGCAACATCCGCAATGAGGGAATCCAGTGTCTCAAAAGTGTAAACATCAATAAAACATATTTTCTCACAAAAAAGAAAAGAAAAGACTCTTAAACCATGATTAACCTATGATTAAAAATGACCGCAATGTGTCATGCAATGGAATTTATGCCATAGCGGTGATCCATTCACCTTCCCAGGCTTTTTCTAAGTTGTGTTATAGAATAGTATATAGCGGGGACTTTTCTGTACTATGGGCCTGACTCGGATGTATGCTAATGCGGTGTGCGCAGCAACTGTGCGACGTAATGCAAGTACCACAGCCGCCGGGATTTGTTTTGAGTGTCGCTCGTTGATCAGCAGTGATCACGCTGAGCCGAAAAAAAGTGGGTCCCCGGGACCCCTCACTTTTAAAAATTTGGGTCCTACCTGTCCTATTCTGGGTCCCTTAGGAATTAAGTTTCTTTTCGCTTACGTCCTAGAGGATGCTGGGGTCCACATTAGTACCATGGGGTATAGACTGGTCCACCAGGAGCCATTGGCACTTTAAGAGTTTGAGAGTGTGGGCTGGCTCCTCCCTCTATGCCCCTCCTACGAGACTCAGTTTCGAAAATGTGCCCGGAGGAGCCAGTCACAGCTAGGGGAGCTCTACAGAGCTTCTTTAGAAAAAGTTTTTTTTTTTTTTTTTTTAGAGTTTGTTATTTTACAGGGAGGCTTCTGGCAACAGCCTCCCTGCTTCGTGGGACTAAGGGGGGGGGAGTAGTGTCCGCCCTGCGGGGTCTGAGCCACTATCTCCGCTGACAGGACACTGAGCTTCTGAGGGGATCGATTGTTCTCCGCCACAGGGGATCGCTCACCCCAGCAGCATGCCACCACCCCCTTACAGAGCCAGAAGATTGGTGGCGAGTGAGACACCGACCCCCCTAGCAAGCGGGGGGCCGGTGTGAAGATGGCGGCAACAGGGTATGGAGCGCAGTACTAACCGCTCCGGGGCTCATCGGTACATAGTGCGGCGCTGTGAGGGGCGCCCTGAGCCAGCGCCTACACCCTACACTGGTCACATACAGCCTGTCGGGGGCCCGGGATCTCTGCAAGCATAATTCCTCAGGCCAGTATAATCCTATGAAGAGCGGGAGACCGCTCCATTTTGGAGGCGGAGCTTCTCCTCAGAGCGGACCCAGCAGCGTTCAGCACCATTTTCCTGCCTGCACAACGCTGTCAGTGAAGAGCAAGTCCCTCCAGAACAACTCCAGCTATCTCTCACGGTACTACGGGGTTGTAGAAGGGGGAAAGGCTGTATACAGGCTGTGTAACCTATTAAGTTGCACAGTCAGCGCTGGTTGGGGGTCTCCCTTTACCTAAAAAGCACTGTGTGTGGGTTGGCTCCAATCTCTGTGTCTCTCTTGCCATTCTTGGGGGTGAAACTCTGTCTGCCCTCCCCTGTGTGTGTGTGGAGTGTCTGTGGTCTCCATTAAGCTATGTCCAGTGACTCTGTGTCATATGCTGCAGAGGATATGTCCTCTCAGGATGATCCCATTCCATGTAAACAGATACCAGCAAGGGAGCCTGAATGGTTATCCTCTATCAAATCTATGATTTCTCAGATTTCTACTAGGGTTGCACAGAATGAATCTGCAACTCAGGCTTTACAGAACTCTATGGCAGTCTGGCCCAGTTCTGTTACCTCAGGGTTCCCTGCTGTATGATCCCAAAAACTTGCTCTTGCACAGATTATGCAAGATGACACTGATACCGATTCTGACACTGAGACCGATTCTGACACTGAGGACGGTGATGGGGATGTGTTGAGGGGGACGGCATCTCTTGCAAAAGGGGTGCAGTTGATGATAGAGGCCATTAGGGATGTGTTGAATATTACTGATATAACACCTGTGCAGGTTTAGGAAGCTTACTTTACTGAAAATAAGAAAGCCCCGCTAACCTTCCCTGTGTCAAAATAATTAAATGCTGTTTTTGAAAAGGCATGGGAAAACCCTGAGAATAAATTCCAGATCCTGGTGGCATTTCCTTTCCCTGTGGAGGATAGAAACAAATGGGAAAACCCGCCCATTGTTGACGCATCTGTATCCAGACTCTCAAAAAAGGCTGGTTTTACCTGTTCCAGGATCCACTGCCTTGAAAGAGTCGTCTGATCGTAAAATTGATAATATGCTCAAATCCATGTATACGGCTTCAGGGGCTATATTACGTCCCACTATTGCCAGTGCTTGGATTGCCAAAGTTATAGTAAAGTGGTCAGGCACATTACTTGAAGATTTGAATACTATGGATAAATTTGATGTTGAATTGTTTGTGCGTAACATTCAGGATTCGGCAGGATTTCTGGTAGAATCCATGAAAGACCTGGGTTCCATGGCTGCAGGAATTTCTTCCATGTCTGTCTCAGCTCGTCGGGGACTGTGGCTGCGACAGTGGTCTGCCGATGCGGAATCCAGGAGAAGTGTGGAGACCCTACCCTACACAGGTCAGGCTCTCTTTGAGGATGCGTGGTTCTCCATGGCTTTGGTGGGAAAGTCACCTTTTCTTCCCTCAGCTGCACCTGCTACGAAGAAATCCTTTTCTTCAACTGCATCACAGCCCTTTCGGGCTGCCAAACAACGAAAGTCCAGACCGTCCAACACCTTCTTTAGGGGAGTCCGGCCCAAATCCAAGAAACCGGCTGCGGCAGGTTCCCAGGAACAGAAATCTGCTTCAGGTATGCCGAAGTCCTCCGCGTGACGGTGGACCACACGACCGGAGGTGGGGCCTGTGGGAGCGAGACTCAGGCTTTTCTGTCACGTGTTGGTGTCGTCCGGCCTAGATCCCTGGGTGCAAGATATCGTGTCCCAGGGGTACAGGCTGGAATTTCAAGATCTACCTCCTCAACGATTCTTCAAATCGGGCTTGCCAGCATTGCTGGCAGACAGGGCTGTCCTGCAGGCAGCCGTCCAGAAGTTGTTGGAGGCACAGGTTATTGTACCGGTCCCTCCTCATCTGCAAAACAAAGGTTACTATTCGAACCTTTTCGTGGTACTGAAACCGGATGGTTCGGTCGGGCCCATTCTGAACCTAAAATCGCTAAATCCCTTTCTGAAGGAGTTCAAGTTCAAAATGGAGTCTCTAAGGGCGGTGATTTCAAGTCTGGAAGAGGGGGAATTCCTGGTATCCCTAGACATCAAGGATGCGTACCTCCACATCCTGATTTGGGTGCCGCATCAGGCTTATCTCCGATTCGCACTGTTGGACTGTCACTATCAGTTCCAGGCTCTGCCATTTGGCCTCTCCACAGCACCGAGGGTTTTCAAGGTGATGGCGGAAATGATGGTTCTCCGCAGACAGGGGGTGAACATAATTCCATATCTGGACGATCTGCTGATAAAGGCAATCATCCAAGGAGAAGCGGTTACAGTCCATCCTTCTCACAACCCACTTGCTTAGGGAACACGTTTGGATCCTGAATCTTCCAAAATTAAATTTGGAACCAACCAGGAGATTGTCCTTCTGGGAATGATCCTCGACACGGAAGTGCAGAGGGTATTTCTTCCAGACGAAAGAGCATTGGTGATGCAAACAATGGTCTGGGATATCCTGAAGCCAGCCCGGGTGTCTGTTCATCAGTGCATTCGCCTTCTGGGAAAGATGGTGGCCTCTTACGAGGCTGTACAGTATGGGAGGTTTCATGCTTGGTCCTTCTAACTGGATCTCCTGGACAAGTGGTCGGGATCCCATCTACATATGCACCAGAGGATATGTCGGTCACCAAAGGCCTGGATTTCACTCCTCTGGTGACGGCAATTACTTCACCTTCTGGAGGGCCGCAGGTTCGGGATTCAGGACTGGATCCTTCTAACCATGGATGCAAATCTCCGAGGCTGGGGCGCAGTCACTCAAGGGGAGACCTTCCAAGGAAGGTGGTCAAGTCTGGAAGCCGGCCTGCCGATAAACATTCTAGAACTAAGAGCCGTCTACAACAATCTTCTCCAAGCGGCCCATCTTCTGAGAAATCGGGCCATTCAAGTGCAGTCAGACAGTGTAACAACAGTGGCTAACATCAACCGACAGGGCGGAACGAAGAGCAGAGCTGCGATGTCAGAGGTAACAAGAATCATCCTCTGGGCAAAAAAACACGCATTGGCGCTGTCAGCAATCTTCATTCTGGGAGTAGACAACTGGGAAGCGGACTTCTTCAGCAGAAACTATCTCCATCCAGGAAAGTGGGGACTCCATCCGTATATGTTCACGGAGGTAACAGATCTTTGGGGTGTACCTCAAATCGACATGATGGCCTCTCGTCTCAACATGAAGCTTTGGCGATATTGTTCCAGGTCGATGGACCAGCAAGCGGTGGCTGTGGATGCCCTAGTGACTCCGTGGGTTTTCCAGTCGGTGTACGTGTTTCCAACACTCCCACTCATTCCAAGAGTACTAAAGCTCATAAGGAGAACAAGGGTTCAAGCGATCCTCATTGCTCCAGACTGGCCAAGAAGGTCTTGGTACGCTGATCTTCTGGATCTACTGCTAGAAGAGCCGAGGCCTCTTCCTCTTCGGGAGGACCTGCTGCAGCAGGGGCCGTTCTCCTATCAAGACTTACCGTGGCTGCGTTTGACTGCATGGAGGTTGAACGCCAGATACTAGCTCGGATGGGCATTCCGAACAGGTTATTCCTACCCTGATACAGGCTAGGAAACGAGTTACGTCTAAACATTACCATCGTATTTGGAAAAACATATGTATCTTGGTGTGAGTCCAAGAAGTTTCCTACGGTGGAGTTTCAACTGGGATGTTTTCTCCTCTTCCTGCAAGCAGGTGTGGATATGGGCCTGAGGTTGGGATCCATAAAGGTCCAAATTTCATCCCTATCCATTTTCTTCCAGAAACAGTTGGCTGCCCTCCCTGAGGTTCAGACTTTTTTGAAGGGAGTTCTACCTATCCAACCTCCCTTTGTGCCGCCGACGGCACCCTGGGATCATAACGTGGTGTTGCAGTTCCTCCAGTCGGACTGGTTTTAGCCTCTACAGGAGGTTGAGGTCAAGTTTCTTACGTGGAAGGCTGTCACTTTGTTGGCCTTAGATTCTGCTAGACGTGTGTCGGAGTTGTGGGCTTTGTCCTGTAGAAGCCCATACTTGATCTTCCATGAAGATAGTGCTGAGCTTCGGACACGTCAGCAGTTTCTTACGAAGGTTGTGTCAGCATTTCATATCTACCAACCTATTGTGGTGCCAGTTGCTACTGACTCCTAAATTTCATCAAAGTCCTTGGATGTTGTAACGGCTCTGAAAATCGGAATCTCTGTTTGTCCTATATGATCCCAAGAAACTTGGGTGTCCTGCTTCTAAGCAGACAATCTCTTGCTGGATCAGGTTCACTATCCATCATGCCTATTCTGCGGCAGGATTGCCGTTTTCTACGTCTGTTAAGGCCCACTCTACTCGTAAGGTGGGTTCTTCCTGGGCGGCTGCCCGGGGTGTCTCGGCTTTACAGCTTTGCCGAGCGGCTACTTGGTCCTGGTCGAACTCGTTTGCAAAGTTCTACAAGTTCGATACTTTGGCCGCTGAGGACCTGAAGTTTGGTCAATCAGTTCTGCAGGAGCCTCTGCGCTCTCCCGTTCTGGGAGCTTTGGTACATCCCCATGGTACTAATGTGGACCCCAGCATCCTCTAGGACATAAGAGAAAATAGGATCTTGGTTACCTACCGGTAAATCTTTTTCTCGTAGTCCATAGAGGATGCTAGGCGCCTGCCCAGCACTTCGTTTTCCTGCTATCGTTTTTTGGTTCAGTACAACTTAGTTTTAGTTGAGTACTGCATTGTTACTTGGTAAGTAATGTTTCAGTGGTTGCTGCGTTTCAAGCTAGTTAGCTTGATGTACCTGTACCTTGTATGTGTGAGCTGGTGGGAATCTCGCCACTATCTGTGTAAAATCCTTCTCTCAAAGATGTCCATCTCCTCGGGCACATTTTCTAAACTGAGTCTGGTAGGAGGGGCATAGAGGGAGGAGCCAGCCCACACTCTCAAACTCTAAAAGTGCCAGTGGCTCCTGGTGGACCCGTCTATACCCCATGGTACTAATGTGGACCCCAGCATCCTCTACGGACTACGAGAAAAGGATTTACCGGTAGGTAACCAAAGTCCTTTTATTAATCTTATTAATGATTCCACTATAAAAACACATACTCGATTTGGACACTACAAAAGTGTAGCAGGAGGGGGAAGTGACAATGCTGCTGGGCTATGTAGCATACAGGACACTCTGCACAAGAGCTGTAACTAGACATTTTGGTGCCCTTGTGGCAGAAAGTGAATTGGTGCTCCCCCTGCCAAATTCTAAAGCATGGACAGTGCGCGCCGAAGGCGTGCAGCAAAAATTAAGGGGTGTGGCCACAAAATAGTGGCAATTCACATTACAACACACAGTAGTGCCGCTTATACACACTGCACCAGGTAGAGCCTCCTATACACACTGCGCCAGGTAGAGCATGTTATACACATTGCACCAGGTAGAGCATATTATACACATTGCACCAGGTAAAGAACGTTACACACATTGCACCAGGTAGAGAGCGTTATACACATTGCAACAGTAAGAGCACATTATACACATTGCACCAGGTAGAGCACGTTATTAACATTGCACCAGGAAAAGCACGTTATAAACATTGCACCAGGAAGAGCACATTACAAACATTGCACCAGGAAGAGCACGTTTTTACCATTGCACCAGGAAGAGCGCGTTATAAACATTACACCAGGTAGAGCGCGTTTGTCAAAGTCGGAAAAATATCATGCTACACGTTGCCATATATTCACCTCATGCGCGTGCCTGCTGCACGTGCACATTCTCTCCCGTGCGTGCGGATACTCGCAGCTGCGTGATGGCGCCTCCTCGGCCATGCGCTCGAGCGCGTGGTATGTGCATTTACGGTAGAGTTTGTGTGCGTCTAGCGGGCGACTCAATCGTTAAATAATAAAACCAAATAGTATGTTTTATAGATAATGTTCCCCTTAATAATGACTGTAAGTTTGTTTAATGTAAAGGGTCGCTGGACAGAGGAATTCCTCTTTGCATGGTACGAAGGGTCAGACAGGGTTTAAGCAGCTGTGTCTGGTACCTAACTAAAGAACATTTTATTAGAAACAATCCGGTGCTGGTTAGGTAAAGATTAATCGCTCCTGCGTATAGTTATGGCCATTAGTATTTTCTGGACATTTACTATATTTGCGATTCATTACCCATGCGGCGGGAATCTTCAGATTCCCTCCCACCTGAGCAGTTTGATATAGTCACAGCCCACCTGTTCAAACTAACCTATGACCTTTTGTTATGATGCGAGGAGACATTCCTGTGTCCAATGAACAATGAGATTATAGGTCCCTTTGTAGTGTACTGTACGCAGTGTATATAAGATCAGCCAGCCTGGGCAGCTCTCTCACTCTCCACAAACGGTTTTCATCTTGACTAACTTGGAGCTGGTACCAGAAGCTGCGCATCGATCGTTCCCAGTGTGTGTAAGTAATTCTCTGTAACCAACTTGTTCTCTGTTTGTATTGGCCATACTCTCTCTCTCTCTCTGTTATAGTATAGGATTGTGACGCTATTGTATATTTCTGTCTAGATATTCTGTTAGAATGATATGTTAGCATGTAGTGTATGACTTGTAAACTGTTTCCCCTTTTCGATATAACTAAAAGCTTGTTAGTAAAGGTGTTGGAACCTTAGCAAGGTATTGTGTGTTTATTATATTGCAGAGAGTAATAGGAGCGTCTCAAACGCTCAAGCAGCTTTAGCATTAACAAGGTTAAGCAGCGTTACATCGCTACAGTATTTCAGTACAAGGTTTACAGTATAAGAGTATCCTTTCTGTGTGTTACATTCAAGGTTTACTGATTGTCATCCCGTGAGCGTCTGCGCCGCTCGTGTTCTCCTCGTGGACTCGAGCGTCCGCTACGCTGGTAGCGTAGCATTACGGTAGTCGGCCGCCTATAGCGTGCTCGACACCACGCATTAAGCTGTGAGCGAGCGTGTCGCATGTGCGTCTCGATCACGGCCGAGCGTATGCTACGCTAAGTGCGTACCCTTGCGGTACCCCACACGCCAATTGCGTACTGAGTCTCTTACCCATTTATAGTGAATGTTATAAGATAAATAGTTAGCTTTATCAATTGGCGGCTCGTCCGTCCTCCACATATCCGCACTAGCGAACACACACTTTATCTGTCAGCAAGGGCGGGAAGGCAGTATCCCTTCGTATCGGGATACAGTAGTGCTGGCTAGATAAGCGTCTGTTTCGCTACGTTGAAGGAGTGCTGGTGGAATCCGGAACCGGAGGTAAGAACAATACGCTATTGTCTTTTAAAACTGTTTATTTCTGTTTTGCGTACGCACGCACGCACACACCTGTATTTCTTTTCATTTGTGTATTTTCACATATCACTTTACTGTTTGCCATTTCACAATTGATAATGTGCTGAGAAAGATTTGTTGCTATTGGTAGTTAAAAGTAATATTAATACGTTAAGGAATAATTTGTAAAACACGCGCAAGGCTTGCCTAAGATACAAGGAAGTTCGGTGTGGTGTTCAGTAGATGATTACAGTTAAAGATCATCTACATTGATATAAACGTGTTAATTGTATTTCTGTGGATATACCTGGCTTGCGTACATGTGTCTCTAACAAAGGGCGGGACTAGCGTACGCGACGCAAGGGCCGACGCACGGAGCGTATATTACGCAACGGAGCGTCTGGGTACGCCCACATAATACAAATCACACGATAGTATTGTTTTAGTTAGGCGATAAGGAGGCAACGCGATAATAGCGCACATCGATCTCAGTGTCCAAATTTTTAAGCTAATAGATCCTTCTCTAGCTGCAACTCCTCGGGATTAGCCTGCGATACTGAATGAAAGGGATTTCTGCGCAGAAACGAAAGTAAAGAGTATATGAGGTGAAAGAGTGTGTATATATATATATATATATAAGTTTCTAATTTTTGGGGTTGAACCACAGGAAATCATCGAGTTCTCGTGAGGTACATACGTGTAAGTGACTGCACGGTGGCTTGGGAGGCATCCCTTGTTAAACATTTAAAAAAAGAGCATTAGAGTATAGCAGACCAGGAGGTCTACTGTAGCACAGACCAGGAGGTCCAGAAACAGACCAGGAGGTCTAGGTACAGCAGACTAGGAAGTCCGCTATAGATAAAGAGTAAAGGAGCACAACACCAGGAAGGGTTGGTGCGGTACCCTTATAGGCCATTAAGCTCTGGCTGAAGGAATTCGCAGCCACAATTTTCGATTCCACTGGTCGCTCCGCACATAAGATTAGTTGCTTATGTGCAGAACGATTGTACCGCACGTAATTGTGTGCATTAGTTAGTAACTTGACCCAGTACCATTTGCGTACGCTAGAGGGGTCATAAACGCTATTTGTACATTCTAACGTGATTTGTGTAATTTTTTTTATTTTAAGGGAGGTTCGCTGGTCACTTGGGAACTATCCAACAACCAGTAGTTACTGGAAAGGGTTAAGTGCTCTTCGGATCACACCCACATGTTCCAGTAAATAGAGATTCAGGTCGCAGGGGCCCTAGGTCGAGTACGCCAGCGCTAGGGCAGTGTGTGGGCGTATTGGTCGACGTGGGCGAGTGAGTGGAGTACTCGGTAAACATCCGCCGCCGGCCTACCCCGGACATCTTGGTTTTTGTAAGGGTTCGCTGAAGACCCTGATTTGAAGGTCAGAGGTAGTGAAAGCAACACCTGCAAAGATGGGGGCCAGTTGTTCAGGTAGGGGGCGATCAACCTCGGTTCGGGTTGACTTAGTAAACCGACCAATCGGGTCGGCAAGGTATGTAATGTGTGAGAAATACGGTTCACACACAGAAGTTTTGTGCGATGAATGGGAAAGAATGACTGTGCATGATGGGGAAAAGTTCCCACGGGTAGGCAGTTTTAGTCCCGAGGTGTTACAGAATCTAAGGAGAAGGATATGTCTCATTAAATCTGCAAAGAGACGGATCAAACATTATGATTATTTACAGTTATGGCAACAGGAAGGTGAAATACAAAGAGGATTGGCTCAAGCGGCTGGATCTAACCCTATCAGAAAACTTATAGCCACCGCGCCACCACCACCATACATAACGGGAGAGAAGGTGGTTACAGAGAATGGCACACTGGTGAATGATAAACATGCACTTAGTAACTGTATAAATGTTAAGAATAATGTAACCAAGATTGTTGATGCTTTTATTAATCCGTGCAAGCTGTACCCTGTTTTAAACTTTCCCCAGGATTGTGACCAAGAGGATGAGCCAACAACAATATCGGCACTCTCTCTAGCAGCCACCATAGCAGAAACAACAGTGGGCACGTCCCAACCAGTAAGAGCAGTATCAAAGGCCCCTAGTGGAGGGACAGGTGAGGTCGTATCAACTGGTAAGTACGGCACCATACACTATGCTGAAACCATTTCACCACATGCTGTAGAGTAGGGGTGGGCAAAATACGGCCCGCGGGCCGGATGCGGCCCGCAAACCGATCCTGCCCGGCCCACTGCCTCCCACCAGCGAGCAATGACAAGCGGCCCGACCAGCTGAGCTGCTTGTCATTGCTCTGCACTGCAGTACCTCCAAGCTGCCAGTGGCGCCTCTCCCCTGCTGCTGCGTTGTAGCAGCCTCCTCCTCCCGCCTCCAGACTCCCCAGTGACAACGGCTGTGTTCAGCCGAAAAGGGGGCGGGGCTACGTGCCGATGAAGGGGCGGGGCTACATGGACCTCAGGGGGCGGAGCTACACGGGACTAGAGCCAGACTGCTGCAGATCCATCCTTCCTGCCACTGCCAGCCAGATCAGTTAATGGGAAAAGTGAGTGAAAGTGTGTGTGTGCGTATATTATATATATATATATATATATATATATATATATATATATATATGTGTGTGTGTATTTGTGTATTTGTGTGTGCGGACAGTGGCGTCAGACTGTTTTTAGGTTGGGGGGAGAGATCTTTAGCTCTCGCTGTACCAAACCCTCCTGTGTTCTGTCACCATGTCACCCCCCCCCGTGTTCTGTCACCGTGTCACCCCCCCCGTGTTCTGTCACCGTGTCACCCCCCCGTGTTCTGTCACCGTGTCACACCCCCCGTGTTCTGTCACCGTGTCACTCCCACCGTGTTCTGTCACTGTGTCACCCCCACCGTGTTCTGTCACCGTGTCACCCCCCCGTGTTCTGTCACCGTGTCACCCCCCGTGTTCTGTCACCGTGTCACCCCCCCGTGTTCTGTCACCGTGTCACCCCCCCGTGTTCTGTCACCGTGTCACACACACCGTGTTCTGTCACCGTGTCACCCCCACCGTGTTCTGTCACCGTGTCACCCCCACCGTGTTCTGTCACCGTGTCACCCCCACCGTGTTCTGTCACCGTGTCACCCCCCCGTGTTCTGTCACTGTGTCACCCTCCTGTGTTCTGTCACTGTCACCCCCCCGTGTTCTGTCACTGTCACCCCCCGTGTGCTGTCACTGTGTCACCCCCCCGTGTTCTGTCACTGTCACCCCCCGTGTTCTGTCACTGTCCCCCCCCCCCGTGTTCTGTCACTGTGTCCCCCCCCGTGTTCTGTCACTGTGTCACCCCCCCCCCCGTGTTCTGTCACTGTGTCACCCCCCCCGTGTTCTGTCACCGTGTCACCCCCCCGTGTTCTGTCACCGTGTCACCCCCACCGTGTTCTGTCACTGTGCACTGTGTCACACCCCCCATGTAATGACACCGTGTCACCCCGATGGTGTTCTGTCACTGTCAACCCCACCATGTTCTGTCACCGTGTCGCCCAGAGGCGTCACCGGGTGTGATGACACCCGGAGCGCACTCTGTCCTATTACACCCCCCCGCTCAAGCAGTGTGGTGCCCAAAAAGGGGGTGTGGCTTAATCTAAAAGGGGTATGGCCTGGTGGGTCTTTTCTCTTTTGCTCCGGGGGCATGTCCAGCTTCCCCGAATATGCTGGCTGCCCCCGGAGACTGGACTGTGTGTGTGCCGACTCTTATCTGTGACCCCTCGTGTTCTGTCACTGTGTCACACTCCCCATGTCCTATCACTGTGTCGCACCTTTCCCCAGGGGCCATAAGACACTGGATAATTTGCTTGCTGCGCAATAATTATCCTAAATAAAATGTTAATGTGTAAAAGGGGACTCTACCTGCTGTAATGTGTAAAAGGGAGCTTTACCTGCTGTAATGTGTGTAAGTGGCGCAATTTGAATAATGGAGACTATTGTGCAGCCTAATACGAATCTGTATTATTTTTTGTCCACACTCCTTCCACATGAAGCCACGTCCCTATATTTTTGGCAAGTGGGGCAAGCTGCTATTTTGTGTGTGGCCCTCGGATACTGACAGGAAATGTCAAGTGGCCCCTCAGCTGAAATAATTGCCCACCCCTGCTGTAGAATCTACTCAGGATGATGTTATTGAACTTAATCCCGTTAGGGTAATTGCAGTGCCAAATGGGAAAACTGACACTTCAGGAGTCACTCCTCTCAGACACATCGCCATGCACTGCCCCTTTTCCCGAATGGAATTAAGATCAATGGTGTCTGAATTCCCTGATCCTAGGAAAGATCTAGTTGCAAGCCAGAAATACATTAGAGAGCTAGGAAATACTGTGGAGCCCAATAACAAAGACTGGCAGATATTGCTGAGGGCATGTTTACCCTCCAATGTCGACTCAGCGAGATTTATAGCTGACTGTAAATTAGATGAAGAGGTACCCCTTACGGATGTGTACAACCAAGATAATGTAAAGAGAATAAATTTACAGTTAAAAGAGTATTTTCCAGCTGTTGTCAAATGGAACAAAATTTTCTCCATCAAACAAAAAGAGGGAGAAACAGCTGCTGATTATTTTCATCGGGCACTACAGGATATGGCTAAATATACAGGCATAGAAGACATTAAGACAAATCTGAATCATAGAGAAGTAGCAGTATCTGTGTTAATGGATGGTTTAAAGGAAGTATTGAGGACGAGGGTACAGACCACCCAACCATGTTGGCGAGGTCTGTCGGTGGCTACTTTGAGAGAGGCCGCTATTGATCATGATCGGAATATCACCAGACACAGGGAGTCACAAAGTGATAAGTTAATGGCCGTAAGTATACAGGCCCTGACCACAAGGCCACCTCTGTATAAATCTCCGACCCCTGTGGGTAAGTCAAATGTGGTAACTTGTTATTACTGTCATAAAGAGGGACATTTTGCACGAGATTGTAGATCGAAAAAATGCACAAAGATCATATCAACCCCCTAGACAACGACATGACACACGAAATTGGGATCAAGGACCGCAGAGACGGAGTTATGAGCCACACGCAGGGGAAACAAAAAGGTATCCCCCAAAAAGAGACTGGCAAGTCACTGATAGTTCCCATTTACCCCCTTCACAGGTAATAGCTGCCAGCACAATGCAGGGAGGTCACCACGCACCATAGGGGCGGGGCCACACCTGTAATCTGCAGCCAGTAAAATTAATTGCGAGCCTTGGAAGTGAACCCGAGGTCACAATTGATGTAGCTGGTAAATCTCTAAATTTCCTTGTAGATACGGGGGCGGCCAAGTCAGTGATAAATTCGACTGTGGGCATGAGAACCACTGGTAAAACAATTCCAGCCATGGGAGTAACAGGAGTAGTACAGCACTACCCTTTAAGCAAACCTGCAGAGATTACGATAGGGCCTTTGCATACCAAGCATTCTTTTCTGCTGGCTGCATCGGCTCCGACTAATCTCCTAGGGAGAGATTTACTGTGCAAAATGGGATGCGTCATATACTGTACTCCTGAAGGTGTGTTCTTGGACATACCCGAAAACCACGCTCAGGAAGCGCAGGATATGCTAGACTCCCCAACAAGATTAATGTCACACACTGTTGTTGAAAATAGGTGTCCGTCCAAGGTAGAGGAAATGATTTCCCAGATACCGGAATCACTTTGGACCAAGGATGGACAAGACACTGGATTGATGGCAAACGTAGCCCCAGTAGTTGTGCAAGTAAAAGATGGTAGGATAGCTCCAAAAATCCCACAATACCCTCTGAAGCCAGAGGTGGAGTTAGGAGTTTACCCTGTAATAGAGCGCTTGCTACAACAGGGCATTCTGGTAAGAACGTCCAGCACTGCCAATAGTCCCATCTTCCCTGTTAATAAGAGTGGGGGAGGGGTTACAGATTAGTGCAGGATCTAAGAGGGATCAACAAAATAGTTGAGAGTCAATTCCCCGCAGTGCCAAATCCAGCTGTCATCCTTATGCAAATCCCTCCCACTGCCAAATTTTTCACTGTGATTGACCTCTGCTCCGCTTTCTTCTCGGTACCTCTGCACCCTGACAGTCAATACTTATTCGCATTCACATACAGAGGAGTTCAGTACACTTGGACTCGATTACCACAAGGTTTCATAGACAGTCCAAGTATTTTCTCACAGGCCCTGCATGATTGTTTACAGTCTTTCCAACCAGAGAGTGGATCAATATTGATACAGTATGTGGATTTCTCTATCGTCCTAAGTGGATGCTGGGGTTCCTGAAAGGACCATGGGGAATAGCGGCTCCGCAGGAGACAGGGCACAAAAGTAAAGCTTTTACAGGTCAGGTGGTGTGTACTGGCTCCTCCCCCTATGACCCTCCTCCAGACTCCAGTTAGATTTTTGTGCCCGGCCGAGAAGGGTGCAATTCTAGGTGGCTCTCATAAAGAGCTGCTTAGAGAGTTTAGCTTAGGTTTTTTATTTTACAGTGATTCCTGCTGGCAACAGGATCACTGCAACGAGGGACAGAGGGGAGAAGAAGTGAACTCACCTGCGTGCAGGATGGATTGGCTTCTTGGCTACTGGACATGAAGCTCCAGAGGGACGATCACAGGTACAGCCTGGATGGTCACCGGAGCCACGCCGCCGGCCCCCTCACAGATGCTGAAGCAAGAAGAGGTCCAGAATCGGCGGCTGAAGACTCCTGCAGTCTTCTTAAGGTAGCGCACAGCACTGCAGCTGTGCGCCATTTTCCTCTCAGCACACTTCACACGGCAGTCACTGAGGGTGCAGGGCGCTGGGAGGGGGGCGCCCTGGGAGGCAAATGAAAACCTTTAAAAAGGCTAAAAATACCTCACATATAGCCCCAGAGGCTATATGGAGATATTTACCCCTGCCTAAATGTACTAAATAGCGGGAGACGAGCCCGCCGAAAAAGGGGCGGGGCCTATCTCCTCAGCACACGGCGCCATTTTCTGTCACAGCTCCGCTGGTCAGGAAGGCTCCCAGGTCTCTCCCCTGCACTGCACTACAGAAACAGGGTATAACAGAGAGGGGGGGCAAAATAAATGGCAATATATATTAATATAAAAGCAGCTATAAGGGAGCACTTAATCATAAGGCTATCCCTGTCATATATAGCGCTTTTTGGTGTGTGCTGGCAGACTCTCCCTCTGTCTCCCCAAAGGGCTAGTGGGTCCTGTCTTCGTATAGAGCATTCCCTGTGTGTCTGCTGTGTGTCGGTACGTGTGTGTCGACATGTATGAGGACGTTATTGGTGTGGAGGCGGAGCAATTGCCAAATATGAGGATGTCACCTCCTAGGGGGTCGACACCAGAATGGATGCCTTTATTTGTGGAATTACGGGATAGCGTCAACTCGCTTAAGCAGTCGTTTGCCGACATGAGGCGGCCGGACACTCAATTAGTGCCTGTCCAGGCGCCTCAAACACCGTCAGGGGCTGTAAAACGCCCCTTGCCTCAGTCGGTCGACACAGACCCAGACACAGGCACTGATTCCGGTGGTGAAGGTGACGAATCAACCGTATTTTCCAGTAGGGCCACACGTTATATGATTTTGGCAATAAAGGAGATGTTACATTTAGCTGATACTACAGGTACCACTAAACAGGGTATTATGTGGGGTGTGAAAAAACTACCAGTAGTTTTTACCGAATCAGAAGAATTAAATGACGTGTGTGATGAAGCGTGGGGTGCCCCGATAAAAAACTGCTAATTTCAAAGAAGTTATTGGCTTTATACCCTTTCCCGCCAGAGGTTAGGGAGCGCTGGGAAACACCTCCTAGGGTGGACAAAGCGCTAACACGCTTATCAAAACAAGTGGCGTTACCCTCTCCTGAGACGGCCGCACTTAAAGATCCATCAGATAGGAGGATGGAAAATATCCAAAAAGGTATATACACACATGCAGGTGTTATACTACGACCAGCTATTGCGACTGCCTGGATGTGCAGTGCTGGGGTAGTTTGGTCAGAGTCCCTGATCGAAAATATTGATACCCTGGACAGGGACAATATTTTACTGTCGTTAGAACAAATAAAGGATGCATTTCTTTATATGCGTGATGCACAGGGAGATATCTGCACACTGGCATCACGGGTAAGTGCTATGTCCATTTCGGCCAGAAGAGCTTTATGGACACGACAGTGGACAGGCGATGCGTAGAGGAGTTATTTGGGGTCGGTCTATCGGATTTGGTGGCCACGGCTACGGCCGGGAAATCCACCTTTCTACCTCAAGTCACTCCCCAACAGAAAAAGGCACCGACCTTTCAACCGCAGCCCTTTCGTTCCTTTAAAAATAAGAGAGCAAAGGGCTATTCATATCTGCCACGAGGCAGAGGACGAGGGAAGAGACAGCAACAGGCAGCTCCTTCCCAGGAACAGAAGCCCTCCCCGGCTTCTACAAAAGCCTCAGCATGACGCTGGGGCTTCGCAAGCGGACTCGGGGGCGGTAGGCGGTCGTCTCAAGAATTACAGCGCGCAGTGGGCTCACTCGCAGGTAAATCCCTGGATCCTGCAGATAATATCTCAGGGGTACAGGTTGAAATTAGAGACAGAGCCACCTCGCCGTTTCCTGAAGTCTGCTTTACCAACGTCCCCCTCAGAAAGGGAGACGGTTTTGGAAGCCATTCACAAGCTGTATTCTCAGCAGGTGATAGTCAAGGTACCTCTTCTACAACAAGGGAAGGGGTATTATTCCACTCTTTTTGTGGTACCGAAGCCGGATGGCTCGGTAAGGCCTATTCTAAATCTGAAGTCCTTGAACCTGTACATAAAGAAGTTCAAGTTCAAGATGGAGTCACTCAGAGCAGTGATAGCGAACCTGGAAGAAGGGGACTTTATGGTATCCTTGGACATCAAGGATGCGTATCTCCACGTTCCAATTACCCCTCACACCAGGGGTACCTCAGGTTCGTTGTACAAAACTGTCACTATCAGTTTCAGACGCTGCCGTTTGGTTTGTCCACGGCACCTCGGGTCTTTACAAAGGTAATGGCCGAGATAATATTTCTTCTTCGAAGAAAAGGCGTATTAATTATCCCATACTTGGACGATCTCCTAATAAGGGCAAGGTCCAGAGAACAGCTAGAGATGGGTTTAGCACTATCTCAAGAGGTGCTAAAGCAGCACGGATGGATTCTGAATATTCCAAAATCCCAATTAATGCCGACAACTCGTCTGCTGTTCCTGGGGATGATTCTGGACACAGTTCAGAAAAAGGTTTTTCTTCCCGAAGAAAAAGCCAAGGAGTTATCTGACCTGGTCAGGAACCTCCTAAAACCAGGAAAGGTGTCTGTACATCAATGCACAAGAGTCCTGGGAAAAAATGGTAGCTTCTTACGAAGCAATCCCTTTCGGCAGATTCCATGCAAAGGGATCTGTTGGACAAATGGTCAGGGTCGCATCTTCAGATGCACCTGCGGATAACCCTGTCGCCGAGGACAAGGGTATCCCTTCTGTGGTGGTTGCAGGAGGCTCATCTATTGGAGGGCCGCAGATTCGGCATGCAGGATTGGATCCTGGTGACCACGGATGCCAGCCTGAGAGGCTGGGGAGCAGTCACACAGGGAAGAAATTTCCAGGGAGTGTGGTCGAGCCTGAAAAAGTCTCTTCACATAAGCATTCTGGAACTAAGAGCAATCTACAATGCTCTAAGCCAGGCGGAACCTCTGCTTCAAGGAAGACCGGTGTTGATCCAGTCGGACAACATCACGGCAGTCGCCCATGTAAACAGACAGGGCGGCACAAGAAGCAGGAGGGCAATGGCAGAAGCTGCCAGGATCCTTCGCTGGGCGGAGAATCACGTGATAGCACTGTCAGCAGTATTCATCCCGGGCGTGGACAACTGGGAAGCAGACTTCCTCAGCAGACACGACCTTCACCCGGGAGAGTGGGGACTTCATCCAGAAGTTTTCCACATGCTATTAAACCGTTGGGTAAAACCAATGGTGGACATGATGGCGTCTCGCCTCAACAAAACACTGGACAGATATTGCGCCAGGTCAAGAGATCCGCAGGCAATAGCTGTGGACGCGCTGGTAACACCTTGGGTGTACCAGTTGGTATATGTGTTTCCTCCTCTGCCTCTCATACCAAAGGTATTGAGGATTATACGGCAAAGAGGAGTAAGACTAGTGGCTCCGGATTGGCCAAGAAGGACTTGGTACCCGGAACTTCAAGAGATGGTCACGGACGATCCGTGGCCTCTACTTCTGAGAAGGGACCTGCTTCAGCAGGGTCCTTGTTTTTTTCAAGACTTACCGCGGCTGCGTTTGACGGCATGGCGTTTGAATGCCAGATCCTAAAAGGAAAAGGCATTCCGGAAGAAGTCATTCCTACCTTGATAAAGGCAAGGAAGGAAGTCACCGCGAAGCATTATCGCCGTATTTGGCGAAAATATGTTGTGTGGTGCGAGCAGCGGAGTGCTCCGATGGAGGAATTTCAACTGGGTCGTTTTCCTACATTTCCTGCAATCAGGATTGTCTATGGGTCTCAAATTGGGATCTATTAAGGTTCAAATTTCGGCCATATCAATATTCTTCCAAAAAGAATTGGCCTCAGTCCCTGAGGTCCAGATTTTTATCAAAGGAGTACTGCATATACAGCCTCCTGTGGTGCCTAAGGTGGCACCGTGGGATCTAAATGTAGTTTTAGATTTCCTCAAATCCAATTGGTTTGAACCACTAAAGAATGTGGATTTGAAATATCTCACATGGAAAGTGACTATGTTACTGGCCCTGGCTTCGGCCGGGAGAGTATCTGAACTGGCGGCTTTGTTTTATAAAAGCCCTTATTTAATTTTCCATTCGACATAGGGCAGAGCGGCGGACGCGTCCGCATTTTCTCCCTAAGGTGGTATCAGCGTTTCACCTGAACCAGCCTATTGTAGTGCCTGCGGCTACAGACGACTTGAAGGACTCCAAGTTGTTGGACGTTGTCAGAGCCTTAAAAATATACATTTAAAGGACGGCTGGAGTCAGAAAATCTGACTCGCTGTTTATACTGTATGCACCCAACAAGTTGGGTGCACCTGCTTCTAAGCAGTCGATTGCTCGTTGGATTTGTAACAAAATTCAACTTGTACATTCTGTGGCAGGCCTGCCACAGCCTAAATCTGTTAAGGCCCATTCCGCAAGGAAGGTGGGCTCATCTTGGGCGCCTGCCCGAGGGGTCTCGGCATTACAACTCTGCCGAGCAGCTACGTGGTCAGGGGAGAACACGTTTGTAAATTTTTACAAATTTGATACCCTGGCAAAGGAGGACCTGGAGTTCTCTCATTCGGTGCTGCAGAGTCATCCGCACTCTCCCGCCCGTTTGGGAGCTTTGGTATAATCCCCATGGTCCTTTCAGGAACCCCAGCATCCACTTAGGACGATAGAGAAAATAAGAATTTACTTACCGATAATTCTATTTCTCGGAGTCCGTAGTGGATGCTGGGCGCCCATCCCAAGTGCGGATTATCTGCAATACTTGTACATAGTTATTGTTAACTAATTCGGGTTATTGTTTAGGAAGCCATCTTTCAGAGGCTCCTCTGTTATCATACTGTTAACTGGGTTTAGATCACAAGTTGTACGGTGTGATTGGTGTGGCTGGTATGAGTCTTACCCGGGATTCAAAATCCTCCCTTATTGTGTACGCTCGTCCGGGCACAGTACCTAACTGGAGTCTGGAGGAGGGTCATAGGGGGAGGAGCCAGTACACACCACCTGACCTGTAAAAGCTTTACTTTTGTGCCCTGTCTCCTGCGGAGCCGCTATTCCCCATGGTCCTTTCAGGAACCCCAGCATCCACTACGGACTCCGAGAAATAGAATTATCGGTAAGTAAATTCTTATTTATTTACTGCTGTGTTCAGATTCACTGGAAGCGTCCCTGAGAGATACGAAACAACTCCTGTTTCATCTTTCAGACACAGGACACAAGGTTTCCAAGGACAAGTTACAATTATGCCAGACCCGTGTGAGGTATTTGGGACACTATCTAACACAAGGACTGAGACACCTTACCGCTGATAGAATTCAAGCAATTCGTGACATGACCCTGCCACAAACCCAGCAACAGATTAGAACATTTTTAGGAATGTGTGGGTATTGCCGTAACTGGATCCCAGGTTTTTCCATACTAGCCCTACCTTTGCAGGAGATGGTCTCCTCAAACAAACCTGATCGGATTTCGCACACAGACGAATCTGAGATGGCATTTGAGAGACTTAAACAGTGCCTAACGCAGGCACTAGCATTAGGTATGCCTGACTATGGGAAACCCTTTGAGCTGTACGGAACAGAGAGTGCTGGGTGCGCAGCAGGTGTCTTAACCCAGAAGCATGGTGATGCCAGCAGGCCGGTAGCCTACTATAGCGCTCAGCTAGATACAGTAGCGCGATCCCTCCCCACATGCTTGCGAAGCGTTGCAGCAATAGCATTGCTAGTCACAAAAGCGAAGATGTAGTGCTAGGACACAACCTCACAATTCATACACCACATGCAGTGTCAGCCTTACTGAATTCGGCCCAAGCCAGACACGTCTCATCAGCGCGGTTTACAAGATGGGAATTGGCATTGATGGCCCCCGTAAACATCACCATAAGGAGATGCAGCGCATTAAATCCTGCAACGTATCTCCCAGGTGTGCCTGGACAGGCACAAAGGGTGGAGGATGAGAGTGATGGTGAAGGAGGATCTAATACAGGGGATGACACGCATGATTGTATGGAATATTTGACCCAAAATTTCACGGCAAGGCCTGACATCAGTGACAACCCACTGGAAGATGTAGATTTGACTTTCTACACTGACGGTAGTTGTCACAGACAGACGGACTCGGGAGACTTGTGTACTGGATACGCAGTCGTAGATGACCAAGGTACCATAGAAGCGGAACCCTTAGGCTCAGCACAAGTTGCTGAACTGGTTGCCCTAACCAGAGCATGCGAATTGGCTAAAGGCAAGTCAGCCAATATTTATACAGATTCTAGGTACGCCTTCGGAGTAGTCCATGATTTCGGGGCCCTATGGCGCCTCAGAAATTTCATGACGGCAGCTGGCACACCCGTAGCGCATGCAGCCCACATCAAAAGACTTCTGACAGCGATACAGGAACCCGACAGAGTGGCTGTTATCAAGTGTTAAGCTCACACATATAGCCAAGACCCGGTATCACTTGGTAACAGCCGAGCAGACGAAGCTGCTAAATCAGCAGCCGGTAACCCCATACAAACAGACAGTACACAACTGATGGTATTTAATACTGTAAACACACAGAAAATGTGTGAAATGCAAAACTTGTGTTCCCCACAGGAAAAGGCAGTCTGGAGGTCAAAAGGATATGGCCAAGAGTCCTCAGGACTCTGGACAGATGGACAGGGTAAGCCAGTGGCACCCAGAGCATACCTTCCAAGTCTAGCGGAAGCGGCACATGGGCTGACTCATCTAGGCAAAGAAGGAATGTGTAAGTTGGTAAGAGCTTATTGGTGCGCCCCAGGATTTTCTTCCCATGCGGGTAAAAGAGCGATGACATGTCTCACCTGCTTGAGGAAGAATATCGGAAAGGCAATACCGACAGAGCCATCCCATATCCCTCCGACAGATGGTCCTTTCCAGGTAATACAAATTGATTTCATACAATTGCCACCTTGTAGAAATTTAAAATATGTATTGGTCTGTATTGATGTGTTCTCAAATTGGGTTGAAGCATTTCCCGCGGCCACAAATACCGCTGTATTTACTGCAAAGAAAATTGTGCAGGAATTTGTGTGTAGGTATGGTATCCCTAGAATCATTGAAAGTGATAGGGGTACCCATTTTACAGGTGAAGTCTTTCAAACAATGTGTAAGTTAATGGGAATTAATACTAAGCTGCACACTCCGTATCGCCCCCAGGCGAGTGCAAAGGTGGAAAGAGTAAACAGCACTATTAAAAATAAATTGAGCAAGGTAATGACTGAAACAGGACTGTTATGGCCTGAAGCTTTGCCAATCGTATTATACAGCATCAGAACCACTCCCAGGTCCCCTCTTAATCTGTCTCCTTTTGAAATTCTGTTTGGTCGACAACCTCATGTTATGATTAACCCCCAGGATGATTTGAAATGTAACAATGAAGTAACCGTAAAGTACTTGGTTAAGATGAGTAAGCAATTGAGGAATCAGAATGATAATCTAAAGTTGGTGATTCCTGATCTGCCAGACAGTAATTGTCATGACATTGAACCTGGGGATTATGTAATGATACGGAATTTTCTACGCTCAGGTTGCCTTATTGACAGATGGGAAGGGCCATATGAAGTCTTATTGACCAGCACAACAGCATTGAAGGTTGCCGAGAGAGAGACTTGGGTCCATTCGTCTCATTGTAAAAAGGTCACTGACCCAGAGAGGTCCCGTGATAAAGAACAGACGGTAGAGGTTGTATCACTAGAGTGTCTGTTCAGGGAGGATTGAGACGACACCTAAGCGCTGAGAATAATAAGACCGGAAGCTTGTCGGGCCAGATTTCTTTTTCCCATTTGTTATTTTCTCCAGTTCCCACCTCCCTCCTATTTCCTTTCCCCCTTCTTATTTTTCTCCTTTTACTCCTCTAAGATGGACTTGCCCCAAGAGACTGTGATCCGGATTTTCCTGTTGACCATGATGTTGACCAGAGCAGTCTGTTTCGGTAAGAGTACCATGGAGGTCGAGAAAGGATCGGGAATGGGTTCTGATGACCAGGATGCAGGCGTATATTTCCAAGAACAACATAATCACCGAGTAAAGGCGAGTATCAGAAATCTGGTAGCATTGACAATAGAAGGAATTGTGAAGGATTGTTAGCTGAAGAGAACTGCATCTGTAGGCATTGTGACAATATAGTTGAGGATGGGTGCATAAAGAAATGTCAGTCCAGTTTTAATGTCCACATGGACCGGCATCCATTGAGTGACTATCACTCCTTAGTGGGTAAAGTGTTAAATCAGACAGACTGTTGGGTATGCTCTCAAGTACCTCAAGGCCATAGCAAATCAGGACTAGTACCATTCCCTTTAACTGTAGGAGAGGTACTTGAGCTAAGTGGTGGGAGGCCGGTGGACAAGAGGTTTAATATCTCTAGTCCTCCTAGTTTGAAGCTCCACCAATATCATGTGGATAGGTCCTTAGTGTGCTTTAACATTTCCAATCCCCGAAAGCCGGGAAATTGGGAAGTGTCATGGAGTAATCAAACCATGACCTTTTCATACAGACCCGACAGAATGCCCATAGACACAGAACTTATACGCCAGATAGCCGACCATGGAAAATATTTCCGGTATAGGTACACTCTAGGAAGTAGGACCATGCGAGTTGGAGAAGTATCACCAGGATACTGTGCACATATCGTACAACCTGATACGTGTACTAAACAGATGGGAGAGTTAGGGTTAGGAGATTTCACATGGAAAATTTGTAACATGATAATGTCATACTCCGTCCCATACGTTCTCCCCGATGATGCATATTTCATATGCGGGAGGAAGGCGTATAAGTGGCTTGCCCCAAACTCAGAGGGATTGTGCTATATTGGAAAAGTACTGCCTGAAGTAATGACTGTAACCCATAACAAATTGAAAGATATTCACCGCAGTGCCCAAGCTCCTTATACTCATACTCATTACGAGCACGTCGTTAAACGGCACCTGATAGAAAGGACAGAGCATTCAGCCTCTGATCTGATCCATGAATCCACCGGGATTCAATTCCTACTCGCGTTAGATATCACTCGTACCGCCAGAGGAGTGATAAATTATAAATATATATCTGCGCTTGCAAATTTATTAGGCACTATCACCGAAATGTATGACGACACATTCAGGTACACTGGGAAAGAGTTACAAGCCTACAAAACAGAACTGGTTCAGCATAGGATGATTCTCAATTACCTCACAGCTGTGACAGGCGGGTATTGTGTTACCCTAGCAACTCAATATGGAATAAAGTGCTGCACGTTCATTACAAACAGCACAGTGGACCCAGCCGAGGTCATAGACCAAAAGATGGATGACATCTTACAATTAAAGTGGGGGTTTCGAAGGAAACACAATCTCACACTCGCTGCTGTGGGTAATGAGCTGACCAGTTGGGTGTCATGGTTGAACCCACGAAATTGGTTCTCGGGCTTAGGAGAATGGGCCCAAGGTATTATTATGGATGTAGGGAAATTTATTTTGTGTATTCTGGGAGTCGTCATATTGGTTGGCCTGATATTTAGATGCGTTCGGGTTTTAGCGAAGTGTAAAGGTAGTACCAGGGTGATGAGTCTGAGGAGCGAGGACACTGTACTAACAACAACTAATCTGATTTATGACCCAACGATAGAGACAATGTTGTGATGAAAATGTGATTCCACGGTCCGTTTCTTTCACCCGTTTTTCCTTTGTTTTCCTCCAAGGTACAAAGACATCCGCTTGGAAGAAGAATTTGACAAACCTCTTTTATACAGACCATTGATGAACTATGCTACAAGCCCCAAATTTCCCTAGTGACTTTAAATTTTACGATAGCCCAAACATTTGAGTGACTAACTTTCTGGACAATGGAAAAACTTTTGCCGTCATTTATAGCAAAAGCATCAGGAGACTACAGTCAACATGTACATCGAGACAAGACTTCAGACAAGACCTCAATCGGCAAATGTATATTAAACTCACATAGTTTATGACTGCATTTACCATAATTGCTTCTTATCTTCATTTCTACAACCTTCAGGTAATGACACACATAGTCAATAGGGAATATAGGCACAGATATCAGCACTCACATATCCCCCATTCATGTATCATCAACTAAAATGTGCTCCCCCATTTTGTTACAACCAAAAGCCGAAAAGAGCTCGGTAAAGTTTGACAGCCCATCCACAGACCCGTAATACGGGATAAGAAGGAATTAAAATGTATACTTCGCAATACCTCGAAGCTTGATTTAAAACACGTACGGCACGATGATACATGACCCCTCAAACATGGATTCATACACACATGCTTCTACTATCTCACTAGGTCATACCTTTTTCCCACCTGCTCCTCTCCTCCCTTTACCCAATCATAAAATTGTATTTGCATTATGACATATATTTTTCTTTTGAACTGTTTTAGGAAGTGGCAGTTATTGATGACTGCCAAAGGGTGGACTGTCAAAGTCGGAAAAATATCATGCTACACGTTGCCATATATTCACCTCATGCGCGTGCCTGCTGCACGTGCACATTCTCTCCCGTGCGTGCGGATACTCACAGCTGCGTGATGGCGCCTCCTCGGCCATGCGCTCGAGCGCGTGGTATGTGCATTTACGGTAGAGTTTGTGTGCGTCTAGCGGGCGACTCAATCGTTAAATAATAAAACCAAATAGTATGTTTTATAGATAATGTTCCCCTTAATAATGACTGTAAGTTTGTTTAATGTAAAGGGTCGCTGGACAGAGGAATTCCTCTTTGCATGGTACGAAGGGTCAGACAGGGTTTGAGCAGCTGTGTCTGGTACCTAACTAAAGAACATTTTATTAGAAACAATCCGGTGCTGGTTAGGTAAAGATTAATCGCTCCTGCGTATAGTTATGGCCATTAGTATTTTCTGGACATTTACTATATTTGCGATTCATTACCCATGCGGCGGGAATCTTCAGATTCCCTCCCACCTGAGCAGTTTGATATAGTCACAGCCCACCTGTTCAAACTAACCTATGACCTTTTGTTATGATGCGAGGAGACATTCCTGTGTCCAATGAACAATGAGATTATAGGTCCCTTTGTAGTGTACTGTACGCAGTGTATATAAGATCAGCCAGCCTGGGCAGCTCTCTCACTCTCCACAAACGGTTTTCATCTTGACTAACTTGGAGCTGGTACCAGAAGCTGCGCATCGATCGTTCCCAGTGTGTGTAAGTAATTCTCTGTAACCAACTTGTTCTCTGTTTGTATTGGCCATACTCTCTCTCTCTCTCTCTGTTATAGTATAGGATTGTGACGCTATTGTATATTTCTGTCTAGATGTTCTGTTAGAATGATATGTTAGCATGTAGTGTATGACTTGTAAACTGTTTCCCCTTTTCGATATAACTAAAAGCTTGTTAGTAAAGGTGTTGGAACCTTAGCAAGGTATCATGTGTTTATTATATTGCAGAGGGTAATAGGAGCGTCTCAAACGCTCAAGCAGCTTTAGCATTAACAAGGTTAAGCAGTGTTACATCGCTACAGTATTTCAGTACAAGGTTTACAGTATAAGAGTATCCTTTCTGTGTGTTACATTCAAGGTTTACTGATTGTCATCCCGTGAGCGTCTGCGCCGCTCGTGTTCTCCTCGTTGACTCGAGCGTCCGCTACGCTGGTAGCGTAGCATTACGGTAGTCGGCCGCCTATAGCGTGCTCGACACCACACATTAAGCTGTGAGCGAGCGTGTCGCATGTGCGTCTCGATCACGGCCGAGCGTATGCTACGCTAAGTGCGTACCCTTACAGTACCCCACACGCCAATTGCGTACTGAGTCACTTACCCATTTATAGTGAATGTTATAAGATAAATAGTTAGCTTTATCATGTTATACACATTGCACGAGGTAGAGCGCGTTATGCACATTGCACCAGGTAGAGCACGTTATGCACATTGCACCATTTAGAGCACGTTATGCACATTGCACCATGTAGAGCACGTTATGCACATTGCACCAGGTAGAGCACGTTATACACATTGCACCAGGTAGAGCACTTTATGCACATTGCACCAGGTAGAGCACGTTATGCACATTGCATCAGGTAGAGCACATATAAACATTGCACCAG
Organism: Pseudophryne corroboree; assembly: GCF_028390025.1. Classification (NCBI taxonomy): domain Eukaryota; kingdom Metazoa; phylum Chordata; class Amphibia; order Anura; family Myobatrachidae; genus Pseudophryne; species Pseudophryne corroboree. Next base: position 328,718,701 of record NC_086448.1, read on the forward strand.
GTAGAGCGCGTTATACACTTTGCAGCCACCATCTCAGACCCCTAGTCGACGTCCCCAGACACAGTGATTGTGGGTGTAAGTGGAGGGGTTGTCTATAGTGATCGCGGGTGTCAGCTGGGGAGAGTGGTGTCCACAGTGATTGCGCTGGAAGGGGGTGCCCACAGTCATCACGGGTGTCAGTGGAGGTGCCAAGGGGAGGAGTGATGACTGACATGTAGTGCAGCAGCTCTGGTCCTCTTCCTGCTCTGATGCTGCAGCGATGGCCACTGAGCCCAGTTTGACAGATGTAGGAGCCCGCTCACATCTAAATCCCCCCACCCAGCACATATAAAGCAACCAGCTCTCACCTCTCCCCCCGCACAACACACAAACCGTTATCGGCGCTCACGCCCCCCCCTTCCCCGCAGCACATACATAGTCACCAGCTCTCACCCCTGACTTACCCTGCCGGAACAGCACATATAGTCTCCAGCGTTGCTCTCCCCTCCCCGCAGCACATAGTCACCAGCGCTTCCCCGCAGCACATACAATCACCAGTGCCACTTCCCCCCACAGCACAGTCAGTCACCGGCTCACCCGAAACAGCAATTAAACATACCTGCCAGCCTCCTTGGGAGTCTTGCTTACTATTCCAGGTACCCTGTGGACGAAGCCACTGCACGGGAACAGGAGAGGAGCGGTAAGGCTCCACCTCCTCTTATTTAAATTCAGGATACAGCAATCGCTCTGATTTGCTGCTGCGGAGCGTTTCCCGGGGTCCCTCCCATTTTTTAAAAGTGAGTCACTGGACTTTAAAAGTGGGTAAAATATGCGTGATAGCGCATTTTTGCGATCACTGATCAGTCCATTATTCGGCTTCAGAGTAGCCCTGTGGGCATGCAGCATGGCCACAGGAAGTGAAACACTGCAGCCACTGTTGCAGGGTACGGTATCGCAGGCTGAGACACACAAGCATGTGTTTTTGCTCACAGTCCCCGTTGCCGTCCTCAGTCTTGACTGTCAATCACTTTGTGACCGATGTCTCAAGACTATCTCTGCACATGCACAGTGCAACTCAAATGCTTGCTGAGTTGGCCGGTAATCACACAACTGTGAAAAAAGTGGGTTTGCATATAAATGAATCCGTTCCTGTTTTTATTTATTTTTTTGTCCTTCAAGGCTGTTTTTTTTTTTTTTTTTTTTTAAATCGTAATACTGTACCTTGTTTCATGTGATTTTATTTTTTTATTGACTTAAACTTGACATTTCTTTAGGTCTTGGTGATCCTGCTTACTTTTATGTCACTATGATATTTATTTTGAATGGAATTATGATGTCATTATTCTACATATATGGACTATATTTAAGGTAAGCATCTGGTAGTTGTGATCATATATATTTCTATTAAGGTTTTAAAGGTAAAACAGCACTTTTTCCCCCCCATGTACAACTGTGTGAATGTTTGCATGTATGTATTCACATACTCTATGGATAGACATGCAGTAGTTATAAAGCTAATGCACTTTTTATGTTTTGCACACTGGCATCTCTCTCGCCCTTTCTATCACATTTCATAAGATTGTATATAAAGCATACTTGCCTACCTGACCCTCTCCATGAGGGAGAAAATGCTCTGTTCCTGGACTGTCCTGGTAATGTATGATTACCATCACCTGTGGTGAAACACCTTTCTTATCAATTACCTAGCTCACCACAGGTGATGGCAATCATACATTACCAGGAAAGTCCAGGAACAGAGTATTTTCTTGCTCATGGAGAGGGTCAGGTAGGCAAGTATGATATAAAGACTCCTGAGAGTAGCAGAGAGGTCACAGATGCAATAAAGCAGAGGTTCTCAAACTCGGTCCTCGGGGGCCCACACAGTGCATGTTTTGCAGGTCTCCTCACAGAATCGCAAGTGAAATAATTAGCTCCACCTGTGGACCTTTTAAAATGTGTCAGTGAGTAATTAATACACCTGTGCACTTGCTGGGTTACCTGCAAAACATGCACTGTGTGGGCTCCCGAGGACCGAGTTTGAGAACCTCTGCAATAAAGAGACACATTTTGTATAATATCTCAAAATTTCATTATTACTGGACCAAACCATATTTTGCATCACTATTGGACCCACTGTCTCCGGAGCGGATAAATAAAGCCCTAGCTTCTAAGTACATTTGTAGTCTAAAGGACAAAACACTTTGGGCTACATCAGAGGTTCACAAATCCTCAAGGCACCCCAACAGTCCAGGATTTAGGTATATCCATGGCTCAGCACAGATGGTTAAATCAAATTGACTAAGGTGCTAATTAAGTCACCTGTGGCCAAGCATGGATACATTTAAAGTCAGGACCGTTTGGGTGCCTTGAGGTCCGTGTTTGGGAACCGCTGGGCTAAATATAATAGCCTGTGAGTTACCGGAGAGTGCCACTTTGTGCGAGTCTGCCCATATTTTAAAGCAACAATCATTTAGAAGGCAAAACCAAAGTTGGTTTTGCCTTGTAAATGATTACTGCTTTTAAAATATGGGCAGAGTCGCACAAAGACACACACCTCCAGCAATTCACAGGCTATTACATTTGCCCGTTGGCAATTTGGTCACATAGAAGTCGATGCTGCCAAGTGCATTGTTTGGGCCTCAATAATGTGAAACCGTACACCTGTGAGGATGTTGTGAACAGAGACTCCATTTTAGTTATTGGGACAAGTGATGAGCTATTTTTTTCTTTTTTATATAAAAGGTCTTCTACAGTTGTGAAACACGTTTTAATGACTGCGCTTGGAGATTGAAGTTGGTGTTAATATTCACCTGATCACAAATTAAAACCACTCAACTGGCTTCTCTTTAAAAAAACATAATTTATTACAGACAACATAAAAATATATTATTCTGTGGAAATGGAGCTCATGCTGTGAATTAATGATATATATTCACAAACATTAAATATATATTTTAAGCGTATAAAACACTATGGGGGGATTATTTAGCGCCAAAATCATGGCAGGTTACTGCAATTGCCATTTTCGCTGCAAAAAGTCAGTTTTCGCGGGTATGCACACTCCCGCGATTCACCCTATTAATATGCAAATTAGCAAAAACAGGATTGCCGCAAGAATTGGTGGCGAAAGTGAAAAATGGGTAAATCTGTCTGTACCCCTTAAAAAAGCTAAACTAACATCTGATAACAGTATAAAAGATTACAGTATTATTGGTTATAATAGACATATTTCTGGAACTTAAATTGGGTCAGATGGCTGTTATATGCATTTTTTTTTTAATGTAAAAAAATGATTGAAATAAAAAAAATTCCAGCAAAATAAGTGCTAAAATTAAACTTGGGGTACATAAAAATGGGTTATTTTGGGTTATTTTAGGGGACTTTTTAACCACTTAACTGACTATTTATTTCGCCAAAAACTGCTCCGAAATTAACATTTTTTTTTTTGAGTGAATTAGGTAAAGAACCTATCCCAAATGATTTTAGTAAAAAAAATATTTTTTTTAAACATTGAAACATCGATCGGGAACATCGTGACTATCGGAAACATCGCGGACCATCGCGGCTTTCATTTTGAAAGCCGGGACAGCCTCCAGGTATACAGCGGGGGTCTGTGGGTGGCTTGGGAGGATTAATTTACACTCTCCAGCGGCTGCCATTGCCTGCAGCTGTTGGAGGGGGGGGGGGATTCCTGCCGTGCTGACCAATCAGCAGTGATCGGCAGCACGGCAATCAGTAGGGGAGGGTGCAGGGAGGAAGAGGGACCTTCCGGTCCCTCTGACAGCAGCAGCGGAGGGAAATTTCCCTTCCCTGCCGCTGCTAACACTATCTGACTGGTCCCATCCTGTGCGACCAGGTCAGATAGAGCACTTGCAGGCATGGTCGCATCTGATTTTTTAACCACATGCTCCCCAATATACTTGTCTCATAACTTGTACCCCAATTTCCATTATTTTGCACTTTAACCCCAAAAATTACATCATTAATGGGCAATTAACAATAATTAAAAACTTCTAAGTGCTTAATTAGTCATTCAGGGGGTTGTCTCAGGGGTTCAGAAACAAAATCCCGACATTTTTAACTGAAAATAGGTATTTTCCCCAAGTTTACCACCTGCTCAGAGTAGATGAATTTAAAGTTGCGATAAATCGCAGTAATTTCACATGTTTACCGCGAAAATGCTTTTTTGACAGTAATTGAAAACCTTAACTTAATATGTTTAAGCACGTACAGTATATCCTGTAGGTATACTGTGTTACCCTCTGCAGTATTTGACCATGGTCTGTATTATGTCTTACAGGCATATTCAATTTTGCCTGAAGAGACATCGGGAGTAAAAACCCCCGATGTTTCTTCGGGGGCTGCGGTCGGGCTATTTAATTAGCTCGGCTGGTAACAAGTCCTTCTACACCCGTAAACACACAGGTTCAGTGAAACCTGTGTGTTTTTGGGTGAAATAGCCCCGTTTTCAGATGAAAACGGGGCTGTTATCGAGCATTTTGCTTCGCCTGCCGGAGGCAGGTGAAGCAAAATCCCCGATAAGCCGCAGCACGCGCCGGTTTATCGGGACCAATTAAATAGCGCCCGGCGGCGATACTTGTCACCCGCCAGCTTCGGGCCAAATTGAATATCCCCCTTAGTCGCAATGCAATTCGGCTAGGACGCACGAGGAGATAGTGCTGATTAATTTGATATGACACTTGTATATTTTGTGTGACTTGAGCCTGTATACAGAGCAGAACAGAACTTGTATTGGGAAAAAGATGCAGCTGCTACATTGCAGCACTTCTGTGGTTGCTACACTGTAGCACTTTTTATACAGATTCAGAGACACAGTCGCACACACGCCTTGCAGCTTTATATGAGTTGTTCGCCAGACCATTTTTGCTGGATTTGGATTTGATTCTAATTCATCATCCGGATTTGGATTTGCCAAATTGCCGTAACTGGCTTTGATTTTTTTCCAAAAATGTTCCAAAAAAAAAACAACTAAAATCACTTAATTTGGGTGTTTTTTTTTTGTCCCTAGAGTATTATTAATTTCAGTAACATTAATTTCCAGTAATTTGCAGGCAATTTTGACCACCTTACATCTCACAATGTTGTTTTCATCCACTTTAGGCCAAAGTCTGCAGCGAGCTGGCTGGCTTACTAAGCGACAGAGCAGCATCACAAAGATGCAGCAGTTTATAGCATATCTATGAAACACTGACACACAGTAGTGTGAGAAATGAGCGGTGGTGCCTGAGTGTTTTCTTGCCACTGCGTGTGGTGAATGGCACTTTGCCAACTTTAGATTCTTTTGCAGGAACAAACTTTCTCTTTATTAGATCCTGAGGTGTTTTTTTCTTTACCACTGTCTATGCACTTAAGCATCAGCGTTAGTAGATGACGTTAAAGGAAACACACAATGGCTGGCTGCCAGAAGATATTTTTCTAGCAGCCTCCTGGCCCATCTGCTTCCCTGCACCCTCGCCGAGTGTCTGCCATACTGACGATCACTGATGATCAGTCAGCACAGCAGGACCCGCTACCGCAAATGAGCAGCCGCTGAGGAAATCAAAGTTGCAGTGGTACCAGTGTTCTGATGTTGATGGTCACGATGTTTGGGGGGGAAAAAACACCAATGTTTTCTTTTTCTTTTTTTTTATAAAATAATTTTGGATAAGTTTTAAATATATGTTCTTGACCTAGTTCAATCTTTTAAAAAAATAATAATTTCGGAGATGTTTTTGGAAAAACAAAACTAGCAGTTAGGTGGTTAACGTCTACAATATGGTGATAATTAACGTAAACTCTAGATTATAAAATGTTTGGGCTGAAGTGAGAGCGGACATTTATTCCTTTTGTAAATTTGCTTGCAGAATACTGCTAAATCTCAGATATGTCAATTGTAGTCTGCTAATGTACCACAAGATGGCAGTATTCCTGTCCCAAAAAAAAAAAGCTAAAATACAGTACAGTATAAATAATACTGTAAGATCCTGGTACAATTAGTATTATTTCCAAGAGAGAAATCAGCGTGATTATGATTTAATTTTTTGCAAAATTTACAACACAGCGCAACTAAAGTAAAAGATTACTTAATTTCATGTAATTAACAACAAATACCCAAAGATAAGATTTTTTATTGCAGGTTTGAAAACGAAATAATTTTCCATGTAATGGAAACACTTTAACATTTTTGCAAAATAATTCTGATAAGTTACAGTCGATAGTACTAAGGGTGTTACTGTATTTTGGAGCCTATGAGAAGCTGCTGCCATTGTAGGAGCTCCGCATCCCAAACTTCCTGTACCTTGACTATTTGATATACCAGGATTGGGGTGGTTAGTTCCCTCAGGGTAGTTCTGGGGGCTGTATTGCAGGTTCACTTTCCTGTGTTATACTATTTTTATGTTGCTGTTTGTCAGCTTTCATGTCATGTCAAAAAAGAGAGCAAAGACTGAGCTAGGTACTCCTTACCTGCCATACTAACCTGGGGTCAGGTGTCACCCAAGCCAGGGAATTTTGCATCTGCTATGGAAGCATTGTTTCCTGTTCCAACTACGGTACTTAAATGTCTTACTTACTTACGGTACTTAGCTGTCTTGGGTTACAACTTTTTCCTTCATCTGTGCAGGGGCTTATTGATGCCTCAGTGTTTATTGTCACGCAAGGTGGGTGTTGGGAATCTGACAACTTAGGTTGGGCTTGGGAGACTGGTGCCTGAGGAGGGGAAAGGCGAGGAGGCTGGGTGTAGTTCCTTCTCATGTGATGGGGAGTACAAGGAAAGACTCAAGTCGATGAGGCAGATATAATTATGTGGTTTAATGAAATAACAATGATTCACAAAGACTGGGTTTATCCAATAGCAGAACTTAAGAATGATGTTGATGAGACTGAAGATCACTGATTAAAAAACTGAAGACTGTGGCTGTGACGTTAAGACGAGGCTGAAGAATGCTGAACACTTCCCAGATCTGAGACGGCTGTTGGCAACAGGCAGCTGCAGCGAAGGAGTAACCATTGGCAATAGTGGACGAGAAGAGGATACTAGGAGTTACCTGGGAGCTCAGAGCTAAGCTGTCACGATCCGGGTATCTGGACGCCATTACTTACCCTTCAGATGCCTCCTAAGGCTGGCTCAGCGTTCCAGGACCGGATCCCGCTGTTCCTGAGTTTCCACATGCAGAATGTCAGAGTGGTGATTTCATCAGCCGCGGCCTCCGCTGTGCCCGCGTGGTTAAATGTGCGCTTGTCAGTCTGGCGTCTCCTGTGGCCGGCGTCGCCATTACTGTTTCAATTCTCACATGGATTACAAACCAAACTTCCCTCCAAGTGTCTGCATGGGCGCAGCCATCTTGGATTTTGTCATCTGATTATTTCCACCAATCTGCTGTCTGTATTGTTGATTTGCATAATTGCCTAGCCAACCCCTTCCTTGCTGCAGGTATAAGTATGCTGTGCCTGAGCAAGGAAGGCGTCAGTGCTTTGGTTGTCTAACCTAGTTCCAGTTTGTCTCTCTCCTGTGGTTGTCTTCCAGGTTCCAGCTCCTGTCTCCAGACTTCTGCTATAGAGACCCGCACCAGCATTCCATCTGCGGTGTAGCCTGACTCTCCGATCCATTCTGGACTCACCTGTTTCCAGCTACAACAATCACCTGCTTCCAGCCCAGCTTCCAGCAGTGTACAGCTTCTCTTAAAGGGCCGGTGTCCTTTCTGCAGTTTACCACTCTCCACCGGTATTATTATTTCACCGCTCTCAAACAATCACCTGCTTCCAGCCCAGCTTCCAGCAGTGTACAGCTTCTCTTAAAGGGCCGGTGTCCTTTTCTGCAGTTTACCACTCTCCACCGGTATTATTATTTCACCGCTCTCAAACAATCACCTGCTTCCAGCCCAGCTTCCAGCAGTGTACAGCTTCTCTTAAAGGGCCGGTGTCCTTTTCTGCAGTTTACCACTCTCCACCGGTATTATTATTTCACCGCTCTCAAACTCCAAACGTCATTATTATTTCATCGCTCTCAAGTTCGTTTATTCCAGCCAGTATCCACTCCGTACCAACAACAGTCTGGTTCCAGCCAGTATCCACAGCAGCCGTTTTACCTTCAGCAGCCCAGCCTTTCCTGGAACATCAGCTGGTACGATCCTGGGTTCTCTCCATTGCTACAGTCAGGCCTGGTAAGGACTTTCCAACTAGAAGATTATAAGAACTGTCTCACACTACCAGTGCCTGTGGCCCTTGCCACCCTGTAGTACCCAGGAATTGTATTTATCCTCTGTTGACTTTTATGTTTCCTTTTACTGCTGCTGTGTTACGGAGTTTGTCATAATAAACATCATTGACTTTTATCCTGGTTGTCGTGGTCACGCCTTCGGGCAGTTATTCTACATGTTACTTACATGTCTAGGGGTCTGATACAACCTCCCAGGTTCCGTTACATCTCAGCCCCTACAACTGAGGCTGCCTCCCGTCAGCTCAGACCCTCAGTTGTGACAGTAAGCACTGACCTAATGAATCCAGCCGGAGACCAGGATCAAGCGGCCAGGCCGATGCAAGAACTGGCAGCCCGACTTGAACATCAGGAGGCTGCACAGGGCCACATCATCCGCTGTCTCCAGGATCTCTCTACACGGCTGGATGGGATTCAAACGACCCTCCGTGGACCTGGCACGTCCGGTGCGTCCACTACAGTGACACCAGCTGTAACCCCACCCACCTTACCCATTTCCAGTCCACATCTTCATCTTCCAACGCCAGCAAAATTTGATGGATCTCCAAGGTTCTGCAGGGGATTTCTCAATCAATGTGAAATCCACTTTGAGCTTCTACCTGGCAATTTCTTCAGTGACCGTACCAAAATTGCCTATATCATCTCCCTTCTCAGTGGCTCAGCCCTTGACTGGGCATCACCTTTATGGGAGAAGTCTGATCCCCTGCTATCCTCCTATACTGACTTTGTAGCTACATTCAGGCGCATCTTCGACGAGCCAGGCCGGATAACATCTGCTTCATCTGAGATTCTCCGTTTACGCCAGGGAACACGTACTGTGGGACAGTATCTTATACAGTTTAAAATCCTGGCATCCGAACTGGCATGGAACGACGAGGCCCTGTATGCTGCATTCTGGCATGGCTTATCAGAACGCATCAAGGATGAGTTAGCTACCAGAGACTTGCCCTCTAAGTTAGATGAGCTAATTTCTCTTTGCACGAAGGTTGATCTACGTTACAGAGAGAGAGAGCAACCGAGCGAGGAAGATCATCTACTCCCAAATCTTCTGCTCCTCCTCCTCGTCAACCATCTCCATCCAAGGATGAGCCTATGCAAATTAGTCGTTCCCATCTATCTCCCGCTGAGCGCCGAAGACGTCTCTCTGAGTCTCTCTGTCTCTACTGTGCAGCTCCGTCGCACACTATCAATGCCTGTCCCAAACGTCCGGGAAACTCCAGATCCTAGCTCGCCAAGGAGAGGGCCGGCTAGGAGTAATGATCTCCTCTCCATCTCCTCATGACTGTAACCTCCCAGTGTCGCTCCAAATTGCTCAACGTTACAGGAACGTCATTGCCCTCCTTGATTCCGGAGCAGCTGGGAATTTCATAACCGAAGCTTATGTTAAACGGTGGTCCCTACCCACCGAGAGACTGTCCTCGTCCATCTCTTTGACTGCCGTGGATGGCAGCAAGATTTTTGACGCAGTCATTTCCTTAAGGACTCTTCCAGTTCGTCTGAGAGTGGGAGTTCTTCATTCTGAGTATATTTCTTTTTTAGTGATTCCAAGAGCCACACATCCAGTGGTTTTAGGCCTTCCATGGCTCCATCTCCACAACCCATCAATTGACTGGACGACTACGCAAATACTGGCATGGAGTCCCTCCTGTGCTGAGACTTGTTTAGCCAAAGTTCTTCCTGTTTGTTCTTCCTTCCCCAGGTCATCTGATGTTCCGCCTCCTCCATATCAAGACTTCACGGACGTGTTCAGTAAAGCCTCTGCTGATATCCTTCCTCCTCATAGAGAATGGGACTGCCCAATCGACCTCATTCCAGGGAAGGTTCCACCGCGAGGCCGAACTTATCCGTTGTCTCTGCCTGAGACACACTCCATGGAAGAGTACATCAAAGAGAACCTGGCGAAGGGTTTCATCCGACCATCTTCTTCTCCAGCCGGCGCAGGCTTCTTCTTCGTTAAGAAGAAAGACGGTGGTCTGCGTCCGTGCATCGACTACAGAGGTCTGAACGACATTACCGTCAAGAACCGATACCCTTTACCCCTGATTACCGAGCTCTTTGATAGAGTTAGTGGTGCAACTATTTTCACAAAGCTGGACTTGAGGGGTGCCTACAATCTCATCCGAATCCGTGAGGGTGACGAGTGGAAGACCGCCTTTAACACCCGTGACGGACATTATGAGTACCTCGTCATGCCCTTCGGATTGAGCAACGCTCCAGCAGTCTTCCAGCACTTCGTGAATGAGATTTTCAGGGACATCTTGTACCGCCATGTTGTGGTTTATCTAGACGACATCCTCATCTTTGCTAATAATCTCGAAGATCATCGTTTCTGGGTAAAAGAGGTTCTTTCCCGTCTCCGTGTCAATCACCTCTATTGTAAATTGGAGAAGTGTGTGTTTGAAGTTAAAACCATTCCGTTTCTAGGTGTCACGAACCGGTCTCTCACCTTTGCGGGTTCTGGGGTTCATCCGTTGCCAGTGCGGTTGCTCGCGGTGCTGTGCGCCCGTGTGGGGACACGGCGTGATCAATGGCACAGGTAATGCAGAGTCTGGGAACTGTGAGTGCGGGGACCAAATGGCCTAAGGCACTGCGGTGTGTCTGCTGTATAGGAGGTGGCCATGTTGGAGACCAAATAGCTAATACTGAGCACTTGTGAAAACACCTGTGGGCAGGTGTAAGCCAATCCCGTGCTTGTGCTGCCTTTAAGTAGGCTGGGATTATGTCACTCTGGGCCAGTGCTTTGTTGTATCAAAGCTGTGCTCTAGCTCTGAGCTCTCTCCGTGCATTCCTGTGTGATTCCCGTGGTCCAGATATCGCCTCCGTTCCCAGAGGTCCGTCTGCAGCCTTCACTGCTGAAAGATCCACCGGCTCTCTGCTGTGCTGTCAGTTAATTGCACTCCTATTGGAAATAGTTGGATTCCCAGTGTCCTGCATGAGGTTACCTTGTCAGTCTGCCTATCATTCAAAGTCTGGAGGATTCTGTTTCTCTCAGCTGTTCGTTTGTTCAACTCTGCATTTAACCCATTCATCACCTTGTCTTCTACTACAGTTTCACAGTGATCTCCGGAACCCGCAAGTAACCCAATTCAGTACTTTTATTTGCTATGTTGTCATTACAAGGATAATTCATCACAGTCTCTCAGTTAACTCTCAAAGCTCCATTTCCAATTCTTACAGTTAATTCTCCATGTCTGCATTAACCAGTTAAACACAATCTGCAGTTCAGCATCAAAACTTGTTTATATTTGCTATGTTGTCATAACAAGGATAATTCTTCAGTCTCTCAGTTAACTCTCAAAACTCCATTGCAAATCCTTACAGTTATCTCTTCATGTCTGCATTATCCAGTTAATAACATTCTGCAGTTCAGCATCAAAGCTTGTTTATATTTGCTATGTTGTCATAACAAGGATAATTCTTCACAGTCTCTCAGTTAACTCTCAAAACTCCATTGCAAATCCTTACAGTTATCTCTTCATGTCTGCATTATCCAGTTAATCATATTCTGCAGTTCAGCATCAAAGCTCGTTTATATTTGGACAATCCAACATTTATTCATCAGCTTGTTTTGCATATGTTTCCATGAACATTTCTTTTATGTATTTTTGAGTTTTCTCTTGCATATTATTCCTGCAATACTTCAGTATAATATGATGATTAACAACTTGTCAGTTAACTCTTTACTGAATTGTTATTTTGAATAAATATATGAATCGGAACTTTCTTCATCCTCCCTGCTTTCTTCATAGCCCAGCACCTACACCTGTGGTTGGTCCCGGGTTAACGGATTCACAAAAACACCCGGGCCTGACAGTAAGCACTGGCCACATGGATCCGTCAAGTGACCAATTCGCAGGAGGCGGTGCTACGTCAGATATCCTTTCCCGTCTGGAAAACCAGGAGTCTATACAGACACAAATAGTGCAGTTTATGCAAACTATGGCAGACCGTTTAGAGACTCTTCATACGGCTATTAAAACGTTCCAAGTCCAGATTCCAACCCCAGATGTCCCAGTTACCACTACAGCTTCTCCTGTGACGCTGCCTACGTCCCGCTTGCAGTTACCCTCTCCAAGTAAGTTTGACGGAACTCCAAAACTTTGCAGAGGATTCCTGAATCAATGCGAGATCCAGTTTGAACTGATGTCTGCCAGTTTCCCATCAGCTCGTTCTAAGGTTGCATATATTATTGCCCTCCTCTCCGGTCAGGCTCTGGAGTGGGCATCACCATTATGGGAGAGAGGTGATCCTATCCTCTCTAATTACAAAGAGTTCGTATCTTCCTTCCGGAGAATCTTTGACGAACCAGGCAGGACCACCTCAGCATCCTTGGAGATTCTACGTCAAGGTTTACGTCCTGTCAGTCAATATATTATTCAGTTTCGCACGTTGTCTTCAGAGTTAAACTGGAATGAGGAGGCCCTGATCGCCGCGTTTTGGAATGGACTTTCAGAAAGAATCAAGGATGATTTAACTATCCGGGATGTGCCAATTAAACTGGATGAATTGATTTCTCTCTGTAACAAACTTGATCTACGTTACAGGGAGCGATGTTTAGAGAAATCCAGGGCAGAGCGATCCAGTCCACGTGATTATCCTAGACCTCGACAAGATTCTTCATCACAGTCTCCAGTAATGACTGAAGAACCTATGCAGATTGGGCACTCTCGCCTCACAGAGGAGGAACGACTTCGTCGTCGACAGGGTAACCTCTGCATGTACTGTGGGTCCTCCGAACATTTAGTTAAATTCTGCAAACTCCGACCGGGAAACTCTCGCCTCCTAGCTTATTCAAGAGAGGTTAAGCTAGGAGTTACTTTAGAATCACGTTCTGGGAAAGAGCCAACCTTGTCTATTCAATTAGGAGTTCCAAGTTCTACAGTGAAAGTTTCAGCCCTCCTAGATTCCGGGGCAGCCAAGAACTTCATCTCCTCAGCCTTTGTCATACGGTCTAAAGTTCAAACCATGCCCCTGGAAGCAGCAGTTGCTGTTACAGCAGTGGATGGAAGTCGAATTCCAGATGGTATAATTACTCATCGAACCGTATGTCTCAAGATGAAAGTTGGTGAGCTCCATTCCGAATACCTCTCCTTCTACGTGATTCCCAAAGCCTCTCAAGATGTGATACTTGGTTTACCTTGGCTGCAGAAACATAATCCTCAACTTAATTGGCAAACCATGGAAGTCCTTTCATGGGGTAAATCTTGTACCAAGGACTGTGTAGCTACAATTGTACCTCTTCGGTCAATTAGCCTTTCCGATCTACCTCCGGTGTATCAATCCCTTGCGGATGTTTCCAGTAAGCAAGCAGCAGACTATCTACCTCCTCATCGTGAATGGGACTGCCCAGTCGTCCTGGTTCCGGGCAAGACCCCTCCTAGGGGACAAATTCATCCGCTATCCATCCCAGAGACGCGAGCTATCCGGGATTGGTCCACTCCTACAACTCTCAAGGGGATTCAGCGATTTCTTGGCTTTGCTAATTTCTATAGGAGATTCATTAAGAATTATTCTACGTTAGCTGCTCCTATCACAGCCCTAACTCGCAAGGGAGCAAATCCTACGAACTGGTCTTCTGAAGCAATCAAAGCCTTCTCTGATTTAAAGCAAGCCTTTGTGTCAGCCCCCATTCTTCGACAGCCTGATTTGAATCGTCCCTTTCTACTAGAGGTGCATGCATCTACAGAAGCAGTAGGAGCTGTGTTGTCACAAGTCTTTGAAGATAAAAAGGTCCATCCCTGCGGATATTTCTCCCGTAAGTTCCTCCCGGCAGAACATAATTATGCAATCGGTGAGCAAGAGTTACTTGCCATCAAGTTGGCATTTGAGGAGTGGAGATACCTTCTAGAAGGAGCTCAACATCGCATTACAGTTTATACTGAACATAAGAATCTTCTGTATCTGCAGTCAGCTCAGTGTTTGAATCCACGACAAGCTCGATGGGCGCTTTTCTTCTCACGATTTGATTTCAAACTCACCTATCGTCCAGGGTCTCAGAACAAAAAGGCAGATGCCCTTTCCCGGTCCTTTGCTTCTTCTGAATTAAATGATGCTACCACGAATCAAGCCATTGTGAATCCTACGTCCTTCTTAATGACTCGAACCTCTCCAGTTCCTCCGCCTGGCAAGACCTTTGTCGCCACAAGTCTTCGAAAAATGGCTGCTTACCTGGGCTCACTCCTCTTCCTTCATGGGTCATCCTGGGGTTCTAAAGACTCTCAAATTTATTCAACAGTCTTATTGGTGGCCACGTCTCAAAGCCGATGTCCAAGAGTTTATAGCAGCATGTCCTAAATGTGCCCAACATAAGAGTCCAAGAAGTTCTCCACCAGAGTTTCATCCATTGCCAGCCCTAGAGGTTCCAGCAGCAGATCAAGAGCTTCAACGTCTATCTAGCATCTGGAGTTGTGTACGTAAGTCCTTGGTCAAAACTTCCGCTCGTTATAAATCTTTTGCAGATAGAAAACGTAAAGCTGTACCGAGTTACAAAGTGGGAGACCAAGTTTGGATTTCTACGCGCAATCTCAAGTTCAAAGTTCCTTCTAAGAAATTTGCTCCAAAGTTTATTGGTCCATTTCCCATTGTTAAGGTACTCAACCCTGGGTCATACAAAGTCAAGTTGCCACCGTCTTTGAGAATTCCTAACGCCTTTCATACATCTTTACTGAAGCCTTTGATTCTCAATAAGTTCCGTACTACCCAGTCCAAATCTCCTAAAGTTCACTCTTTACAGAATGAGGAATTTGAAGTTAAAGAGATTGTGGACTCACGTTCCCGATATGGACGTTTACAGTTTCTGGTCGACTGGAAGGGTTGCGGTCCGGAGGAGAGATCCTGGGTTTTCTCTGAAGATGTTCATGCTCCAAGACTGGTACAGAAATACTTCTCCAAAAATCCTGACAAGGTTCAAAGGTGTTCGGAGACCACCCGTAGAAGAGGGGGTACTGTCACGAACCGGTCTCTCACCTTTGCGGGTTCTAGGGTTCATCCGTTGCCAGTGCGGTTGCTCGCGGTGCTGTGCGCCCGTGTGGGGACACGGCGTGATCAATGGCACAGGTAATGCAGAGTCTGGGAACTGTGAGTGCGGGGACCAAATGGCCTAAGGCACTGCGGTGTGTCTGCTGTATAGGAGGTGGCCATGTTGGAGACCAAATAGCTAATACTGAGCACTTGTGAAAACACCTGTGGGCAGGTGTAAGCCAATCCCGTGCTTGTGCTGCCTTTAAGTAGGCTGGGATTATGTCACTCTGGGCCAGTGCTTTGTTGTATCAAAGCTGTGCTCTAGCTCTGAGCTCTCTCCGTGCATTCCTGTGTGATTCCCGTGGTCCAGATATCGCCTCCGTTCCCAGAGGTCCGTCTGCAGCCTTCACTGCTGAAAGATCCACCGGCTCTCTGCTGTGCTGTCAGTTAATTGCACTCCTATTGGAAATAGTTGGATTCCCAGTGTCCTGCATGAGGTTACCTTGTCAGTCTGCCTATCATTCAAATTCTGGAGGATTCTGTTTCTCTCAGCTGTTCGTTTGTTCAACTCTGCATTTAACCCATTCATCACCTTGTCGTCTACTACAGTTTCACAGTGATCTCCGGAACCCGCAAGTAACCCAATTCAGTACTTTTATTTGCTATGTTGTCATTACAAGTATAATTCATCACAGTCTCTCAGTTAACTCTCAAAGCTCCATTTCCAATTCTTACAGTTAATTCTCCATGTCTGCATTAACCAGTTAAACACAATCTGCAGTTCAGCATCAAAACTTGTTTATATTTGCTATGTTGTCATAACAAGGATAATTCTTCAGTCTCTCAGTTAACTCTCAAAACTCCATTGCAAATCCTTACAGTTATCTCTTCATGTCTGCATTATCCAGTTAATAACATTCTGCAGTTCAGCATCAAAGCTTGTTTATATTTGCTATGTTGTCATAACAAGGATAATTCTTCACAGTCTCTCAGTTAACTCTCAAAACTCCATTGCAAATCCTTACAGTTATCTCTTCATGTCTGCATTATCCAGTTAATCATATTCTGCAGTTCAGCATCAAAGCTCGTTTATATTTGGACAATCCAACATTTATTCATCAGCTTGTTTTGCATATGTTTCCATGAACATTTCTTTTATGTATTTTTGAGTTTTCTCTTGCATATTATTCCTGCAATACTTCAGTATAATATGATGATTAACAACTTGTCAGTTAACTCTTTACTGAATTGTTATTTTGAATAAATATATGAATCTGAACTTTCTTCGTCCTCCCTGCTTTCTTCATAGCCCAGCACCTACACCTGTGGTTGGTCCCGGGTTAACGGATTCACAAAAACACCCGGGCCTGACACTAGGTTACATTGTGTCCGGTTCCGGACTAGAGATGGATCCTGAGAAACTCCAAGCAATCCAGAATTGGCCTATACCCTTAAGCCTCAAAGGGGTCCAGAGGTTCTTAGGGTTCGCCAATTATTATAGAAAATTTATACAAGACTTTTCCACCATTGTGGCGCCTATCACTGCATTAACCAAGAAAGGTGCTAATCCGTCCAAGTGGTCCGAGGAAGCTACACAGGCCTTTCACCTTCTGAAGCAACGGTTCATCTCTGCACCAGTTCTGAAACAGCCCGACGCCGACTCTCCTTTTATCTTAGAGGTAGATGCCTCCTCCGTTGGAGTAGGAGCAGTGTTATCCCAGAGGGCCAAAGATGGATATCTACATCCTTGCAGTTTCTTCTCCCGGAAGTTCTCCCCAGCTGAGCGCAACTATGCCATTGGTGATCAGGAGTTGCTAGCCATCAAGCTCGCTCTGGAGGAGTGGAGATACCTGTTGGAGGGAGCTTCCCACTCAATCACCATACTTACCGACCACAAAAATCTTTTATATCTCAAAGGCGCACAATGTCTGAATCCTCGTCAGGCCAGATGGGCACTTTTCTTCTCTAGGTTTGACTTTAAACTCCAGTTCTGTCCGGGTTCTCAGAATCGTAAGGCCGATGCCCTTTCCCGCTCATGGGAGCAAGAAAATGAGTCCGAGTCTGCAGACAAGCATCCTATTATTAATCCGTTGGCATTCTCCACGGTAGGGATGGACTCTACGCCTCCACCAGGGAAAAGTTTTGTTAAGCCAGTTCTAAGGAAGAAGCTCATGCATTGGGCCCATGCTTCCCGTTTTGCTGGACATACAGGCATTCAGAAAACCCTTGAATTTATTTCTAGGTCCTACTGGTGGCCAACTCTGAAGAAGGACGTTATGGAATTTATTGCCTCCTGCCCAAAGTGTGCCCAACACAAAGTCTCCCGCCAGTCGCCTGCGGGGCAACTGGTTCCATTATCTGTTCCCCGTCGACCTTGGACCCATTTGTCGATGGACTTTGTTTCCGATCTACCTATCTGCAACAAGTTTAATACCATCTGGGTGGTAGTTGACCGGTTCACCAAGATGGCACATTTCATCCCTCTCACCGGTCTTCCGTCAGCTTCCAAGTTGGCTCAAGTGTTTATACAAGAGATCTTCCGACTTCACGGTCTTCCTGAAGAGATCATCTCGGATCGTGGAGTACAATTTGTAGCCAAATTTTGGCGAAGTTTGTGTCAAGCCCTCCAAGTCAAGTTAAAGTTTTCCACGGCTTACCATCCTCAGACCAATGGTCAAACCGAGAGGGTGAATCAGGACTTGGAGGCCTTCCTCCGTATATATGTGTCTTCCTCTCAAGATGACTGGGTTCAACTCCTTCCTTGGGCCGAGTTCAGCCACAACAATCAATACCATTCCTCATCTTCTTCTACACCATTCTTCATTAATTATGGATTCCACCCTAAAGTCCCAGAATTCCAACCGCTTCCCGCAACTTCTGTTCCAGCAGTGGATGTCACCTTGCGTCAGTTTTCAAATAACTGGAGGAACGTCCGCGCAGCCCTGCTTAAAGCCTCATTCAGGTATAAGAAGTTTGCCGATAGGAAGCGTAGAGCGGTTCCTGCTCTCAAGGTGGGTGATCGTGTGTGGCTGTCCACGAAGAATTTGAGGTTGAGAGTTCCCAGCATGAAATTTGCACCTCGCTACATCGGACCCTTCAAGATTGAACAAGTCATCAATCCTGTTGCCTACAGGTTACAGTTACCATCCTTCTTGAAAATACCCAGGACATTTCATGTTTCTTTGTTGAAACCACTGATCCTGAATCGGTTTCATTCCGCACTTCCTCCAGCTCCCAAAGTTCAGACTCAACGGGGAGTCGAGTACGAGGTGGCCAAGATTTTGGACTCACGTTTCCGTTACGGTCAGTTACAATACCTCATTGACTGGAAGGGCTATGGTCCTGAAGAACGCTCTTGGACCAATGCCTCAGACGTCCATGCTCCTGCCTTGGTCCGAAATTTCCACGCAAAGTTTCCTTTAAAGCCTAAGAAGTGTCCTGGGGCCACTCCTAAAGGGGGGGGTGCTGTCACGATCCGGGTATCTGGACGCCATTACTTACCCTTCAGATGCCTCCTAAGGCTGGCTCAGCGTTCCAGGACCGGATCCCGCTGTTCCTGAGTTTCCACATGCAGAATGTCAGAGTGGTGATTTCATCAGCCGCGGCCTCCGCTGTGCCCGCGTGGTTAAATGTGCGCTTGTCAGTCTGGCGTCTCCTGTCTCCTGTGGCCGGTGTCGCCATTACTGTTTCAATTCTCACATGGATTACAAACCAAACTTCCCTCCAAGTGTCTGCATGGGCGCAGCCATCTTGGATTTTGTCATCTGATTATTTCCACCAATCTGCTGTCTGTATTGTTGATTTGCATAATTGCCTAGCCAACCCCTTCCTTGCTGCAGGTATAAGTATGCTGTGCCTGAGCAAGGAAGGCGTCAGTGCTTTGGTTGTCTAACCTAGTTCCAGTTTGTCTCTCTCCTGTGGTTGTCTTCCAGGTTCCAGCTCCTGTCTCCAGACTTCTGCTATAGAGACCCGCACCAGCATTCCATCTGCGGTGTAGCCTGACTCTCCGATCCATTCTGGACTCACCTGTTTCCAGCTACAACAATCACCTGCTTCCAGCCCAGCTTCCAGCAGTGTACAGCTTCTCTTAAAGGGCCGGTGTCCTTTCTGCAGTTTACCACTCTCCACCGGTATTATTATTTCACCGCTCTCAAACAATCACCTGCTTCCAGCCCAGCTTCCAGCAGTGTACAGCTTCTCTTAAAGGGCCGGTGTCCTTTTCTGCAGTTTACCACTCTCCACCGGTATTATTATTTCACCGCTCTCAAACAATCACCTGCTTCCAGCCCAGCTTCCAGCAGTGTACAGCTTCTCTTAAAGGGCCGGTGTCCTTTTCTGCAGTTTACCACTCTCCACCGGTATTATTATTTCACCGCTCTCAAACTCCAAACTTCATTATTATTTCATCGCTCTCAAGTTCGTTTATTATTTAACTGGTTCCAGCCAGTATCCACTCCGTACCAACAACAGTCTGGTTCCAGCCAGTATCCACAGCAGCCGTTTTACCTTCAGCAGCCCAGCCTTTCCTGGAACATCAGCTGGTACGATCCTGGGTTCTCTCCATTGCTACAGTCAGGCCTGGTAAGGACTTTCCAACTAGAAGATTATAAGAACTGTCTCACACTACCAGTGCCTGTGGCCCTTGCCACCCTGTAGTACCCAGGAATTGTATTTATCCTCTGTTGACTTTTATGTTTCCTTTTACTGCTGCTGTGTTACGGAGTTTGTCATAATAAACATCATTGACTTTTATCCTGGTTGTCGTGGTCACGCCTTCGGGCAGTTATTCTACATGTTACTTACATGTCTAGGGGTCTGATACAACCTCCCAGGTTCCGTTACATCTCAGCCCCTACAACTGAGGCTGCCTCCCGTCAGCTCAGACCCTCAGTTGTGACATAAGCACCTTTACCTGTGAAAATAACTTGAAGCTCTGGCACCATAACTCTAAACCAGCCCCCTTTTATAAGGGGAGACTGCCACGGATTGGTTGGACACAGAAACTGAACACAATTGGCCTGACTCTGGTTTCCAACATGGCAGTCCCCCGCACTGGGGACACACCTGCACTCAGTAGTCAGCACACTGGGCTCTGGACAATGAGCTCTGGCAACCGAGCACTACACCAGGGACCCACTTCAGCAGCTTCCTACTGCATGCACCCAGATTACACACATCCTGGCCTCCGGCTCCTGGATTCCACATACTCTACCCGGCAGCCCTCACTGCTGCAGCCCTCTGTCGCCACAGACCCACCAGCCGCTGAGACTGTGAACCCCACAGCCAAGCTCCAGAGTTAATGCTCTGCAGTGTGACAGTGCTCCCCCTTTTTGGTTTTTGGGTTGGATTCCGGACACCCTGGGGGTTTAGTTGGATTCTTGGCGTGTAAATTCCGGATTAATCTCGGAACGTGAACATAGTCTGCTGGTATCCATGATCTCTCCTCCCGACCATATCCCTTTCAATCAATAAGATATTGAAGTTGTCCGTGCTTTTTACGAGAGTTAAGAATCTTGTGAACTTTAAATTCCTCCCCTTGTGCAGCTTGAGTCTTTGGAGGTTTAGGAAGTGCTGCTTGGAATCGATTGCGTATTAAAGGCTTCAGCATATAATTATGAAACGTATTTGGAATCCTTAAAAAAGCAGGCAACTTCACCTTGTAGGCTACTGGATTTAGCGCTGTCTCTATGGGAAAAGGTCCAATGTATCTTGGAGCAAACTTCATAGATGGCACTTTGAGCCGGAGATTATGGGTGGAAATCCAAAACGGTCTCCTACTTTAAAACTTGGAACATCTGTTTGTTTTCGATCTGCAAAACGTTTATACTTATTGGATGTCCTCAGTAAAGCCTCGTTTATTTGTTTCCCCATCTTGGAGAATTGCTGTAATGTTGAATCCACAGCAGGGACCTCGTAGACCGAAAGAGATTGAATAGTTGGTGCCTGTGTATGATATCCATAATTTACATAGAATGGAGTGGAGTAAGTGGCAGAATGGTAGAGGTTGTTGTGAGCAAACTCAACAAATGGAAGATAGTCCAGCCAATCATCCTGGGAGGAGGACATGAGTATACGAAGGGGAAGTCTCAAAATATTGCTTAACCCTCTCATTCTGGCCGTCCGATTAGGGATGATATGCAGAGGAGAAATGTAATTTTAATTCTAAGAACTGAGCACAGCGACCTCTACAACTTGGCAACAAACTGAGGACCCTGGTCGGACACAATCTCCCGAGGAAGTCCATGTAGCAGAAAGATCTCAGTTATAAATAATATAGCAAGCTGAGGCGCAGAGGGAAGGCCAGATATGTATACAAGTATGCCATTTTAGATAACTGGTCCATAATGACCCAAATAGCATTTCGTCTCATGAAGGCAGGCAAATCGGTTATAAAATCCATAGAGATATGTGACTAGGGTTTCTGTTGAACTATCAGCGGATGAAGAAGACCCAGTTGAGATCCTTTTGGACTGTTATGCTGAGCACACTTTGAACAAGCAGCTATGAAATACAACACATCCGACTTGAGATGGAACTTAAGAGTTTTGGCGCTCCATAAAAGGAGAGTTATGTGCCCATGTAAGTAGCTTTCTCCACTAACATCCTCCCTGAAGGTGGAAGTGCAGTGGTACTACTCGCAGAAAAAGACGTTGAATCAAAAATGAGCTGTTTTTCCGAAAGTTCCAGAGAGTCATCAGGATTCAAAGAGTGGGAGAGGGCATCAGCCTTTTGATTGAGTGTTCCAGAATGATAGCTCAGTTTGAAAGAAAAACGAGAAAAGAAGAATGCCCATCTAGCCTGGCGAGAATTTAGACATCGAGCGGATTGCAAATACAACAGATTCTTCCAATTTTATGGCCAATAATTCTTGTTCTCCTATGGCGTAGTTCTGTACAGCCGGAGATAATTTTCGGGAGAAATACGCACAGGGATGAACCTTCTTTTCCTCGAAGACTTGAGAAAGTACTGCTCCCACCCCTACCGAAGACGCATCCACCTTTACTTGGAAAGGATGACTGAGATCTGGCTGACAAAGGATTGGAGCTGTCATAAAGGCATTCTGTAAAGAAGAAAGCCTTTGAGAGCCTCAGGTGACCAAACAGGAGGATTTGCCTCTTTCCTAGTCAGTTCGGTTATGGGAGCAGTGATGGAAGAATAGCCCTTAATGAACTTCCTGTAGAAGTTGACAAACCCCTGAAAAAGCGATGTATTCCTTTTAGAGAAACAGGAAGTGCCCAATCCTGGATTGCCTGAACTTTGGTTGTGTCCATCTGTAGTTCCTTCCAAGAAATAATATAACCCAAAAAAGGAATTGAAAACACCTCAAAGGTGCACTTCTCCAGCTTGCAGTACAGGTGATTCTCTCTAAGGCGACCTAAGACTTCTTTGACTTGCTCCCGGTGGGTCTTCAGGTCCTTGGAAAAAAATCAAGATGTCGTCAAGATATACTACCAGGCATTTATAGAGCAGATCTCAAAAAAGTTTGTGACATAATTCTGGAAGACTGTATGGGCATTACAAAGACCAAAAGGCATTACCAGGTATTCGTAATGCCCGTCGCTGGTATTGAACGCGGTCTTCCACTCGCCTCCAGCCCTGGTACGTATCAAGTTACAGGCCCCGCCCAGATCTAATTTGCCGAAGACCGTAGCTCCCTTCACCCGGTCAAATAAATCGGGGATCAGAGGCAAGGGATACCTGTTCTTAACTGTAATTTCATTTAGGCCCCGGTAGACAATAGAGGGCCACAGATCACCGTCCTTCTTTTTACAAAAAAGAAAAGAACTCCTCCTCACCTCCCCCGTCTTGTGAAGAGGAGGGCTGAATAAATCCCTAAACCAAGTTCTCCTGTATGTACTCGGACATGGCTTCTGTTTCTGGAAGAGATAACGAGTAGATTCGACCTCTGGTAGGGGTTTTACCAGGTAACCATTCAATGGGACAGTCCCAACTTCGATGAGGCAGTAACTTATCTGCCCCCTGTGTACTAAAGACATCTTGGAAGGCTTGGTAAGCAATTGGAAGACTGGAAGAATTAAGTGTAGAAAGTGGTTTCACAGTGGACAGACAGTTCTGGGAACAGGACTCTCCCCAAGAGAGCACATCCATGGCGCGCCAATCAACACGAGGATTGTGTTTAAGAAGCCACGGGAGTCCAAGGATTATTTTGTGAGAGGCTTTTGGAATTACCAGGAAAGAGATATTTTCGGAATGAAAAACTCCAACCTTCATCTTTAGGGGCACAGTACAAAGAGTGATAATTCCCTCTGGGATGAAATTTCCATCAACTGCGGTGACAGAGATAGCTCTATCCAAACGTACAGTCTGTATTCCAGAGCGTTGGACAAACACTGTAGTAATAAAACTGTCAGCAGCTCCGGAATCGAGGAGGGCAACAACTTGAGATGATGAGGAGAGGTCTGAACACGTGGACAGAATCAACTCCTTCCTGGTAAAGGACTGTGGGTAACCTCCTAGTTTTAACCTCTCCCGCGTAAGCTAGGAGCGGGAGTTTTCCGGCTGTTGTCTACAGGCCTTGACAAAGTGATCAGCTGCACCACAGTACATACAGAGATTGCCTTGTCTGCATCTCTGACGTTCTTCATTGGAGAGGCATGAACGGTTAGAGATTCATTTGTCGAGTTTTCCCCGAATGTCCTGAGTGACCAGGTCATGTTTGATCTCATCAGAAAGGCCATTCCAAAAGACAGCGATGAGGGCCTCCTCGTTCCAATTCAGCTCAGACGCGAGAGTATGGAATTAGATGACCTATTTACTAACGGAACAGGTACCTTGACGCAGATGCAGAATTTCCAGGGAGGCAGAGGTAGTCCGACCCGGCTCATCAAAGATCCTGTGAAAAGTTGCCACGAATTCAGGGTAATTTGAAAGAATTGGATCTCATCTGTCCCACAGCGGTGAAGCCCATTGAAGTGCTTGTCCTGTTAGAAGGGAAATGATGTCTGCAATACCTGTACGAGCAAATGGGAAGTTGGCAGACTGAAGTTCGAATTGGATCTCACACTGGTTGAGAATGCCTCGAAATTTCTTTGGGCTTCAGTCAAACTTATTAGCTGGCGGTAACTGCAGACGAGAGACTAATCCAGAGGCTGGAGGGTTTTGAACTGGTGGAGCTGAAGCAGAAGCAGATGACGCTGGAGCAGGAGCAGATGACGCTGGAGCAGATACTTGAGAAGAAGTAATAGTGACATAGAGAGAATCCAGACGAGCCACCATACTCTACATGAATTGCACAATCTGTGATTGCGTAGCCTCCTGTTTACTTAAACGAGACAGAATATCAGCAGTGGCATCACTCGCTGAATCCATTAGGCCAGTGCTCACTGCAACGCAAGGTGGGTGTTGGGAATCCGACAACTGAGGCTGGGCTTGGGAGACTGGTGCCTGAGGAGGGGAAAGGCGATGTCACGATCCTGATTAAAATCATATCATTTGGTGACTTACCTCTGCCATCTGTCCTGTAACCTGCATGTTTTCTGCAGGCTGGGATAAACAGCTCCAGTATCATGAGTATTCTGTGTGCTGAGCTCACTCTCTGCTAACGAGTGCAGCTGTAGTGATTAATCTTCTGTGTGAATTCAGATCTCTGTAAGTGTCTGCATGTTGTGCTTGCATAGCAATCATTGAGGATTCTCCTGCTGTCCTATACTTCCGTGCCAGTATCCACAAGTCCAGTGGTTACCAGATATACCTTCCTGTGTTCTCAGGACCCCTGGCCATTATTACCTGTCTATGCACCCACCACGCTGGAGCTCCCTCCAAAACCAGCTATGGACATCGCCATGACGGTTCCTGGTCAGCTGACCTTCCAGGGTCCAATCTGGATTCACTTCTGCATCATGTGAGCCGCTCATCCACTCAGCTGTAAGCACTGGGTATAAGTTCCAGGTCTCAAGCGCTAGCAAGCTTTGGTGTCTCTCAGTCTGGAGTGAATTTCAGAATCTCCTGCTGGTAATAGACTCTGTACAAGTTACCATCTCCCACACTGCCTGACTTCCTGGATGATTTAAAGGGCCATCGCTGCCACTACATCCTTGCATCTCCAGACTCACTGGAAGTCCTCCAGTAAACCAGAGGGACAGTCCTATATCCCTAGCGGCCTTAGAGACTTTGCTGGTTCTTGCCAGCTTCCAGTTCTCCGCTGCACAAGGTAGCGCACCATAGTTTCCGGAAAACCTGTCACTGCTGTCTACAACATTGCAGTATCCATTATAAAGAACTACCGCATCACAGCTACTGGGAAACCAGCAGTGCAGACAGTGCACTGCACAGCATACGGAATCCCCATTGTGCTACCTCAGCTGCCCAGCGTTTGGAAACTTGTGTTGCCGATGTCCTCTGCTCCGTCCACAAGTATTACTGACGTCCTCAGCTTCTGCTACAAACATTGCAGACGTCCTCTGCTCCATCCACAAGTAATGCTGACGTCCTCAGCTTCTGCTACAAACATTGCAGACGTCCTCGGCTCTGTCCACAAGTATTGCTGACGTCCCCAGCTTCTGATACAAACATTGCCGACGTCCTCGGCTCCGTCCACAAGTATTGCTGACATCCTCGGCTTCGATTACAAGTATTGCTGATGTCCTCAGCTTTTGCTACAAGCTTTGCCGACATCTTCGGCTTCGTGTTCAAGTATCGCTGACATCCTCAGCTTCATCTTCAAGTACTGCTGTTGTCCTCAGCCTCATCATCAGCCATCACACTGGTTCCAGCCAGTGATCTGTGACTTTCCTGCATTGCTGATCCTCCCAGCATTCCGTCAACTCACCAGTTCTCACGTAACTCTCCATTAGGTGTCAAACCAGCTATCCATTGCACTGGTGGCTTCCACCACCAGTGTTCCAGTACCCATAGCTGGTCACCTTCCCTCATAGAGTACACTGCCTGTCTGCCATGTCTGGACGAGCGGTTCTTTCACTAAGTCAGCCCAATTCTGCTCAATGCACTCAAGACCAAACCCAGTGTCCAGTACTTTTCCGGGTTCACAATAACCTCAGCCCTGACAGGTGAGGCTGAATGTAGTTCCTTCTCATGTGATGGGGAGTACAAGGAAAGACTCAAGTCGATGAGGAAGATATAATTATGTTGTTTAATGAAATAATGATGATTCACAAAGACTGGGGTTATCCAATAGCAGAACTTAAGAATGATGTTGAGGAGACTGAAGATCCCTGATTAAAAACTGAAGACTGTGGCTGTGGCTTTAAGACGAGGCTGAAGAATGCTGAGTGAAGAACTAAAGACTGAGGCTGTGATTTTAAGACGAGGCTGAAGAATACTGAACACTTCCCGGATCCCCTCTATGTGTGTCTTAGAGCTATGCATTTCCTTGTTCATCCGTAATAGGGAATCTTGGATTCTGACCCTAACCTGTAGCTGTCCTACTTCAGTGTATCAGGGTGCTCCTTACATACATTTACAACATGCATGGGATTTCCGTGTCAAATCAACACACTTTTTGTTAAAATTTTACCTCACCAGCTCAGATTGTAGTCTAAGAAAAATACAGAATATTATTTAATTATTTAATATTATTATATATTATATTATTATTTAATATTATAGTTCTCATGCCGTTACCAAAATATGGCTATGTAAAGTTTTCAAAAATCGGTCAAAAATGCAAAACCAGAATATTTTCAAATCGCCATAGCAGCTCTCCTAATTAAGCTACAGAGATGGGAGTGGTGTAATTTTACTGTGTTTTTATGACCTCTCCTATGATATACAACACACACAGGCTTTGTGAGGAACATTTTTTTCAAAATGTAATTTTTTTTATTATGACTATTTCAAAAAGCACGTAGACAAAAAAGCTAAAAATAAATACAGGAAATAGACATAAACAGAAAAAAATGAGAACTACCTCAACCGCGCTCAGCTTAAAAAAAGTCCACTTAGATGTCTTAAACGTTCAGGAATATGTCAGTCCGTAAAAAGAGAGGAGGTCGTCTTCTAATCTTTTTTTCTTTAGTTCATTAGGTAGAGGAATTCCCTCTGGATTGATCCAAAGTCCCTCAAAAAGAATAGAAGAACAATATTGTGTAGTATGTCCTGGATTTTGGAGTGATTGGTGGTTCTAGATTTTATGGTTAATCACGATAGTTCGTACCGTACTCACGTCTAAAAGGAAGAGTTTCCACTCATAAAGGTTTCTTTATGGGCCCAAACTTCTCCTAACCGGATGGAAGAAGGTTCGTTTTCTTTCAATTCCTCCCAAGGTGGTACCCCAATATGAGAGATAATAGGAAGAAGAACGGCCCAATTAATAAATCACAATGGAGTCAATTTTATCAACCCCACTGATAGCCGGAGGAATAAACCAGCATACCATACTCACACTCCAAGTATATTCAATAAACCTGTAAAGGTATCTTTAACCGTAGATCATGTTCAAACAGATAAATAAATGTCAGAATATGAATGGGCAAGCGTACCCCACTTACAGTCTTCAAAAATGGTGTCCACTCAATACCAGTGGAACGCACTGCCGCCGGAGAGACGTCATCTCCGGCGGCAGTGCGTTCCACTGGTATCGAGTGGAACGCACGTCGTGCGCCGTTCATTATAAAGCTTCCTCGATCCACCTCCTGCCGCGATTGGCCACACGTCACTTTCTGGTGACGTCTTCTCCGGCGGCAGTGCGTTCCACTGATATCGAGTGGAACGCACGTCGTGTGCTGCTTCCGGATATACGTCCCGGATCCACACACATTTCCGGTGGAAGCTGTGCGTTCCAACCTCGGCAGGTGGAACGCACAGCACAACCTATTAAGGTTTTTTTTTAGTTTTTAAACATTCAATTATGTCCCCTGAGTATATAAAGGACGTTTTATGTATGTATAGATATTTTTTATGTCTGCACTAATTTTTAAATTAATCTTTTCATCCATGGATGTATTATGCACTGACCCCTCCCACAGTATGAACACTTCCTGTTTAGGGGTATAAATAGAGGTAAAGTTGCCCTCATTACACACCTTGACAAAGACCTCTGGTCGAAACGCGTTGGTGTGAGGGCTACACATTACCCACGGACCTTCCAGACTACCATTTATTGAGGTGAGGTAATCCGGATCTATCTCATCTTCTGGACTGTCCATTAGGATTGTGCCCTACTGCTATTTAATTGTAATAAATTTCCTTTATCCACTTCCACTCGTGATATATGTTTTATTATTCCGAGATTGGAAGTACTCAACAGTGGAGTTCCACTTCCTAGGAAGGGAGTGGAAAAAGAAACCGCTACGGGCTTGACAACATTTTTGAAGACTGTAAGTGGGGTACGCTTGCCCATTCATATTCTGACATTTATTTATCTGTTTGAACATGATCTACGTGTTATGAGCCACGGCTGTGGCTCATTCCTGTTTTGCATTTTTGTTATGTATTTTATGTTATACTTCTGTTTATGTTCCCCGTGGGTGTCATGGGGTGCTCGGAGCTCACCCTTAAGGAGGGGATACTGTTATGAACCACAGGTAGTGGTTCATTTCTATTTTATGTTTATTTAGTTGTCTTGCATGCCAGGATTTCCCATTGCTCTGTTTTAGATTACTCTTGTCTGCTGCCGCTGGTGAGTCTGTGCAATTGCAGCTTGTTCCCATGTGTTCAGCCTCATCTGGCTGCTAATTGCATCTTGTCAGCTTGGAGTCTTGCAATAGGCCAGCTGCACTGGATTATTAATTAGGCCTCTCTGTTATATGCTGGCTGATTGCAGTTCGCAGATGCTGGTGATATTTCTGGGTTTTCAGTCTGCTTGAGTTCTGAGCTTGGTTCCTGCTAGTTCCTGAGCTTCCTGTTTGCTGTATCTGTTGCAGAGAGTGTTTCCAGTCCTGCTCTATCCGGTCGTTCCTGTCCTCAGTGGTCCAGTACTCAGAAGTTGTCATCTGTTCCTGGAGTCCTGACCGAGCACCTTTAACATCCTGTAGCCGTGTGTTGCGGCTTGACCGCTTACTATTTATTATTTGTTATATTGAGTCTCGGAGCTTTTGCGGAGGATTCCGCTCCCACAAATCCACTCTGGTATCCAGCGGTGCTGGGTAGGAGTAACGGATTAGTGGATTTTGGTTGTCCTTTTCCCTGGCGGTTTGTCCGCACATACTTCTGGTTTAAGTTTAGTTAGCTTGTAGCCCCTGGCCTGGTTGTTTAGTCAGAGGGCCCCTTGTTATCACCCTGTCTCGGATTTCCCTTTGTCTCCCATTAAGACCTGAGGAGGCATCGGAGTTGGGCAGACATAATCCGCCCTTCAAACGCGGCTGCCATGGGCTCAAGCAACCATAGTCTCGCAGGGGATTTCTGATAACACGGGCGAGACAACGGAGTTAGGGCGCCAGGGGCTATTCCCTTTCCATTCCCCTTTCCCAGCATTACGTCCTGGTGCTCTGGACTCGCTTCATAACATCTCCCTTGTTCTGAGCACCAGGAACCTAACATTATCACCAGCCATACCACAAAAAAGAAATAACTTTTTTTTTCTTTTTTGGCCCAGTCCAGTGTCTAGTCTAGAATCCAGTCCGGTGTTTTGAATCCAGTCCGGTGTTTTGAATCCAGTCCGGTGTTTTGAATCCAGTCCGGTGTTTAGAATCCAGTCCGGTGTTTAAAAAAAAAAAAAAAAAAAAAGTCTTGTTTTGTTTAGCAAAATTTAGTCTTGCCTTGCCTTGCCTTGCCTTGCCTTGTCTTGCCTTGTCTTGCCTTGTCTTGTCTTGTCTCGTCTAGTTTTAAATCCTCCTATGTCTACTATGCAAGCCCTGCAGGCATCTCTCGCAGCTCTGAACTCTGTATTCAGTGCTTTGAGACCAGAGCGACTAGAAGTTTTGCAGCAATCCCTAAAGCAACTGCAAAACCTTCTGACTAAAATCTTGCTCATTTTGCCAGAAGTCGTTGAGAGTACATCTATCTCTAAAGAGACTCTTGCTCACAGTATGGTGACAAGAGAATCCTCTGGTCTAATTGAAGAGAAAAGGTTTAAAAGTTTTCTGCGGCCCAGGCTCTCAGAAGAGGAGCGTCTGCGTCGCAGAAACTTAAACTTATGCCTATATTGTGGGGGTTTAGGCCATTATCTGCAGACCTGTGAGTTGCGCAAGCCAAACTGTGGTGACGAGTCTTGCCCTCTGGCCAAGTTGAGTCATGATACAAGACCTACTCCTGTCTCTACTGTGGCAGAGGCACTTGTCACACAACCCACACAAAAAAGCTCTCTGTCCTATAATTGGGGTCCTTGGGCAAGGGAGCCCCATTATAGATTCAGGAATCAAAAGAGAATGTTTCTCTCCTCTCTTGAGGTTCCTGTGGAAGCGGAGTTGCAAGTCCCTGGAGTGATGCCTGATGCCCAGGTTCCTGGAGTGGTGCCTGATGCCCAGGTTCCTGGAGTGGTGCCTGATGCCCAGGTTCCTGGAGTGGTGCCCGATGCCCAGGTTCCCGGAGTGGTGCCCGATGCCCAGGTTCCCGGAGTGGTGCCCGATGCCCAGGTTCCTGGAGTGGTGCCCGATGCCCAGGTTCCTGGAGTGGTGCCCGATGCCCAGGGTCCTGGAGTGGTGCCCGATGCCCAGGGTCCTGGAGTGGTGCCCGTAGCCCAGGGTCCTGGAGTGGTGCCCGTAGCCCAGGGTCCTGGAGTGGTGCCCGTAGCCCAGGGTCCTGGAGTGGTGCCCGTAGCCCAGGGTCCTGGAGTGGTGCCCGTAGCCCAGGGTCCTGGAGTGGTGCCCGTAGCCCAGGGTCCTGGAGCGGTACCCGATGCCCAGAGTGCTGGAGCGGTACCCGATGCTCAGAGTGCTGGAGCGGTACCCGATGCCCAGAGTGCTGGAGCAGTACCCGATGCCCAGAGTGCTGGAGCGGTACCCGATGCCCAGAGTGCTGGAGCGGTACCCGATGCCCAGAGTGCTGGAGCGGTACCTGATGCCCTAGCTTATAGAGGGACATCAAATATTATAGTTCAGGTGTCCATATCGGAAGGGGTCTCAGAAGCTGTTACCCCAGGTAGGGACTTGAAAAGCGCAACCCTAGAAAGGGTCTCTAAAACCATAGTTCTTGAGGGGAACTCGAGAAGCAAAACCCCAGAAGGGATCTTTGAAGTAATATCCCCAAGTGGGGTCTCGAGAGACGCAGCCCCAAAGAAGGGTCTAGAAGTCGCTTCCCCAGGAAAGAACTTAAGAAGCATAGCATTAGTGGAGGATCTGAACGTTATTGCTTCAGCAAAAGTCCCGGAAGTCATAGTCCCGGGAGAACTTTCGATAATTATCGACTCAGAGAGGGAGGCCGATGGCCCGATCCCAGTCAGGGAGGCCCGGTCCCAGTAAAAGAATCCGAGGTGCTGGCCCCAGCGGGGTTCTCGGAGGCCACTGCCCCAGCGGGGTTCTCGGAGGCCACTGTCCCAGCGGGGTCCCCGGAGGCCACTGCCCCAGCGGGGTCCCCGGAGGCCACTGCCCCAGCGGGGTCCCCGGAGGCCACTGCCCCAGCGGGGTTCCCGGAGGCCACTGCCCCATCGGGGTCCCCGGAGGCCACTGCCCCAGCTGGGTTCCCGGAAGTCACTGTCCCGGGTGGGGTTCAGAAAGTCACTGCCCCGGGTGGGGTTCAGAAAGTCACTGCCCCGGGTGGGGTTCAGAAAGTCACTGCCCCGGGTGGGGTTCAGAAAGTCACTGCCCCGGGTGGGGTTCAGAAAGTCACTGCCCCGGGTGGGGTTCAGAAAGTCTCAGCCCCGGGTGGGGTTCAGAGAGTCTCAGCCTCGAGTAAGGTCAATAGTGACCAGGTCCTAGCAAAGCACTCCAGTCAGTCAGATGAGAAGGAAACAGATCCTGACTCTGATATCTCAACATCCATAACCTTTGATGGGGACTTCGCCCAATTTCTGGCGCTTTTCAAACACTATTACACTATTATGTTGTCTAGACCATTTCTGGGCATCACTTCAGAAAACCTTGGGCTCTATCTGATTTATTCTTTTAGAGGAGAGCCTTCTGAGTGGGCAACCAGCCTAATGAAAGCTGAAGATCCCATTCTTCAGGATCCCCTAGCATTCTGTGATGCAATTGTTAAAAGATACGGTTCCAAAGAAATTGGTTCAGGTTCCTCTAAGTCACCCGTCTTGTCTGCTGAGAGTCCACCAAATACTGTAAACTCTGCACAAGAGTCCCAGCCCGAAGTTTTGACTGCAGGATGTGCTTTTTTGACTTCTTCTTCTTCTAATAATAGTACTTTACCAGAAAGTTCAGCTCCCAAGGGTAAGAAACCTGTCTCTGATTTGAACGCAGCCTTGCTGGGTGGTACCATCAGTTCAAACAATGTTTGGGGAATTACCTTGGTCAGACCTAAAGAGCTTTGTAAAAAGAAGAAGAAAAAGAAATAATTTTTTGACTCTTGCCTTGATTTAAAAAAAAAAAAAAAAAAAGAGATTTTTTTTTCTCCTTGTCTTGTGTCCTGTGGCCACCGTTAGGGGGAGGGCACTGTTACAAGTTGTTGCTACAGCTTGTTTTTGTTTTCTTGTCTGTTAGACCAGTGTGTCAGGTTTTTGTTTTTTTTTGTATCCCTTGTTCTGGATAGTCTGAATTTTGGGGTCTTTTGACCCCTCCTCAAGGGGGGGGTAATGTTATGAGCCACGGCTGTGGCTCATTCCTGTTTTGCATTTTTGTTATGTATTTTATGTTATACTTCTGTTTATGTTCCCCGTGGGTGTCATGGGGTGCTCGGAGCTCACCCTTAAGGAGGGGATACTGTTATGAACCACAGGTAGTGGTTCATTTCTATTTTATGTTTATTTAGTTGTCTTGCATGCCAGGATTTCCCATTGCTCTGTTTTAGATTACTCTTGTCTGCTGCCGCTGGTGAGTCTGTGCAATTGCAGCTTGTTCCCATGTGTTCAGCCTCATCTGGCTGCTAATTGCATCTTGTCAGCTTGGAGTCCTGCAATAGGCCAGCTGCACTGGATTATTAATTAGGCCTCTCTGTTATATGCTGGCTGATTGCAGTTCGCAGATGCTGGTGATATTTCTGGGTTTTCAGTCTGCTTGAGTTCTGAGCTTGGTTCCTGCTAGTTCCTGAGCTTCCTGTTTGCTGTATCTGTTGCAGAGAGTGTTTCCAGTCCTGCTCTATCCGGTCGTTCCTGTCCTCAGTGGTCCAGTACTCGGAAGTTGTCATCTGTTCCTGGAGTCCTGACCGAGCACCTTTAACATCCTGTGGTGTTCGTGAGTCGCGGCGTAGCCGTGTGTTGCGGCTTGACCGCTTACTATTTATTATTTGTTATATTGAGTCTCGGAGCTTTTGCGGAGGATTCCGCTCCCACAAATCCACTCTGGTATCCAGCGGTGCTGGGTAGGAGTAACGGATTAGTGGATTTTGGTTGTCCTTTTCCCTGGCGGTTTGTCCGCACATACTTCTGGTTTAAGTTTAGTTAGCTTGTAGCCCCTGGCCTGGTTGTTTAGTCAGAGGGCCCCTTGTTATCACCCTGTCTCGGATTTCCCTTTGTCTCCCATTAAGACCTGAGGAGGCATCGGAGTTGGGCAGACATAATCCGCCCTTCAAACGCGGCTGCCATGGGCTCAAGCAACCATAGTCTCGCAGGGGATTTCTGATAACACGGGCGAGACAACGGAGTTAGGGCGCCAGGGTCTATTCCCTTTCCATTCCCCTTTCCCAGCATTACGTCCTGGTGCTCTGGACTCGCTTCATAACATCTCCCTTGTTCTGAGCACCAGGAACCTAACACTACGGTTAAAGATACCTTTACCGGGTTTATTGAATATACTTGGAGTTTGAGTATGGTATGCTGGTTTATTCCTCCGGCTATCAGTGGGGTTGATAAAATTGACTCCATTGTGATTTATTAATTGGGCCGTTCTTCTTCCTATTATCTCTCATATTGGGGTACCACCTTGGGAGGAATTGAAAGAAAACGAACCTTCTTCCATCCGGTTAGGAGAAGTTTGGGCCCATAAAGAAACCTTTATGAGTGGAAACTCTTCCTTTTAGACGTGAGTACGGTACAAACTATCGTGATTAACCATAAAATCTAGAACCACCAATCACTCCAAAATCCAGGACATACTACACAATATTGTTCTTCTATTCTTTTTGAGGGACTTTGGATCAATCCAGAGGGAATTCCTCTACCTAATGAACTAAAGAAAAAAAGATTAGAAGACGACCTCCTCTCTTTTTACGGACTGACATATTCCTGAACGTTTAAGACATCTAAGTGGACTTTTTTTAAGCTGAGCGCGGTTGAGGTAGTCCTCATTTTTTCTGTTTATGTCTATGTTGTATGGTGTTGGGTGACACCAGGGTTCTACGCAACTGCAGCCGCCGAGAGCGCAGTGGTTGACTATTTCTGTATTTCTTGTGTAAATACAGGAAATAGTCTATACTAATGTTAAATGGTTGTCAAAATGTAAAAATGGGAGGATTACGGGTTCATAGTTAAAAATAATTTTAAAGCAAGATAGTTTATTCAAAAATGCTGGGTGTATTACAAGTAGAAATAGGTAATAATAGATTTCATGGTTTCCTTATTTTTAATTATATAAATCAAGTTGAATAGAAATACTTGACATTGTATTAGTCAGTCAACAATGTTAGCTGAAGATAGTTTGACAATGCCTCAGTGGTTTTTAAAGTGTCATAAGGAGACATGACATAAATTCTTCCATGTCAGATAGTCACTAGTGGGTCAGTGGTGGTGCGATGGAGAAACCGAGGAGGCTGTAAGAGATTCCTGTGCATGTGCGCAATGATGTTTATTAAGTGCTCACGTATATGTACAGTAATTGAAGCAGATGATAACTTGAGATATATGGTACAAGAAATGCTGACAACGATGAATAAACAGTCACAGATATTTAACTGGTCTGGAAACCAGTGGAGTAATTAGGCAATGAAATACAGGCAATGAACTAGTCTGGAAACTAGTATAGCAATCAGATGGTGATAACTCCCACAGTTGGTCTGGAAACCAGCAACGATACTTCACACATTCAATTTGTAATGCAAAGTCCACAACCAAGCAAGGTTAAGCAGGAGACAACTTGAAACACATATGGATTGCTTGTATTAAGTGCCAGATGCCATAGCACAATGCTGAATGCAAGTTAACCATACACAGGTGAAGGTGATGAATAGCACCTGAAGAAAGTCTCTAACTGCAAAAGGTGGAAGCTGACTGTAACAGGAGTTGAAGCTGAAGTAAATAGCTGGGACCTGTAGTTCCACAGGAATGCTGGAACCGGGAGATCACTGAAGATGCCAGAAATAGGAGATCGCTGGAAACAGGAGATTGGAGACTGGAAACTGGAGTTTGGAACTGGAGACTGGAAACTGGAGATTTGGAAACTGGAACCAGGAGACGCTATGCAGCAATGTGACGCGTTGTCCAAGGTGATGAGACTGAGACGATTCTCTGGACTTATACCCCCTGGTCGGCAGTCATTGGA
Organism: Pseudophryne corroboree; assembly: GCF_028390025.1. Classification (NCBI taxonomy): domain Eukaryota; kingdom Metazoa; phylum Chordata; class Amphibia; order Anura; family Myobatrachidae; genus Pseudophryne; species Pseudophryne corroboree. The sequence goes on from NC_086448.1 coordinate 328,754,293, forward strand.
TACTTGGATCATGTGAGCAAACACAGCGCAGGATTGGGTGCTCTCCGGTCAGCTGACCGCAAGTGTCATGGCGGCGCCCATGCTGTACAGATGGCTGGTACACAGGAGGGCACCTGCAGAATTGACTACAGGGGTTCACCACAATAATGGATACTGCACTCTACAGACAGGATGTTCATACAGCTGCAAACTGGGGCCGTGACCTCCGGAGGCCTGCACACCAGCGCGCCGGTAAGTGAGACATCACTAAATGCTGATTCCTGACAGTACCCCTCCCCTTTATGGATGGGCACCGAACACCCACGAGGCTTGGAAGGAAACAGTCTATGAAAAGCTTGGACTAAACGTGGAGCATGGACATCAGTGGCGTTAACCCAACTCCTCTCCTCAGGACCATACCTGGACCAGTCAATCAGGATCTGTAGACGACCATACCGGCAACGTGAGTCCAGAATCTTCTCAACCTCGTACTCAACACCCCAATGAGTTTGGATTCTTGGAGCTGCTAGAAGAGCTTTCTGAAAACAGTTAACAAATAAAGGTCTAAGGAGAGAAATATGAAATGAGTTTGGGATTTTCAAATAAGGAGGCAATTTCAGTTTTTAAGCCACTGGATTAATCACTCTTTCAACTGGAAACGGACCAATAAACCGCGGAGCAAATTTCATAAAGGGAACTCTAAGGCGGAGATTACGAGTAGATAACCAGACTTTATCACCTGGCTTTAAACTGGGAACTGCTCGTCTTTTCCGATCAGCAAAGTCCTTGTACTGTCGAGATGCTTTCTTGAGAGAAAGATGAATCTTTGCCCAAACCTAAGAGAACTGCTGAAGAGGTGAAGTGGCTGCAGGCACATCAACGACTGGAAGATCTTGGAAACCTGGAACTCTGGGATGTTGACCGTAAACTGCAAAGAAAGGAGTAGTATTGGTGGCTGTATGGTAGCGGAAGTTATAAGCAAACTCTGCCCAAGGCAATAAAACTACCCAGTCGTCCTGTGATGAAGAAATATAAAGTCTCAAAAAGGTTTCAAGCTCTTGGTTTACCCTTTCGGTCTGCCCATTCGTTTGAGGGTGATATGCTGTAGAGAATTTGAGTTTGACTTGTAATGCAGAGCATAAGGCCTTCCAAAATCTTGCCACAAACTGAACACCACGGTCAGATATAATTTTCGTTGGGAGTCCATGTAACCTGAAGATTTCATGTAGGAATATTTGTGCGAGCTTTGGAGCAGAAGGCAGCCCAATGAGTGGAACAAAATTGGCCATCTTTGAGAACCTGTCAACCACTACCCAGATGGTATCATACCCTTTGGAGGGAGGTAAGTCCGAGATGAAATCCATTGTCAGGTGAGACCAGGGACGACTTGGCATAGAATTAGGTAACCGTTGAATAGCAGGAGACTGACGAGGAACTTTGTGCTTGGCACACTTAGGACACGAAGCCACGAAATCCTGAATACCAGCTTTCATATGAGGCCACCAATAGGATTGAGACAAAGACTTATAAGTCTTTAGGACCCCAGGATGTCCGGTAAATGTAGAAATATGAGCCCATGACAGCAGACTCGGACGGAGCTCAGGAGAAACAAACATCTTGCTGGGAGGCGGAACAGGAGACACTTCTGTGGAAGGAAACACTACAGGATCGAGAACTGGATGAGATTCTTGTTCAGAAGATTCTTCCATGAAACTCATGGAGCGTGACAAGGCATCTGCCTTAACATTCTGAGAGCCAGGGCGTAACTGTAACTTAAAATTAAAACGAGAAAAGAATAGAGCCCACATTGCTTGACGAGGATTCAAACACTGCGCTGCTTTCAAATAAAGAAGATTCTTATGGTCGGTGAAGATGGTAATAGGAATCTTTGCGCCCTCCAAAAGGTACCTCCACTCTTCCAAGGCCAGTTAATTGCCAGAAGCTCCTGGTCACAGATGGCGTAGTTCATCTCAGCAGGTAGAAATCTACGGGAGAAAAACCCACAAGGGTGAGTTTCACCATCGTCACTGATTTGGGACAGTACTGCACCAACGCCAACTGTTGAGGTGTTCACTTCCAACTCGAAGGGTTTGTTGATATCTGGTTGCTATAACACAGGAGCTGAAATGAAGGCTTTTTTAATTTTTTGAAAAGCAGCCAGAGCTTCTTCTGACCACTAAGAAGAATTTGCGCCTTTCCGTGTAAGGCAAGTATTTGGGGCTATCAGGGTAGAGAATCCTCTAATTAATTTTCTATAATAGTTGGCGAAACCAATAAAGCGTTGAACAGACTTGAGCGATGTAGGAAGAGATCAGTTCTCTATTGCTTCCAATTTAACAGGGTCCATTCGAAGATCTGAACTAGAAATTATATACCCGATGAAGGGCATCGAAGGAGCTTCAAAGGTGCACTTAGACAACTTCCCATAAAGATGATTCTGTCGTAGGCGTTGAAGGACCTATTTTACCTGTTGAGGATGAGAGGCTAAATCTTGAGAGAAAATCAGAATGTAGTCAAGATAAACTACCACGTATTTATACAGAACATCTCAAAATATTTAATTGACAAAGTTCTGAAACACAGCTGGGGCATTGCTTAATCTGAAGGGCATCACAAGATACTCATAGTGGCCGTCACGGGTGTTAAAAGCGGTCTTCCACTCATCGCCACTCCGGATTCTAATGAGATTGTAAGCCCCACGAAGATCTAATTTGGTAAAGATACTGGCTCCTTTAATTCTGTCAAACAGTTCCGTGATTAACGGTAAGGGGTAGCTGTTTTTGATAGTATTTTCATTTAATGCTCTATAATCAATACAGGGACGCAATCCTCCGTCTTTCTTTTTCACGAAGAAAAACCCTGCCCCTGCTGGAGATAAAGAAGGACAAATTAATCCTTTTTGTAGAGTCTCTTTTATATAGTCACTCATGGATTGAGTTTCAGGAACGGAAAGAGGATATGTTCGTCCTCTAGAAGGCATTCTCCCCGGGATCAGATCAATGGGACAATCCCCTTTCCGATGGGGAGGCAGAACATCAGCGGCCTTTTCACTGACGGCGTTAGGAAATTCTTTGTAGGCCTCAGGAATTTCACACTGGGGTTTCAAACCCGAAGGTCTCACGGGACGAACTTGAGCTAAACAGGAATGGAAACAGGAGGAACTCCATGTTGTGAGTTGAAGTGTAGACCAGTCAACTTGTGGGTTATGAAGTTGAAGCCAAGGCATACCCAACACGATCTCATAGGTGGCTTTAGGAATGACCAAAAGTTCAATGAGCTCAGAATGAAGAAAGCCCACTCCTAGGACCACGGGCTTAGTTTACTGACTGATGGACCCCTCAGCAATACGGCTACCATCCACAGCAGTAAGATAGACTTGGCGAGACAACCTTGAGACAGGATGATGGATCTTATCAACTGCAGCCTGTGTAATAAAGTTCCCAGCAGCACCACAATCAATTAAAGCTGAGAAGGCATGAAATCCACTCTGTGTTTCCAAAGTTACTGGTAAGATAAGTTCTCGAGAAGAAGGAACTTTGGTTAAGGTTCCTAACTTGACTTCTTTCTTGCAAGTTAGGACCTGGCGTTTCCCGAACGTGACGGACAGGTACAAATCATGTGACCAGCGGCAGCACAGTATAGACAGTCTTTCCCGTAATCTTCTTGATCGCTCCTCAGGAGTTAAGTGGGACCTGTTCACTTGCATAGGCTCGTCTGAAGTAGAGGGAAAAGATTGTATTTGAGGCATAACTCGGTGCTTGTGAGGATCACCACGAGAACGTTCCTTTATTCTCTCGCGTAAACGCAGATCCAACTTTACACACAAGGTAATTAAAGATTCTAATTGCTCTGGGATATCTCGGGTGGCCAGTTCATCTTTTATTCGATCAGAGAGACCGTGCCAGAATGCAGCGACCAACACTTGATTGTTCCACTCAACCTCTGAAGCCAATGTCTGGAACTGGATGACATACTGTCCCACAGTGCGTGTTCCCTGGCGAATCTGGAGGATATCAGAGGAAGCAGAAGTTGTACGCCCAGGCTCATCAAAGATACATTTAAACGCAGTTATAAACTCTGTGTAGTTGTTTATCAGTAAATCTGCTCGCTCCCATAACGTGGAAACACAGTTCAGGGCAGGGCCAGTCAGGAGAGAAACAATATACACAACTTTGATTCTGGGCGTCGGGAAGTTGTGAGGCAGCAATTCGAAGTGATCTTCACATTGGTTCAGGAATCCATGACCAGTTTTAGGATTGCCATCAAATTTACTTGGTGTAGGAAGATGTAGACGGGATCCTATACCAGTAGTAGCTGGAGAACCTGAAACTGTGGCACTGGAAACTGGAGCTGGAGTCGATGGTGCAGCTGTAACAATAGAACTTGGCAGAGATTGTTGTAAGGCAGTGGTTCTCAAACTCAGTCCTCAGGACCCGACACAGTGCATGTTTTGCAGGTAACCCAGCAATTGCACAGGTGTATTAATTACTCACTGACACATTTTAAAAGGTCCGCAGGTGGAGCTAATTATTTCACTTGTGATTCTGTGAGGAGACCTGCAAAACATGCACTGTGTGGGGTCCTGAGGACCGAGTTTGAGAACCTGTGTTGTAAGGTATCCAACCGAGAAGACATCTCTTGCAAAAACTGTATGATCTGCTGTTGTGCAGCCGCTGTACCATCGAGTCGTGACACTAAGTTCTGAAGAGCCCCTACTCCCACACTCTGATCACCATCTGGGTCCATGGACCTTGGACAAACTGTCAGATCTATAGTTTTGGCCACTAGTGGGTCAATGGTGGTGCGATGGAGAAACCGAGGAGTCTGTAAGAGATTCCTGCGCATGTGCGCAATTATGTTTATTAAGTGCTCACGTATACGTACAGTAATTGAAGCAGATGATAACTTGAGATATATGGTACAAGAAATGCTGACAACGATGAATAAACAGTCACAGATATTTAACTGGTCTGGAAACCAATGCAGTAATTAGGCAATGAAATACAGGCAATGAACTAGTCTGGAAACTAGTATAGCAATCAGATGGTGATAACTCCCACTCCTGTTAGTTATAGGGTCGACTTTTCATAAGACATCTATTAGAGGTATCCACAGTACATCAGGCTTCCTTGGATAGAAGAATGATGGGGAAGGTCAAGCTGGAAGAAGGAAGGTCATTTTTAAATCTTCTTCATCTTCATTCTTATACATCACATAATCATGCCACCATTTCTTGTTATACACAATGGATATATAACTTTATGAATGGGCAGTACAAAATATATCTGTAATTAATTTGACGTTCACAACGCAAGAAGACTATATTAAGTCTGAAACATTTTTGAATGATCATTTCAGCCAGTCAGTAACTATTCAGGGCACACAACGGTATCATGCTTTATACCTGTTGAATCAAGTACATCAAAAATATCTGTGAAAACTTTTTTTAAAGGGCCCCATACACAGACCGTCATGTCGCAGGCGATCACCCCGGCAGCCTCCCGGGTGTCAGGATCGCCCAAGATACATTGTATGCTGTCCTTTTGCATACGATGTATCTTGGGCGAGCCCAACCATGCCTGCGGGGTCGAACATGATCGCTAGTGCAGCATGGTCAATCTGGAGGATCCAATCCGATGCTCACAGGAACGTGCATCGGATCGGATCGGAAACACCTGCAAAATGCCCGAAATAAGATGAAATCAGACATTATTGTTCTAGTGTATGGGGCCCTTAAGGCTACAACATCATCTACAGTATTCGTTACCAAATCTCTAGACAAACTCCAGTTGACCCAAATAAATAACTATATCTATTGTGTAAACAAGAAACATGTATGAAGGCAATATCCAGACTCTGGACAAAATTCTATAGGAAAACATATTTTAGTTCTTCTGGTGATTAAATTAAGGTATGGAAGAAAATCTATCAATAAATAATAGGGAACAGTGTGCCCATATGGGAGGCTGTCCCGTCTGTGTAGCTATTGTCCATTGCTGGTAATTCTGAATTGTTGTTGAATGTCGACTGCTAGTCTCTGTACTGTGTGTGCAGCATTGAGTAATTACTGTAGAGGATGGTGGGCTTTCAGTTGTGGTGAAGCAAACTTATAAAGACTGCACTGTCTTCACTGTGTTGTTTGTATCCTCCGATGCTTTTTATCTCAGTTGGACTTTGTCACGGGTGTAATTAGGTGTGCTATTTCTTATACTTGAGCACCCATTAAAATGTACATGATTTTTTTTTTCTTTAAAAAAAAAAGTTCTTGTTTTGATCTGGGGCAATTTAAATTATTGAGCTTAAATAAAAAAAAAAAAATATTAATAATGCCTTCACATACAGACCACATAACCATTAAAAAGTTAACTTTAGGGAAATTATATTCCTTGTGCTGAATATGTGAAAAACATAAGCTAAAACTAATCAACACTATCCAACCCTTCATCCAATTACCGAGCGATATAAATTGGCCACTAAAGTCTTGTAATCAGATACTGTACTAGAGCTGAAGAGTTGGGAGCAAGGAAAAAAATAAATAAATAATATTGCACCTGGGCAAACCATGTTGGAACCCTTGTGGCGCCATATAAATAAAGGATAATAATAATAATGCGTGGAAATACATTAATTGTTTTTGTTTGCAGGGTAAATACTGGCTGCGTTTGCATGTAGCCCACAAATACTGAACAGCTTTATTTTTACATGGCAATTCTGCAGTTTAGTTTGGACATGCTCCTTCAAAATATAAATCTCTCCCACCTACAGCGCAACATGGTTTGAAAGGGTGTAAAGTTACTTGCTGCATTTATTTTCTCTTTATTCCCAACTCTGAATCAGCCCTACTGTATGATTAATTTATAAATCAGTTAACGTCTTCTGGGAAGAATGTGTTCTTTCTGATAATTGGTATCATGTTTTATGGTTAAAGGCTATCTTTACTGGAATCATAAGTTTTGAAAGTTTTATGTGTTAGTTTATCTTTATACCCTGACTGTAACAACTTTTTTTTTCTTTCTCCATTTTCTAGTGGCAGTCGACTTGGAGGGCTTGTTACCGTGATATGTTTCTTTTATAATCATGGTGAAGTAAGTATATTATGTTAAAATACTAGGAAAACACAGGTTAAGGTCATGTATACTGATATGAAACAAAGCAAAACCACAAATCATATGATTGGTAGATTAAATTCTTTTGAGTCTGTTTGTATTGTGTGCAGGCTGTGTGAAATAGAACATTGCGAGCTGCAGTTAGTTGCTATACCCCCACTTTTAAAACTTTACTGCTATGGGGGGCTATTTATGAAATCTTGGAGATAGATAAAATTGTGAGAGATAAAGTACCAACTAATCGGCTCCTGCTGTAACTGTAATTTGTCTAGCATCCATAAGGGATATTGGGGACAACTTAGTACGATGGGGTATATACGGGATCCAAAAGAGCCTGTGCACTTTAAATTTCTTCAACTGGGTGTGTTGGCTTCTCCCCTCTATGCCCCTCCCACAGCAGTTTAGAAAAAAGTGCCCTCAGGATAGGATGCACACTGTGGAGCTCCAGAGAGTTTTCTTCAGTTTTTTTTTTTAAAACTTTATTATTTTCGGTATGCTGTTTGGGCAACAGCATACCAGCACCGCGGGAGTTATGGCGAGCATGGTCACCGGCCTCTGTAAGGTGTCAGAGCTGCTTCCTCGCTGCAGGACCACCGTCCTGAGATGTTGTTGTACAGCGGGGCACTGCGCCTTGAAGTTCACAATCGCAGCATGCCACACACCCCTAACGGCAGCCTGAAGGTGACGACAGTGGTGAGTACAAACCGGGTGCCCCACTAGGCGGGGTCCCCTGGTTTTTGGTGTGGCAAAAACGCAGGGGAGGTATAAAGGACCCTCCTGCGGGGGATCCGCTATAGCCCCCTGTGTACACTGGCAGAGATAGTGCAGCAGCAGGCACACACAGCTCCGCCAGACACTCAGGATACCGCTGGAAACTGGTACAGGGGTGTAGCAAAGGGGGAGAGCCGCTACTGTACACAATCTGTGTCCTGAAAAGGACAAATACTCCGGTGTTACACCGTGATATATCAGCTTGCAGCCTCACTGAGTCTGTTTAGCTTGGTTGTGCTGTTCCCTTTTCTCTGCCTCTAACATACAGTAAGGCAGGCTTGCTATTGTATTACTTGCCTGTGTGTATATGAGTGTTTGTTTACTGTAAACATGGTAAAACACAAATTATGCAGTGTATGTCACACCAGATTCTCTCCCTCTACATCTGATTCCATATCATGTGAACAATGCAGCCAGTCGTCACAACACAGGGAGGTGGCTGGGGGGGAGGGTCAAGAGCTTTCCTGGCTAGTTGCCATAAAATCCATGATGTCAGACATGTCATCTCAGCTCACTGCTAATACTAAAATAAAATGAAACAACTGCAGCAGGCTGTTGCAGACCTAGCTGCAAGGACAGATGCTCCACAGCCCCCCTCTCTAGATCAGGACCACAAAAGCGTAGGCTGCCTGCTTTACTCTCATCCTCTGATGAGAAAACACAGGAGAAGGGGGAGGACTTGGGTCCTATTACTGGGGATTCCCCTTTTACACAAGGTGGTATTGAACCCCTCTTTCTAGCTATACGGGACGTGTTAAAACTCCCTCTAGAGGACGCTGCGTCACAGCAGTCCTTTTTCTTCACACAGAACAAACTCAATGTCACTTTCCCTGATTCTGCAGAGTTAGATGACCTGTTTACGTTAGCCTGGAAAAATCCAGATAAAAAATACCAAGTGTCAAGAAGCACACTTTCCCATTTGCTCTTGAAGGCTGGAAAATCTGGGAAGATCCCCCGGCCTATCTAAAAAGGCAGTATTACAGCTCCGGGCTCCTTTACCATAAAGGGCCCTGGGGATAGAAAAATAGAGACTACACTGAAGTCTATCTACATTGCAGTAGGTATATCACAAAGACTGGTCATAGCGGGTTGCTGGATGACTCATGCCATTCATACGTAGGCTACTCAAATTATGGGGGCCTCTCAGGGCATACTGTTTGTCCCTAGTCACTACAGTGACTCTCTCAAGGAGATTGGCAATATTAATGCTAGGACCACTGCTATGGCAGTGCCGGCACGCAGAGCTTTGTGGTTGCGTCAGTGGATAGCGGACGCAGAATCCAAGCGCAGTGTAGAGTCCCTTTTTGAGAGGATTGGCTCTTCGGGGTTGAAATGGATATGTGGATTTCTATGTTACTGCGGGGAAATCCACTTTTCTCCCCTCTGGGGCCCCATCGGCTAGACATTCCTACCCGGGGTCATCTACCCAGTCCTTTCGGTCTAACGGATTTAGATCTAGGGCCAGAGGTGCCTTCAATGCAGCTGGAGGCACCAGAGGTAAGACAAGAAAACCAGCAATCACAAGTTCTCAGGAGAGCACCAGTTCTGCTTCCACTAAGGCCTCAGAATGATGGTGCCCACCCACCATGAGGGGATCTTGAAGTGGGAGCTCGACTGCGTCACTTCAGCCGCATCTGGAAAAGTTCCTGACAGGATACCTGGGTAAAGGACCTCATATCTCAGGGCTACAAGCTGGAGTTCGACGGCGCTCCTCCCCAACGATTTTTCAAATCAAGCTTAGCAGCTTTGGGGGATACGCGTGTTATGCTGCAACAGGCCATTCAAAAATTGGTCCAGTCCCAAGTCATTGTTTAAGTGCCACTGCAACAACAGGGAAAGGGTTACTACTGCAACCTGTTCGTGGTACTGAAACCGGGCAGTTAGGTAAGGCCCATTTTTAATCTAAAATCTTTGACCCCTTACCTAAAGGATTTCAAGTTCAAGATGGAATCCTTGCGAGCAGTGATTGCGGGCCTGGAAGAACGGGAGTTCATGGTTTCCCTGGATATAAGGGACGCCTATCTCCATATCCTGATTTGGCCACCTCACAAGGCTTACCTGAGGTTTGCCCTGCTGAACGATCACTACCAGTTCCAGGCGCTACCCTTCTGCCTGTCCACAGCTCCGAGGGTGTTCACGAAGGGGATGGCGGAGATGAAGTTCCAACTCCGGGTCCAGGGGGTCAATATTGTTCCTTATCTGGATGATCTCTTGATAAAAGCGAGATCCAGGGAGCTTTTGTTGCTCCATATAAACCGCACTATCCAAATTCTGTCACGCCATGGGTGGATCCTCAATTTACAGAAGTCCTACCTGGAGCCAACTCAGCGGCTCCTGTTCCTCGGAATGTTGCTGGATACTGTTGCCCAGAAAGTGTTCCTCCCAGAGGACAAAGCGAGAACACTACAGAAGATGGGGGGTAATTCCAAGTTGATCGCAGCAGGATTTTTGATAGCAATTGGGCAAAACCATGTGCACTGCAGGGGAGGCAGATATAACATGTGTAGAGAGAGTAAGATTTGGGTGTGTTATTTTGTTTCTGTGCAGGGTAAATACTGGCTGCTTTATTTTTACACTGCAATTTAGATTGCAGATTGAACACACCACACCCAAATCTAACTCTCTCTGCACATGTTATATCTGCCTCCCCTGCAGTGCACATGGTTTTGCCCAATTGCTAACAAAAATCCTGCTGCGATCAACTTGGAATTACCCCATGGTCCGCATGGTTCTCCAGCCTTCTCGAATATCTATCCATCTTTGCATAAGATTGTTGGGGAAGATGGTTGCCTCATACGATGCAATCCAGTATTGAAGGTTACATGCCAGAACATTTCAATTGGATCTCTTGAGCAAATGGTCCAGGTCATATCTTCAGATGCACTGGATAATACGGCTGTCACCTCAGGCCAGGATTTCCCTCCTGTGCTGGCTGCAGTCCTCCAACCTACTGGAAGGTCGCAGTTTAGGAATTCAGGATTGGATCCTCCTCACGAAGGATGCGAGTCTGAGAGGATGGCTAGCTGTCACCCAGGGGGCTCCGTTCCAGGGCAGGTGGTCAGCCCACAAAGCCCTCCTTCCGATCAACATTCTCTAACTTTGGGCAATCTACAATGCTCTGATTCAGGCCTTCAGGGATCACGCAATCTAAGTTCAGTTGGGCAACGCCACAGCAGTGGTGTACATCAATCAACAAGGAGGGACAAAAAGCTGGACCTGCATGCGAGAGGTGTCAAGGATACTCCTCTGGGCAGAAAGAAATGCAAGAGCAATGTCTGCAATCTTCATTCCGGGACTGGACAACTGGGAAGTGGACTTCCTGAGTCATCGGGATTTCCACCCGGGACAGTGGGGGCTTCACCATCAGGTGTTTCAGCAGATCTTCGACCGGTGGGGCTGCCCACAAATAGACATGATGGCTTCTCGACTCAACAAGAAGCTTCATTGGCATTGCTCATGAACCAGGGACCCTCAGGCAAGGGCAGTAGATGCACTGACGTTGCCTTGGCCTTACCGGCTGGTCTACCTGTTTCCTCCGATTCCGTTGCTTCCAAGGGTGCTAAAGCGAATCAGGAATCAAGGAGTCCAGGCAATTCTGATTGCCCCGGATCGGCCCCTTAGGGCATTTTATGCGGATCTTCTGGACACGTTCGTCGAAGACCCTTGGCCTCTGCCTATGAGATCTTCAACAACCCGGACTTACGACAACTTCGTTTGACGGCATGGAGGTTGAGCGGAACATCCTAGCTTAAAAGGGCCTTTCCAAAAAGGTTATTGCTACCATGGTTTAGGCCAGGAAACCTGTGACGTCAAAACACTATCATCATATCTGGGGAAGATATGTCTCTTGGTGCGAGGTACGCACGTATCCGCCTGCAGAGTTTCACTTGGGACGTTTCCTCGGTTTCCTGCAAGCTGGTGTGGATACTGGGCTTCCATTAAGGTCCAGATTTTAGCTCTCTCCATTTTCATCTAGAAGAAATTGGCAGTATTGCCAGAAGTTCAGACCTTCTTGCAAGGGGTACTGTACTTCACATTCAACCTCCTTTTGTGCCGCCCACGGCACCCTGGGATTTGAATATAGTGTTGGAATTTCTACAGTCCTCCTGGTTTGAACCTCTGATGACGGTAGAAGACAAGTACCCCACGTGGAAGATGGTGATGTTATTGGTCCTGGCTTCTGCTATGCGTGTCTCCGATTTGGGGGCCTATTTGTGTAAAAGCCCCTTCTTGGTCTTTTGTGAGGACAGAGCTGAGCTCAGGACTAGGCAGCAGTTCCTGCCGAAGGTCATCTCTGCGTTCCACTTGAATCAACCTATTGTGGTTCCGTCAAGTTCTGGCACTTCTGCTCCTCCATAGGCATTGGATGCTGTGCGAGCCTTGAAGATCTATGTCAAGAGAACAGCTCGGATCAAAAAGACTGATTCCTTGTTCATGCTATATGATGCGCTGAAAGAGGGTTGCCCTTCTTCAAAGCAGTCCATTGCTCGTTAGCTTAGACTTACTATCCAACAGGTCTATGTGTCGGCAGCCTTACCTGTTCCACAGTCTCTGAAGGCCCACACTACAAGATTGGTGGTGTCTTCCTGGGCGGCTACCCATGGAGTCTCGGTCTTGCAACTATGCCGAGCTGCTACCTGGTCGGGGAAGAACACCTTTGTGAAGTTCTACAGATTTGATAACCTGGCCAAAGAGGATTCCCAGTTTGGGCAGGCAGTGCTGCAGACGTCTCCTCACATTCCTGCTTGATCTGGAAGCTTTGGGACAACCCCATCGTACTAAGTTGTCCCCAATAGCCTTTATGGATGCTAGAGAAAATAGGATTTTAATTACCTGCCGGTAAATCCTTTTCTCGTAGTCTATAAGGGATATTGGACGCCCACCTCAGTGCGTTGACTTTTCTGCAGGTTATCTTTTCTATAGTTACCTGTTCAGCTGTTGCTGTTTTGTTACCAGCCCTTGCTGGTCGTTTTATGTTGGTGGTGTGTAAATCTCACCACTCATTGTTGTTAGGTTCCTTCTCTTAAGTATGTCCTTGCTCCTTCGGTCACTATTTTACCTATAACTGCCTGTGGGAAGGGGCATAGAGTGGAGAAGCCAGCACACCCAGTTGAAGAAATTTAAAGTGCACCGGCTCCTTTGGACCCCGTCTATACCCCATTGTACTAAGTTGTCCCCAATATCCCTTATGGACTACGAGAAAAGGATTTAACGGTAGGTAATTAAAATCCTATTTATTTCAACCACAGCCTGTAAAATGTAAGGCGGAAGATGATTGGCTAGTAATTTATCTCTCCAAGCTTTAATAAATACCCCCCTAAGTGACTTTTTTTTCTCTTGTAAAATTCTAGTTATGTTAAATGAAATATACTGTATGTAACTTTTTGTTTTCTAGAGCACCCGAGTAATGTGGACACCACCGCTACGTGAAAGTTTTTCATATCCATTCCTTGTACTTCAAATGTTTCTTTTGACATACATCCTAAGGTACCAGTATTTACAAAATGTACAGTATCAATAAGAAGTGTGTTAAAACTGTGCATAATTTTTTTTTTTTTTTTAAGGGCAACAAACAAATCTTTTGTGCGCATCATAGCTTAACTGTATTTGTCAAACTGATGTTTGTATACATATTTATAAGGTATTTATACCAGGAAGAATAATATGGTCAGTGCTTGTTTTTAAATATTTCCCGGTTACATTATACACAGTAGTAATCTCATTGCAGACTAAAGGTAGTGAGCATTAAATTTTTAGTCCTATGTTTAGAGCCCAATAACTTTTAAAATATGTCATGAGGATCTCTGATTTAACGGACTATGGAAGTGATTCAATTGTTTTACTTCGTGACTGCCACTATGGTTGCAAAACGGAACAATTCAGTTGTTGCTCCGATTATACGCCCGTTAGCTGTGGGAGTGACATTTCTCCTGAGGAGCGAGAAAAAAATGTGTGCTAAGTGGGCAGCTTGTTCTTCCAAAGCACAGCTGGACTTTATATGGGTTTAGCCATTTTAGGCAGCTAAACCCTGTCTGCTTGGGCGCCACGTGCATACATGGTGCCCAAACACAATTGAATTGTGACTAGTTGTTTGGGTGTCTAAACAGCCCGTTTAGATAGAACAAATAGATGTCAAAAACAATTGAATTGCCCCTCGTATGTGCTATAAGTGTGGAGCACAGCAGGAAAAGGTAAAGGGGCTATGCAGAGTGGAGCGTACTCCTGTTTGCGATTTTCACACTGTGCGTGCTCCAGAAACAAGAAGCTGAACAGCAGATGGCTCTTTTGCAAGTGTGAAAGGGTCACAGTATCAGGGCCAGCATCAATATTATCTGCTACAGACACAATAGAAATGGAAAGGATGGTTTTCAAAAATACATGGTTGACACATATGGTGGATTTATGGGTTGATACAGCACTTGTTTATGGCACTTGCCACTAGAATGTTAAAAAGCTTTTCTCTGACGTCCTAGTGGATGCTGGGAACTCCGTAAGGACCATGGGGAATAGATGGGCTCCGCAGGAGGCTGGGCACTCTAAAGAAAAGATTAGGTACTATCTGGTGTGCACTGGCTCCTCCCTCTATGCCCCTCCTCCAGACCTCAGTTAGAATCTGTGCCCGGCCAGAGCTGGGTGCTCCTAGTGGGCTCTCCTGAGCTTACTAGTAAAGAAAGTATTTATTAGGTTTTTTATTTTCAGTGAGCTTCTGCTGGCAACAGACTCACTGCTACGTGGGACTAAGGGGAGAGAAGCAAACCTACCTGCTTGCAGCTAGCTTGTGCTTCTTAGGCTACTGGACACCATTAGCTCCAGAGGGTTCAAACACAGGCACCTGTCCTCGATCGTCCGGAGCCGCGCCGCCGTCCCCCTCGCAGAGCCAGAAGAACAGAAGCTTGAAGACGACGAAATCGGCGGCAGAAGACTCCTGTCTTCATTTAAGGTAGCGCACAGCACCGCAGCTGTGCGCCATTGCTCCCAGCACACTTACACACTCCGGTCACTGTAGGGTGCAGGGCGCTGGGGGGGGGGGCGCCCTGGGCAGCAATTGAAGTACCTTTTGGCAATAAAAATACATATATACAGTCTGGCACTGTATATATGTAAAAACCCCTGCCATTTTTTCACACAGAAAGCGGGACAGAAGCCCGCCGCTGAGGGGGCGGGTCCTTCTTCCTCAGCACACCAGCGCCATTTTCTATTCACAGCTCCGCTGGAAAGAAGCTCCCCAGGCTCTCCCCTGCAGTATCCAGATACACAAAGGGTGAAAAGAGGGGGGGGGGGGGGGGGGCACATAAATTTAGGATCAAATTTGTATATACAGCAGCTACTGGGTAAACACTGAGTTCTAGTGTAATCCCTGGGTTATATAGCGCTGGGGTGTGTGCTGGCATACTCTCTCTCTGTCTCTCCAAAGGGCCTTTTGGGGGAACTGTCTTCAAATAGAGCATCCCCTGTGTGTGTGGTGTGTCGGTACGCGTGTGTCGACATGTCTGAGGTAAAAGGCTCCCCTAAGGAGGAGATAGAGAAAATATGTGTGTGAGAGGGTGTCTCCGTCGACAACGCCGACACCTGTTTGGATATGTGTAAGTGCTGAGGTAAATTTTTTGCACAATAGATTAGAGAACAGACAGGAAATCTACCCATGTCTGTCCCTATGTCGCAGAGACCTTCAGAGTCTCACAATGATCACTATCCAAAATAATACACACTTATATAGACACGGAGTTTGACTCCAGTGTCGACTACGATAATGCAAAGTTACAGCCAAAATGGCTGAAAGTTATTCAATATATGATTATTGTAATAAAAGGGTACACATGTTACGGGGAAGAAAGCTGAGGTAAATTTCCCTCCTCTCATGAGGAAAAAGGGCGGGAATCTCCAGACAAGAGACTGCAGCTTCCCACAAGGAATTCTCAGGCAGTATCCTTTCCCCACTAGGGCCAGGATGTGATGGGAATCTTCCCCTAGGGTGTCACGTTTGCCCAGACGGTAGCACTAGCTGTTCTCAGGGATCCTGCAGATAGCGTGCACATTCTAGTGCACTACTCAGACCGGCGATTGTGTCGGCATGAGTTTATAGCGCTGTGGCAGCGTGGACAGGTACCTTATCAGCAGAGATTGAGACCCTAGTATGCATATAGATATATATATATATATATGTATATATATAGATACAAAAAAATGGAGCACTCACCAGTCTTTTCTTATGAAATATTTTAGCAAAAGTTTATTGCCCAGACAGCATACATGACTGTGTAACACAGTCAATTATAGTTATCCAGAAGTAAGCTCAAACGTTTTCGGTCATAGCAGACCTTCATCAGGAGACATAAACATCAATTCACAGCCGTCCTGCCATCATACAGAGATACCATCAGCCTCAGTCCTGTATGATGGCAGGACGGCTGTGAATTGATGTTTATGTCTCCTGATGAAGGTCTGCTATGACCGAAAACGTTTGAGCTTACTTCTGGATAACTATAATTGACTGTGTTACACAGTCATGTATGCTGTCTGGGCAATAAACTTTTGCTAAAATATTTCATAAGAAAAGACTGGTGAGTGCTCCATTTTTTTGTATCTACAAGTGGATCCCCTGGATAGGGGTTTTCGTGGAAGACACCCCAGCTGTTGTTCCAATATTACACGTGAGTGCGACTTTTTCTGCATATATGTATATATATAGATATATACATATTGAAGATGCTGTCTTAAGAGATATATATATATATATATATATATATATATATAAAAAACATGCCCAAAGAGACATGAGTATACTGGGTCCTGGAGTCAAAGCTATGTCGATTTCCTCTTGACGTGTCCTGTAGAATATGCAATGGACAGATGATGCCGACTTAAGAGGCATATGGAAGGCTGAGGATTGTGTGGAGAAGGGTATCTCGGACCTGGTCTCCGCAGCTTTAGCTGGTAAATTCTAATATTTTGCCTTATAATCCTGCACAGCCTAGGAAAGCACGACATTATCAAATGCAGCTTTTCGAATAAAGAAACAAGAAAGCCCGAGGTGCGTCCTTTCTTGCCAGAGGCGGCGGCAGAGGAAAGAAGCTGCACAACACAGCTAGTTCCCAGGAACAGAAGTCCTCCCCGGCCTCTACAAAAATCCACCGCAGGTCGCTGGGGCTCCACAGGCGGAGCTAGTCCCGGTGGGGGCACGCCTTCGTAAGTTCAGCCACAAGTGGGTTCACTCCCTGTTAGATCCCTGGGCGATCGATATTGTGTCTCAGGGATATAAGCTGGACTTTGAGAAGATGCCCCCTCACCGACGGCCTTGCCGGCTTCCCCCCACGAGAGGGAAACAGTGTTAACTGCAATTCACAGATTGTATCTTCAACAGGCGGTGGTCAAGGTTCCCCTCCTTCAACAAGGAGGGGGTTATTATTCGACCATGTTGTAGTCCCGTAACCTGACGGTTCGGTGGGACCCATATTGAATTTAAAATCCCTGAACATATACCTAAAAAGGTTCAAGTTCACGTTGAAATCGCTAAGAGCGGTTATTGCAAGCCTGAAAGGTGACTCGGGACATAAAGGATGCATACCTTCAGGTCCCCATTTATCCACCTCATCAGGCGTACCTCAGAATTACGGTACGGGATTGTCATTACCAATTTCAGAGGTTGCCGTTTGGTCTCTCCACGGCCTTGAGAATGTTCACCAAGGTAATGGCGGAAATGATGGTGCTCCTGCGGAAGCAAGGTGTCACTATTATCACGTACTTGGACGATCTCCTCATAAAAGCGAGATCAAGAGAGCAGTTGCTGAACAGCGTATCACTTTCTCTGGAAGTGTAACGGCAACACGGCTGGATTCTATATATTCCAAAGTCGCAGTGGGTTCTTACAGCTCATCTGCTTCTCCTAGGCATGATCCTAGACACAGACCAGAAAAGGGTTATCTCTCGATAGAGAGAGCTCAGGAGCTCGTGACACTGGTCAGGAATCTATTAAAACCAAAACAGGGGTCAGTGCATCACTGCACTCGAGTCCTGGGAAGGAGGGTGGCCTCATACGAGGCCATTCCCTTCGGCAGGTTCCATACGAGGTCCTTCCAATGGGACTTACTGGACAAATGGTCCGGATCACATCTTCAGATGCATCGGTTAATCACCCTATCCCCCAGGACCAGGGTGTCTCTTCTGTGGTGGCTGCAGAGTGCTCATCTTCTCGAGGGCCGCAGGTTCGGCATACAGGACTGGGTCCTGGTGACCACGGATGCAAGCCTCCGCGGATGGGGGGCAGTCACTCAGGGAACAAACTTCCAAGGGCTGTGGTCAAGTCAGGAGACTTGTCTGCACATAAATATACTGGAACTAAGGGCCATATACAACGCCCTGAGTCAAGCAGAGCCCCTGCTTCGAGACCAACCAGTACTGATTCAGTCAGACAACATCACAGCGGTCGTCCATGTAAACAGCCAGGGCGGCACAAGAAGCAGGGTGGCAATGGCGGAAGCCACAAAGATTCTTCGTTGGGCGGAGAATCACGTGCAAGCACTGTCAGCAGTGTTCATTCCGGGAGTGGACAACTGGGAAGCAGATTTCCTCAGCAGACACGACCTCCACCCGGGAGAGTGGGGACTTCATCAAGAAGTCTTCACACAGATTGCAAATCGATGGGAACTGCCACAGGTGGACATGATGGCGTCCCGCCTCAACAAAAAGCTAAAAAGATATTGCGCCAGGTCAAGGGACCCTCAGGCGATAGCTGTGGACGCGCTAGTGACACCGTGGGTGTTCCAGTCGGTATATGTGTTTCCTCCTCTTCCTCTCATACCAAAGGTGCTGAGAATTGTAAGAAAAAGAGGAGTGAGAACAATACTCATTGTTCCGGATTGGTCAAGAAGGACTTGGTACCCGGAACTGCAAGAAATGCGCACAGAGGACCCATGGCCTCTGCCTCTCAGACAGGACCTGCTGCAACAAGGGCCCTGTCTGTTCCAAGACTTACCGCGGCTGCGTTTGACGGCATGGCGGTTGAACGCCGGATCCTAGCAGTAAAAGGCATTCCGGATGAAGTTATTCCTACGCTGATAAAGGCTAGGAAGGACGTGACAGCAAAGCATTATCACCGTATATGGCGAAAATATGTTGCTTTGTGTGAGGCCAGGACGGCCCCTACAGAGGAATTCCAGCTGGGTCGATTCCTGCACTTCCTACAGTCAGGAGTGTCTATGGGCCTAAAATTAGGGTGTATAAGGGTCCAGATTTCGGCCCTATCCATTTTCTTTCAAAAAGAACTGGCTTCACTGCCTGAGGTTCAGATGTTTGTTAAGGGAGTGCTGCATATTCAGCCCCCTTTTGTGCCACCAGTGGCACCATGGGATCTTAACGTTGTGTTGGATTTCCTGAAATCCCACTGGTTTGAGCCACTTAAGACCGTGGAACTAAAGTATCTCACGTGTAAAGTGGCCATGCTGTTGGCCTTAGCATCGGCCAGGCGTGTGTCAGAATTGGCGGCTTTGTCATGTAAAAGCTCCTATCTGGTTTTTCATATGGACAGGGCAGAATTGCGGACTCGTCCCCAATTTCTCCCAAATGTGGTATCATCGTTTCATTTGAACCTACCTATTGTGGTGCCTGCGGCTACTCGGGACTTGGAGGACTCCAAGTTGCTGGACGTAGTCAGGGCTTTGAAAATATATGTTTCCAGAACGGCTGGAGTCAGGAAGACTGACTCGCTGTTTATCCTGCATGCACCCAACAAGCTGGGTGCTCCTGCTTCAAAGCAAACTATTGCTCGCTGGATCTGTAGCACGATTCATCTGGCTCATTCTGCGGCTGGATTGCCGCATCCAAAATCAGTGAAAGCCCATTCCACAAGGAAGGTGGGCTCTTCTTGGGCGGCTGCCCGAGGGGTCTCGGCTTTACAGCTTTGCCGAGCGGCTACTTGGTCGGGTTCAAACACCTTTGCAAAGTTCTACAAGTTTGATACCCTGGCTGAGGAGGACCTTGTGTTTGCTCATTCGGTGCTGCAGAGTCATCCGCACTCTCCCGCCCGTTTGGGAGCTTTGGTATAATCCCCATGGTCCTTACGGAGTTCCCAGCATCCACTAGGACGTCAGAGAAAATAAGAATTTACTCACCGGTAATTCTATTTCTCGTAGTCCGTAGTGGATGCGGGGCGCCCGTCCCAAGTGCGGACTTTCTGCAATACGTGTATATAGTTATTGCTTAAATAAGGGTTATTGTTATGAGCCATCTGTTGAGTGAGGCTCAGTTGTTGTTCATACTGTTAACTGGGTAAGGTTATCACAAGTTGTACGGTGTGATTGGTGTGGCTGGTATAAGTCTTACCCTGGATTCCAAAAATCCTTTCCTTGTAATGTCAGCTCTTCCAGGCACAGTTTCCCTAACTGAGGTCTGGAGGAGGGGCATAGAGGGAGGAGCCAGTGCACACCAGATAGTACCTAATCTTTTCTTTAGAGTGCCCAGTCTCCTGCGGAGCCCGTCTATTCCCCATGGTCCTTACGGAGTTCCCAGCATCCACTACGGACTACGAGAAATAGAATTACCGGTGAGTAAAATCTTATTTTAAATAAAGCAGGATAATTAACTATTTAAAGCATACACCAGAAGATAAGACGTCTGCTGTACTGTTTTACAGTGGTTCACAATGAGGTCATCATAAGAAAAACAAAAAATAAAATCTTAACATTTCCTAGTACAGATTATACAGGAGAATAAGTAAATTAAGACTTCTGTGGAGAGGTTTAGTGAAGAAGTGGAGAAGGTCGTTTAGTACCTGCTTGTAATCCAGTCCCTTTATATTGATTAACCACTTCACTGAATATTTCTCTAACGTCCTAGTGGATGCTGGGGACTCCGTAAGGACCATGGGGAATAGACGGGCTCCGCAGGAGACTGGGCACTCTAAGAAAGAATTAGTGCTACTGGTGTGCACTGGCTCCTCCCTCTATGCCCCTCCTCCAGACCTCAGTTAGAATATGTGCCCGGAAGGAGCTGGGTGCATTTTAGTGAGCTCTCCTGAGCTTGCTATTAAGAAAGTATTTTAGTTAGGATTTTTTTTTATTTTCAGAGAGCTTCTGCTGGCAACAGACTCTCTGCTACGTGGGACTGAGGGGAGAGATGCAAACCTACTAACTGCGGCTAGGTTGCGCTTCTTAGGCTACTGGACACCATTAGCTCCAGAGGGTTCGAACACAGGAACTTAACCTTGGTCGTCCGTTCCCAGAGCCGCGCCGCCGTCCCCCTCGCAGAGCCAGAAGACAGATGCCGGCGGATGAAGCAAGAAGACGTCAAAATCCGCGGCAGAAGACTCCTGTCTTCACATGAGGTAGCGCACAGCACTGCAGCTGTGCGCCATTGCGCCCACACTAACCCACACTCTCCGGTCACTGTAGGGTGCAGGGCGCAGGGGGGGGGGCGCACTGGGCAGCAATGGAGTACCTCCTGGCAAAAGCAGCATATATACAGCTGGGCACTGTATATATGCATGAGCCCCCGCCATCTTTTACACCAAATCGCGGGACAGAAGCCTGCCGCTGAGGGGGCGGGGCTTCTTCCTCAGCACTCACCAGCGCCATTTTCTCTCCACAGCTCCGCTGAGAGGAAGCTCCCCAGGATCTCCCCTGCAGACTCACGGTAGAAAGAGGGTTGTCAAAGTCAGAAAAATATCACGCTGCACGTTGCCATATATTCACCTCATGCGCGTGCCTGCTGCACGTGCACATTCTCTCCCGTGCGTGCGGATACTCGCAGCCGCGTGATGGTGCCTCGGCCATGCGCTCGAGCGCGTGGTATGTGCATTTACGGTAGAGTTTGTGTGCGTCTAGCGGGCGACTCAATCGTTAGATAATAAATCCATATAGCATGTTTTATAGATAATGTTCCCGTTCGTAATAACTGTAAGTTTGTTTAATGTGACTTGTTCACGGACTTGGGAATCCCTCTTTGTATGGTACGAAGGGTCAGACAGGGTTTGAACAGCTGTGTCTGGTACCTAACTGAAGAGTATTTTAATAGCAACAATCCGGTGCTGGTTAGGTAAATATTAATCGCTCCTGCGTATAGTTATGGCCATTAGTAGATTCTGGACATTTCATATATTTGCGATTCATTATCTATGCGGCGGGAATCCGGAGATTCCCACCCACCTGAGCTGTTTGAAATAGTCACAGCCCACCTGTTCAAACTAACCTATGACCTTTTGATATGATGCGAGGAGACATTCCTGTGTCCAATGAACAATGAGATTGTAGGTCCCTTTGTAGTATACTGTACCCAGTGTATATAAGGTCAGCCAGCCTGAACAGCACTCCCACTCTCTCCACAAACGGTTTTCATATTGACAAACTCGGGGCTGGTACCAGGCTGCGCTGCGATTGTTCCCAGTGTGTGTGTAAGTAATTCTCTGTGATTATTTCGCTCTTTGTTTGTATTGGCCACATTCTCTCTGTTAGTTTAAGACTGTAAACGTTATTGTATATTTCTCTGACGTCCTAGTGGATGCTGGGACTTCCGTAAGGACCATGGGGAATAGCGGCTCCGCAGGAGACTGGGCACAAAAAAAGTAAAAGCTTTAGACTAGCTGGTGTGCACTGGCTCCTCCCCCTATGACCCTCCTCCAAGCCTCAGTTAGATTTTTGTGCCCGAACGAGAAGGGTGCATGCTAGGTGGCTCTCCTGAGCTGCTTAGAAGTAAAAGTTTAAATAGGTTTTTTATTTTCAGTGAGTCCTGCTGGCAACAGGCTCACTGCATCGTGGGACTAAGGGGAGAAGAAGCGAACTCACCTGCGTGCAGAGTGGATTGGGCTTCTTGGCTACTGGACATTAGCTCCAGAGGGACGATCACAGGTTCAGCCTGGATGGGTCCCGGAGCCGCGCCGCCGGCCCCCTTACAGAGCCAGAAGAGCGAAGAGGTCCGGAGAAATCGGCGGCAGAAGACGTTCCTGTCTTCAGATAAGGTAGCGCACAACACTGCAGCTGTGCGCCATTGCTCTCAGCACACTTCACACTCCGGTCACTGAGGGTGCAGGGCGCTGGGGGGGAGCGCCCTGAGACGCAATAAAACATGTTTAAACCTTATATGGCTAAAGAAATACATCACATATAGCTCCTGGGCTATATGGATGCATTTCACCCCTGCCAGTTTTCCTAAAAAAAGCGGGAGAAAAGGCCGCCGTGAAGGGGGCGGAGCCTATCTCCTCAGCACACAAGCGCCATTTTCCCTCACAGTTCCGCTGGAAGGAAGGCTCCCAGACTCTCCCCTGCAGTCCTGCTACAGAATCAGGGTAAAACAAGAGAGGGGGGGCACTATTGGCAGCTAATATAAAACAGCAGCTATAAAGGGAGTAACACTTACATAAGGTTATCCCTGTATATATATAGCGCTCTGGTGTGTGCTGGCAAACTCTCCCTCTGTCTCCCCAAAGGGCTCGTGGGGTCCTGTCCTCTTTCAGAGCATTCCCTGTGTGTGTGCTGGGTGTCGGTACGATTGTGTCGACATGTATGAGGAGGAAAATGATGTGGAAGCAGAGCAATTGCCTGTGTTAGTGATGTCACCCCCTAGGGAGTCGACACCTGACTGGATGGTCGTATTTAAAGAATTACGTGACAGTGTCAGCACTTTGCAAAAAACTGTTGACGACATGAGACAGCCGGCAAATCAATTAGTGCCTGTTCAGGCGTCTCAGACACCGTCGGGGGCGCTAAAACGCCCGTTACCTCAGATGGTCGACACAGACCCAGACACGGATACTGAATCCAGTGTCGACGGTGAGGAGACAAACGTAATGTCCAGTAGGGCCACACGTTACATGATCACGGCAATGAAGGAGGCATTGAATATTTCTGACACTACAAGTACCACAAAAAAGGGTATTATGTGGGGTGTGAAAAAACTACCAGTAGTTTTTCCTGAATCAGATGAATTAAATGAGGTGTGTGATAAAGCGTGGTTTTCCCCCGATAAAAAACTGCTGATTTCTAATAAATTATTGGCACTATACCCTTTCCCGCCAGAGGTTAGGGCGCGTTGGGAAACACCCCCTAGGGTAGATAAGGCGCTCACACGCTTATCAAAACAAGTGGCGTTACCGTCTCCCGATACGGCCGCCCTTAAGGAACCAGCTGATAGAAGGCTGGAAAATATCCTAAAAGGTATATACACACATACTGGTGTTATACTGCGACCAGCAATCGCCTCAGCCTGGATGTGCAGTGCTGGAGTGGCTTGGTCGGATTCCCTGACTGAAAATATTGATACCCTGGATAGGGACAGTATATTATTAACTATAGAGCATTTAAAGGATGCATTACTATATATGCGAGATGCACAGAGGGATATTTGCACCCTGGCATCTAGAGTGAGTGCGATGTCCATTTCTGCCAGAAGAGCGTTATGGACGCGACAGTGGTCAGGTGATGCGGATTCCAAACGACATATGGAAGTATTGCCGTATAAAGGGGAGGAGTTATTTGGGGTCGGTCTATCGGACCTGGTGGCCACAGCAACGGCTGGAAAATCCACCTTTTTACCCCAGGTCACCTCTCAGCAGAAAAAGACACCGTCTTTTCAAACTCAGTCCTTTCGTTCCCATAAGGGCAAGCGGGCAAAAGGCCACTCATTTCTGCCCCGGGGCAGAGGAAGGGGAAAAAGACTGCACCAGGCAGCCTCTTCACAGGAGCAGAAGCCCTCCCCCGCTTCTGCCAAGTCTTCAGCATGACGCTGGGGCCTTACAAGCGGACTCAGGCACGGTGGGGGGCCGTCTCAAGAATTTCAGCGCGCAGTGGGCTCACTCGCAAGTGGACCCCTGGATCCTGCAGGTAGTATCACAGGGGTACAAATTGGAATTCGAGACGTCTCCCCCTCGCCGGTTCCTGAAGTCTGCTCTACCAACGTCTCCCTCCGACAGGGAGGCGGTAGTGGAAGCTATTCACAAGCTGTATTCCCAGCAGGTGATAATCAAGGTACCCCTCCTACAACAGGGAAAGGGGTATTATTCCACGCTGTTTGTGGTACCGAAGCCGGATGGCTCGGTGAGACCAATTTTAAATCTAAAATCCTTGAACACTTACATAAAAAGGTTCAAATTCAAGATGGAGTCACTCAGAGCAGTGATAGCGAACCTGGAAGAAGGGGACTATATGGTGTCTCTGGACATCAAAGATGCTTATCTCCATGTCCCAATCTACCCTTCTCACCAAGGGTACCTCAGGTTTGTGGTACAAAACTGTCATTATCAGTTTCAGACGCTGCCGTTTGGATTGTCCACGGCACCACGGGTCTTTACCAAGGTAATGGACGAAATGATGATTCTTCTTCGAAGAAAAGGCGTCTTAATTATTCCTTACTTGGACGATCTCCTGATAAGGGCAAGGTCCAGGGAACAGTTAGAGGTCGGTGTAGCACTATCTCAGGTAGTGCTACGTCAGCACGGGTGGATCCTAAATATCCCAAAATCACAGCTGATTCCAACAACACGTCTACTGTTCCTGGGGATGATTCTGGACACAGTCCAGAAAAAGGTGTTTCTCCTGGAGGAGAAGGCCAGGGAGTTATCCGAGCTAGTCAGGAAACTCCTAAAACCAGGCCAAGTGTCAGTGCATCAATGCACGAGAGTCCTGGGAAAAATGGTGGCTTCTTACGAAGCGATTCCATTCGGAAGATTCCATGAAGGGTGTCTCTCCTGTGGTGGTTACAGAGTGCTCATCTTCTAGAGGGCCGCAGATTCGGCATTCAGGATTGGATGCTGGTGACCACCGATGCCAGCCTGAGAGGCTGGGGAGCAGTCACACAGGGAAGAAATTTCCAGGGCTTGTGGTCAAGCATGGAAACGTCTCTTCACATAAATATCCTGGAACTAAGGGCCATTTACAATGCCCTAAGTCAAGCAAGGCCTCTGCTTCAGGGTCAGTCGGTATTGATCCAATCGGACAACATCACGGCAGTCGCCCACGTCAACAGACAGGGCGGCACAAGAAGCAGGAGGGCAATGGCAGAAGCTGCAAGGATTCTTCGCTGGGCGGAAAATCATGTGGTGGCACTGTCAGCAGTGTTCATTCCGGGAGTGGACAACTGGGAAGCAGACTTCCTCAGCAGACACGACCTCCACCCGGGGGAGTGGGGACTTCACCCAGAAGTCTTTCAAGTGATTGTAAACCGTTGGGAAAAACCAAAGGTGGACATGATGGCGTCCCGTCTCAACAAAAAACTGGACAGATATTGCGCCAGGTCAAGGGACCCTCAGGCAATAGCGGTGGACGCTCTGGTAACACCGTGGGTGTACCAGTCGGTGTATGTGTTCCCTCCTCTGCCTCTCATTCCAAAAGTACTGAGAATCATAAGAAGGAGAGGAGTGAAGACTATACTCGTGGCTCCGGATTGGCCAAGAAGAACTTGGTACCCGGAACTGCAAGAGATGCTCATGGAGGACCCGTGGCCTCTACCTCTAAGAAAGGACCTGCTCCAGCAGGGACCTTGTCTGTTCCAAGACTTACCGCGGCTGCGTTTGACGGCATGGCGGTTGAACGCCGGATCCTGATGGAAAAAGGCATTCCAGATGAAGTCATCCCTACCCTGATCAAAGCCAGGAAGGATGTAACTGCGAAACATTATCACCGCATTTGGCGAAAATATGTTTCCTGGTGTGAGGCTAAGAAGGCCCCCACAGAGGAATTTCAACTGGGTCGTTTCCTGCATTTCCTGCAAGCAGGACTGTCTATGGGCCTAAAATTAGGATCCATTAAGGTTCAAATTTCGGCCCTGTCGATCTTCTTCCAGAAAGAACTGGCTTCATTGCCTGAAGTTCAGACATTTGTCAAGGGGGTACTGCATATACAACCTCCTTTTGTGCCACCAGTGGCACCTTGGGATCTCAATGTAGTTTTAGGGTTCCTAAAATCACATTGGTTTGAACCACTCACCACTGTGAAATTAAAATATCTCACATGGAAGGTGGTCATGCTGTTAGCTCTGGCGTCAGCCAGGCGTGTCTCAGAAATGGCGGCTTTGTCATATAAAAGCCCTTACCTAATTTTTCATTCAGACAGGGCAGAATTGAGGACTCGTCCTCAATTTCTCCCTAAGGTGGTTTCAGCGTTTCACATGAACCAACCTATTGTGGTGCCTGCGGCTACTAGGGACTTGGAGGACTCCAAGTTGTTGGACGTAGTCAGGGCCCTGAAAATATATGTTTCCAGGACGGCTGGAGTCAGAAAATCTGACTCGCTGTTTATCCTGTATGCACCCAACAAGCTGGGTGCTCCTGCTTCTAAGCAGACGATTGCTCGTTGGATTTGTAGTACAATTCAGCTTGCACATTCTGTGGCAGGACTGCCACAGCCAAAATCTGTTAAAGCCCATTCCACAAGAAAAGTGGGCTCATCTTGGGCGGCTGCCCGAGGTGTCTCGGCTTTACAACTTTGCCGAGCAGCTACTTGGTCAGGGGCAAACACGTTTGCAACATTTTACAAATTCGATACCCTGGCTGAGGAGGACCTGGAGTTCTCTCATTCGGTGCTGCAGAGTCATCCGCACTCTCCCGCCCGTTTGGGAGCTTTGGTATAATCCCCATGGTCCTTACGGAAGTCCCAGCATCCACTAGGACGTCAGAGAAAATAAGAATTTTCTTACCGATAATTCTATTTCTCATAGTCCGTAGTGGATGCTGGGCGCCCATCCCAAGTGCGGATTGTCTGCAATACTTGTATATAGTTATTGTTACAAAAAAAAAAATCGGGTTGTTTATTGTTGTGAGCCATCTTTTCAGAGGCTCCTACGTTTATCATACTGTTAACTGGGTTCAGATCACAGGTTGTACAGTGTGATTGGTGTGGCTGGTATGAGTCTTTCCCGGGATTCAAAATCCTTCCTTATTATGTACGCTCGTCCGGGCACAGTATCCTAACTGAGGCTTGGAGGAGGGTCATAGGGGGAGGAGCCAGTGCACACCAGCTAGTCTAAAGCTTTTACTTTTTTGTGCCCAGTCTCCTGCGGAGCCGCTATTCCCCATGGTCCTTACGGAAGTCCCAGCATCCACTACGGACTATGAGAAATAGAATTATCGGTAAGTAAATTCTTATTTTCTGTCTAGATATTCTGTTAGAATTATATGTTAGTATGTAGTGTATGACTTGTAACTGTTTTACCCCTTTTCGATATAACTAAAAGCTTGTTAGTAAAGGTGTTGGATCCTTAGCACTGTATTGTGTGTTCATTACATTGCAGAGGGTAATAGGAGCGTCTCGATCGCTCAAACAGCTTTAGTGTTAACAAGGTTAAGCAGCGTTATATCGCTAGAGTGTTTCAGTACAAGGTTTACAGTATAAGAGTATCCTTTCTGTGTGTTACATTCCAGGTTTACTGATTGTCATCTTGTGAGCGTCTGTGCCGCTCGTGATCTCCTCGTGATCTCGAGCGTCCGCTACGCTGATAGCGTAGCATTACGGTTGTTGCTCGCCTATAGCGTGCTCGACACCACACATTAAGCTGTGAGCGAGCGTGCCGCATGTGCGTCTCGATCACGGCCTAGCGTATGCTACGCTAAATACGTACCCTTACGGTACCCCATACGCCAATTGCGTACTGTGTCTCTTACCCATTATTGTGAAGTTATAAGGTGATCTAAATCAGCATTATCAATTGGCGGCTCGTCCGTCCTCCACATATCCGCACTAGCGAAAACAAACGTTATCTGTCAGCAAGGGCGGGAAGGCAGTATCCCTTCGTATCGGGATACAGGAGTGCTGACTAGATAAGCGTCTGTTTCGCTAGATTGAAGGAGTGCTGGTGGGATCCGGAACCGGAGGTAAGAACAATACGCTATTGTTTTTTTAAAACTGTTTATTTCTGTTTTGCGTACACACGCACGCAAACACACAACTGTATCTCTTTTCATTTGTGTATTTTCACATATCACCTTCCTGTTTGCCATTTCACAATTGATAACGTGCTGAGAAAGATTTGTTGCTATTGGTAGTTAAAAGTTAATATTAATACGTAAGGAAGTAATTTGTAAAACACGCACACGGCTTGCCTAAAATACAAGGAAGTTCTGTGTGGTGTTCAGTAGATGATTACAATTAAAGGTCATTTACATTGATAAACGTGTTAGTTGTGTTACTGTGGACATACCTGGCTTGCGTACACGTGTCTCTAACAAGGGGCAGAACGAGTGTACGCGACGCAAGGGTCGACGCACGGAGCGTATATTACGCAACGGAGCGTCTGGGTACGCCCACATAATACAAATCACACGATAGTATTATGTTAAATAGGCGAAAAGGAGGTAACGCGATAATAGCGCAAGTCAATTTCAGTGTCCAAAATTTTAAGCTAATAGATCCTTCTCTAATTTGCAACTCATCTGGACTGAACTGTGTTACTGAATGAAAGGGATTTCTGCGCAGAAACGAAAGTAAAGTGTATATGAGGTAAAAGAGTGTGTATACATATATATATAAGTTTCTAAAAAAAATTTGGGGTTGAACCAAAGGAAATCGAGTTCTCGTGAAGGTACATACGTGTAAGTGACTGCATGGTGGCTTGGGAGGCATCCCTTGTTAAACATTAAAAAAGAGCATTAGAGTATAGCAGACCAGGAGGTCTACTGTAGCACAGACCAGGAGGTCCAGACAGACCAGGAGGTCCAGGTACAGCAGACTAAGAAGTCCGCTATAGATAAAGAGTAGCACAACACCAGAAAGGGTTGGTGCGATACCCATATAGGCCATTAAGCTCAGGCTGAAGGAATTTGCAGCCACAATTTTCGATTCCACTGGTCGCTCCGCACATAAGATTAGTTGCTTATGTGCAGAACGATTGTACCGCACGTAATTGTGTGCATTAGTTAGTAACTTGACCCAGTACCATTTGCGTACGCTAGAGGGGTCATAAACGCTATTTGTACATTCTAACGTGATTTGTGTAATATTTTTTTATTTTAAGGGAAGTTCGCTAGTCACTTGGGAACTATCCAACAACCAATAGTTACTGGAAAGGGTTAAGTGCTCTTCGGATCACACCCACATGTTCCAGTAAATAGAGGTTCAGGTCGCAGGGGCCCTAGGTTGAGTACGCCAGCGCTAAGGCAGTGTGTGGGCGTATTGGTCGACGTGGGCGAGTGAGTGGAGTACTCGGTAAACTTCGCCGCCGGCCTGCCCAGGACATCTTGGTTTTGTAAGGGTTCGCTGAAGACCCTGATTTGAAGGTCAGAGGTAGTGAAAGCAACACCTGCAAGGATGGGGGCCAGTTGTTCATGTAGGGGGCGATCAACCTCGGTTCGGGTTGACTTAGTAAACCGACCAATCGGGTTGGCAAGGTATGTAATGTGTGAGAAATACGGATCACACACAGAAGTTTTGTGCGATGAATGGGAAAGAATGACTGTGCACGATGGGGAAAAGTTCCCACGGGTAGGCAGTTTTAGCCCAGATGTGTTGCAAAATCTAAGGAGAAGGATATGTCTCATTAAATCTGCAAAGAGACGAATCAAACATTATGACTATTTACAGTTATGGCAGCAGGAGGGTGAAATACAGAGAGGATTGGCTCAGGCGGCTGGATCTAACCCTATCAAGAAACTGATAGCCACGGCGCCACCGCCACCATACATAACAGGAGAGCAGGTGGTTACAGAGAATGGCACACTGGTGAATGATAAACATGCACTTAGTAACTGTATAAATGTTAAGAATAATGTGACTAAGATTATTGATGCAAATACTATCCCGTGCAAGCTGTACCCTGTTTTAAACTTTCCCCAGGAGTGTGATCAAGATGATGAGCCAACAACAATATCGGCACTCTCTCTAGCAGCCACCACAGCAGAAACAACAGTGGGCACGGCCCAACCCGTAAGATTAGCGTCAAAGCCCCCTAGCGGAGGGACAGGTGAGGTCGTATCATCTGGTAAGTATGGCACCATACACTATGCTGAAACCATTTCACCACATATTGTAGAATCTACTCAGAAGGATGTTATTGGACTTAATCCCGTTAGGGTAATAGCAGTGCCAAATGGGAAAACTGACACTTCAGGAATCACTCCTGTCAGAAACATCGCCATGCACTGCCCCTTTTCCCGAATGGAATTAAGAACAATGGTGTCTGAATTCCCTGATCCTAGGAAAGATCTAGCTGCTAGTCAGAAATACATTCGAGATCTAGGAAATACTGTGGAGCCCAATAACAAAGACTGGCAGATATTGCTGAGGGCATGTTTACCCTCCAATGTCGACTCAGCAAGATTTTTAGCTGACTGTAAATTAGATGAAGATGTACCCCTTACGGATGTGTACAACCAAGATAATGTAAAGAGAATAAATTTACAGTTAAAAGAGTATTTTCCAGCTGTTGCCAAATGGAATAAAAATTTTTCCATCAAACAAAAAGAGGGAGAAACATCTGCTGATTATTTTCATCGGGCACTACAGGAAATGGCTAAGTATACAGGCATAGAAGATATTTCGACAAATGTAAATCATAGAGCAGTAGCAGTATCTGTGTTAATGGAAGGTTTAAAAGAAGTATTAAGGACAAGGGTACAGACCACCCAACCATGTTGGCGAGGTCTGTCGGTGGCTACTTTGAGAGAGGCCGCTGTTGATCATGAACGGAATATCACCAGACACAGGGAGTCACAAAGTGATAAGTTAATGGCCGTAAGTATACAGGCCCTGACCACAAGGCCATCTCTGTATAAATCTCCGACCCCTGTGGGTAAGTCAAATGTGGTAACTTGTTATTACTGTCATAAAGAGGGACATTTTGCACGAGACTGTAAATCAAAGAATGCACAAAGATCATACCAACCCCCTAGACAACGACATGACACACGAAATTGGGAGCAAGGACCGCAGAGACGGAGTTATGAGCCACACGCAGGGGAAACAAAAAGGTATCCCCCAAAAAGAGACTGGCAAGTCACTGATAGATCCCATTTACCCCCTTCACAGGTATTAGCTGCCAGCGCAATACAGGGAGGCCACCACGCACCATAGGGGCGAGGCCACACCTGTAATCTGCAGCCAGTGAAATTAATTGCGAACCTTGGAAGTGAACCCGAGGTCACAATTGATGTAGCTGGTAAATCTCTAAATTTCCTTGTAGATACGGGGGCGGCCAAGTCAGTGATAAATTCGACCGTGGGCATGAGAACCACTGGTAAAACAATTCCAGCCATGGGAGTAACAGGAGTAGTACAGCGCTACCCTTTAAGCAAACCCGCAGAGATTACGATAGGGCCTTTGCATACCAAGCATTCTTTCCTGCTGTCTGCATCGGCTCCGACTAATCTCTTAGGGAGAGATTTACTGTGCAAAATGGGATGCGTCATATACTGTACTCCTGAAGGTGTGTTCTTGGACATGCCCGAAAACCACGCTCAGGAAGCGCAAGATATGCTGGACTCCCCAACAAGATTAATGTCACACACCGTTATAATAAATAGGTGTCCGTCCAAGGTAGAAGAAATGATTTCCCAGATACCGGAGTCACTTTGGACCAAAGATGGACAAGACACTGGATTGATGGCAAATGTAGCCCCAGTAGTTGTGCAAGTAAAAGATGGTAGGATAGTTTCAAAAATCCCACAATATCCTCTGAAGCCAGAGGTGGAGTTAGGAGTTTAACCTGTAATAGAGCGCTTGCTACAACAGGGCATTCTGGTAAGGACGTCCAGCACTGCAAATAGTCCCATCTTCCCTGTTAAAAAGAGTGGGGGGAGGGGTTACAGATTAGTGCAGGATCTAAGAGGGATCAACAAAATAGTTGAGAGTCAATTCCCCGTAGTGCCAAATCCAGCTGTCATCCTAATGCAAATCCCTCCCACTGCCAAATTTTTCACTGTGATTGACCTCTGCTCCGCTTTCTTCTCGGTACCTCTACACCCTGACAGTCAATACTTATTTGCATTTACATACAGAGGAGTTCAATATACATGGACTCGCTTACCCCAAGGTTTCATAGACAGTCCAAGTATTTTCTCACAAGCTCTGCATGATTGTTTACAGTCTTTCCAACCAGTGAGTGGATCAGTATTGATACAGTACGTGGACGATTTACTACTGTGTTCAGATTCATTGGAAGCGTCCCTGAGAGATACGAAACAGCTCCTGTCTCATCTTTCAGACACAGGACACAAGGTTTCCAAAGACAAGTTACAATTATGCCAGACTCGTGTGAAGTATTTGGGACACTGTCTAACACAAGGACTGAGACACCTTACCGCTGATAGAATTCAAGCAATTCGTGACATGACCCTGCCACAAACCCAGCAACAGATTAGAACGTTTTTAGGAATGTGTGGGTATTGCCGTAACTGGATCCCAGGTTTTTCCATACTAGCCCTACCTTTGCAGGAGATGGTCTCATCAAGTAAACCTGATCGGATCTCGCACACAGACGAATCCGAGATGGCATTTGAAAGACTAAAACAGTGCCTAACACAGGCACCGGCATTAGGTATGCCAGACTATGGGAAACCCTTTGAGCTGTACGGAACAGAGAGTGCTGGGTGCGCAGCAGGTGTCCTAACCCAGAAGCA
Source organism: Pseudophryne corroboree (assembly GCF_028390025.1). Classification (NCBI taxonomy): domain Eukaryota; kingdom Metazoa; phylum Chordata; class Amphibia; order Anura; family Myobatrachidae; genus Pseudophryne; species Pseudophryne corroboree. The sequence goes on from NC_086448.1 coordinate 328,787,677, forward strand.
TGGTGATGCCAGCAGGCCGGTAGCCTACTACAGCGCCCAGCTTGACACGGTAGCGCGATCCCTCCCCACATGCTTGCGAAGTGTTGCAGCGATAGCATTGCTAGTCACGAAAAGCGAAGATGTAGTGCTAGGACACAACCTCACAATTCATACACCACATGCAGTGTCAGCCTTACTAAATTCTGCCCAAACCAGACACGTCTCATCAGCGCGGTTTACAAGATGGGAATTGGCACTGATGGCCCCCGTAAACATTACCATAAGGAGATGCAGCACATTAAATCCTGCAACGTATCTCCCAGGTGTGCCTGGACAGGCACAAAGGGTGGAGGATGAGAATAATGGTGAAGGAGGATTTAATACAGAGGATGAGACACATGATTGTATGGAATATTTGACCCAAAATTTCACGGCAAGGCCTGACATCAGTGACAACCCACTGGAAGATGTAGATTTTACTTTCTACACTGACGGTAGTTGCCACAGACAGACGGACTCGGGAGACTTGTGTACTGGATACGCAGTCGTAGATGACCAAGGTACCATAGAAGCAGAACCGCTAGGCCCACCTCACTCAGCACAAGTTGCTGAACTGGTTGCCCTGACCAGAGCATGTGAATTGGCTAAGGGCAAGTCAGCCAATATCTACACAGATTCTAGGTACACATTCGGAGTAGTCCATGATTTCGGAGCCCTATGGCGCCTCAGAAACTTCATGACGGTAGCTGGCACACCCGTAGCTCATGCAGCCCACATCAAAAGACTTCTAACAGCGATACAGGAACCCGACAGAGTGGCTGTTATCAAGTGTAAAGCTCACACGTATAGCCAAGACCCGGTATCACTTGGTAACAGCCGAGCAGACGAAGCTGCTAAATCAGCAGCTAGTAACCCCATACAAACAGATAGTACACGACTGATGGTATTTAATACTGTAAACACACAGAAATTGTGTGAAATGCAAAATTTGTGTTCTCCACAGGAAAAGGCAGTTTGGAAGTCAAAAGGATATGACCAGGAGTCCTCAGGACTCTGGACAGATGGACATGGTAAACCAGTGGCACCCAGAGCATACCTTCCAAGTCTAGCGGAAGCAGCACATGGGCTGACTCATCTAGGCAAAGAAGGGATGTGCAAGCTAGTAAGAGCTTATTGGTGCGCCCCAGGATTTTCTTCCCATGCGGGTAAAAGAGCGATGACATGCCTTACCTGCTTGAGGAAGAATATCGGAAAGGCAATACCGACAGAGCCATCTCATATCCCTCCAACAGATGGCCCTTTCCAGGTGATACAAATTTATTTCATACAATTGCCACCTTGTAGAAATTTAAAGTATGTTTTGGTCTGTATTGATGTATTCTCAAATTGGGTTGAAGCATTTCCTGCGGCCACAAATACAGCTGTTTTTACTGCAAAGAAAATTGTGCAGGAATTTGTGTGTAGGTACGGTATCCCTAGAATAATTGAAAGTGATAGGGGTACCCATTTCACAGGTGAAGTCTTTCAAACAATGTGTAAGTTGATGGGAATTAATAGTAAGCTGCATACTCCGTACCGCCCCCAGGCGAGCGCGAAGGTGGGAAGAGTAAACAGCACTATTAAAAATAAATTGAGCAAGGTAATGACTGAAACAGGACTGTTATGGCCTGAAGCTTTGCCAATCGTATTATACAGCATCAGAACCACTCCCAGGTCCCCTCTTAATCTGTCTCCTTTTGAAATTCTGTTTGGTCGACAACCCCATGTTATGATTAACCCCCAGGATGATTTGAAATGTAACAATGAAGTAACCGTAAAGTACTTGGTTAAGATGAGTAAGCAATTGAGGAATCAGAATGATAATCTAAAGTTGGTGATTCCTGATTTGCCAGACAGTAATTGTCATTACATTGAACCTGGGGATTATGTAATGATACAGAATTTTCTACGCTCAGGTTGCCTTATTGACAGATGGGAAGGACCATATCAAGTCTTATTGACCAGCACAACTGCTTTGAAGGTTGCAGAGAGAGAGACTTGGGTCCATTCGTCTCATTGTAAAAAGGTCACTGACCCAGAGAGGTCCCCTGATAAAGAACAGACGGTAGAGGTTGTATCACTAGAGTGTCTGTTCAGGGAGGATTGAGACGACACCTGAGCGCTGAGAATAACAAGACCGGAAGCTTGTCGAGCCAGATTTCTTTTTCCCATTTGTTATTTTCTCCAGTTCCCACCTCCCTCCTATTTCCTTTCCCCCTTCTTATTTTTCCCCTTTTACTCCTCAAAGATGGACTTGCCCCAAGAGACTGTGATCCGGATTTTCCTGTTGACCATGATGTTGACCAGAGCAGTCTGTTTCGGTGAGAGTACCATGGAGGTCGAGAAAGGATCGGGAATGGGTTCTGATGACCAGGATGCAGGCGTAGATTTCCAAGAACAACATAATCTCCGAGTAAAGGCGAGTATCAGAAAACGATCTGGTAGCATTGACAATAGAAGGAATTGTGAAGGATTGTTAGCTGAAGAGAATTGCATCTGTAGGCATTGTGACAATATAGTTGAGGATGGGTGCATAAATAAATGTCAGTCCAGTTTTAATGTCCACATGGACCGGCATCCATTGAGTAACTATCACTCCTTAGTGGGTAAAGTGTTAAATCAGACAGACTGTTGGGTATGCTCTCAAGTACCTCAAGGCCATAGCAAATCAGGACTAGTACCATTCCCTTTAACGGTAGGAGAGGTACTTGAGCTAAGTGGTGGGAGGCCGGTGGACAAGAGGTTTAATATCTCTAGTCCTCCTAGTATGAAGCTCCACCAATATCATGTGGATAGGTCCTTAGTGTGCTTTAACATTTCCAATCCCCGAAAGCCGGGAAATTGGGAAGTGTCATGGAGTAATCAAACCATGACATTCTCACATAGAGCCGACAGATTGCCCATAGACACAGAACTTATACGCCAGATAGCCGACCATAGGAAATTCTTTCGGTATAGGTACACCTTAGGAAGTAGGATCATGCGAGTTGGAGAAGTATCACCAGGATACTGTGCACAGATCGTACAAACTGATACGTGTACTAAACAGATGGAAGAATTAGGGTTAGGAGAGTTCACATGGAAAATCTGTAATATGGTTATGTCACACTCCGTCCCATATGTTCTCCCCGATGATGCATACTTCATATGCGGGAGGAAGGCGTATAAGTGGCTTGCCCCAAACTCAGAAGGGTTATGTTATATTGGGAAAGTACTGCCTGAGGTAATGACTGTATCCCACACTAAAATGAAAGATATTCACCGTGGTGCCCAAGCTCCTTATACTCACACTCATTACGAGCACATCGTTAAACGGCACCTGATAGAAAGAACAGAGCATTCAGCCTCTGACCTGATCCATGAATCCATCGGATTCAATTCCTACTCGCGTTAGATATCACTCGTACCGCTAGAGGAGTGATAAATTATAAATATATATCTACGCTTGCAAATTTATTAGACAATATCACCGAAATGTATGACGACACATTCAGGTACACTGGGAAAGAGTTACAAGCCTACAAAACGGAACTGGTTCAGCATAGGATGATTCTCAATTACCTCACAGCTGTGACAGGCGGGTATTGTGTAACCCTGGCAACTCAATATGGAATCAAGTGCTGCACGTACATTACAAACAGCACGGAGGACCCAGCCGAGGTCATAGACCAAAAGATGGATGACATTTTACAATTAAAATGGGAGTTCCGAAGGAAACACAATCTCACCCTTGCGGCTGTGGGTAATGAGCTGACCAGTTGGGTGTCATGGTTGAACCCACGAAATTGGTTCTCTGGTTTAGGAGAATGGGCCCAAGATATTATCATGGATGTAGGGAAATTTATTTTGTGTATTCTGGGAGTCGCCATATTGTTTGGTCTGATATTTAGATGCGTTCGGGTTTTAACGAAGTGTAAACGTAGTGCCCGAGTGATGAGTTTAAGAGGCGAGGACACTGTATTAACAACGACTAATTTGATGTATGACCCAACAATAGAGACAATGTTGTGATGAAAATGTGATTCCACGGTCCGTTTCTTTCACCCATTTCTCCTTTGTTTTCCTCCAAGGTACAAAGACATCCGCTTGGAAGAAGAATTTGACAACCTTTTACACAGACCATTGATGGACAATGCCATAGACCCCCATTTTCCCTAGTGACTCTAAAATTTTACGATAGCCCAACACTTCAAAGATTGTAAGTCTATGGACATTGAGAAAGCTTTTTGCTCAAGCAATTATAGCAAAAGCATCGGGAGACTACAGTCAACATGTACATCGAGACAAGACACAAGACAAGACCTCAAGCAACAAATGTACATTAAACTCACATAGTTTATGACTGCATTTACCATAATTGCTTCTTATCTTCATCTCTACAACCTTCAGGTAATGACACACATAGTCGATAGGGAATATAGGCACAGATATCAGCACTCACATATCCCCCCATTCATGTATCATCAACTAAAATGTGCTCCCCCATTTTGTTGCAACCAAAAGCCGAAAAGAGCTCGGTAAAGTTTGACAGCCCATCCACAGACCCGTAATACGGGATAAGAAGGAATTCAAATGTATACTTCGCAATACCTCGAAGCTTGATTTAAAACACGTACGGCACAATGATACATGACCCCTCAAACATGGACTCATACATACATGCTTCTACTATCTCACTAGGTCATACCTTTTTCCCACCTTCTTCTCTTCTCCCTTACCCAATCATAGAAATGTATTTTTACATGACATATATTTTTCTCTTTTTGAACTGTTTTTAGGAAGTGGCAGTTATTGATGACTGCCAAAGGGTGGACTGTCAAAGTCAGAAAAATATCACGCTGCACGTTGCCATATATTCACCTCATGCGCGTGCCTGCTGCACGTGCACATTCTCTCCCGTGCGTGCGGATACTCGCAGCCGCGTGATGGCGCCTCGGCCATGCGCTCGAGCGCGTGGTATGTGCATTTACGGTAGAGTTTGTGTGCGTCTAGCGGGCGACTCAATCGTTAGATAATAAATCCATATAGCATGTTTTATAGATAATGTTCCCCTTAGTAATAACTGTAAGTTTGTTTAATGTGACTTGTTCACGTACTTGGGAATCCCTCTTTGTATGGTACGAAGGGTCAGACAGGGTTTGAACAGCTGTGTCTGGTACCTAACTGAAGAGTATTTTAATAGCAACAATCCGGTGCTGGTTAGGTAAAGATTAATCGCTCCTGCGTATAGTTATGGCCATTAGTAGATTCTGGACATTTCATATATTTGCGATTCATTATCTATGCGGCGGGAATCCGGAGATTCCCACCCACCTGAGCTGTTTGAAATAGTCACAGCCCACCTGTTCAAACTAACCTATGACCTTTTGATATGATGCGAGGAGACATTCCTGTGTCCAATGAACAATGAGATTGTAGGTCCCTTTGTAGTATACTGTACTCAGTGTATATAAGATCAGCCAGCCTGAATAGCTCCCCCACTCTCCACAAACGGTTTTCATATTGATTAACTCGGAGCTGGTACCAGGCTGCGCTGCAATCGTTCCCAGTGTGTGTAAGTAATTCTCTGTGATTATCTCGCTCTTTGTCTCTCTCTCTCTGTTTAGTTTAAGATTGTAACGTTATTGTATATTTCTGTCTAGATATTCTGTTAGAATTATATGTTAGTATGTAGTGTATGACTTGTAACTGTTTTACCCCTTTTCGATATAACTAAAAGCTTGTTAGTAAAGGTGTTGGATCCTTAGCACTGTATTGTGTGTTCATTACATTGCAGAGGGTAATAGGAGCGTCTCGATCGCTCAAACAGCTTTAGTGTTAACAAGGTTAAGCAGCGTTATATCGCTACAGTGTTTCAGTACAAGGTTTACAGTATAAGAGTATCCTTTCTGTGTGTTACATTCCAGGTTTACTGATTGTCATCTTGTGAGCGTCTGCGCCGCTCATGATCTCCTCGTGGTCTCGAGCGTACGCTACGCTGATAGCGTAGCATTACGGTTGTCGCTCGCCTATAGCGTGCTCGACACCACGCATTAAGCTGTGAGCGAGCGTGCCGCATGTGCGTCTCGATCACGGCCTAGCGTATGCTACGCTAAATACGTACCCTTACGGTACCCCATACGCCAATTGCGTACTGTGTCTCTCACCCATTATTGTTAAGTTATAAGGTAATCTAAATCAGCATTATCAGGGTAAAAAGAGAGGGGGGGGCACATAAATTTAGCGCAATAATCATATATACAGCAGCTACTGGGTAAACACTAAGTTACTGTGTGATTCCTGGGTCATATAGCGCTGGGGTGTGTGCTTGCATACTCTCTCTCTGTCTCTCCAAAAGGCCTTGTGGGGGTCCTGTCCTCATATAGAGCATTCCCTGTGTGTGTGGTGTGTCGGTACGCTTGTGTCGACATGTTTGACGAGGAGGGCTATGTGGAGGCAGAGCAGGTGCAGATGAATGAGGTGTCCCCGCCGACGGCGCCGACACCTGATTGGATGGATATGTGGAAGGTGTTAAATGATAATGTAAACTCCTTGCATAAAAGGTTGGATAAAGCTGTAGCTTTGGGACAGTCGGGGTCTCAGCCCATGCCTGATCCTACAGCGCAGAGGCCGTTAGGGTCTCAGAAGCGCCCACTATCCCATATTGTTGACACAGATATCAACACAGATTCTGACTCCAGTGTCGATGGCGATGATGCAAAATTGCAGCCTAAAATGGCTAAAGCCATCCGCTACATGATTGTAGCTATGAAGGATGTATTGCACATATCAGAGGTAAACCCTGTCCCTGACAAGAGGGTTTATATGTTTGGGGAGAAAAAGCAAGAGGTGACTTTTCCCCCTTCACATGAGTTAAATGAGTTATGTGAAAAAGCTTGGGATTCTCCTGATAGGAAAGTGCTGATTTCCAAAAGGTTACTTATGGCGTACCCCTTCCCGCCAACGGACAGGATGCGCTGGGAATCCTCCCCTAGGGTAGACAAAGCTCTGACACGCTTATCTAAGAAGGTGGCCCTGCCGTCACAGGATACGGCCTCCCTAAAGGATCCTGCGGATAGGAAGCAGGAAGGTATCCTGAAGTCTGTTTATACACATTCAGGTACCATACTGCGGCCGGCAATTGAGTCGGCCTGGATGTGTAGTGATGTAGCAGCATGGACAGATACACTGTCTGAGGAACTGGATACCTTGGACAAGGATACTATTTTACTGACCCTGGGGCATATAAAAGACACTGTCCTATATATGAGGGATGCCCAGAGGGACATTTGCCTACTGGGCTCTAGAATAAATGCAATGTCGATTTCTGCCAGAAGGGTCCTGTGGACTCTGCAATGGACAGGCGATGCCGACTCTAAAAAGCACATGGAGGTTTTACCCTACAAGGGTGAGGAATTGTTTGGGGACGGTCTGTCGGACCTAGTTTGCACAGCTACAGCTGGGAAGTCAAATTTTTTGCCATATGTTCCCTCACAGCCTAAGAAGCACCGTATTACCAAATGCAGTCCTTTCGATCACAAAAAGGCAAGAAAGTCGGAGGTGCGTCCATTCTTGCCAGGGGCAGGGGTAGAGGAAAGAAGCTGCACCATACAGCTAGTTCCCAGGAACAGAAGGCCTCCCCGGCTTCCACTAAATTCACCGCATGATGCTGGGGCTCCACAGGTTGAGCCGGGAGCGGTGGGGGCGCGTCTCCGAAAATTCAACCACCAGTGTGTTCGCTCACAGGTGGATCCCTGGGCTATACAGATTGTGTCTCAGGGATACAAGCTGGAATTCGAAGTGATGCCCCCTCACCGTTACCTAAAATCAGCCCTGCCTGCTTCCCCCATAGAAAGGGAAGTAGTGTTAGCGGCAATTCACAAATTATATCTCCAGCAGGTGGTGGTACAGGTTCCCCTCCCTCAACAGGGAAGGGGTTACTATTCCACAATGTTTGTGGTTCCGAAACCGGACGGTTCGGTCAGACCCATATTGAATTTAAAATCCTTGAACATTTACCTGAAAATGTTCAAGTTCAAGATGGAATCGCTCAGAGCGGTCATTGCAAGCCTGGAAGAGGGGGATTTTATGGTGTCTCTGGACATAAAGGATGCTTACCTGCATGTCCCCATTTATCCACCTCATCAGGAGTACCTCAGATTTGTGGTACAGGACTGTCATTACCAATTCCAGACGTTGCCGTTTGGTCTCTCCACGGCACCGAGAATATTTACCAAGGTAATGGCGGAAATGATGGTGCTTCTTCGAAAGCAGGGTGTCACAGTTATCCCATACTTGGACGATCTCCTCATAAAGGCGAGGTCCAGAGAGCAGTTGCTGATCAGCGTAGCACACTCTCAGGAGGTGTTGCAACAGCACGGCTGGATTTTGAATAATCCAAAGTCGCAGCTGATCCCTACGACTCGTCTGCCCTTCCTGGGCATGATTCTGAACACGGACCAGAAAAAGGTGTTTCTCCCGGCGGAGAAGGCTCAGGAGCTCGTGACTCTGGTCAGAGAACTCTTAAAACCAAAACAGGTGTCGGTGCATCACTGCGAGTGCTGGGAAAGATGTTGGCGTCATACGAAGCCATTCCCTTCGGCAGGTTCCATGTGAGGACCTTTCAGTGGGATCTGTTGGACAAGTGGTCCGGATCGCATCTTCAGATGCAACGGCTGATCACCCTATCCCCCAGGGCCAGGGTGTCTCTTCTGTGGTGGCTGCAGAGTGCTCACCTTCTCGAGGGCCGCAGGTTCGGCATACAGGACTGGGTCCTGGTGACCACGGATGCAAGCCTCCGAGGATGGGGAGCAGTCACTCAGGGAAGAAACTTCCAAGGGCTGTGGTCAAGTCAGGAGGCTTGTCTGCACATCAATATCCTGGAACTAGGCCATATACAACGCCCTGAGTCAAGCGGAGCCTCTGCTTCGCAACCAACCGGTGCTGATTCAGTCAGACAACATCACCGCAGTGGCTCATGTAAACCGCCAGGGCGGCACAAGAAGCAGGGTAGCGATGGCGGAAGCCACCAGGATTCTTCATTGGGCGGAGAATCGCGTGCAAGCACTGTCAGCAGTGTTCATTCCGGGAGTGGACAACTGGGAAGCAGACTTCCTCAGCATGCACGACCTCCACCCGGGAGAGTGGGGACTTCATCAAGAAGTCTTCACACAGATTACAAATCGATGGGAACTGCCACAGGTGGACATGATGGCATCCCGCCTCAACAAAAAGCTACAAAGGTATTGCGCCAGGTCAAGAGACCCTCAGGCGATAGCTGTGGACGCACTAGTAACACCGTGGGTGTTCCAGTCGGTCTATGTGTTTCCTCCTCTTCCTCTCATACCCAAGGTGCTGAGAATCGTAAGAAAAAGAGGAGTGAGAACAATACTCAATGTTCCGGATTGGCCAAGAAGGACTTGGTACCCGGAACTGCAAGAAATGCTCACAGAGGACCCATGGCCTCTGCCTCTCAGACAGGATCTGTTGCAACAGGGGCCCTGTCTGTTCCAAGACTTACCGGGGCTGCGTTTGACGGCATGGCGGTTGAACGCCGGATCCTAGCGGAGAAAGGCATTCCGGATGAAGTTATTCCTACGCTGATAAAGGCTAGGAAGGACGTGACAGCAAAACATTATCACCGTATATGGCGAAAATATGTTGCTTGGTGTGAGGCCAGGAAGGCCCCTACAGAGCAATTCCAGCTGGGCCGGTTCCTGCACTTCCTACAGTCTGGAGTGACTATGGGCTCAAAATTAGGGTCCATAAAGGTCCAGATTTCGTCCCTATCCATTTTCTTTCAAAAGGAACTGGCTTCGCTTCCTGAAGTTCAGACATTTGTAAAGGGAGTGCTGCATATTCAGCACCCCTTTTGTGCCACCAGTGGCACCTTGGGATCTTAACGTGGTGTTGAGTTTCCTGAAATCTCACTGGTTTGAGCCACTTAAGACCGTGGAGCTAAAGTATCTCACGTGGAAAGTGGTCATGCTATTGGCCTTAGCTTCGGCTAGGCGTGTGTCAGAATTGGTGGCTTTGTCATGTAAAAGCCCCTATCTGGTTTTCCATATGGACAGGGCAGAATTACGGACTCGTCCGCAATTTCTGCCGAAGGTGGTGTCATCTTTTCATTTGAACCAACCTATTGTGGTGCCTGCGGCTATTCGTGACTTGGTGGACTCCAAGTTGCTTGATGTAGTCAGGGCTTTGAAGATTTATGTAGCCAGGACGGCTGGAGTCAGGAAAACTGACTCGCTGTTTATCCTGTATGCATCCAACAAGCTGGGTGCTCCTGCTTCAAAGCAGACTATTGCTCGCTGGATCTGTAACACGATTCAGCAGGCTCATTCTGCGGCTGGTTTGCCGCATCCAAAATCAGTGAAAGCCCATTCCACAAGGAAAGTGGGCTTTTCTTGGGCGGCTGCCCGAGGGGTCTCGGCATTACAACTTTGCCGAGCAGCTACTTGGTCGGGTTCAAACACCTTTGCAAAGTTCTATAAGTTTGATACCCTGGCTGAGGAGGACCTTGTGTTTGCCCATTCGGTGCTGCAGAGTCATCCGCACTATCCCGCCCGTTTGGGAGCTTTGGTATAATCCCCATGGTCCTTACGGAGTCCCCAGCATCCACTAGGACGTTAGAGAAAATAAGATTTTACTCACCGGTAAATCTATTTCTCGTTGTCCGTAGTGGATGCTGGGCGCCCGTCCCAAGTGCGGACTTTCTGCAATACGTGTAAAAAGTTATTGCTTAATAAAAGGGTTATGTTATGTTGGCATCTGTTGTTTGATGCTCTGTTGTTGTTCATACTATTAACTGGGTATGTTATCACGAGTTATACGGTGTGATTGGTGTGGCTGGTATGAGTCTTACCCTGGATTCCAAAATCCTTTCCTTGTAATGTCAGCTCTTCCGGGCACAGTTTCCTTAACTGAGGTCTGGAGGAGGGGCATAGAGGGAGGAGCCAGTGCACACCAGTAGTACTAATTCTTTCTTAGAGTGCCCAGTCTCCTGCGGAGCCCGTCTATTCCCCATGGTCCTTGCGGAGTCCCCAGCATCCACTACGGACTACGAGAAATAGATTTACCGGTGAGTAAAATCTTATTTTTTTCCTCAGAAAACCGCCCAGAATTTTTTTTTTTATAACTTAATAAAGTTTAGAAAGTTATTTTTAATAAAATATTTATATATCTTTTTTTCTCCATAAGGGATATTGGGGAATCTAGTACGATGTGGTGTAGACGGGGTCCAAAGGAGCCGGTGCACTTTAAATTTATTCACTGGGTGTGCTGCTTCTTCCCCTCTATACCTCCTCCCACAGGCAGTTTAAAAAAAGTGCCCTCAGGAGAGGATGCACATCTCTGAGCTCCGGAGAGTTTTTCTTCAATTTTTTTTTTTTTTTAATTTTTGCTATTTTCGGTATGCTGTTTGGGCAACAGCATACCTGCACCGTGGGAGTTAGGAGAGGGGAAGGGGGGGGGGGGGCGCGGTCACCAGCCTTGCGAGCCTCTTCACCGCTGCAGGACCACCATTAGGGGGTTGTTGCTCAGTGGGGCACTGTGCCTTGGCTGTCACAATCGCAACACGCCGCACACCCCTAACACTGCCTAAAGGTGACGTCTATGGTGAGTACAAACTGTGGGCCCTGCTAGGGGGTCCCCTGGTTCAAAGAGCGGCTGAACGCGGGCGCGGAATGCGGGACCCTCCTGGGGGGGTCCTGCTAGCTTCCCTCGTGTAGACTGGCTGACAATCGCTTGAACTAGCACTTGTGTGATGTTTTTAAGCAAACAGGAGACATTGCCAGTATAAATAATCACTGTAGCTCCGGAGCCATTGGAGGGGGCGGAGCTACCTCAGAGCGGGACCAGAGGCATTTTGGCGCCTTCCTCTGCTTAATGCAGCCACAGACAGTACACACAGCGCTTCCTGCGTTACAAGATATGCTGGAAAACTGGTACAGGGTGTAGCAAAGGGGGAGAGACGCTATTGTACACTATCTGGGTCCTCTACAGGACAGAAATTATTAGTGTTTACTGTGCTATAGTTAGCTGTCAGCCTCACTGGGGCTGTGCAGCTAAGGGTCCTCCTCTCTGTGTGTCTCCTTTCACATACAGTAAGGGCAGGCTTGAGATATATTACGGTCTGTGTGTATGTGTATGTTATTGTGCTTACTGTGAAATATGGGTAAACACAAGCTGTACAGTGTATGTCACTCTAGATTCTCTACAGTGTCATCTGATTCTGTTTCTTATGAACAATGCAGCCAATCGTCACAAATCAGTGAAGGGGCTGGAGGAGAGGGTCCAGAGCCCGCGTGGCTAGGGTCTCTTAAAAATATGATGTTTGAAATGTCATCCCAGCTCACTGCTAATGTTCAGAAAACTCAACTACTACAACAGGCTGTTGGAGATTTAGCTGCTAGGGCAGATGTTACACAGCCCCCCCTCTTCTCATGCAGAACCACAAAAGCGTGGTTTGCCTGCTGTACTATCTGACACAGATTAGGATATACAAGAGGATGGGGAGGACTTGGACCCAGTTAGTGGGGATACCGATTTTGCTCAGGGTATTGAACCCCTAATTCTGGCTATAAGGGACGTGTTAATGCTCCCTCTAGAGAACACTGCGTCACAGCAGTAATTTTTCTTTACACAAAACAAGCCTAATGTCACTTTCCCTGATTCTGCAGAGTTTGATGACCTATTCAAGTTGGCCTGGAAAAATCCAGACAAAGAATTCCAAATGTCAAAAAAGTTTTTGCATACTTTCCCATTTGCTCCTGAAGGTAGGAAATTTTGGGAAGAACCCCCGGGGGTTTATGTATCAGTCTCTCGACTGTCCAAAAAGGCGCCTGCCCCAGGCTCCTTTACCATAAAGGATCCTGGGGATAGGAAAATAGACTCTACACTCAAATCTATTTACATGGCAGCAGGTGTATCGCGAAGGCTGGTCATTGCGGGTCACTGGATGACTCATGCCATTCATTCATGGGCCACTCAAATTCTGGAGGGCCCTGGCCCTGGTGCCCCTGGTCACTATGGTGATCCTCCTAAAGCACATTCAGGACACTATACGCATCCTCTGTGATTCCCTCAAGGATATGGGGAACATTAATGCTAGGAGTTCTGCCATGGTAGTGTCGGCGCGCAGGGCCTTTTGGTTGCGTCAGTGGATAGCAGACGCAGAATCCAAACGCAGAGTGGAATCCCTCCCCTTTTCAGGGGAATGGCTCTTTGGGGTTGAATTGGATACATGGATTTCCAAAGTCACGGCTTGGAGATCCACGTTTCTCCCCTCTGGGGCACTGCCGGTGGGACACTCCTACCTAGGCCGTCTGTACAGTTATTTCAGTCTCACAGATTTCGATCTAAGGCCAGAGGTGCCTCCAATGCGACTAGAGGCACCAGAGGTAAGTCAAGAAAGCCTGCAAGCACTAGCTCTCAAGATCAGACCACCAGTTTTGCTTCCACTAAGGCCTCAGCATGACGGTGCCCACCCACCCCGAGGGGATCTCGAGGTGGTAGCTCGACTGAGTTACTTCAGCTGCGTCTAGGAGGCTTCCTGCCAGGATACCTGGGTAAGGGATCTCGTTTCTCAAGGCTACAAGCTGGAATTCGACAGTGCTCCTCCCCAATGATTTTTCAAATCAAGCTTACCTGCTTTGGAGGATATGCAGGTTACGTTGCAACAGGCCATGCTAAAGTTGGTCCAGTCCCACATCATTGTTCCAGTACCAATACCACAACGAGGCAAGGTTTATTACTGCAACCTGTTTGTGGTACCGAAACCTGACAGTTCGGTATGGCCCATTTTGAATCTAAAGTCCTTGAATCCTTGACCGAAGGTGTTCAAGTTCAAAATGGAATCCTTGCGAGCAGTGATTGCGGGCTTGGAAGAACAGGAATTCATGGTTTCCTTGTATATCAAGGACGCCTACCTCCATATTCCGATTTGGCCTCCTCATCAAGTGTACCTCAGGTTTGCCCTGCTTGACAATCACTACTAATTCCAGGGACTGCCCTTCGGCCTGTCCACAGCTCCGAGGGTGTTCACGTAGGGCGATGGTGGAGATGACGTTGCAGCTCCGGGTCCAGAGAGTCAATACTGTCCCTTACGTGGACGATCTTCCAATCAAAGCAAGATCCAGGGAGCTTTTGTTGCTCCATATCGACCGCATCAAACTTCTGTCACACCATGGGTGGATCCTCACCTTACAGAAGTCCCAGCTGGAGCCGACTCAGCATCTCCTATTCCTGGGGATGTTGCTGGATACTATGGCCCAGAAAGTGTTCCTACCAGAGGACAAAGCGAGAACACTTCAGGATATGTTCTGCTTGGTGCTCTGACCTACTCGAGTGTCCATCCATATTTGCATAAGATTGTTGGGAAAGATGGTTGCCTCATACGAGGCGATCCAATATGGGAGGTTTCATGCCAGAACTTTTCAGCTGGATCTCCTGAGCAAATGGTCCAGATCACATCTTCAGATGCACCAGATGATACGACTGTCGCCTCAGGCCAGGATTTCCCTCCTGTGGTGGCTGCAGTCCTCCAATCTACTAGAGTGTTGGAGTTATGAAATTCAGGATTGGACCCTCCTCACGACAGATGCGAGTCTTAGGGGATGGGGAGCTGTCACCCAAGGGGCGCAGTTCCAGGGCAGGTGGTCAGCCCACGAAAGCCTCCTTCCGATCAACATTCTCGAACTTCGGGCGATCTACAATGCTCTGCTTCAGTACTTTCCTCTGCTCAGGGATCACGCAATCCAAGTACAGTCGGACAATGCCACAGCAGTGGCATACGTCAATCGGCAAGGAGGCACAAAAAGCAGAGCCTGCATGCGAGAGGTGTCAAGGATACTCCTCTGGGCAGAAAGAAATGCAAGAGCAATGTCCGCAATCTTCATTCCGGGAGTAGACCACTGTGAAGCGGACTTCCTGAGTCATCGCGATCTCCACCCGAGGGAGTGGGGTCTCCACCACCAGGTGTTCCAGCAGATCATCCACCGGTGGGGCTGCCCACAGATAGACATGATGGCTTCTCGTCTCAACAAGAAGCTTTACTGGTATTGCTCCACGAACCAGGGACCCTCAGGCGAGGGCAGTAGATGCACTGATATTGCTTTGGCCTTGCTGGCTGGTCTACCTGTTTCCTCCGATTCCGTTGCACCCAAGGGTGCTCAAGCGCATCAGAAATCAAGGATTCCAGGCAATTCTGTTTGCTCCGGATTGGCCTCAGACATGTCCATCGAAGACCCTTGGCCTCCACCTTTCAGAAGAGATCTTCTTCAACAAGGACTATTCGTCTGCCTGGACTTACGGCGACTTCGGGCACATTTTTACCTATAACTGTTTGTGGGAGGGTGCATAGAGGGAAGGAGCCAGCACACCCAGTAAAATTTTTTAAAGTGCAACAGCTCCTTTGGACCCCGTCTATACCCCATCGTACTAGATTCCCCAATATCCCTTATGGACTACGAGAAAAGGATTTACCGGTAGGTAATTAAAATCCTATTTTAAAAAATATATATTTGTGATATTTTGCATCCCCCCCCCCCCCCCCTGCGCGTCCATAGGCCCCCATTATAAAATAGATACCTATCCCCTATTGGCAATAGATCCCCCACTGGTCTCAAATTTTAGCGGTAGTAGACCATACAGTCACTTAATAGCAAAAAAAAAGTTTCTTAAACCCCCCTGTTAAAAGTACCTTCCCCCAATACCCTGTGACGAGGGTCGTTTTTTATTATTATTTCTCACCTCCGCTACCCACCAGAATAATTTAAATGACTATTTTCAGCCACTCCCTTCCCCCACCCAGACTGGTTATATCTGCCCCCTCTAAACACCACACACACACACACCCTGGGGGTTATCCCCCACCACCATGGTTATATAGTCTATCCCCCTTCCATATGCAGAGCGCAGTGGAGCATGAGCAGGGGGGACTGATGATCAGTTCCCGCTGCTGCAGCTGATCTCTGCACAAGCAGAAATCAGCTAAACTGTGCAGGGAGAGGAACAATCGTTACCATCCCCGCACTGTGCATCTCCTGAGCATATGCTCCAGAATGTCGACTGCACGGTTCCAGCAGTAATGACCGTCTGGCACTACTGGGTCCATGGCACAAATTGAGGCAACGCACAGCGGGTGCTGCAGATGCCAGGGGACAGCTGGTCACATCTGATTCCACCAAGCCAGGTAACGTACTTCTGGCTTTGGTTGCATCACACGCGACCATGCCAGTTAAGTGGTTAGTAATTGTTCTGGATGGCTCGCTAATGCAGAAACACTTTCACTTTGCAACAAGTTTTTCCATTTATACTTTCTGACTTCTTGTAAGACCTTGAGCTTATGATACATGGAAAACTGATTCTGCAAACTACTTCAGTCATCTTATACTAAAACCTTGTGGGCTAACCACTATTGCATGCCTTCTTACGTCAGGAAGCCTGCCAGTGTTCTCACAAGGATCAGATTCACTGTTACTTCACCCAGCTTTTTATTTTTTTTATTTTTTACATGCCACCCAGCACTATCAGAGCTGTGCTGTGAATACATTACTGTGACAGTCACAGTAACAAAGATTGTTCCCCATCTTTATGAGGCGGGGCACGGTTTGGATGGGGATTTTGTCAGTCCCGACAGTCATCCTGACCACAATTACCAGATCATGAGCAATTGTACAAAACACCTCTGCAACTCAATTGCACTAATTCAGTTCTGCATAGGTACCAACACTTGATAATAAAGTTATCCGATAAGATTAAAATCTAAACCAGTTTTGGAGTTTGAGTTGTCTACACAATGCTTTGAATTCAGCCCCGACTGGATCTGGACACCCAAGTCTAGTCAGTCTGCATTTCACTCAAGTCAATCTTGCCTGCGGCTGACGTGGCTACGAGCGTTATTGCAAGACCATTTCTGCACATGCGGATTTGTAGGTAAACCATCGGGTTTACATACAAATCTGAATTAGGCCCTAAATATAGTGCAGCTGCTGTTGCCAAGGCACAGCTGGTTTCTGGCTTGCTTTCTCCCCTTTTGGATAAAAAAATTAGCTGGCCTTAAATAAACCATAAAATCTGCTGTGTCACAAGCAAAGAAACATGGCACCTGCTTTGAAGCAGAACAATCCATTTTGAATGTTGAAGATGATCTATCTGCATCCAAAATCCTCCTTTACACACAAGAAACATCTGAGTTTTGTGCAGGAAAAATTGGAAGATTCGCAGTTGTCACAATTATGTACGGTTAATCGGTCTCCTGGCATCTGTCAAGCAAAAAGATGAAGTTTGTCTCTAATTGAATGCCTGTGAGGTTGGGTTACTCTCCCACAGCTGGATCATGTTGTTGAACAGTTGCATCACATTTGACCCAGAGCGACAATCTGAGCAGTGATCATCGTTTGGTGATTATGAAGTTCCTTAACTTGATGCATGCCATAAAACTCTGTCCTGCAAAGCTGAGAATGCACCACTCTGGGAAGCAATACTTTTTTGAGTCTTCAATGTCTGCAAAAACGTTTGTGACTCTTTCCTGGGGACCTCCTTGTCTCCCGATTCAGTGGACTGATTGATCACGGGTATTATCTTCCTTTCCCTGCTTTAACTGTTGATGCCATATCTATTTTTTCTTACGTCCTAGATGATGCTGTGGTCCACATTAGTACCATGGGGTATAGACGGGTCCACCAGGAGCCATTGGCACTTTAAGAGTTTGAGAGTGCGGGCTGGCTCCTCCCTCTGTGCCCCTCCCACCAGACACAGTTTAGAAAATGTGCCCGGAGGATCTGGTCACAGCTAGAGGAGCTCTACAGAGCTTCTTTAGAAAAAGTTTATTTTATTTTAGGGGTATATTCAATTGCAGTTGAAAACTGCCGTCTGTCGAAAAGACGGCAGTTTTCGACTTTTTAAGGTCAAATCCTGACTTGTCGTAAAGCATGTGGATCGGTGGAATAGCTGCCGATCCACGTGTTGATGTCGAAAACGGGGCCAAATCCGACTGGTTTTGGCCCCGTTTTCGACCATCTCAATCCGACATCAAAATGATGTCGGAATGAGATGGACCCAGAGGAGGCGAGGGGGGGGCGAGCCATGGGGGAGACAGCCGGCGGCATCCAGAGGAGATCAGCGCTCCAGTAGCGCTGCAGCTGGATGTCACTCACATGCCCGACCTCACGGCAGCTTCCACCCGGCTCCAGCACGCTGCTGGAGCCTGGTGGAAGCTGCCGTGAGGTCGGGCGGCTGAGTGACATCCAGCTGCAGCGCTACTTCGTAGCGCTGATCTCCTCTGGATGCTGCCGGCTCTCCCTCCGCGGCTCGCCCCCCCCTCTCCTCCTCTGCGTCCCATCTAAATTCCACTTGAAAAAGTCGAATTTTAGATGGGATTGAATAGGGGTTGTCGGATACATTCCAACAAATACATGGCAGAATGGAACCAACTTTAATTTAATATACCCCTTAGAGTTTATTATTTTACAGGGAGGCTGCTGTCAACAGCCTCCCTGCTTTGAAGGATGAAGGGGGGGAGTTGTGTTCGCCCTGCGGGGTCTGAGCCACTATCTCTGCTGACAGGACACTGAACTCCTAAGGGGATCGACCGTTCGCCACCACCTCTTACAGAGCCAGAAGATCAGAATATGCGAGATATGGCGGCACAAGGGTAGGAGCGCAGCTCTGGACAGCTGCCCTCCGGGAAAGCTCAGTGGCACACAGTGTTGGCGCTTTGAGGGGCGTCCTGAGCCAGCATCTTAATACCCTACACTGGTCACAGACGCTAACCGGAGACTGAATCCCCAGGCTAGCGTCAGAATCCTCCGTACGGAGACGCTCGCAGAGGACGGAATCCCCCGCCTTGCGACGGAGTCCTCAGGCCAGTATAAAGGATTTGTGCGGGAAGACGCGCCATCTTCAAGGAGCTTCTCCTCAGAGCGTACCCAGCAGCGTTCAGCACCATTTTCCTGCCTGCAGTTCCTGTACACAGATGCTGACACAGCTGTCCCTCCAAGCAACTCCAGCTATCCTGTGCAGTACCAGGGGGTTGTAGAAGGGGGGGGGGGGGGGGGGCGTTGAATTAGATCTGTGTAACTATTACAGAACAGTGGGCGCTGATAAGGGGTGTCCTTTATATATAACAGCGCTGTATGTGGGTTGGCTCTGAACTCTGTGTCTCTCTTGCCATTCCGCGGAGGAAAATTTTGTCTTCCCTACCCTGTGTGTGTGGGGTCTCCAGTTAGCTATGTCCAGGGACTCTGTGTCATATGCAGCTGAGGATATGTCCTCTCAGGATGATCTCATTCCATGTAATCAGGATTGCACTGTTATAGCGCAGATACCAGCAAGGGAGCCTGAGTGGTTATCCTCTATGATTTCTCAGATTTCTACTAAGGTTGCTCAGAATGAATCTGCAACTCAGGTTTTACAGAGTTCTATGGCAGTTTGGTCTGATTCTGTTACCTCAGGACCCCCCTCTGTGGGTTCCCTCAAACGTGCTCTTGCCCAGATCATGCAAGACGACATGGATACCGATTCTGACACTGCAGACGGCGATGGGGACGTGCTCAGGGGGGCCGCATCTCTTGCAAAAGGGGTGCAGTTGATGATTGAGGCTGTTAGAGATGTGTTGCATATTACTGATACAACACCTGAACAGGTTGAGGAGGCTTACTTCACTTACAATAAAAAAGCCTCGCTAACCTTCCCTGCGTCTAAAGAATTAAATGCTAATTTTGAAAGTGTGGGAAAATCCTGAGAAAAAATTCCAGATCCCTAGGAAGGTTCTGGTTGCTTTCCCCTTCCCTGAGGAGGATAGAAAAAAATGGGACTTTCTCAAAAGCTGGTTTTACCTGTCCCAGGATCTACTGCCTTGAAGGAGCCGGCTGATCGCAAAATTTATACTACGCTGAAATCCATATACACGGCTTCAGGGGCGATACTAGTCCCACTATTGCCTGTGCATGGATTTCCAAAGCTATAGTAAAGTGGTCAGGCACGTTACTTGAGGATTTGGATACGTTAGATAAGAGTGACATTGAATTGTTTCTCCGTAACATTCAGGATTCTGCTGGTTTTATGGTGGAATCCATGAAAGACACGGGCTGTAGGAATTTCTCCTATGCCCGTCTCAGCTCGTCGAGGACTGTGGCTGCGCCAGTGGTCTGCCGACGCAGAATCCAGGAGAGGTGTGGAGACCCTACCTTCACAGTTCAGGCTCTCTTTGGGGAAACGTTGGATGTGTGGATGTCCATGGCTACAACGGGTAAGTCTCCTTTTCTTCCCTCAGCGGCTCCTGCTACGAAGAAACCTTTTTCTTCACCTGCATTTCAGTCCTTTCGGGTTACTAAACCGAGAAAGGCCAAACCGACCAACACCTTTAGAGGGGGCCGGCCAAAATCCAAGAAACGTGCTGCGGCGGGTTCCCAGAAACAGAAGCCTGCTTCAGGCGCGCCAAAGTACTCCGCATGACGGTGGACAGCGCAGCCTGGAGGTAGGACTGGTGGGGGCGAGACTCAGACATTTCAATCACGTCTGGGTGTTGTCCGGCCTGGGTCCCTGGGTACTACATATTGTGTCCCAGGGATACCGGCTGGAATTTCAAGATATTCTTCCTCATCGGTTCTTCAAATCGGGCTTGCCGGCAGACAGGGCTATCCTACAGGGAGCCATCCAGAAGTTGGTGGAGGCACTGGTCATTGTACCAGTCCCTCCTCAAATGCAAAACATGGGTTACTATTCGAACCTTTTCGTTGTACCGAAACCAGATGGTTCGGTCAGGACCATTCTGAACTTGAAATCACTAAACCCCTTTCTGAGGGAGTTCAAGTTCAAAATGGAGCTCTAAGGACGGTGATATCAGGTTTGGAAGAAGGGGAATTCCTGGTATCCCTGGATATCAAGGATGCGTACCTCCATATTACGATTTGGCTGCCGCATCAAGCTTATCTCCGATTCGCACTGTTGGACTGTCATTTTCAATTCCAGGACCTGCCATTCGGCCTCTCCACAGCACTACGGGTTTTCACCAAGGTGATGGCGGAAATGATGGTTCTCCTCCACAGGCATAATTCCATATCTGGATGACCTGCTGATAAAGGCATCATTCAAGGAGAAGCTGTTAGGGATCAATAGCTCTCACGACCCAGCTTCTCAGGGAACATGATTGGATCCTGAATATCCCAAAATCACATTTGCAGCCAACCAGGAGGTTGTCCTTTCTGGGAATGATTCTCGACACGGAAGTGCAGATGGTGTTTCTTCCGGAGGAAAAAGTGTTGGTGATACAAACAATGGTCCGGGATGTCCTGAGGCCAGCCCGGGTGTCGGTTCATCAGTGCATTCGCCTTCTGTGAAAGATGGAGGCCTCTTATGAGGCTCTGCAGTACGGGAGGTTTCATGCTCGATCCTTCCAACTGGATCTCCTGGACAAGTGGTCGGGATCCCATCTACACATGCACCAGAGAATACATCTGTCGCCGAAGGCCAGGATGTCACTCCTCTGGTGGCTGCAATTACCTCACCTTCTGGAGGTCCGCAGGTTCGGGATTCAGGACTGGATCCTTCTAACCATGGATGCAAATCTCCGAGGCTGGGGCGCAGTCACTCAAGGGGAAACCTTCCAAGGAAGGTGGTCAAGTCTGGAAGCCGGCCTGCCAATAAACATCCTGAAGCTAAGAGCCGTCTACAACGGTCTTCTCCAAGTGGCCCCTCTTTTGAGAAATCGGGCCATTCAAGTGCAATCGGACAATATAATGACAGTGGCTTACATAAACTGACAGGGCGGAACGAAGAGCAGAGCTGCAATGGCGCAGTCAACAATCTTCATTCCGTGAGTAGACAACTGGGAAGCGGACTTCATCAGCATACACGATCTCCATCCAGGAGAGTGGGGTCTCCATCCGGAGGTGTTCAAGGAGGTAATAGATCTTTGGGGCGTACCCCAAATAGACATGATGGCCTCTCATCTCAACAAGAAGCTTTAGAGGTATTGTTCCAGGTCGAGGGACCCGCAAGCCTTGGCGGTGGACTCCCTGGTAACTCCGTGGGTGTTTCATTTGGTGTACGTGTTTCCTCCACTCCCACTCATTACAAGAGTTCTCAAACACATAAGGAGAACAAGGGTTCAGGGGCACTTCGCCTATCAAGACTTGCTGCTGCTACGTTTGACGGCATGGTGGTTGAACGCCAGATACTAGCTCGGAAGGGCATTCCAAACAAGGTTATTCTTACCCTGATACAGGCTAGGAAAGGAGTAACGTTTAAACATTACCATCGTATTTGGAAAAAATATGTATCTTGGTGTGAGTCCAAGAAGTTCCCTGCAGTGGAGTTTCAACTGGGACGTTTCCTCCTCTTCCTGCAAGCAGGTGTGGATATGGGCCTGAGGTTGGGATCCATAAAGGTCCAGATTTTGTCCCTATCCATTTTCTTCCAGAAACAGTTGGCTGCCCTCCCTGAGGTTCAGACCTTTTTGAAGGGAGATCTGCACATCCATCTTTTTGCCGCCTACGGCGCCTTGGGATCTTAACGTGGTGTTGCAGTTTCTCCAGTCGGATTGGTTTGAGACTCTTCAGGAGGTTGAGGTCAAGTTTCTCACGTGGAAGGCGGTCACTTTTTGGCCTTCGCTTCTGCTAGACGTGTGTCGGAGTTGAGGGCTTTGTCATGTAATAATTGATCTTCCATGAAGACAGAGCTGAGCTTTGGACACGTCAGTAGTTTCTTCCGAAGGTTGAGTCAGCATTTCATATCAACCAAACTATTGTGGTGCCAGTTGCGACTGACTCCTCAATTTCATCTAAGTCCTTAGATCAGGCTTTTTCAACCAGTGTGCCGTGGCACATTTGTGTGCCGCGACCAGTTGCAAGGTGTGCCTCGGAGCCAGAGCAGATTCCTGCACCTTCAGAGTGAACTGTTGGCCCGGGCTCTTCTTAGAGGATCAGTCGTGCTCCAGCCGTGACGGAGCACGACTGATCCTTGAAGACACGACGGTGTGATATCATAGGTCACAGCCGCCTCATCTCACCACCCAGCCAGCTCACCCACCTGCACACACATCTTCCAGTTCCTGCCTGCATACACAGCTTTCCTTGCCCACCCACATCGACACCTGCCCGCTCACCCGCTGCTCAGTATTCGAGCACTCCACTATGAATAATCCCCGCCACTGAGGGACAGGGAGGAGGACAGCTGGCCGGTAGGGGTTAATATTTGTGTCCTACGTCTGTTAAGGCCCACTCTACTCATAAAGTGGGTTCTTCCTGGGCGGCTGCCCGGGGTGTCTCGGCTTTGCAACTCTGCCGAGTGGCTACTTGGTCAGGGTCAAACACGTACGCTAAGTTCTACAAGTTAGATACTTTGGCCTCTGAGGACCTTAAGTTTGGTCAATCTGTTCTGCAGGAGCCTCCGCGCTCTCCCTCCCCTTCTGGGAGCTTTGGTACATCCCCATGGTACTAATGTGGACCCCAGCATCCTCTTGGACGTAAGAGAAAATAGGATTTTAATTACCTACCGGTAAATCCTTTCCTCGTAGTCCGTAGAGGATGCTGGGCGCCCGCCCAGCGCTTCGTTTTCCTGCAGTGGTTATTTAGTTCAGTACTGCTTAGTTCTGGGTAAGTACTTTTTTGTTACTTGGTAAGTAATCCTGTTCAGCCGTTGCTGATGTTTCAAGCTAGTTAGCTTGGGTTGCCTTGTGTGTGAGCTGGTGTGAATCTCTCCAGTATCTGTGTAATCATTCTCTCGAAGATGTCCGTCTCCTCGGGCACAGTTTCTAGACTGGGTCTGGTGGGAAGGTCATAGTGGGAGGAGCCAGCCCACACTCTCAAACTGTTAAAGTGCCAATAGCTGCTAGTAGACCCGTCTATACCCCATGGTACTAATGTGGACCCCAGCATCCTCTACGGACTACGAGAAAAGGATTTACCGGTAGAGAATTAAAAAAAATTCAGTTCATCTGGTCTGTTATCCTGGCTCAGCTTCCCAGGCTGGCTGCATAATTCAACCTGATGTCTAATTCCCCCTTCCCCCTGCTTCCCTCCCTCCTACTTCTTGCCGTGATTTTATTTACTGGTCATTATAGCCCATATTGGTCTTGTACAGATATGTCCCCTCTCATCGTTGCTGCAGTTACTGTATGTTAAACAGCCTTTCTAGGCGGTTTTTACTAATGCAGGGCATCTTTTTGTGCCTTTTCCCCCCAAAAATGGAAAACACTGTAACACGTAGCATTTCGTAAGCAGATACTGCTCCATATCATTTTAATCAAGAGTCTGCTTGTGCGTCTTATTCAGATAGCGATGCAAATAAGATGTGTTTTAGGCAAAAAAACTGCCAGCTCACTCGTGCCAGGCATTTCGCAGTGCATGGCATATTGAGGCTAGGTGTATGAGGGCACATTTGTACTTTGGTTCATACATTTTTAAAAAAGGTTAGGACTGCATTGCATAGGTTATTTCTTATATTTTTTTAGCATATTACTGGAGTTGATATTCCACACATGCATTTTTCTTTGTTTTTGTTTGCCAACAGTAAATCCCCTGCGAATTGGGATGTGGGGGTTGCTGTGTTTTTGCTTCAATAGTGATGTTCGGAAGGGTAGATGTCGCATGATTTGCAGAGTACAATATACAGTATACAGTATGTTTTTTTTACTGTCCATAACAGAGACAATAGCTTTACATGCGGAAGCAATTGAGAATTGACTGTACTAGTTTATCTTTCAGTGGGGTCTACTCTTAAGTCGAGATATTTGGGATTCAATGTCCTTGACAACCCTATCAACTTCTACGCAGCTAACTTCACAGATTTAATTTGCTATATCTAGCAGATTTTCAAGATGGGGACATTTACTGTTATCCTATTTCGGTAGATGTCGCCTGATCAAGAAGATTTCTTTATTGTATCCACTCTAGATGATGCCCTTGTAGATATCATATCCAGATTTGATAATACTGAACAGGGCCATTAGAAAGTTTATCTGGTCACACAATAAACCTACAGTATTCTTGTTTAAACTGACCCAGCGCTCCACATTAGGTGGCATCAACCTTCCATGCATATTAATTTATGCAATAGTTGCAAATTACCATTATGCTGCTGACTGGCTTAAAAACGTAGATTTATTTGCTAATACGGTGCTGGAACAGGCTTCCAACCCTGACATATCACTTCCTATCTTCTTACATATGAGTCCATTTACATTCTCTCCCCCCCCCATGTCTCACACCTCTTATTAACCACTGCTTGCATTGCTTGGCCGTTTAACTCATTCCCTTAAACCATAAACTTTAAAATAACACCAAATGACCAATTAATACAGACATTTCCACACTTATCCCACCATTTGTTTATTACCAAATATGCAGTTCCATAAATATGCTACTTCCCAAATTAACGGATGCAGACAGGGGCTGTGCTGTAAGGCATCAATTTAACTTGCACGAGTTAACTACTGACTTATCTAAATGGTAGGTTGATTTCCCAACTATAACCCTAGAGGATATTCTTAGAGCTTTGTGTGTTTAAATAAACAACTTAATGTAGTATATTTTATTATACTGCTCATATATCACGCCAAAGTTACGATTTCTCATAGTGGTCTCTTCAGATTCTCACTGTTTTAAATGTCGCCAACCTGACACAGATTTGTTTCATTGTATGTGGGTTTGTGATGAAGTGCAAAGGTTTTAGCTACTCATACAATCATATATTTCTGACGATTGGGGATTGTTTTTAAGGTTACCCCTGAGTGGGCTATATACAGTAAAATATACATTCTACCTCTTCAAGGACCAAGTAATCTTATGGAGTACGGTTTTTGTTGTTGTTGTTGCCAAGATTGCGAAAGCAGGCAAAAATAAAAAAAACAATACTGTCACAGTGGATATCATCAGGCACCCTTAAGGTGCATACACATGGGGGTATATTTACTAAGGTCCCGATTTCATTTGTTTTTTTTGTCTCAGTGTAATCACAGGAATTTACTAAACACATCTCGGTAGTGTTGGGGCTGTTCGTATGGTTTTTCCAGCAGAGTACACAAATACGAATGGATAGACCACAAATAGACCTGCTTTTTGCTGGCGTGTTCAGATAGTCATGCACGGATCAGTGAGATCCGTGCATGCTTATCTGTGGAAAAGGGTCAGAAATAGTTAAAAATGTAAAAAAAAAAATTGAGTGGGGTCCCCCCTTCTAAGCATAACCAACCTCGGGCTCTTTGAGCCGGTCCTAGATGTGTAAATACCGGGGTAAAAATTACTGGGGCCTCCAGTATTTAGACAACCAGCACCGGGCTCTTGGGCCAGCCCTGGTTCCAAAAATACAGGGGACAAAAGATGTAGGAGTCCCCCATATTTTTAAAACCAGCACCGGGCTCCAATAGCCGAGAATATAATGCCACAGCCAGGGGGACACTTTTATACTGATCCCTGCGGCTGTGGTATTACCCCCCCCCCAACTAGTCATCTCTGGCCGGGGTGAAGCCCCCTTCCTCCAGACACCCAAGGGCCAGGGCAGAAGCCCGAGGCTGTCCCCAGCACCCCTGGGCGGTGGGTGCCGGGCTGATAGCCTTTTTGTGTGTAAAAAAAAGAATATTGTCTTTTGTTTTAGAATTACAATTCCCAGCAAGCCTCCCCCACTTGCTGGTACTTGGGGAACCACAAGTACCAGCATGCGGGAAAATAACGGGCCCGCTGGTATCTGTAGTTCTACAACAACAAAAATACCCAAATAAAAACAACACACACACACCGTGACAGTACAAATTTATTAAAACACACTTACACACTCATACATACTTACCTACATCCCACACTGCCCAATCACGTCCCCTTCTCCAGTAGCATCCAGTCGTGTACCTGTAAATTCAAAATTCCAATATACTCACCTATCCAGTGATGATCTGTCCTCTTCTTTCCTGAAGTAATCCACGGCCATGCAAAAAATAAAACATTTAAATCCCGGTCCACGCAACTGAAAGGGGTTCCATGTTCACACATGGAACCTCTTTCCCGAATGCCAGGACCCCTCATGACTCCTGTCACTGGAGATCCCAGCAGCCAATCAGGGAGCATCATGTCATGGCCCTCTCCTGATTGACAGGCTAGTAGCGCACAGCCAATCAGGAGTAGCGCATCAGCAAGAATGGAGGAGCGCGATCCTCTATTCTTGCTGATGCGCTACTACTGATTGGCTGTGCGCTACTAGCCTGTCAATCAGGAGAGCGCCATGACATGATGCTACCTGATTGGCTGCTGGGATCTCCAGTGACAGGAGTCATGGGGGGTCCTGGCATTCGGGAAAGAGGTTCCATGTGTGAACATGGAACCCCTTTTAGTTGCGTGGACCGGGATTTAAAATTTTTATTTTTTGCATGGCCGTGGATTACTTCAGGAACGAAGAGGACAGATCATCACTGGACACCCAGCAGCCAATCAGGGAGCGTCATGTCATGGCGCTCTCCTGATTGACAGGCTAGTAGCGCACAGCCAATCAGGAGTAGCGCATCAGCCAGAATGGAGGATCGCGCTCCTCCATTCTAGCCTACAATGGGTATTTCTTTTGTTGTAGAACTACAGGTACCAGTGGGCCAATTATTTCCCCTCATGCTGGTACTTGTGGTTCTCCAAGTACCAGCAAGCGGGGGAGGCTTGCTGGGACTTGTAGTTCTAAAACAATAGACAATGGGGCCAATTCAGTAAGGATTGTAAAAAGTACATATTTGGAAAAATTGCGACCATTCGCAAAATTTCGAAAGCACGCCCAAACAGAATAAATGCAACATTAATTTGATGTTACAAAAGCAAGGTGGGTTTGGGAAATGTGCAAATATTGCGAAGACCTAAAAAAATATGCATTATTTGCGTATAAATTTACAATTTTACGCATTTTTTGCTTACATGTTTCTGATGATGCAATTTTTGCAAACAGCTGTGTTTTAACCTCAAATATTGCACTACCTACTTTCCTGGCCTGAAAAAATAAAAAATAAAAAAATGGTGTTGCTATTCTTGAATATGTTTGTGTGTGTGTAGCGATATAAAAATAAATAAAAGAAAATAACCAAATGTACGTGGGTATGTTTTGTTAACAAACACATGTTGGTTACTTAAAAAGCATTAAAAGACTGTTAGGAAGTTAAGACATTAAGCAGATCCTACAAAACAAAATGCTTGGAAATGTTAATTAACGTTTGCTTTTAAAAAATAGTGTGGTTGTCAAACCTCGATTGTTAGTAAGTGTAAAAACAATTAGGTAACTAACATATATTTTATAAAGAAACGTGTTACAGAGTTTAAAGCTCCCTTAAATGTTTAGAAGTTTCAATACAGCTGAATGAAGTGATTTGTGGTCTGAGGTGTGAGCTTCTTCAGCTGGTTGTAATGAAGCAATGATTGCAGTATACATCAAACAGTTTACAACTGAGGTCAGCTTGTGCAGATTTTAAGGTAGACCTGTAGTCATTCAGAAACTGCACAACATAAATGTGCGATCAGTTGTAAAAATTGTGTATGCACCGCCTACCGAACATCAGCATACTCCCCACAACACACCCCTGCTCGTAGTTTTTGCGAGTCCAGCCCGTTAGTACGCCCCCTACACGCCTACTTTTCGTAGTGCATACGCAGTTTTTGCTGGTATCCACATTAGTACCATGGGGTATAGACGGGTCCACCAGGAGCCATTGTCACTTTAAAATTTTGAGAGTTGGGCTGGCTCCTCCCTCTATGCCACTCCTACCAGACTGTTTAGAAAATGTGCCCGGAAGAGCCGGTCACAGCTAGGGGAGCTCTACAGAGCTTTTCTAGTAAAGTTTATTTGTAAAGTTTATTTTTTTAAAGGAGGCTGCTGGCAACAGCCTTCCTGCAGCGAGGGACTAAGGGGGGGAGCAGTGCCCGCCCTGCGGGGTCTGAGCCACTGTCTCCGCTGACTGGACACTGAGCTCCAGAGAGGTTGGATCATTCTCCACAGGGGACCGCTCGCCCCAGCAGCCTGACGCCAACCCATTACAGAGCTGAAGAGTGGTGAGTGAGTCACCGACCCCCCTAACAAGCGGGGGGGGTGAAGATGGCGGCAACGGTGAAAGATCGCAGTATTAACTACGCTCCTAGGAAGGCTCAGAGGCACATGGTGTGGCGCTGTGAGGGGCACCCTGGGCCAGGGCTTACCCACACACTGGTTCAGAAGTCTGTCGGGGTCCGCGGATCTCAGCCAGCACATTTTATCTCAGGCCAGTATAATCCTTGAAGGGGAAGACAGCGCCATTGAGGGGGCGGAGCTTCTCAGAGCGAAACCAGCAGTGTTCCAGCGCCATTTTCCTGCCTGCACAGCGCTGAGAGGAAGAACAGGTCCCTCTACACCAGGCATTCCCAACCACGGTCCTCAAGGCACACCAACAGTGCAGGTTTTAGTGATATCCAGGCTGCAGCACAGATGGTTAAATCAAAATAACTGAGCTACTAATTAAGTCACCTGTGCTGAAGCCTGGATATCACTAAAACCTGCACTGTTGGTGTGCCTTGAGGACCGTGGTTGGGAATGCCTGCTCTACACCAACTCCAGCTATCTGTACACTTTACCAGGGGGTTGTAGAAGGGAGGGGAGGCTGTAAAACGAGTGTATATCCTATTAAGGTGCACAGTCAGCGCTAACAAGGGGTCTCCCTTTACTGAAAGCGCTGTGTGTGGGTTGGCTCCAATCCCTGTGTCTCTCTTGCCATTCTTGGGGGTGAAACTCTGTCTGCCCCCACGTGTGTGTGTGTGTGTGTGTGTGTGTGTGTGTGTGTGTGTGTGTGTGTGTGTGTGTGGAGTGTTTGGTGGTCTCCTTTAGCTATGTCCAGGGACACTTTGTCATATGCTGCAGAGGATTTATCCGCCCAGGATGAGCCCATGCCATGTAATCAGGATAGCACTGGTTTAGCACAGATACCAGCAAGGAAACCGGAGTAGTTTTCCTCTTTCAAATCTTGGATTTCTCAGATTTCTGACAGGGTTGCAAGTAATGAATCTGCAACCCAGGTATTACAGAGCTCTATGGCAGTATGGCCCGTTTCTGGTACCTCAGGACGCCCCACTATATACCCCCACAAACGTGCGCTTGTGCATGTCACACAAGACAACACGGATACCGATTCTGACACCACAGACGGTTATGGCGATGTGTTTTGCGGGGTACGCATCTCTTGCAAAGTGTGTGCAATTGTTGACAGAGGCTATCAGGGATGTGTTGAATGTTAATGATACCACACCTGAGCAGGTTGAGGAGGCTTTTTTAACTGAAAATAAAAAAGCCTCGCTAACCTTCCCTGCGTCAAAGGAGTTTAATGCTTTATTTGAAAAAGCATGGGTTAACCCAGAGAAAAAATTCCAGGTCCCTAAATGGTGCTGGTGGCGTTTCCTTTCCCTGAGGAGGATAGGAAAAAATGGGAAAACCCGCCAATTGTTGACGCATCTGTGTCCAGAAGGTGGTTTTGCCTGTTCCAGGATCTACCGCCTTAAAGGAGTCGGCTGATAGAAAAATTAATAACACGCTTAAATCAATGTACACTGCTTCAGGGGCCATGTTACGTCCCACTATTGCTACTGCATGGATTGCAAAGGCTATAGTAAAGTGGTCGGCTACCTTACTTGAGGATTTGGATACGATGGATAGGGATAACATTGCTTTATATTTATGCAACATACATGATTCAGCAGGTTTTATGGTAGAATCCATGAAAGACCTGGGTTCCATGGCTGCGGGAATATCTTCCATGTCTGTTTCAGCTCGTCTGGGACTGTGGCTGCCGCACCAGTGGTCGGCCGACGTGGAATCCAGGAAAAGTGTGGAGGTCCTACCCTATACAGGTCAGGCTCTCTTTGGGGAAGCTCTACATGCGTGGATATCCACAGCTACAGCGGGTAAGTCTCTGTTTCTTCCCTCAGCTGCACCTGCTCCGAAGAGGTCCTTCTCTTCATCTGCAATGCAGTTCTTTCGGCCTAACAGGCCTAGAAAGGCCAGAGCGTCCAATACCTTCTTTAGGGGAGGTCAAGTTTAGTCTAAGAAACCTGCCGCTGCAGGTTCCCAGGAACAAAAGCCTGCTTCAGGTACGCCAAAGTCCTCCGCATGACGGTGGACCATGTGGCCTGGAGATGGGGCCAGTGGGAGCCAGACTCAGACAATTCAGTCACGTCTGGGTATCATCCAGCCTGGATCCCTGGGTGATAGATATTGTTTCCCAGGAATACAGGCTGGAATTTCAAAATCTCCTTCCTCATCGCTTTTCAAATCAGGCTTACCAGCTCTGTTGGCAGACAGCACTGTACTACAGGACGCTGTCCAAAAACTGGTGGAGGCACAGGTCATTGTGCCAGTACCACCTCACACGCAGAACAAAGGTTACTATTCAAACCTTTTCGTGGTACCGAAACCGGATGGTTCGGTCAGGCCCATTCTGAATCTAAAATTGTTGAACCCCTTTCTAAAGGAGTTCAAGTTCAAGATGGAGTCTCTCAGGGTGGTGATATCAGGTCTGGAAGAGGGAGAATTCCTGGTATCACTGGATATCAAGGATGCGTACCTCCACATCCCGATCTGGCTGCCGCATCAGGCTTATCTCCGCTTCGCATTGCTGGACTGTCATTTCCAGTTCCAGGCCCTGCCATTCGGCCTCTCCACAGCATCAAGGGTGTTTACCAAGGTGATGGCGGAAATGATGGTTCTCCTCCGCAAACAGGGTGTGAACATCATTCCATATCTGGACGACCTGCTGATAAAAGCATCGTCCAAGGAGAAGCTGCTGCAATCCATTGTTCTCACAACACGCCT
This sequence comes from Pseudophryne corroboree, assembly GCF_028390025.1. Taxonomy (NCBI): domain Eukaryota; kingdom Metazoa; phylum Chordata; class Amphibia; order Anura; family Myobatrachidae; genus Pseudophryne; species Pseudophryne corroboree. The sequence goes on from NC_086448.1 coordinate 328,819,468, forward strand.
CCTCAGGAGTCATGGTTGGATTCTGAACCTTCCAAAGTCACATTTGGAACCAACCCAGAGGTTATCCTTTCTGGGAAAGATTCTGGATACAGAAGTGCAAAAGGTGTTTCTTCCGCAGGAAAAGGCGTTGGTGATGCAAGCTATGGTCCGGGATGTCCTGAAGCCAGCCCGGGTGTCGGTTCATCAATGCATTCGCCTATTAGGAAAGATGGTGGCCTCTTACGAGGCTCTCTAGTACAGGAGGTTCCACGCTCGGACCTTCCAACTGGATCTCCTGGACAAGTGGTCAGGATCTCATCTCCACATGCACCAGAGAATTCGTATGTCGCCAAAGTCCAGAATCTCACTCCTCTGGTGGCTCCAGTTGCCTCACCTTCTGGAGGGCCGCAGGTTCGGGATTCAGGACTGGGTCCTTCTAACCACAGATCCGAGCCTTCAGGGCTGGGGAGCAGTCACTCAAGGAGTAACCTTCCAAGAAAGTGGTCAAGACTGGAAGCCAGCCTGCCCATCAACATACTGGAACTGAGTGCCGTCTACAACGGTCTTCTTCAGGCGTCCCCTCTTCTAAGAAATTGGGCCATTCACGTCCAATCGGACAACGTAACAACAGTGGCTTACATAAACCGACAAGGCGGAACGAAGAGCAGATCGGCAATGTCAGAGGTCACAAGAATACTCCTCTGGACAGAAAAGCACGCGTTGGCGTTGTCAGCCATCTTCATTCTGTAGAGTAGACAACTGGGAGGCAGACTTCCTCAGCAGACACGATCTCCATCCAGGGGAGTGGGGTCTCCATCTGGAGGTGTTCAAGGAAATAACAGACCTTTTGGGTTTACCCCACATAGACATGATGGCCTCTCGTCTCAACAAGAAGCTTCAGCGTTATTGTTCCAGGTCGAGGGACCCACAGGCAGTGGCAGTGGATGCCCTGGTGTCTCCGTGGGTGTTCCAGTCAGTGTACTTGTTTCCACCACTCCCACTCATCCCAAGAATCATAAAGCTCATAAGGAGAACAAGGGTTCAAGCGATCCTCATTGCCCCAGATTAGCCAAGGAGGTCTTGGTACGCGGATCTTCTGAATCTACTGCAAGAAGAACTGAGGCATCTTCCTCTTCGGGAGGACCTGCTGCAGCAGGGGACGTTCGCCTATCAAGACTTACCGCGGCTACGTTTGACGGCATGGAAGTTGAGTGGCTGATACTTGCTCGAAAGGGCATTCCGAAGAAGGTCATTCCTACCCTGATACAGGCTAGGAAGGGCGTAATGTCTAAACATTACTATTGTATTTTGAAGAAATATGTCTCTTGGTGTGAGTCCAAGAAGTTTCCTATGGTGGAGTTTCAATTCTGATGTTTTCTCCATTTCCTGCAAGCGCGAGTGGATATGGGCCTGAGGTTGGGATCTGTGGAGGTCCAGAATTCAGCCCTATCTATTTTCTTTCAGAAACAATTGGCTGCCCTCCCTGAGGTTCAGACTTTTTTTTGAAGGGAGTTCTGCACATCCAACCTCCCTTTGTACCGCCTATGGCGCCTTGGGACCTTAACGTGGTGTTGCAGTTCCTCCAGTTGGATTGGTTTGAACCCCTACAGGAGGTAGAGGTCAAGTTTCTTACATGGAAGGCGGTCACTTTGTTGGCCTTAGCTTCTGCTAGACGTGTGTCCGAGCTGGGGGCTTTATCCTGTAAAAGCCCTTACTTGATCTTCCACGAAGATAGAGCTGAGCTCCGCACACGTCAGCAGTTTCTTTCCGAAGGTTGTGTCTGCATTTCATATCAACCAACTTATTGTGGTGCCAGTGGCTACTGACTCTTCAATTACGTCAAAGTCCTTGGATATCGTAAGGGCTCTGAAAATATACGTGAAGAGAACATCTCGTCACAAAGTCGGACTCTCTGTTTGTCCTGTATGATCCCAAGAAAATTGGGTGTCCTGCTTCTAAGCAGACGATCTCTCGCTGGATCAGGTTCACTATCCAGCACGCTTATTCTACGGCAGGACTGCCGTGTCCAAAATCTGTTAAGGCCCACTCTACTTGTACGGTGGGGTCTTCCTGGGCGGCTGCCCGGGTGTCTCGGCAGTGCAACTTTGCCGAGCTGCAACTTGGTCTGGGTTGAACACATTTGCAAAGTTTTACAAGTTTGATACTTTGCCCTCTGATGATTTGAAGTTCAGTCAATCAGTTCTGCAGGAGCCTCTGCACTCTCCCTCCTGTTCTGGGAGCTTTGGTACAACCCCATGGTACTAATGTGGACCCCAGCATCCTCTAGGACGTAAGAGAAAATAGGATTTTGGTACCTACCGGTAAATCCTTTTCTCATAGTCCGTAGAGGATGCTGGACGCCCACCCAGCGCTTCGTTTTCCTGCAAATGTTATTTGGTTCAGTACAACTTTGTTTAGTTGAGTACTGCATTGTTACTTGGTAAGTAATTTTTCAGCAGTTGCTGAGTGTTCAAGCTTTGTTGGCTTGATGTACCTTGTATGTGTGAGCTGGTACGAATCTCACCACTATCTGTGTATAATCCTTCTCTCGAAGATGTCCGTCTCCTCGGGCACAGTTTCTAGACTGAGTCTGGTAGGAGCCAGCCCACACTCTCAAACTCTTAAAGAGCTAATGGCTCCTGGTGGATCCGTCTATACCCCATGGTACTAATGTGGACCCCAGCATCATCTACGTACTACGAGAAAAGGATTTACCGGTAGGTACCAAAATCCTATTTTTGTGGTATATGGTGCAGATTTAGCGATTTTCCGCATTTTCTGTGATTTTTGCTGCTTTGCGATCCTTGCTGAATTAGGCCCAATATTCTTTTTTTTACGCACAAAAAGGCTATCAGCCCTGCACCCACCGCCCAGGGGTGCTGGTGACAGCCTCGGACTTCACCCCTGTCCCTTGTGTGCCTGGACGTATAGTAACATAGGCCCTCATTCCGAGTTGTTCGCTCGCTAGCTGCTTTTAGCAGCATTGCAAACGCTAGGCCGCCGCCCTCTGGGAGTGTATCTTAGCTTAGCAGAATAGCGAACGAAAGATTTAGCAGAACTGCTACTAAATAATTTGCTGCAGTTTCTGAGTAGCTCCAGACCTACTCCTAGACTGCGATCACCTCAGTCCGTTTAGTTCCTGGTTTGACGTTACAAACACGCCCTGCGTTCGGCCAGCCACTCCTCCGTTTCTCCATCCACTCCTTCGTTTTTACCTGGCATGCCTGCATTTTTTAGCACACTCCCTGAAAACGGCCAGTTTCCGCCTGTCAATCACAGTACGATCACTCGAGCGATGAAAAAACGTCGCTCGACCTTGTGTAAATCTACAAAGTTTTGGGTGAAAGTACTAAGCGCATGCGCACTGCGTACCATGCGCATGCGCATTTTTGCAGTTTTTTTACTTAATCGCTGCACTGCGAAAATCGGCAGCGAGCAAACAACTCGGAATGACCACCATAATAACATAGTATTTGAGGTTGAATAGAGGCAAATTGCCCATCGTGTTCAACCTGTTTCAAGTTGTGATGATTCTACATACTTGCTAAATAATGTTTTATGACTAGTTAGCTACTATAACTCGTGTTACCCCCGGATTAACCACGTTGATATTTTAAGTATTACAGGTTGAGTATCCCTTATCCAAAACGCTTGGGACCAGAGGTATTTTGGATATGGGATTTTTCCGTATTTTGGAATAATTGCATATCATAATGAGAGATCATGGTGATGGGACCCAAGTCTAAGCACAGAATACATTTATGTTACATATACACTTTATACACACAGCCTGAAGGTCATTTTAGCCAATATTTTTTGTAACTTTGTGCATTAAACAAAGTGTGTCTACATTCACACAATTCATTTATGTTTCATATACACCTTATACACACAGCCTGAAGGTCATTTAATACAATATTTTTTATAACTTTTAGTATTAAACAAAGTTTGTATACATTGAGCCATCAGAAACAAAGGTTTCACTATCTCACTCTCACTCAAAAAAGTCCGTATTTCGGAATATTCCGTATTTCGGAATATTTGGATATGGGATACTCAACCTGTATAACCTTTGATAGCTTTTTCATCCAGAAATATAGTAACATTATTTAGAAATATAGTAACGGGGGGGGGGGCTTTATTTAAGGGGTTCCCACCCTCCCAGTGAACACCGGCCAGCGGTGACTAGTTGGGGTGGGTGATGCTGCTGCCGCAGGGACCTGTATAAAAGTGTCCCCCAGCTACGGCTAGTGGATCCCGGTGCTGGTTTCAGAAATACGGGAGACCCCTACTTTTTTTGTCCCCCGTATTTCCAGGACCGGTCCAAGAGCCCGGTGCTGGTCGCTTAAAAATGGGGGACCCCTACTCCACAGAAGCATGCACAGATCTCATTGATCTGTGCATGCTTCTGACCTTTAGTAATAAGACATGACCACAAAATGTTTTCTGCAGCGGGGTACACTGTATTCCACAGGGAATGACATCGGGGGTGTAGAGTTGGATCTTGATCCGAGGCACCAACAGGCTAAAGCTTTGACTGTTCCCAGGATGCTGTCCACCGCCTCCTCTATAACCCCGCCTCCAGGCACTGGAACTCAGTTTGTAAGTTGGTGCCTGCAGTGCAGGCAACTAACAAGGAGGTGTTGAATTCTCTTTTTTGTGAGGTTAACTAAATTAACCATCTTGTTGCTGTTTGGGTTGTTAGGTAAAAGAATGAATTGAAAATGGATTTATAAAAATAAATTATTATTTATTCAAAGGGCCACGCCCGTATACAGGGGAGAGGTAGCATTCTCTCGTCCTGTGTCAAATCATTTAACAACAACATACACGTATCAACAATGAGTTTTATATAATACACAGTTACGCCCCTTTTGTATATTCCTCCCATATGATTTCATACCTCAGGAATACAATGTTAGGCAATAGAGTTATGCAATATTGGGACAATTGTCAAGAATACTAAAAAGATACTCGTGATATTCAACTGTGTCCATATTAGGAATTACATCTGTACTCTATGAGCTTTTAGAAAGTGCGTATGTGGAATTAATACTTAGCCAACAAAGTTGTTTTTCTCTCAGGGTGTGTATAAAGTTCAAGATGAATTTGCTATATCATCTAGCTAGAATCAAAATGGATTCTGTTATGCTTTCATATTATACTAGTGAATATGAGAACCCTTTGCTTATTGGATGTATACATAATATACGTACTATCCCGTAGTGCACACACATAACTGTTAGGCCTTCAGCAGGTTGCCTCAGTCCCAGTATTCGACAGCTCCACCCTTTGATCAGGGACATTATCCATGTGCCCTGTCATCTCAGGAGAATTTCTGGGAACGTATAGTTCGCTAATAATCATTTCATGTAGTATTGCTATTCTGCATTTGACAGTAGCCTTCTAAATACAACATAGGCCGCACCTGTAGACAGTGAACATCAAATGAATGTCTATAATCACATTGGGGTTGCCAAAGAATAAACCTCATCACAGAATACATCATCACATACAATCACCTACAATATACTTAAAAAACATTTTCCTAATCCTGAAAATTGAATACTAGGATTTAAACATTTATCTTTTCCAGTCCATATCATAATGCCTTGGTTAAAGTTCTTTTATATCATGGATCTCCTTTATATACTTGGCATTACACGTATCAGGATCCGTAATGTCTTTGGTCAAAAAAAAATGTAGAACAATATGGTATCGTAATAGTTCATGTCCAATGTCCTGGAATCATCATAAATGTCCACAGTTCTGGAATATCCTATCATAAAGTTCAATCATGTTATCAATAATTTAATTGAAATAAAACGTCAACTTCCAGTTGATTAATCATACGACTTCATTAGCCATAGGAGAACTTATTAGCCACCTTTACCACTTCGAGGTTTTATTGATACTCTGGTGGCAGGAACATGTTTCCTGATTACTGAGTCAATTACTCTTTTTTAGGAATAGTTCATCCTGCAAGAAAACTTTTCTCAAGTTAATATATGTTTTTGTATAAAATTGCTAAATCAATCTTCTTAAATAACAAACATTTTTAGAATTAATAGGTAATCAATTATATATCATATCCTAAGGACATGGTGACAACCTACCATTCCCCGTTATGTATGATATCTTCTTTTAACCTTTGAATCTACTCCTGGTAAAATACATTTATTAAATCATAAACTTTAATGAACATCCTATGTAACCATTACTATTTATATACCTAACTCATTATATCTAGCACATCTAGAAACCTTAGGTTAGTATATTGTAACAATCCTTTCACATTCCCTTAAATCAACCTTTTCTATCTACATAAGATATTTTTTTTTCTTTTTTCGTGTATTATTGACCTATTTTATTTCCACTAACTGAAATACACCCGATATGTGTAGCTAATATTATCACCAGTGGTTCTTTCTTGAGATACTGTTGTATCTATACACATGTACCGTGTTTCACTATTATCACGAGTCACGACTCTATAAAGTTTTGGTAATCACATCAAATGTAAATTGCATAGAGAACTTTGGCCTGCTAGTGTCTATGTATACATATCTAACAATTCTAATAGTCTTAAATAATGATTAGCAATACAATTTATATAGCTGCAGTACTTAAAATCTTTCCAACAATTAATGGTATTGCTGGACTGGATACTCCTCAGAATAATATCCTAAATTATTTAAATTATCCATGCATTAATCTATACATCTGTCTTCAAGTGGAGTATAATACTCACAACCACGTTTTTCAAAGTGTGTGTTCGTTACACCAGTCATAAATCCCTCTGGATTTCCTGCTTAGAAAAGAAAAGAGGAAGGAAGGGTCTTATTGAAATAATTCCCATCCACAATAATGGATGAGTACTCATACCTACACCACACGTTTGCTCGCTCTCTCTTCAAAGAAAAATAAATAAATTAAGTCCTAATGCTGTTATAAATAACGTCGCTCCCGTATACTTTCAGAAAAGTTAAAAGTTCTGTAGGATATTAGCTTATAAGCACATAGTCTATTATCAATGATCATAATCATCTCTATCTTGATTGAAGGGTTCATTCAAATACAACTCTGTGGTAGTAACAGTAGTAACAGTCTCTGTATTGTATCTCCATACAATTGTTTTTAGTGTTAGGTTCCTTTAAGCTCTGGCCTCTGACCTTTTCATTTCATTGCAAGCTCATGGATCTAGGTGTCCTTCTTCTGCAGCCTTTGCAACGGCTGTATCAGAGTCAGCGGTACTTGCCAAGGACCATCCTATGCGATCTGTAATGGAACCAAAACATAAGCAACTTCTCACCATAACACCGTCTTCACTCTCTTTAGTGATTGTCCTGTGCCGGACTGTGTGTTTTCGTGTTGGTTAAATACCTTTCCAAGGTTCTTGCAGCTTTTGATATTCTTGTAACTGTTTAAATAATTTGTGTGACACATTTGAATCATCAAATCATTTTGTAGTTTTGAATCAGTCTCTGGATAATATATCTTTGCTGGATAACATATCTTTGCTGGATTCCAAAAAGAATAACAAAAAATGATATAGAAGAGAGACAAAGCAGAGGCTTAGGTGTAATTCTACCACTATTGAACCAACGATTGTACCATGCCATGATTCAAATTCTGCCTTTCCTGTCTCTTTTGTAGATTAATAATGCTTAATTCTTTAAACTTTCCTTGTCACATTATGACTTTTTATTCTCAACATTACACATATTAAACACAAAATATTTTTCAAACTCCTATAAACTCTTTCTATCAGTAAAGAAACTTTACTGTCTTTTGAAACAATAGCTCACACCTCTGGCCTTATTATTCATTTCTCAAATAACCCCTTAACACCTGTTACACATACTATAGTTCCTTTTTTAGCATTAAACTATGTTGTATTAAAACAATGTTGTTTTTAATCAACCCAATCATCTGCAGTAAACATGCTATAGCTTTCTTTATCACCATCACGATCCCTCTTATTATCACATAATTTGTTATTTTGGTCCCATGCCAAAACACAATGTACACTTCTCCATTAAACTTCATCCCACTATAGAAAGCTTGTGAATCTATTTCATGTTAGTTACCCTTAGACTTGCATAACTCATGAAAATTTCCCCTTAATGAAAATTGGCAACAACACTTTATTATTAATAATACTAATTCACTAATTCACCATCCCATTATCCCCTATGGATGCTCGAGAATTTTTTTTTTTCTTCTGTTAATCAGTTTTTTTCAATTCCTTTAAATGCAATGTAAAATGCGATGTAATCATTATAATTGTCTTACTTATCCACATTATATTCCTTATACTCCCCACTTTTGGGGGTGAGGAAGACAAGTATGCAGCCTTATCTAAGTTGTGGTGGATCCTGTGAATCATCAGCAGGAAACACTCTGAGCTGGGCATCACTGTGCCACCAGAGGAAACCCTACCAGGATAGGTTCTTGGACAGGGGAATCGGGTGACGAGGATCAGTGAAGCAAGTAAAAGGACTGATACGCTGAATAAATCATTTGTGGTGGTGCCTAGGCTATTTTCAGCCTCGGACCCATGTTGCTTCTTTAAGCTAGCCCACCGCAATCCCATTATATGGTGAGAGATTTACATCTATTGCACGGTCACTTTAACTGGTCCAGATTCACCCATGCACTTTATGTATGTAGTATGTCAGTGAGTTTATGTGTCCTAATAAACACATTTTTCATGGAACAAATCATTTGTTACAATTTCCCTGTTGGTTCATATATCCCCTATTGAGTGAAGGGATATATCTTTAAACCTGAAATCCCTCCGTAAGCTACACTATTGCTATATTATATCTAAGTTGTATACTGTCAGAGGTAAAATGTACACATCATATAAAATCTACTGCTTAACCTCAGTATTAAACATATACTCAGTATTAAACATATATGTTCTTGCTTATTCATAAGTGGATGGTTTGGCTCTGACTGTGTATTCATAATGTTTTATTTATGATAAAGTGTAATATTGTATTACCTTCTATAATTTCTTTGGTTATGAACTTGAATGTATGCATATAGCATTTCAAAAAAAAATTTACTGTATTTAGAGATTTATCATCTGGTCATACATATCTATCTATCTATCAATAAATGTATACCAAGGCTCCACCCTCTAAGGGTTTTAACTATCTTTGGCCTAGCGCCAAATAATGATCTAGGTAGTTAACTATGTCAGCACACCGTTGACTTTTGTCTTGCGACACCTTGTGGTCTTTTCTGTAAGAAAACACAACTGTTTAGTATCTGACACCAATACTTCAAATAATTTATAGCACAAAGGTATATCATCCACATACTGGGTACATTTCTTTACTTATCTCAACATATCATTCAGACTGGCCAGTCCACACAAACTCCACGTTTTTCATGCACACTCATTATTTGCTTCCAAGCAAACTTTTCTTGGACTGTGTCCATCCTATGGAATGCCTTGGCACATATACATATTCACTGAAAAATCACTTACAAACTTAACAACGCTCCTATTTTTATCTGTGCTTTTGTATACGATTATATCCCCACACTTCCTGGCTACGGAACCTGGTTCATCACTGCATATTGTGCAGTCCACTAAGAACTTTTGCAATGTATTATATCGATGCCTATACAATGAGATGGATTTTAGCAAGCATAATTTTTTTTTTTTTTTACCTCACGAACCCAGGGTAAGTGATATATAGATATGCTATGCATCCAACTTAATCTGTTCCTACTTTATTCTTCCTGGAATCCTTAGAAATACCTAATCCGTGATGTAGTATGATTTTACACTGTAACTTTTACATTAGGTTTCTTCCAAATAACTTTGAAGAATTGTCTAAAAGTATGTTAATACTGGAATCGTAGTGATTAATTGCTTGTCGCAATCTTTGATTTACAGCATATACATTAAAGAATGCGTATTCCTTTATCTTTCCCTATGATTTTAGCTGCTGCTTCGAAAACTCTTTTTCCCCCATATAGCTCACCAGAGTTAGGGCGTTGTCTTCTTGACTGTCTGCCAGATGCAGATCTGTTAGCTTTAACGCTGTTAGCGTATCTCTAGCCCATATCTGTTGCTGGGATTTTTATTTTATTTTTTTTCTGATAACAATTATGCTGTAGAAAGAAATTGGCAGCATTTTCTACAGGTTATCTGGTAAAGATATTAGTTTTTATATTAAAACTAGAGTAGATAGTTTGTATAACAAACATTTCTAGAGTATTGCTTATGCAGAGGTTCCCAAACTGTGTGCCGTAGCTACCTGGGGTGCCTAGGACACTTGCAGGGGTTCCCTGGGTTGGTGGTCTAGGACCAATTCAAATTATCCAGTGCTGGTGGCTGCCAGTCACAAAATATGTGGCCAAACAGAAGCAAATATCCCTCACCACACAACTGACTCTAAGGATGACATATAAACGCCATCTACTTAATGTAATATCTATTTTTACATTTCTCAATAATACATTTTTTCCTAGGGGTGCCGTGAAAAAAAAAATTCTGATATTCTAGGGCCACATGATTAAAGAAAATTTTTTGGAAACCACTGACTTATGCTTATTATGATCCATCTTATTAGATGAAAAAAATCAAAGCTCACTGAACACTTTTTTTTTTTTCTTTACTGCGTCATGGCTTACACTGCTGCTGGAAAGGAGGGGGCACGTTTCTGCGCTGTTACAGCTCTCCGTGCTCTCTCTGCTTCACAGCATTGGAAACTGAAGGGGTTTTCTTTTCTTTTTTTTTTTTCTGGCAGACCTTCTCACAATATATTGCATTAAAGAATATTTACGTATTAAACACTACCATATGGAAACTTCACTTCATAGTTAGATAGTAACATTAGATAAACACATATTTTTAACTACAGATCTGCCAAAAGCCATTTGAACACGGACATCAACTCTTCTGTTTCCTCCGTTCACAAATAAATATATATATATATATATATATATATATATGGAAAACAAAAGGTGAGAATAGGCGCCTCCTAGTGTAATATTATATATATAATGTGACCATCACCCTTGATATCACCCTGTAAAGTGGAACTGTACCGTGTATGGTGGAATTCCAACCACCTTTAGAATAGCATAAAGTCACAATTTGAGCGGCGTCATCAGTGATCTCAATGATCTCCTGTTAATCTTCCTTCATCTTGTTACTCATTTGGTCAGAAAAAGAGTAAAAAAGACCAATAGTGTAATACTATTTACACAAACAATATACATTTATTTGGAACTAGTCCGACAGTAAAAACATTGCCCGTACCATATAATAAAATAAAAACAGCTTATCTGTGTTTTAAGTCGTCCATACGAGTGAACACTCAACGCGTTTCGTCCTACGCCAACAGCCTGGACTTCCTCAGGAGTGTAATACTAGTGAGTGTATGGACACATATTTATACCCCTCTTAATTAATTTAATTGCACATGTAATTGCTGTTCCTCCCGGTTTTCCGGAAGTGACATCACTTCCGTCCGGAAATGTATTTTTTATTCTTTATATTTATACTTATTTTAAGGTGCATCATGCACCAGACAAATGACTCTCAGGTTTATGTACTCGGCAAGGAGTGTTCCATGCATTAGGAGCGGTTGTCACGCTTCTGTCCGCCGCGACCGCCGGAAGTCACGGCTAGACAGGAGCAATGACGTCCGCCCTTTCTCAAACTGGCCTCATAGAACCCAGTGCGCATGCGCCTGCCAGGCCGGTCACAGTGCCGCCCGTCAGCGCAGCGTCTGGGTTCCTTCAGTCAGTCAGATTGGTCTGTTGTACGGCGCCATTTTATTGGAGACTACGTACTATTCCAACACCTAATATGTTGACAATATAGGACAGGGGTTATAAACATGTGTCCCATGCTACCAATTGAACAAAGGGAAATTCAATATTATGGAATGAAAAAATATTTTCATTATTCTCTGTGAACGGGATGTCACAGTTTAAGAAGGTGCAGTGTTCAAAAGTGCTTATGCAAACTATAAATAATTATTTAAATAAATACATAAATGAAGTGCACGATTTGACTATGTCAAAAGAGTGCTAGTGCATATAGATTTGTGCAATTTTAAATTAGTTATCCAAAGTGCTAGCAGCATACTGTGCAGATTAATAATACATTTTAAAGTGACAGTGCAAATTTGGAATGGAATTATCTGTATGAAAAATTATAAATATGATATATACATGAAAAAATTTTAGGATATTAAAAAAAAATAAAAAAATTGTGTACATATTACTTTTTATAAAAAGGGTGCAATTTCGTAATTGTCATTGAGACCTCTGGGGGCCAAAGTTTTTAATTCATAAATCCAATGCATTTCCCGCTGTGAAAGTTTTTTCTCCCGATCGCCACCTCTTCGTCCCATATGGACTATTTCAAGCGTTCTGATTGTGAGACCTTTAGGGTCGGATCCATGACATAGTTTAAAGTGCTTAGGTACCGAATGATGTTCCTGTTTATTTTTTATGCTTCTAATATGCTCTTGAATACGTAATTTTAGCTGTCTTCTAGTTTTCCCTATGTACCTAAGTCCACAAGGGCATTCAAGCATATATACTACCCAGGACGTATTACATGTTGCTCGATCTTTTGAAAGGTATGTTTTGGAACCATCTGTATTAGAGAAAGATTTTGTATTGGGGTTCACAAATTGACAAATATTACAATGTTGGCATTTAACAAGTCCCTTTCTATCCAAAAAAATATTTTTATCTTTTTCATGTTGGACAGGAAGCAGCATGCTTGGTGCAAGATGGTCTTTTAAGTTCTTTGCTTTTCTAAAAACCACCTGTGGTTTGTCTGGTAAAATTGAGCTTAAAACAGTATCTGTGTGTAAAATCCCCCAGTGTTTATTTAAAATACTCCGAATCTTTTTGTCCTGACAGCTAAAAGATGTGATAAAATTCAGTCCCTGGTTCTGTTCGTCTTTGACCCTATATTTCAGAAGATCCTGTCGGTTTGTAGCATGAGTCCTGATTTGTGCTTCTTCCACTAGAGTCTTGGGGTAACCCCTCTCTAAAAAGCGTTCTCCATATAGAGTTAGTTGTTCCTCCGTATCTTCCAATTTCGTACAGTTTCTTTTTATTCTGCAAAATTGTGAGTATGGAGTATTCGTCTTCCATTTGGTTGCATGTCCACTTTTGTAGTGTATATATGAATTGGTGTCCACCTGTTTAATATAATTTTTTGTTATGACTTCCGTGTCTTTACTGCTTAAAATCAAGTCTAAATATTCTATTTCTGTTGCACTCATTTTGTAGGTAAAGGATAAGTTGTAGTCATTCCTTTCCAAATGCGACATAAAATCACTAAAAATTTCCCTAGTCCCATCCCAAACTAGAAGTATGTCGTCTATATAACGTTTGTATACAACGATATGTTTAAAGTAAGGATTATTACTGTATACATGGTTCTGTTCCCAGCTCCCCATATGCAAGTTAGCGAAGCTGGGTGACAATTACGAAATTGCACCCTTTTTATAAAAAGTAATATGTACACAATTTTTTAATATCCTAAAATTAATTTTTTTTTAATATCCTAAAATTTTTTCATGTATATATCATATTTATAATTTTTCATACAGATAATTCCATTCCAAATTTGCACTGTCACTTTAAAATGTATTATTAATCTGCACAGTATGCTGCTAGCACTTTGGATAACTAATTTAAAATTGCACAAATCTATATGCACTAGCACTCTTTTGACATAGTCAAATCGTGCACTTCATTTATGTATTTATTTAAATAATTATTTATAGTTTGCATAAGCACTTTTGAACACTGCACCTTCTTAAACTGTGACATCCCGTTCACAGAGAATAATGAAAATATTTTTTCATTCCATAATATTGAATTTCCCTTTGTTCAATTGGTAGCATGGGACACATGTTTATAACCCCTGTCCTATATTGTCAACATATTAGGTGTTGGAATAGTACGTAGTCTCCAATAAAATGGCGCCGTACAACAGACCAATCTGACTGACTGAAGGAACCCAGACGCTGCGCTGACGGGCGGCACTGTGACCGGCCTGGCAGGCGCATGCGCACTGGGTTCTATGAGGCCAGTTTGAGAAAGGGCGGACGTCATTGCTCCTGTCTAGCCGTGACTTCCGGCGGTCGCGGCGGACAGAAGCGTGACAACCGCTCCTAATGCATGGAACACTCCTTGCCGAGTACATAAACCTGAGAGTCATTTGTCTGGTGCATGATGCACCTTAAAATAAGTATAAATATAAAGAATAAAAAATACATTTCCGGACGGAAGTGATGTCACTTCCGGAAAACCGGGAGGAACAGCAATTACATGTGCAATTAAATTAATCAAGAGGGGTATAAATATGTGTCCATACACTCACTAGTATTACACTCCTGAGGAAGTCCAGGCTGTTGGCGTAGGACGAAACGCGTTGAGTGTTCACTCGTATGGACGACTTAAAACACAGATAAGCTGTTTTTATTTTATTATATGGTACGGGCAATGTTTTTACTGTCGGACTAGTTCCAAATAAATGTATATTGTTTGTGTAAATAGTATTACACTATTGGTCTTTTTTACTCTTTTTCTGACCAAATGAGTAACAAGATGAAGGAAGATTAACAGGAGATCATTGAGATCACTGATGACGCCGCTCAAATTGTGACTTTATGCTATTCTAAAGGTGGTTGGAATTCCACCATACACGGTACAGTTCCACTTTACAGGGTGATATCAAGGGTGATGGTCACATTATATATATAATATTACACTAGGAGGCGCCTATTCTCACCTTTTGTTTTCCAGATTTACTATTGGTGGGCTTGAACAGCCAACCACTGGAGAAAAGGGCTGCCACCCCACGAAATATAATACTGGGGGAGTATACTCTAGATATAAGAAAATTGACCATAGGAAAAAAGGATAAGTCATCCTAAGAAGGGTTTAGCGCCATTTACCACCACCAACTTTCTATATATATATATATATATATATATATATAAACCTTATTATTTCAAAACTTGTAACCATGCCAATCACAGACAGAAGGTTTCCATTAGACACAGATCTGAGAATATACTTAACTGAACATTATGTTCCACACACAAAACCATAACACAAAAATTTAAATACAGTTTGCAAACTTCAATTTCCTGCAGATTTCAACAGTTTTGCCGATTTCAAAATACGCTTAGTATTGGTTGATCAGGCCAATATTATACAGCATGATTGAAATGCAAAACATAAACTGTACCCTTTGTCACAGTACTATACAAAATTTGTGCTTCTATGGAATATTTCTTCCATACATGATATGCACACTTAGGGTTAATCCTCCCTGCCCTTCCCATACGCTGGAAAAATTCGCAATCCCTGCAATTTTTCACACACGCGACACGTCTGTCAACTGGGAAGCTGCAGTAGATCCTCTTATCACAGACTACTATCACAAAGCAACATGCCATGTTATGCTTAAAACAACCAGCAGCTCTTAGCAGCTCAGTATTGCAATATATAGTTACACTCAAATACATGTAATCCCTATAACCTCGGGTTGTTCACTCTATTTATTTAAAGTACTCTTCTTACACATGTGTAGCTGACTAACAAGGGGAGGTGGTCTATGTGCTTTATACTTTATTTGGCTCTTGGTCCAAAGTACTTATTCACGCAATCATTCATAGAGTGAAAAACACAGGTCACTGTTTCTTTGCTCAAATCTTTGAATTAATTTTGGTATTCTTATTTACATGCAACAGCATCTGTCAATCATCATTTCCGAGTTACTTGGTCCTTCAACCGATTTGGACATAATTTTGGTATTAATTTTACAAACAAACAACAACAAACAGGTCCCTGAGTTATTTTACTAGTTTTATCAATATCTCCACTCCTATTCTCATATTATAAAAAAATACAATCACACAGACAGCTGGCAGGTATAGAAACAGCATGTACTGGAATACAGCACATACCATGGTATTCTATACTTACCAGTGCTGTAATGACTTGGGATGTTCCTTCCATCATCAGCTGCTGGCTGGCTGGCACACCCCTTTGAGAATTTGATGAAGAGATCGAGATCTATAGTTCCAAGGACATAGCCCCCATCTGTTGAATTCTCTTTTTTGTGAGGTTAACTAAATTAACCATCTTGTTGCTGTTTGGGTTGTTAGGTAAAAGAATGAATTGAAAATGGATTTATAAAAATCAATTATTATTTATTCAAAGGGCCACGCCCGTATACAGGGGAGAGGTAGCATTCTCTCGTCCTGTGTCAAATCATTTAACAACAACATACACGTATCAACAATGAGTTTTATATAATACACAGTTACGCCCCTTTTGTATATTCCTCCCATATGATTTCATACCTCAGGAATACAATGTTAGGCAATAGAGTTATGCAATATTGGGACAATTGTCAAGAATACTAAAAAGATACTCGTGATATTCAACTGTGTCCATATTAGGAATTACATCTGTACTCTATGAGCTTTTAGAAAGTGCGTATGTGGAATTAATACTTAGCCAACAAAGTTGTTTTTCTCTCAGGGTGTGTATAAAGTTCAAGATGAATTTGCTATATCATCTAGCTAGAATCAAAATGGATTCTGTTATGCTTTCATATTATACTAGTGAATATGAGAACCCTTTGCTTATTGGATGTATACATAATATGCGTACTATCTCGTAGTGCACACACATAACTGTTAGGCCTTCAGCAGGTTGCCTCAGTCCCAGTATTCGACAGCGGGCTGCGCTATAGCACTTAGAAGTCTGACAGTGTGCCATGGCAAGAGCTGCGCTGATTCTGGGACTGCTGGGCATTGTCTCCTCTGTAAAGCCGCCTACCTC
This sequence comes from Pseudophryne corroboree, assembly GCF_028390025.1. Taxonomy (NCBI): domain Eukaryota; kingdom Metazoa; phylum Chordata; class Amphibia; order Anura; family Myobatrachidae; genus Pseudophryne; species Pseudophryne corroboree. Next base: position 328,836,307 of record NC_086448.1, read on the forward strand.
ATCAGCGCTGTGCATTTACAGGACACTTAAGTATTCTACATGCCGTTTAGACAGTGTTAGTTAAGTAAAAGTGCATAACTACAGGGATATTTAGTAAAAGTAACCTGTGATATACATCCAGTATTTACTGTACATTGTTATATCTGTATACATACATAGCTTTACTTAGTATTGCTAGTCCAGTACAGTTTTATTTTTGTTTGTAATAATTTCTGCATTGTACATGTGACTGTGTGTGACGATAGCTGCGGTGTGGTTCCTATTCTGTGTATCTCACACACATGGCTACCCCTATATTCTGTACCCTGAGGGGGGCTAAATGCGCTAGGGTCCTATATATATATATATATATACACACATATGGCTACCCCTATATTCTGTACCCTGATGGGGGCTAAATGCGCTAGGGTCCTATATATATATATACACATACATATATATATACACATACATATATATATACACATACATATATATATATATACACATACATATACATACACAGATGGGTCCACGGTTATCTTGACTAGTTTTCTGCGCCTAGGCACAACATGATTTATTAGCATAAACCCATCATCTATTGTTCTCAGCTGCAATACAATACAGAGAACAATACAGCAGGGGATTAAATTATTACAGCAGGGGATTAAGTACGACTGGCCACACTCTGGACTCTGAGAGAACCACCAGCTGCTCATCTAGTTTCTTCCGTTGTGAAGAAGTTATCATCTGAGGCTGCATATTAGTCTTCTCCACATAGAGCCAAAGCTTATTTAATTTGATTATGTGGCCGGTCATTTTATCATGCTCTATATATGGCCCCCTTCTAACGCGGAATTCAATCAACAGATTATCCGCTTTTTCACCAATTTTGGGTTTTATACCTTTTTATCGTTCCATTATGAGATATATGTCCTTTCAGGACATTTTCTAAACAAGTTGGCATTTTATAAATACCCCTGAAGTAGTCCCAGATTGGGACGAAGCGCGTTGGATTTCTTCAAGTACTGCCTCCACCTGCTGCCCTATATAGTTCAGTCAATAACATTGAACCAACATTGGATGTACATTGTTCATCGTTTATTTGCACAAATTGTATTGCCTGAAAATCCAGAAAGAACTGTTTTTTATGTGAAGGGATAAAATCCCCTGTTTTTATGTATTAAACATTGAAATTCTGAATTATTGTTTTTATTTATATGGTTGTGGATGACAGTTTTGTTATGCTCTAGCGCACCCAGAATCCCCCTTTTTTCTTTTTCTTTATAATTGAACCTCACCTAACAGGAGGTTCCTTCTGGTGTGCAGCTCGGTTTATATATACACAGCGCCATAGGGTCAAACCCCCCCTTTTGTATGTATATATATATATATATATACACACATACAGATATACAGATGGGTCCACGTTTATCTTGACCTTTAATAGGATTAACTGAGACTGGCTAGTCGTACTTAATCCCCTGCTGTAATAATTTTATCTCCTGCTGTATTGTTCTCTGTATTGTATTGCAGCTGAGAACAATAGATGATGGGTTTATGCTAATAAGTCATTTTGCGCCTAGGCGCAGAAAACTAGTCAAGATAACCGTGGACCCACCTGTGTATGTATATGTATGTGTGTATATATATATATATATATATATACTGCTCAAAAAAATAAAGGGAACACTTAACACAATGTAACTCCAAGTCAATCACACGTCTGTGAAATCAAACTGTCCACTTAGGAAGCAACACTGATTGACAATCAATTTCACATGCTGTTGTGCAAATGGAATAGACAACAGGTGGAAATTATAGGCAATTAGCAAGACACCCCCAATAAAGGAGTTGTTCTGCAGGTGGTGACCACAGACCACTTCTCAGCTCCTATGCTTTCTGGCTGATGTTTTGGTCACTTTTGAAAGCTGGCGGTGCTTTCACTCTAGTGGTAGCATGAGATGGAGTCTACAACCCACACAAGTGGCTCAGGTAGTGCAGCTCATCCAGGATGGCACATCAATGCGAGCTGTGGCAAGAAGGTTTGCTGTGTCTGTCAGCGTAGTGTCCAGAGCATGGAGGCACTACCAGGAGACAGGCCAGTACATCAGGAGATGTGGAGGAGGCCGTAGGAGGGCAACAACCCAGCAGCAGGACCGCTATCTCCACCTTTGTGCAAGGAGGAACAGGAGGAGCACTGCCAGAGCCCTGCAAAATTACTTCCAGCAAGCCACAAATGTGCATGTGTCTACTCAAACGATCAGAAACAGACTCCGTGAGGGTAGTATGAGGGCCCGACGTCCACAGGTGGGGCTTGTGCTTACAGCCCAACACCATGCAGGTTGTTTGGCATTTGCCAGAGAACACCAAGATTGACAAATTCGCCACTGGCACCCTGTGCTCTTCACAGATGAAAGCAGGTTCTCACTGAGCACATGTGACAGTCGTGACAGAGTCTAGAGACGCCAAGGAGAATGTTCTGCTGCCTGCAACATCCTCCAGCATGACCGGTTTGGCAGTGGGTCAGTAATGGTGTGGGGTGGCATTTCTTTGGGGGGCCGCACAGCCCTCCATGTGCTCGCCAGAGGTAGCCTGACTGCCATTAGGTACCGAGATGAGATCCTCAGACCCCTTGTGAGACCATATGCTGGTGCGGTTGGTTCTGGGTTCCTCCTAATGCAAGACAATGCTAGACCTCATGTGGCTGGAGTGTGTCAGCAGTTCCTGCAAGACGAAGGCATTGATGCTATGGACTGGCCCGCCCGTTCCCCAGACCTGAATCCAATTGAGCACATCTGGGACATAATGTCTCACTCCATCCACCAACGCCACGTTGCACCACAGACTGTCCAGGAGTTGGTGGATGCTTTAGTCCAGGTCTGGGAGGAGATCCCTTAGGAGACCATCCGCCACCTTATCAGGGGCATGCCGAGGCGTTGTAGGGAGGTCATACAGGCACGTGGAGGCCACACACACTACTGAGCCTCATTTTGACTTGTTTTAAGGACATTACATCAAAGTTGGATCAGCCTGTAGTGTGTTTTTCCACTTTAATTTTGAGTGTGATTCCAAATCCAGACCTCCATGGGTTAATAAATTTGATTTACATTGATAACTTTTGTGTGATTTTGTTGTCAGCATATTCAACTATGTAAAGACAACGTATTTAATAAGGATATTTCATTCATTCAGATCTAGGATGTGTTATTTTAGTGTTCCCTTTATTTTTTTTGAGCAGTATGTTTATATATATATATATATATATATATATATATATATAAAATAGTGTTTCACAGGATATACTACCTTGGTATTTTTCTCTGTGTATTTCAGTCACAATATACCACTTAAATTTCTCTGTTTGTGCTCTGCATTTGCAGTCGCACTGCACAGGTTTTTTTTTTTCAGGTACTGTGTCTGGCTATATTGTACTGTTACGCCCTAAGGCTACATACCCACATAATGTATGCTACACAGGCCGGGAGATCCGTGGCGGATACTGCGTCATGCAGTGCTGACGCCGCTGATGCACCGGAGGAAAATAGTCCAGCTGAGGGTCCAGGTACATGGGGTTCAGTACCCCTCAGTCAGCCTGCATCACCGGTGGTACACCAAGACCCACCCTGGGCTGCTTTTTCTAATTTGTTGACTACGCTAGTAACAAGATTTAAGCCCCCTGTGGGACCTCCTGTGCCATTGCAACCACATATTGTCCCTGCAGTTAATCGGTCATGGGCAGATGCTTTGTTAACTCAGTTACAGCAATTAAATCAGTCTTTGGTTAAACAAAAACCTAACCTTCGCCCTCCTAGGAGCAAAGGGTCATCTAAGCAGGCCATTTCTTCCTCACAATCCACGCATGTTACAGATACTTAATCCGATGAAGGTGACATATACACTGATGCCTCAGATACTGATGCAGATACTTCTGATGGGGAATCTATTTCACATGTGGATGTTCCTGACCTCTTGGAGGCTATCAAACTGATTCTTCAGATTGATTATGAATCTGAACCTCCAGATACGTCTTAAGAATCCTGATAAATTCAAACTCGGAATGTCACTAAATTAGTTTTGCCCCATACTGACCATTTAGTTGACATACGTCAGGACTTCTGGGAGTATCCAGGAAGGAAATTATTCCTGTCTAAGAATATGCTAGCTCATTATCCCCTCGCTGCAGAGTTAAGTAAAAATTGGGAAATGCTGCCGCCGGTGGACTCGCGTGTCGCGCGTCTGGTGGTGTCCTCTATTCTGCCTGTCACTACCGTCACTTCTCTGAAGGAACCGACGGATAAGCGTGTGGAGGGTTGCTTGAAGTCTATTTACACCCTTGCAGGTGCTGTGCATAGACCCACTATAGCGACTGTTTGGGCTGAGAAGGCTATTGAAGCCTGGGTTCAAGAAGTTGTAGCGGAGCTACCTTCTAATTTTTCTGCTAATGCCAGACAGTGTCTTTCATATATTATCACAGCCTCTCATTATATTCAGGAGGCGGCCTCTGATGCCGGTGTCCTGGTGACCAAAGCGTCTATTACGTCCATTCTGGCTCGCTGGATTCTGTGGTTGCTGTCCTGGTCTGTGGATCTGGACACTAAAAAGACTGTGGAGGTTATCCCTTTTAAGGGAGACATCCTGTTTGGGACAGATCTGAACTAGATTGTTGCTGACTTAGTGTCTACTAAAACTGCATGTCTGCCGAGTACTAATCCTTCGGTTCAGAAGGCTAAGAGTACCACCTTTCGTTCCTTTCGACCTCCAAGTAAAGCAAAGGGTCAGGCATACCCGAAACAGGCTCGCACTTCCAAAATCTCTAAGACCAAACCTAAACGTTCCTGGGCTGCCCGTCAGCCTGCTTCCAAACCAGTCAAGCCTGCTGCATGACGGGGTGGGCCTCCCTCTGGGAGATCCCAGGATGGGAGGCTGACTTCTACGGTTTGCCCAGGTATAGTTACAGACCACCTCAGACGCCTGTGTAAGAGAAGTCGTCACTCACGGATACGCCATCTCTTTCAAGAAGCGTCCCCCTCACCAGTTTTACTCGACAAATATCCCTTCGGATCCGGTAAAAGCAAAAACTCTCTATTTGGTGGTACAATCCCTCCTGGATACAGGAGTGGTAGTGCTGGTGCCTCTGGCTCAGAGAGGCAGGGGGTACTATTCAACGCTGTTCCTAGTTCCGAAACTGGTTCCTCCCGGCCCATTCTCAGCCTCAAGTCTTTGAACAAGTTTGTGAAGGTTTCCAAGTTCCGTATGGAAACCCTTCACTCTATTGTTCTGGCCTTGGAGCCCATAGACTATATGGTATCCCTGGACATACAGGATGCTTTCCTACATATACCTATTGCCTTATCGTATCAGCAATACCTGTGGTTTGCTATTGGCAACCTACATTATCAATTCCAGGCCTTGCCTTTTGGACTGACCACGGCTCCGCGAATCTTCACCAAGGTTTTTGCGGTTATGATGGTTCTACTCCGCTTTCAGGGTATCAGTATCCTGCCGTATCTGGATGACTTTTTGATCCTTGCGAACTCCCCAGAGGTTCTCCTCCGTCATCTGGAACTGACGGTCCAGTTCCTGCAAGCCCACGGGTGGCTCATAAACTGGAAGAAATCCTCCCTGGTCCCTGCTCAGAGCATGGTGCATCTGGGGGCATTGTTGGGTACACACAACCAATAGCTGTTCATGTCCCAAGAGAAGGTCCTGAAACTTCAGGACAGGATAAGATGCTTCCTTTCTGGTCCGCGAGTGTCGATACACTCGGTGATGCAAGTACTAGGCCTCATGGTGTCGGCTTTTGACATGGTAAAGTATGCTCAATTTCACTCTCGCCCTCTTCAGAAGCTAATCCTTGCTAAGTTGGACGTCCTGCCTCACCGGATCAGGTCTCAAATGATTTCCTTGATTCTGGAAGTACGTCTGTCACTGGGCTGGTGGCTACAGGACCAACAATTGAGCAGGGGTTGTCCCTTCTGGATCTCCAACTGGGTCCTCCTAACGACGGATGCCTGCGGGGTTGTGGCGCGGTGTTGGAGCAACACTTTCTTCAGGGTCGGTGGACCAGGGAGAAATCTCTGCTCCCGATAAATATTCTGGAATTGTGGACAGTGTTCAATGCTTTGAAACTGGCCCTGCCTCTGGTACAGAATAGGCATGTTCAAATACAGTCGGACAAAGTCACCACGGTGGCGTACATAAATCATCAAGGCGGCACTCAAAGCCTCATGGGATTGTTGAAAGTGTCAAAGATTCTTCAATGGGTGGAACGCCATCTGCCAGCTATAGCGGCAGTGTTCATTCCGGGAGTCCTCAACTGGGAAGCAAAACAAAAATTAAGTCTATGTAAAAATGTGTGGGTGGCATACCAAACAAATGTGTATGTACTTACCAGATCCAGACTCTCCTGGGCATCCTCTTCTACTACAAGAACTGGAGACACTGGATCCAGAGCGTCCCATGACCTTACCCGCGGCTCTAGCTCCAAAATGAACTTCAATTGGTCATGGTACCACAGCATCTGCTTATAGACCTCATCAGTTCCGGATCGCTGCGATTCCTGCACCTTCTTGTGTCCCTTGACAAAGACTTCACCCAAGGCACATCAGCAACAGAGTTTCTGCCTCTACTGTACTGGATAAGCTACTGATAAGCCTGATTTCTCTTTGTTCTGTTGGCATAGTCCGGACTTCTGACACGCCACAGGCACTCGTTCTCATGGTAGAGATCGATGAACCCTGACCAGAATTAGCGGTGCTCGTCAGTTGTCATTTCTGGTTGAAAATAAAATAACACAATTATCCTACAAAATACAACTGTCACATACAAAAACCCTACAAATACTATTAATTAATATTAAACAACATTATCACATTAAAATACTACACAGCACCCCAAAAATGCATCACTTAATGTATATCCCCCCAAAAAAGGGGTGTGGCCAACTGCCACATGGGGCAAAGCCAATTACAATGTGGGTGTGATACACATATGGGGGGGGGGCAGATACACATATGACCCCAATAGTGCCAGATACACACAAGCTCCCACACTCCCAGATACACAAATGCCCCGCAGTGCCAGAAACACACATTGCCCCCTGTGCCAGATACAGAAATGCTCCACGGTGCCAGAAACACAAATGCCTCCCAGTGTCAAATACACAAATGCCCCACAGTGCCAGATAAATGCCTTGCGGTGCCAGGTACAGAATTGCCCCCCAGTGCCAGAAACACAAATGCCCCCCAGTGCCAGAAACGCACATTGCCCCGTGTGCCAGATACAGAAATGTCCACCCGTGCTAGAAACACAAATACCCCCCAGTGCCAGAAACACACATTGCCCCCCGTGCCAGAAACACACATTGCCCCCCGGTGCCAGATCCAGATATGCCCCCCAGTGCCAGAAACACAAATGCCCCACAGTGCCAGAAACACACATTGCACCCTGTGCCAGATCCAGAAATTCCCCACGGTGCTAGATACAGAAATGCCCCCCAGTGCCAGAAACACACATTGCACCCTGTGCCAGACACAGAAATGCCCCACGGTGCCAGATACACAAGTGCCCCCCAGTGTCAAATGCACAAATGCCCCCAGTGCCAGAAACGCACATTGCCCCCCCTGTGCCAGTTACAGAAATGCCCCCTGTGCCAGATACAGAAATGCTCCACGGTGCCAGATACAGAAATGCTCCGCGGTGCCAGAAACACAAATGCCCCCCAGTGCCAGAAACACAAATGCCCCCAGTGCCAGAAACACACATTCATTACCCCCTGTGCCAGATACAGAAATGCCCCACGGTGTCAGAAACACAAATGCCCCCCAGTGTCAGATACAGAAATGCCCCACGGTGCCAAATACAGAAATGCCCCCAGTGCCAGAAACACACATTGCACCTTGTGCCAGATACAGAAATGCCCCATGGTGCCAGAAACACAAATGCCCCGCGGTGCCAGATACAGAAATGCCTTACGGTGCCAGATACAGAAAGGTCCCACGGTGCCAGATACACACATTGCCCTTTGTGCCAGAAACCCACAATGCCCCCAGTGCCAGAAACCCACAATGCCCCCAGTGCCAGAAACCCACAATGCCCCCAGTGCTAGAAACACAAATGTCCCCTGTGCCAGAAACACAAATGCCCCCTGTGCCAGGTACAGAAATGCCCCACTGTGCCAGAAACACAAATGCCCCAGTACCAGAAACACACTTTTCCCTCCTGTGACAGATACAGAAATGCCCCCCAGTGGCAGAAACACAATGCCCCCAGTGCCAGAAACACATTGCCCCCTGCGCCAGATACAGAAATGCCCCACTGTGCTAGAAACACAAATGCCCCCCTCCCCAGTGCCAGATACAGAAATGCCCCCCAGTGCTAGATACAGAAATTCCCCCCAGTGCCAAAAACACGTTGCCCCCCAGTGCCAAAAACACGTTGCCCCTCAGTGCCAAAAACACGTTGCCCCCCAGTGCCAGATACATTGCCTCCCAGTGCTGCCCCCCCGCCCCGCTACTGATACTTACCATTTTTCCTGACGTTTTCTGCTGCCCGCTGCTCCACGTGTAGCTTTCTCAGCCGCCGCGCAGTGAATGAAGAAAATGGACGGCAGGGAGTGGCTCTGATGACGCAGATCGGTATCGCAGGCTACTGGAAACACTTGTGATATGCACTAGATAGTACACCGATATAGCAAGGATTGACTTGCCTGCACAGTCTGTCTTCTCCTGCGATACCGACCATCGGGATCGAATCGGGATCACAAGCGGCATAACAGCTTGTGATTTGCAATAACTTTTCTTGTGATCTTACATACTGTACATAGCTTTTTGTTTGCAGCAGTTAATAATTTTAATTTATGCCCTTATATATTTAGTGCTGTAAGTACAGCATAAATGTAATTTGGCAATACCATTTAATATTCAATGCTTTCTTTTTATTTATTTTTTTCTCATGAACTTTTTAGAAATGAATAAATAATGATGTTATAAATGCAGTGTTATTTGTACACTATAAAACTAGTGACCTACGGGTTATTTGCTCTCATTAAAATGGAAATGCTAATATGTTTTTAAAGCCTTTTTTAATATTAATATATTCACATTTCTAAGAGCACTCAAGTGCAAAAGGTTTAACTTGGCTACTGTTAGAAGTGGTTTTATTTGCTTTATTTTATATGTTTGTGTTTTGCTTCAGTCTATATTTAAAAGATTGACTCAAAAGTCATTCTTGTTTATTGTAAATCTAAAAGGAGAATTCAATTAGTATATCACAGTAATTTACCACAAGCTAATTGATCCCCAGGGCGAGGGGAACCCACCGGATGCATTTAAAATGTTTTGTGTTTTTTTTTAACTCGTCTAGATAGATGTGAAAAACCCCCTGTTAACTACAGGGTTAACGGTTGCCGCTACTCAGTTAACACACTCATCTGTGAACTTTTCATGGATTCTTGGCAGGATGTAATGGAGATCGCTGGAGGTGCGGGATGCTGGCCGATCTGACTTTTTTTAAAGGGGCAATCACTTCCAAGGCATGTTTTAAAAAAAATGTCCTAGATTGGCCGGCATCCCCGCACCTCCAGCGATCTCAGACTCCATTACGTCCCGCTGTCTGTGTGTTCACGCCCATTAACACGTTAAGTAGGTTCAGGTGGAATTGGCTGGAATTGAATAGCCCCAGGCGTTGTAGCTCAAGTCCACCACCCTTTTTCACCTAAGGTAATTTACCATGGATAATTGAATTCCCCCCTAAGTGTGCTTAGGGCTTAATTATGTTTTATTAACAAGATTTATTTTCAGCCTCTAGTAATATGCAATATTTTTTTTATCACTTTAATTTGCTTCTTAAAATGTTTTTTTTTTTGTTTTGTTTTGTTTTCAAGGACGCCATATATTGGTAGAAGAAGCCTGATTGCACTTGGTGTTTCTAATGTATTTTTTATGCTTCCCTGGCAATTTGCCCAGTTTGTTCTCTTAACACAGGTGAGATTTCCAAAAGATATTTGTTTATGTGAATTTACAAAAATAAAATGACACACACCTACACTTACACCTCATTGGTAGGCAAGGTTGAACATGATGTTGTTTTAGTCCTTTTTTTTTTTTAACAATGTCTTTGTAGCTTTGTAATACAGTAGATGAATTGTATTTTATAAATGTACCTTTTTTACTATGGCATTAGTTGTTGATTCTGCACCATACGACAGTTACATTTTATCCATTAACTATAGCCATTTCTTGTTTTTGCTGCATAGATGCTAATTATTCAGCAAGAGCTATCCATATACAGGTGGAGCCACGCTAGTCGTGGCTCCGTCTGTGACTAGGCGCACCCGCCTGGCCGCCGTGAGCGTCTCCGTCTGGACGGGAGCGTTCGCCCAGATGGAGACGCGCCCCAATCACTTGAATGGAGAGCGTCTCCGTCCGGGCGGGCGAGTGCGCCCAGACTGAGACACTTACACTGGGAAGTGGCTCTGTGCACTCCCTGCGTGACTAGGCGGACGGATCGCTTATTCAAGGCGGGAGTGCACGCCTGCAGCTAGTCAGGCATAGATAAGGAAGGCTCAATCTGTAGGTTGTGAGATGTTTTCCTTGTTTCTGAAGTCATGCACATGGTTACGTTTGATGCAATCTGGAGAGTGCCTACAGATTGTTTTTACAGAGGAATACAAAGTATTGTAATGCCTTAGGGTGGTTTTCATCGACTTAACATGTGAATTCTGCTTGCTGCAAAGAAAAATAATCAAATGCATGGTGACTCTCCCATATCCAAAATGTTTGGGACCTGAAGCATTTTGCATTTCAGATTTTTTCGTATTTTGGAATATTTGCATTGAGATATATCTTGGGAATGGGACCCAAGTCTAAACACGAAATGCATTTAGGCCTCATATGCACCTTATACATTTATATTTTTAAATATATTTTAATATATATATATTAATATTTATATATACCTTATATATATATTTAGCCTAAATGTAATTTTATACAATATTTCTGCTGCGGGGTACACTGGGCTCCACAAGGAATAACATCAGGGGGTGTAGAGTAGGATCTTGATCCGAGGCACCAACAGGCTTAAAGCTTTGACTGTTCCCAGAATGCATAGCGTCGCCTCCTCTATAACGCCGCCTCCGTGCACAGGAGCTCAGTTTTGTAGTTAGTGCCATGCAGTACAGGCATACAATGGGTAGGGCTGCTCCAGCAGCCCTCAGAAGAGCTTTTTTAAGTGAAATCTGAAGACTTCAAGGGCTGCAGCAGAAACACTGTGTGTGTGTGTAAAGGTGGGTACACACTAATAGATATATCTGCAGATCAATTGATCTGCAGATATATCTATGGACGGATCGGGCAGTGTGTTGAGCATACACACTGCCCGATCCGTCGGGGACTGACATCATGAACTGGGCGGGCATGTACACACGCCCGCCCAGTTCAGCTGTCAATCACCGCCGGCCACCGCAGCATGTGTACGGGCAGTCGGCCGACCGCCCGTACACACACATTGACACGCCAGTATATCGGTAGATATATTGGCCGTCGGCTGTGCTGCGGGGACGGCGCGATACGTCTGTGAACGACGGAGTTCACAGACGTATCGGCCGTACACACTGGCCGACGGACCCGCGATATATCGGCCAGTGTGTACGGGCCTTTAGATGTCAGTCAGACATCTCCTGCTGCAGCTCCGTCACCTCCCCCAGCGGTGCTGTATACTCCTGCGCCCTGGTTGCCAGGTACTTACAGCGGAGGCTCCAGTTTGCTTCAGTCAGTCACACACCCCGCCGCAGCTCTCCAGGCTCGCGTGGCCGCACTTTGGGAGGAGGTGAGAGGGTCCCCCAGGCGGAACCCGCTGGAAACCGCGATCCGGCGCGGCCGGTGGGAGGCGGGCCGCGCGCGCTGGCGTGGACACTGTGGTAGTACAGGGACCCCACTAGACCACCAGGGCAAGGGCACAGATCGGTTTTACTAAAAAACGTTTGTTACATAGCCCACAGTACCCGGTGGTGAAGCCCAGCAAGGGGATAAGGCTTTGACCTCCCCCAGCCACAGGGTGCCATTTAGAGTAAATGTTCCCGCCATGGAGCTGCATCTCCCTCACTCCCTGTCAGCGTTTGGGCGCCATTACCTCAAACTGAGCTGATCCTGGGACTGTTTGGGCAAATCCTTCTCTGTATAGCCGCCTGCATGTCAGCGCTGTGCATTTTACAGGACACTTGAGTATTCTACATGTCTGCTAACAGTGTTACTTAAGAAATAGTGCATTTAGTCAGTGTTATTTAGTACAAGTACCCTGTGATATACATCAAGTCTTTACTGTGCACTGTTATATCTATTGATTATATAGCTGTACTTAGTATTACTTTGTATTGCTAGTCCAGTGCAGTTTTATTACGTCATAATTTCTGCATTGTACATGTGACTTTGTGTGTGTGTGCATATAGCTGCTGCGTGACTTCCATTTTGAGTATGTCAATCAGAATGCTATCACTATTTTCTGTACCCTGAGGGGGCTAGGTGCGTCAGGGTTATTGTTTAATATAGGTGTTTCACAGGATATACTTACTGTGTATTTTTCTCTGTGATTTTCAGTCACCATATACCTCTTGAATTCTCTATTTGTGCTCATACACTGCACAGGGGGTTCTTGTTAAGGTATTAGGCTGCTGATATTGTACTGGGTTGCCTGTGAATTGAGCTTTCAAACATGTCAGCTACAACGGGCGATGGAGCTGGGGCTGATCCCACATTGCGTGGTGGTGATGCTGCAGACATATTAGAGGAAAACATAGCAGCAGAGGGTTCAGGCTCTGGGGGTTCCTTACCTCTCATTGGAGCTGTAGCAACGGGAGTTCATAACGACCCACCTTGGTCTACTTTCTCCACGTTATTAAGTATGCTGGTGGCTAGACTTGCGCCCCCTATGGGACCTCCTATGCCGGTCAACCACTTATGGTCCCTGCAGTTAATCCGCCTTTGGGCAGATCAACTCTCCGCTCAGTTGCAGCAATTGAACCACTCACTGACTAAACAGAAGTCTAACCCTTGTCCGCCTAAGACCAAGGGGTCCTCTAAGCGGGCCATTACTTCCTCACAATCCACCCACGTCCCAGACACCTCGTCTGATGAAGAAGGCATATATACTAACCCCACAGACACTGATCCAGATAATTCTGATAGGGAATCAGTCTCTCAGGTGGATGTTCCTGACTTATTGGAGGCTATCAGGCTAATTCTTCAAATTACTGATGACCCAGAGCCTGATGCTACCTCCAAGAAACCAGATAGATTTAAACGTCAGAAGGTTGTTAAGCAAGTTTTACCTCATTCTGACCATTTAGTTGAAATATGTCACGAATCCTGGGAAAATCCAGGAAAGAAATTCACACCTCACAAGAAGATGCTAGCTCGCTATCCCCTCGCTGCGGAGCTAAGTAAAAATTGGGAAACAACCCCGCAAGTGGATTCGCAAGTGGCACGGCTGCTGGTGTCCTCGGCTCTGCCTGTAACTACTGTCACTTCTCTGAAAGAGCCAAAGGATAAGCGCGTGGAGGGCTGTTTAAAAGTGATTTACACCCTAGCAGGTGTTGTGCATCGACCCACTATTGTAGCAACATGGGCTGCAGAGGCTATTGAAGTGTGGGCTCAGGAGGTGGAAGCAGAGCCGCCATCCAACTTTTCTGATAATGCTAGACAATGTCTCTCGGATATTGTCACAGCATCTTATTAGATTAAGGAGGTGGCTTCTGATGCCGGTATTCTGGCGGCCAAGGCTTCTACTACGTCCATTTTTGCTCGTCGGATTCTCTGGTTACGGTCCTGGTCTGTGGATCTGGACTCTAAGAAAACCCTGGAGGTGCTCCTTTTTAAGGGAGATATTCTTTTTGGAGAGGACCTCAACAAGATAGTGGCTGACTTAGCTTCTGCTAAAACAGCATGTCTACCTAGTACTGCTCCTTCGGTACCGAAGGCTAAGAGTACTTCCTTTCACTCCTTTCGTCCTTCAGGTAAAGCAAAAGGTCAGGCGTACCCCAAACAGGCTCACACTTCCAAAACCGGTAAGCCCAAACCTAAACGGGCCTGGGCTGCCCGTCAGCCTGCTTCCAAAACGGAAAAGCCTGCTGCATGACAGGGCTGGCCTCCCTCTGGGGGATCCCAGGGTGGGGGGCCGACTCCTATGGTTTACCCAGGAATGGTTGAAGACCACTTCCGATTCCTGGGTATGGGAAGTCGTCACTTGAGGTTACGCCATATCCTTCAAGAATAGTCCCCCTCATTAATTTTGCCTGACAGACGTCCATTCAGATCAGGTGAAGGCAAAAACTCTTCATTCGGTGGTGCAGTCCCTCCTGGACACAGGAGTAGTAGTACAGGTGCCTCTGGCTCAGAAAGGCAAGGGGTACTATTCGCCACTATTCCTAGTCCTGAAACCGAATGGGTCCTCTCGACCCATTCTCAACCTCAAGTCCTTGAACAAATATGTGAGAGTCTCCAAGTTGCGTATGGAAACACTTTGCTCTATTGTTCTGTCTTTGGAACCCGGGGATTATATGGTCTCCCTGGACATACATGATGCTTACCTGCATATTCCTATTGCAATGTCGCATCAGCAATATTTGAGGTTTGCTGTTGGCAACCTCCATTACCAATTTCGGGCATTACCTTTTGGCTTGACCATGGCCCTGCGAGTCTTCACCAAGGTCATGGCGGTAATTACGGCTGTACTCCGTCGTCAAGGGGTCAGGATCCTCCCATATCTGGACGACTTGTTGATCCCGGCAAATTCCCCAGAAATTCTCCGCCATCTGGATCTGACGCTCCAGTTTCTGCAAGCCCAGAGTGGCTCATCAACTGGAAGAAATTTTCCCTGGTCCCTGCGCTGAGCATGGTGCACCTGGGGGCGTTGTTAGACACTCACAACCAGCGGTTGTTCTTGTCTCAGGAAAAGGCCTGAAACTTCAGGACAGGATTCGATGCTTCCTATCTCGTCCACAAGTGTCGATACACTCGGCGATGCAAGTGCTAGGTCTCATAGTGTCAGCTTTCGACATGGTGAAGTATGCTCAATTCCATTCCCGCCCTCTACAGAAATTAATTCTTGCCAAGTGGATCGGCCTGCCACACCGGATCAGGTCTCACGTGATCTCCGTGTCTCCGGAGGTCGTTCTGTCACTGACCTGGTGGCTTCCGGACCAACGATTGAGCAGGGGTCGTCCCTTCTGGATCTCCAACTGGGTCCTTCTGATGACGGATGCCAGTCTGAGAGGTTGGGTCACGGTGTTGGAGCAACACTCCCTTCAGGGTCGGTGGACCAAGGAGGAGTCTCTCCTCCCGATAAACATTCTGGAACTGCGGGCGATGTTCAATGCTCTGAACTTGGCCCAGCATTTAATACAGAACAGACCTGTTCAAGTACAGTCGGACAACGCAACCACGGTGGCATACATTAATCATCAAGGCAGCACTCGAAGCCGCATGGCAATGAGGGAAGTTTATAGTCATGTAATATTCCCTGCACAGAAACCTAAGAATTTGCATATTACACATCCTTGTCCATGAATTTTTCAGGGGGACTTGATAAAGAGACTTAAATTACACATGAATGTATATATATGACAGTTATGAACAAACTCACACGCCCTTAATATTTTAAAGATAATTATTAAAAGTTACGTTTTAAATTACTAATATCAATTTAATGTAAATTTATCTAAAAGAGTGCTCCAAAAAGGCAATCCCTGTCTTTTTCCGGCATCTTCCGGTCTTTGTCTGTCAGTGAGCGAAGTTTCCAGAATTCTTCAGTGGGCAGAACGCCACCTGCCAGCCATATCGGCAGTGTTCATCCTGGGAGTCCTAAACTGGGAAGCGGTTTCCTCAGTCGTCAGGACGTACATGCCGGAGAGTGGAGCCTCCATCCAGAAGTATTTCAACTCCTTGTGGACAAATTTGGCCTCCCAGATGTGGACCTGATGGCGTCTCGACACAGTCACAAGGTTCCGGTCTTCGGAGCAAGGACAAGGGATCCTCAAGCAGCGCTCGTAGATGCTCTGGCAATTCCATGGAATTTTCGGCTGCCCTTCGTGTTCCCTCCGGTGTCACTCCTGCCCAGAGTTATAAGGAAGTTCAAGCTAGAAGGAGGAATCCTACTTCTGATCGCTCCAGCGTGGCCCAAGCGGCATTGGTTCTCAGACCTTCAGCGTCTCTCGTTGGAGCGTCCTCTTCTGCTTCCACAACGACCAGACCTCCTCGTTCAGGGCCCTTGTGTTTACTATCATTTGGCCTGTCTGACATTGACGGCGTGGCTCTTGAAGCTTTCGTACTAAGGGCCAAGGGTTTTTCTAAGGCGGTCATTCAGACTATGTTGAAGGCCCTTAAGCCGGCTTCTGCTCGGATTTACCATAGGGTCTGGAATTCTCACTTTGCTTGGTGCGCATCTAATAATCATGATGCTTACAAGTTTAGTTCGGCCAAACTTTTGGCCTTTCTACAACAGGGCATGGACTTAGGCCTTTGTCTGGCCTCCATCAAGGTTCATATTTCTGCCTTGGTTTGGTTTCAGAGAAAAATTGCCACTCTGTCTGATGTTCATACATTCACTCAGGGTGTGTTACGGATTCAACCTCCTTACATCCCGCCTGTGGCCCATTGGGATCTGTTGGTGGTTCTGGAGGCTTTACAGGAGTCTCCGTTTGAGCCTCTTGAATCTGCGGACCTTAAGTGGCTTTCCCTTAAGGTCTTGTTTCTATTGGCTATTGCCTCTGCTAGTCGGGTGTCGGATTTGGGTGCCTTGTCTTGTAGGTCCCCCTATCTGATTTTTCACCATGACCTGGCGGTTCTTAGAACACGTTCCGGGTACCTACCTAAGGTGGTGTCTTTTTTCCACCTTAATCAGGAGATTGTGGTTCTGGCCTTTGTCTCTCCTGAATTGTCTTCCAAAATGCAGTCTTTGGATGTGGTACGGGCTCTCCGTATCTATGTGAAGAGGACAGCTCCTATCAGGAAGTCTGATTCTCTCTTTATACTGTTTGCTTTTCACAAATGTGGCTGGCCTGCTCACAAGCAGACCCTGGCCTGATGGATTAGAATGGTGATTGCACATGCTTATGTACAGGCTGGCCTTCCAGCTCCTGCTACCATCAAGGCCCATTCTACTCGGTTGGACCTTCTTGGGGGGCCCGCCATGGTGCGACCCTTGAACAATTGTGCAAGGCGGCTCAGTGAACACGTTCATAAGGTTCTATGCCTTTGATACATCCGCCTCCCAGGATGCTTCCTTTGGACGCCGGGTTCTTGTACCCGCTACAGTGCGTCCCCTCCCATGAGGAACTGCTTTAGGACATCCCTGATGTTATTCCCTGTGGAGCCCAGTGTACCCTGCAGTAGAAAACGAGATTTATGGTAAGAACTTACTGTTGTTAAATCTCTTAATGTGAGGTACACTGGGCTCCACAGGGTGCCCACCCTGACGCACTTAGCTTCTTTGGGTTTGTATGGCATTAGCCGCTGACACCTTCTCCTGTCGTGAGAATGTGGTGTATGTGACTACTAGCGGTTGTCGTCTCTTTTACCTGCTACTGCATTGGACTGGTTAACAAACCTGAGCTCCTGTGCACGGAGGCTGCGTTATAGAGGAGGCGGCACTATGCGTTCTGGGAACAGTCAAAGCTTTTAGCCTGTTGGTGCCTCGGATCAAGATCCTACTCTACACCCGTTGATATTATTCCCTGTGGAGCCCAGTGTATTTTGCAGAAAGAGATTTAACAACGGTAAGTTTTTACCATAAATCTCATTTTTTTATAATTTTGTGCTTGATGCAAAGTTTGTGTACATTGAACCATCAAAAAGCAAGGATGTCATTATCTCAGTCACACTAAAAAAAATTGGATTTTCGATATCAGATTCAACCTGAATTTGCAATTGCAGTGATGGATAGTGTTATGAGCCGCTGCTGCGGGTGATCCTTGTAGCAGGTCCCTGCCGTTGCTAGGTGACTGGGGCGCCCTGTCACACTGGCCATAGGGGTTGCTGGTCCTGGCAGTTGCCAGGCAACTTGGACTCCAGCTGTCCACACATATTTATTGTGGACTGCAGAAGCCATTGTGTTTTATCATCGTTACTGAATTCTAAACACCTGGTACAGATCTGTGTATTCAGTCCTCAGGTGCATTCCACCAGTGCTTAAGTATTGTGTTGCAGTCTTGGATTAACATTACCCTTGTGGTTAAAGTCTATATCCATAGTCTGCATATTACTTCGCTGAGAGATCCTTGCTACACTCTGCTCCAGAATCCTGAACATACCTAGTATCCTAAAGTTACTCCTTTTAACTGTCTCTTTGCCAATCTGCGTCTGCCTTTAGTTACTAATCCAGTCAATTATCCAGCGGTCTCCAGCCAATTGTATGAGCCACTACTGCTTGAGGCCTAAAACCTGGCAGCATCCTAAATACTGGTGTGTAAATAATGCGTTAAGGGAACAGTGGGTCGTTGTTGTAGGTGGAATATCCTCACAGTGGCTCTAGGGGTCTCATGCAATTGTGCTGGAGTTCCATTACAGATAGTTAACAAGCAATACATATATATTCACATACATCTATCCTCAAATGGCGCCAAATAGCATCTTTTGACACACAACAGACTATGCAACTTGGATAACCAATGGGTGGGATGGCACTCTGTACCCTGTCACACCCATAATTACATCTGTAAATGTTGAGTCACCCACATATGAAGGAGGGAAGTCACCTCTTAAAAATGATGTGGCCCTCCTTGCAGCTGCTATATGGTGATTACTAGACAATAATACCCAGCTCTTTTTGGAAAAAAGTTGAGACAAATGACTGAGACTTATCATGATTGAGGATTATTACCAAACCTCTATAAACAGTTGATTATCAAATAAGACGAGAGAACAGTGTGTGTTAATCTTTTTATTTTAGGTTTTTTTTCACAATATCACTTTATTTATACTTTCTCCGGCTGGATCCACAAGTTATCCACAGGATAACAATGGGATATGATGGAGCGATAGCGGATTGGCACCAGACGATCACAAGCTTTCAGTCCTCCCAGGATGCAACGGGCCCGTCCATATATCCCCGCCCACTGGCTCAGGCAAATCAGTTCTTTATTTGGTGCGGCAGGAGCCGGACAATGGTCAGAGGGCTTTTTGGCAGCCCTAAGCTTTCTTATTTTATTTTTTATAGTCTTACTATGTTTTTGAGTGATCTTTCCTAGCAGCGTCTTATACGCATATTGGAAAGAGTTGCTCCAACAACTCTCCACCGGGTCGCAACAACGCTTACCCACGGTACAGTGCTGTCTCGGCGGGCGTCTGTATCGGATATACTAGCAGGTCCAGCAGACGTTACCAGGTTGTGGCCGGAGCACGGGGAGAAGGTAAGGCATGGGTTCCGCTTAGAAGGGGAATACGGACCCAGCCACACTGGTTTGGGAGGAGACTACCAAACAGTAGCTGGTGCGCCGCCATGGGTGCTCCAGTGCTAGTCCTTAGGGATCATAAGGCACCAGGAATAGTATGAGGCTGTGGTCCCTAGGGTTGATGTCAGCGGTGGAGAGTCAGACGCTCTCCTGGTCGCCCCTACCCCAGTTCATGACCAGTTTCCATCGGTCTCCCGCCATGAACTGTTGCCTCACTTCCATCTCAGACGCTACCACTAGTGGTCTCGGTCGCAGCATAGGCCGCTGCGTCTGTGTTCACTAAAAAGCTGCCGCGAGGAGACCCGGTCACAGTACAGGCGTCTGTGTGACCGGAGCGTCTGTGTACACAGTGCGTCTGTGTTCACCTAAAGTTCCCGTAGTGACAGTGTACACTAGTAGCGTCTGGATCCACTCAGTGTTCGCTAACGTATTGATCGATCTTGGAAGTGAGGCGAGTCTCCCTGTATCCCACTCTACTGAGTAAGGGTTATACAGCACTGAATTTCTATCTTCTTTGGTTAGTATGAGTAGTTAAGTTTAGTGCCCATTGCATATGAGTCTGTGTACATTACTGTGGTTTTCTTCGCATTGCGTCTGAATACGGTAAGATCTGTATAGAACGGAGTGCAGTAATATGTAGTCCTACATACTTTGAAATGTGTTTGTAGTTGAGAATATGCTCATATGACGAATATATAACATGTGACTGACTGCTAGTGTGATTGCTGACTTTATATATGTTTGTCAGTGGTTTCTTCTGAGCCTCAATGCTGGTGCATGGGTAGGGTCAGATTGATATCACTTTAAATGGTAAAGTGATTACTGTCACAAATTGTGTAGTACACTGTGGAAGTGCTGATTATTTATCATGTCTAAGAGCGGCAAAAGTGATGAGGTTACACTGACCGTAACACCAACACTCATATCATTACGTTTGTCCTGCAAAACGGTATAATCCTCTCAGGATCTGGTACAGAATGGTTTATGTGCAAATTGTTTTGCTTTTCAGCAGAGTACAAGGCAGGTCCCTGTTCAGCGTCAGGTAGATCCACCTTGGGCAATGTTTGCACAGACCTTCTCCAGTTTAGCTGAACGGGTAATTCCTACAGCTTCAATACCAGGAGTAGGGTACACTATTGACCCATACATGCAGCTCCCCCAACAGCTTCTCCAATGAAACAAACTGATAAACCGAGTGTAAATAAATCATCAAATTCACAGGCTACACAGGATGATACATCAGATGATGATAGCTCTATCTACTCTGCTTCAGCATACAAAGAACAGGTAGAAGGTATCAGCTCAGTGGATGTAGCTGAATTAATTAGAGCAATGAAGGCTATTCTGTCCTTAGAGGATTCAGCAGAGCCGGTGTTAAAAACTAAGGCACCTGTGATTAAACGTCCCAAAACATTTAGGATAGAGTTTCCAGGATCAGATCAGCTGACGGAAATCATGGAAGAAGCTTGGGCTACACCCAATAAAAAATACAGAATTCCCAGAAAATGGGATTCCAATTATTCTTTTCCAACTGGGGACTGTTTAAAAAGGGAAGTGCCTCCTAAAGTAGATACGCATGTCATTCGATTAGTGCGAAAATCTATATTGCCTTTGCCGTCAACGTCATTAGATGATGTCACAGACAAGAGAGTGGATGGGTTTTTGAAAACCATATTTTCTCTGTCGAGGGCAGTCATAAGGCCAGCTATGGCTTCAGCTTGGATGGCAAAAGCAGTAGCTGAATGGGCTGAGGTACTGGAAGACGGGCTTTCAGCACCTTCTAGGGAGCAAGAATCCCATATAGCTCACATGAAACAGGCTGCTGTATTCTTGGAAGAAGCGGCAATAGATATGGGTACTATTGCTTCTAAAGCATCAGCCTTAACAGTAGCTGCTCGTGGAGCAGTGTGGTTACGTACATGGAAAGCTGATTCAGAATCAAAAAAGGTTCTGGAATCTTTGCCCTTTGCTGGGAATATTGTTTGGTAAGGAATTGACATATTCTGGAATCAGAAGCAGAATCCAAGAAAGTCAGGTTTCCTGCCACATATAACCCCAGGCCTAAGGGTCCGGTTTTTCGGCCATTTTGGTCGCAAGGAAAAGCAAAAGGAAAAAGGGAACATAAGCAACCCCAATACAATAAGTTTGGTAAGGCAAAGAAGCATTGGGCCACCAGAGGGCCAGCCTCCAAACCAGAAGATAAGCCCGCACCCTGATAGTGCCGGCCTCCGCCTGGGGGACCCCAGGGTAGGGGGCCGACTTCTTAATTTTGCACAGATATGGCAGCAGTCTACAACAGATGCCTGGGTGTAAGAAGCGGTATCTCTGGGTTATGTTTTCCCTTTCAAGAAGCAGCCTCTTCGAAGGTTCTTCTGCAACAGCCCATCTCGGGTAGAGGCGAAGGCCAGAGCCCTGCAAGAAGCAGTTCAGAAATTGCTTCAGTCAGGAGTAATTATTCCAGTACCCCCTGCACAACGGTGACGGGGTTTTTACTCCAACCTGTGTTTGGTTCAAAAGCCAAATGGGTCGTTTCGTCCCATTCTCAATCTCAAAATGCTAAACAAATACATTTGGGTACCGCGGTTCCACATGGAGACGTTACGCTCCATAGTTTTGGCCATGGAACCAGAGGATATATGGTATCCCTGGATATACGGGATGCTTACCTACATGGTCCTATAGCAGTGTTACTGTATCTTAGGTTAGCCATCCTCCAGCAGCATTTTCAGTTCCAGGCTTTACCCTTTGAGTTAGCCACAGCCCCCAGAGTATTTACCAAAATTATGGTTGTTATGGCAGATTATCTCCGCAAGAAGGGGATAAGAATTTTTCCATACCTCGACGACCTTTTAATCCTGGCACAATCCCAGCAATTGCTCCTGGGCCATCTCCAACAGACAGTAGCTTGTCTA
Organism: Pseudophryne corroboree; assembly: GCF_028390025.1. NCBI lineage: Eukaryota > Metazoa > Chordata > Amphibia > Anura > Myobatrachidae > Pseudophryne > Pseudophryne corroboree. The sequence continues at coordinate 328,858,645 of NC_086448.1, forward strand.
CAGGAGCACGGATGGCTCATAAATTGGGCAAAGTCATCTCTGATTCTGTCACAATGGATGATTCACTTGGGGGCTGTATTGGATTCAAGTCTGCAGAGAATATTTTTTACCTCGGAACAAGATATCCAAGGTGCAGTTAAGGACTCAGGAGTTGTTACACAGTCAAACAATATCAATTCATTCAGCAGTGTGAATGATGGGTTTGATGGTGTCAACATTCGACATGGTGGATGGAGTATGCACAATTCCACTCAAGACCTCTGCAGCATCTGATTCTGGCCAGATGGAATGGAGTACATCAGACAATAACGAAACAGACCATAGTACTTTCAGAAAAGGTAAAAAAAGTAATTAGCCTGGTGGCTACAGACATCCCATCTAGACAAGGGGAGACTCTTTTGGATATCAGATTGGGATGTCCTGACAACAGATGCAAGTCTTCAGGGCTGGGGAGCAGTGTCCAGGAAATTTTGGTTACAGGGACAATGGACCAAAGAAGAAAGTTGCCTGCCAATAAACCTGTTGGAACTTCGGGCCATATACATGGCACTGATTCAGGCAAAGGACACTCTGCAAGGAAAACCAGTCCAGATCCGCTCGGACAATGCAACAGCAGTAGCATACCTCAACCATCAGGGAGGAACTCGCAGCCAAAAAGCAATGAAGGAGGTAAGTCACATACTAAAGTGGGCAGAACTCCATCTTCCAGCATTGTCCGCAGTGTTCGTTCCAGGAGTCCTAAACTGGGAAGCGGATTTTCTCAGTCGACACACCATTCAAGCAAGTGAATGGGCTCTACACCCTTAAATATTTCAGACTCTGGTAGACAAGTGGGGTTTGCCAGAGATAGATCTCTCTGAACAACAAAGTGCCAGCATACGGGTCAAGAACAAAGGATCCCAGAGCGATCTTTGTGGACGCCTTGTCAGTGAAATGGGACTTTCATCTGGTTATCTGTTTCCTCCGATCATCCTGCTACCCAGTGTGGTGAGGAAAATAAAACAAGCAGGCGGGCGACCAAACTAATTAAGGGTATGGAGACGCTGGAATACGAGGAAAGGCTTGCAAGACTAGGCATGTTTACACTGGAAAAGAGGAGACTAAGAGGGGACATGATAAACATCTACAAATATATAAGGGGACAATACACAGATCTTGCGCAGGACCTGTTTTTGGTTAGATCAACACAGAGAACTCATGGACACCTGCTCAGGTTAGAGGAGAGGAGATTCCGCACAATACGGCGTAAAGGCTTTTTTATGGTAAGGACGATATGTGTTTGGAATTCCCTGCCTGAGGGAGTTGTACTGGCGGACTCAGTCAACACCTTTAAGAATGGGTTAGATAAATTCCTAATGGATAAGGATATCCAGGGTTATGGTGCATAGTCACGCACTATAGTTATAAAAAAGAGCGGTAAAACGTAACGGCAGTAATCAACATCAGTCAAAATTTTATACCAAATAATCCTGCATAGGAGACCACAAATAGGTTGAACTCGATGGACAATTGTCTTTTTTCAACCTTAGATACTATGTTACAATGTTACAAAGGATGCCGTGATTCTAATAGCTCCGGCTTGGCCCAGAAGGCATTGGTAAATAGATCTGCAGAGGATGTCTATGGATGCGCCAATTCTGTTCCCTCAGCGTCCAGATCTACTGATGCAGGATCCTTGTTATCACAAGCATCTGGATTGACTGCCATTGACGGTGTGGCTCTTGAAACCTCTATCCTGAAGTCAAGAGGATTCTCACAACAGGTAATTCAAACTATGCTCAGAGCAAGGAAACCCTCCTCAGCTCGCATTTATCACAGAATATGGCAAGCCTATATTCATTGGTGCAGTGAAAGAAATATAGACCCAAAATCTTTCCAAGTTTCCAGGGTCTTAGATTTCCTTCAAGCAGGAATGGATAAGGGTTTGAAGGTGGCTTCCTTGAGAGTGCAAGTATCAGCATTAACTGTATGGTTCCAAAAGAAACTTGCCAATTTACAGGATGTGCGTACTTTTTTCCAGGGAATGCTGCGTATTCAACCGCCTTTTGTTCCTCCTACAGTGCCTTGGGACTTAAGTTTAGTTCTCAAAGCTCTTCAAGTTGCTCAGTTTGAACCACTTAATAAAGTGGATTTTAAATGGTTGACAGCTAAAGTTCTATTTCTACTGACTATGGCATCAGCTAGAAGTGTCAGATTTAGGAGAGCTGTCATGTAAATCTCCTGTTTTGATTTTTTTTTATCCAGATAAAGCAGTGCTCAGAACTAGGTCTGGGTATCTTCCTAAGGTGGTATCTAAATTCCACCTTAATGAAGAAATTGTAGTCCCGGCTTTTCAGGTATCTGGACTTTCTGCGGGAGAAGCGTCGCTGGACGTAGTCCGGGCATTAAGGATCTACGTGGATCGTACCAGTGCCATCAGAAAGACAGATTCAGTTTTCATTCTCTACGGATTTCACAAGAGAGGATGGCCTGCTACTAAACAGACACTAGCAAGATGGCTTTGAATGACTATTTCAGAAGCATATTCTTGAGCTGATCTCCCTGTTCCGGCTAATGTCTCTGCTCACTCTACACGTAAGGTAGGTCCTTTATGGGCAGCACAACATGGTGCTTCAGCAGGACAGATTTGTAAGGCAGCCACATGGTCTTCCATTAACACATTCATTAGACATTATGCCTTTGATACTTTTGCCTCTCATAACGCTGAATTCGGGTGTAAGGTTCTCCTGTCCAATCAGGAGCGTCCCCACCACTAAAAATTGCTTTGGGAAATCCCATTGTTATCCTGTGGATAACCTGTGGACCCAGCCGGAGAAATATACGTTATGGTAAGAACTTACCGTTGATAATGGTATTTCTCCTATGTCCAAAGGTTCCACAGGGATCCCACCCTGACGCACCTGAATTGAGGATCTTTCTACTCACTAAACCTCTCCCTTCTTGTACGGAAAGGTGTGCATGTGTGTTCTTCTCGCCTGAATATGGCTCTACATGATGCTCCTGCCTAATTGCTTTGGAATCCAACTGATTTGCCTGAGCCAGTGGGCGGGGATATATGGACGGGCCCGTTGCATCCTGGGAGGACTGAAAGCTTGTGATCGTCTGGTGCCAATCCGCTATCGCTCCATCATATCCCATTGTTATCCTGTGGAACCTGTGGACATAGGAGAAATACCGTTGTCAACGGTAAGTTCTTACCATAAAGTATATTTTTTTTTAATACTTCACAAGCTCTTAACTTAGTATTTTAAACAGACAATAATAAAGGTTACATCTTCATGTAAATAATATTTTCTGTGCTGGGGAGTTCTACCACATTAACATCTCAAATATATATATCAAATTGTATACAATCAGTCCCATGAGTGCCCCATATTAGAATATTTTTTCTTTCTTTTGTTTACATGACTAATTTATTCCAGGGAGCACCCCCAGTGTGGCAACAGTGATATAGTAATAGGATAATTCCTTATGATTTCCAAAAAATTGGATATGGGATAAGACTGTTTGATATCATGTATTAAGAATTATGTTTTGTGCGGACCATTTCCTATATTAGTAGCATGTATTACCTGTAACATGGAAGTTTTACCGCGGGATTTATTACAGGATGGTCAGTGCACAGCCTGTCTCGTGCCTCCTAGCACCTCAGCCCCCCAGTCCCCAAGGGCTTCCTTCTCTTCTTTGCTGACCATATTGCTATCCCACCTGTGGCTTTCCCTGTGGGCATGCCACAAGCACTGCAGATCTCAATGGCTCCCCCTATGGGTTTCCAACAGCCATTACAGCCTGTTTATCAGGCAACTGCTGCCCCTTCCGTCCCTCCTCCATGATTGGACTCATTCTCTAACTCTATAATGGGTTTGGCTGCGTCCTCTGCTGCTTTCCACAACATGGTGTAGGGTCAGGGTACCTTTTCCTGCTGCCACTAAACGTAATGTGCCTTCCTCTCAATCTACTCCTCTCTCTTATTCGGAGTAATCATCAGTTACTTCTGATCAAGCTGAAATTTCGGATGCGGAATCCCCTTCGGGGAATGAAGAGGTCCCACCAAAGTTTAATGTGGCTTTAAGTAGGGCGGCCAAATTCTCATTTCAATTTTGAAGGTGCTGAACTGGCCCCTCCAACTAAAGATTATCTGCGCAAACGGCAGAAGGTAGTGCTTGCTGAGTTTCCACACTCTGGGCACTTCTCAGAAGCTATGCACGAAGCATGGAAGACACCTTCTAAAAAACGTACGGTTCTTAAAAAGCTCAGCTCCTTCTACCCATTACCGACATCAAATTGTGCAAAGTGGGAGAATCCCACCTATGGTGGATGCTCATGTAACACATTTGATTAAAAGTTCCATTCTGCCTATTCCAATTGCATCCTGTCTTAAGAAACTACTGGATGCGTGCCTAAAATCTCTATACTCCCTTACAGGAGTATCAGCCAGACTGGCCACGGCTACAGCCTGGGTGGCTAAGCCATATAGACTTGGACCGATAACCTGGAACATAGTTTCACATCTGATCCCACTCAGGACCAATTGTCTCTGCTTGCTAATATCAGAGACATGGCCTGTTAAATCGGTGAAGTAGCTTTGGACACTGCTCTGTTATCCTCTAAGGCAGAGGTTCCCAAATGCGGTCCTCAAGGCACCCCAACGGTCCAGGTTTTAAGTTTATCCCCGCTTGCCCACATGTGACTTAATTAGCGCCTCAGTCAATTTGATTTAACCATCTGTGCTGAGCCATGGATATACCCAAAATCTGGACTGTTGGGGTGCCTTGAGGACCGCGTTTGGGAACCTCTGCTCTAAGGCTTTGGCTGTTTCCATTGCATCTCGTCGCATTGTGTGGCTCCGCTTGTGGAAGGCGGATTCAGATGCCAAGAAGTCCCTGGAAGCTCTACCGTACACAGGCAAACTCCTGTAAATCATGTAAAGGTCAGACCTTTACACGATTGTCTAGTCAAGACCTCCAAACCCAAGGCAAAGCAGGCTTGGCTGCTAAATGTTCACCTATCAAGCCAGAGGACAAACCCTCAGCCTAATGGGGTGGTCCTCAGCCTGGGAGACCCCAGGGTGGGAGGCTGAATTTTTCAGTTCACCCACACATGGCGTTAAGTCGCAACCGACGCCTGGGTCCAAGAAGTGCTCTCTCACGGGTACGCCCTTTCCTTCCTGAAGCGTCCTGCCGGACAATACCTTCCTACCCCACCGGTAACCGACCCTGGCAATGCGCAGGCACTGAAAGTAGTCATTCACTCCTTACTACTGTCAGGGGTCGTTATCCCTTGCCACAGCCTCAACAGGTACAGAGGTTCTAGTCTACACTCCTTTTTGGTTCACAAACCAAATGGGTTGTACTGTCTTATTCTGAATCTGAAGTTGCTGAACAAATACCTCAAGGTCCCCAAGTTTCATATGGAGACCCTCCGATCCATTGCCCTGGCTATGCGACCTGGGTATTATATGGTCTCCATGGATATACAGGATGCTTACCTGCATGTACCTATAGCACCCTTTCATCAGAAATATCTCCAATTTGCAATCCTACATCAGCATTCCAATTCCATGCCCTACCCTTTGGACTGTCCACAGCTCCTAGGGTGTTTCAACAAGCTCATGACTCTGACTGTAGGAAATTTGAATACTACCTTACTTGGATGACCTCTTTTTTTTTCTTTTTTTTTCTGGTGCAGTCTCCAGAGATGCTGGAATGTCACCTACGGTTGACCATGGAATTTCTCCTGAGCCGTGGATGGCTAATCAACTGGGCCAAATCCTCGCTCATCCCATCTAAGAGGATGCTTTGCCTCAGAGCCCTACTGTACGCCAGTGTTCATCATCCCTCCCTCAGGACAAGATTGCAATTGTGCATCTGCAGCCTACTTCACAGTCCACAGGTCTCCGTCCATTAGGCAATGCAGACACTGGGCTCCATGATCTCAGTCTTCGACATGGTGGAATTCGCACAATTTTTACTCCATTCCTCTTCAGCACCTGATACTCACCAAATGGAATGGTCTAACAACACAGATCAAATCCCAGACTGTGATACTGCCACAAGCTATTCGGCTGTCCCTCACTTGGTGTCTTAGCACGTCCAACCTGGACAAGGGGCGGCCATTCTAATTCCACTGTGGGCACTCCTCACCACGGACGCCAGCCTCCGAGAGTGGGGAGCTGTCATGGACAGTCAATCCTTTTAAGGACGCTGGTATCTTGCAGAAAGGGATCTCCTGATCAATGTCCTGGATCTTCAGGCAGTGTACAGGGCCATTCAAATGCCTCAGGACCTCCTACATGATTCTATGGTGCAGATCCAGTCAGACAATGCCACAACAGTGGCTTATATAAATCGACAGGGTGGCACTCGCTGTGCGGCAGTGACTGATTCTCGCCTTGGCGGAACTCCTCCTTCCAGCCATCTCCACAATCTTCATTCTGGGAGTCCTCAACTGGGAAGCGGACTTTCTCAGTCAACAGGATATTCCCACCGGAAAGTGGTCTCTACACCTAGATATCTTTTAGACTCTGCTACACAAATGGGGCCTTCCAGACGTGGATCTTATGGCCTGCAAACATAACCACAAGGTTCCAGTGTACGGGGCCAGGACATGAGATCTGGAAGTAAGCTTCGTGGACGCACTCATAGACCTTTCATCTGGCCTATATCTTCCCTCCAGTGTCTCTCCTTCTAAGAGTACTATGCAAATTCAAGGAGGATGGTGGCACAATCATACTGGTGGCTCCAGCATGGCCCAGATGTCATTGGTTCATGGATCTACTACATCTCTCCATAGTCAAGCTCTTCCTTCTGCCTCTTCGTCCAGACCTGCTCTCTCAGATGCCCTGCCTCCATCCGGAACTGAAGCTCCTGACACATCCCTCCTAAGGCAATAAACTTTGCAAGTGTGGTGGTTCAAACTATCTTCAGGCTCAGAAACTAGCCTCAGCCCACATATATCACTGGATATGGCAGGCCTACTTTCAGTGGTGTGCTCATCATCACTACGACCCTAAAGTTCTCAGGATCCCTAGACTGTTAGCCTTCTTACAGGCGGGTCTCACCATGTGTCTTCGCCTGGCTTCTTTGAAGGTCCAGGTCTTGACCTTGTCCGTCTGGTTCCAGAAGGGGCTGGCTCCTTTACTGATATGTGTACCTTCCTTTAGGGGGTACTCCGGATACAACCTCCATTTGTCCCTCCAGTTGCGCCGTATGATCTGTCCTTGGTTCTTCGGACCTTACAACAAACTCCTGGAGACACTGGACCTGAAGTGGCTCATCGCTAAGACTTTGTTTCTCTAACGTCCTAGTGGATGCTGGGGACTCCGTAAGGACCATGGGGAATAGACGGGCTCCGCAGGAGACTGGGCACTCTAAGAAAGAATTAGTACTACTGGTGTGTACTGGCTCCTCCCTCTATGCCCCTCCTCCAGACCTCACTTAGAATCTGTGCCCGGAAGGAGCTGGGTGCATTTTAGTGAGCTCTCCTGAGCTTGCTATTAAAGTATTTTAGTTAGGTTTTTTTATTTTCAGAGAGCTTCTACTGGCAACAGACTCTCTGCTACGTGGGACTGAGGGGAGAGAAGCAAACCTACTAACTGCGGCTAGGTTGCGCTTCTTAGGCTACTGGACACCATTAGCTCCACAGGGTTCGAACACAGGAACTTAACCTTGGTCGTCCGCTCCCGAAGCCGCGCCGCCATCTCCCTCGCAGAGCCAGAAGACAGAAGCCGGCGGATGAAGCAAGAAGACGTCAAAATCGGCGGCAGAAGACTCCTGTCTTCACATGAGGTAGCGCACAGCACTGCAGCTGTGCGCCATTGCGCCCACACTAACCCACACACTCCGGTCACTGTAGGGTGCAGGGCGCAGGGGGGGGGGCGCCCTGGGCAGCAATTGAGTAACTCCTGGCAAAAGCAGCATATATACAGCTGGGCACTGTATATATGCATGAGCCCCCGCCATTTTTTACACCAAATCGCGGGACAGAAGCCCGCCGCTGAGGGGGCGGGGCTTCTTCCTCAGCACTCGCCAGCACCATATTCTCTTCACAGCTCCGCTGAGAGGAAGCTCCCCAGGCTCTCCCCTGCAGACTCACGGTAGAAAGAGGGTAAAAAGAGAGGGGGGGCTATAAATTTAGCGCAATAATCATATATATACAGCAGCTACTGGGTAAACACTAAGTTACTGTGTGATTCCTGGGTCATATAGCGCTGGGGTGTGTGCTGGCATACTCTCTCTCTGTCTTTCCAAAAGGCCTTGTGGGGGTCCTGTCCTCATATAGAGCATTCCCTGTGTGTGTGGTGTGTCGGTACGCTTGTGTCGACATGTTTGATGAGGAGGGCTATGTGGAGGCAGAGCAGGTGCAGATGAATGAGGTGTCCCCGCCGACGGCGCCGACACCTGATTGGATGGATATGTGGAAGGTGTTAAATGATAATGTAAACTCCTTGCATAAAAGGTTGGATAAAGCTGAAGCCTTGGGACAGTCGGGGTCTCAGCCCATGCCTGATCCTACAGCTTCAGGGTCTCAGAAGCGCCCACTATCCCATATTGTTGACACAGATATCGACACGGATTCTGACTCCAGTGTCGATGGCGATGATGCAAAATTGCAGCCTAAAATGGCTAAAGCCATCCGCTACATGATTGTAGCTATGAAGGATGTATTGCACATATCAGAGGTAAACCCTGTCCCTGACAAGAGGGTTTATATGTTTGGGGAGAAAAAGCAAGAGGTGACTTTTCCCCCTTCACATGAGTTAAATGAGTTATGTGAAAAAGCGTGGGATTCTCCTGATAGGAAAGTGCTGATTTCCAAAAGGTTACTTATGGCGTACCCCTTCCCGCCAACGGACAGGATGCGCTGGGAATCCTCCCCTAGGGTAGACAAAGCTCTGACCCGCTTATCTAAGAAGGTGGCCCTGCCGTCACAGGATACGGCCTCCCTAAAGGATCCTGCGGATAGGAAGCAGGAAGGTATCCTGAAGTCTGTTTATACACATTCAGGTACCATACTGCGGCCGGCAATTGCGTCGGCCTGGATGTGTAGTGCTGTAGCAGCATGGACAGATACACTGTCTGAGGAACTGGATACCTTGGACAAGGATACTATTTTACTGACCCTGGGGCATATAAAAGATGCTGTCCTATATATGAGGGATGCCCAGAGGGACATTTGCCTACTGGACTCTAGAATAAATGCAATGTCGATTTCTGCCAGAAGGGTCCTGTGGACTCGGCAATGGACAGGCGATGCCGACTCTAAAAAGCACATGGAGGTTTTACCCTACAAGGGTGAGGAATTGTTTGGGGACGGTCTCTCGGACCTAGTTTCCACAGCTACAGCTGGGAAGTCAAATTTTTTGCCATATATTCCCTCACAGCCTAAGAAAGCACCGTATTACCAAATGCAGTCCTTTCGATCACTAAAAGGCAAGAAAGTCAGAGAAGCGTCCTTTCTTGCCAGGGGCAGGGGTAGAGGAAAGAAGCTGCACCATACAGCTAGTTCCCAGGAACAGAAGTCCTCCCCGGCTTCCACTAAATCCACCGCATGACGCTGGGGCTCCACAGGTGGAGCCGGGAGCGGTGGGGGCGCGTCTCTGAAAATTCAACCACCAGTGGGTTCACTCACAGGTGGATCCCTGGGCTATACAGATTGTGTCTCAGGGATACAAGCTGGAATTCGAAGTGATGCCCCCTCACTGTTACCTAAAATCAGCCCTGCCTGCTTCCCCCATAGAAAGGGAAGTAGTGTTAGCGGCAATTCACAAATTATATCTCCAGCAGGTGGTGGTACAGGTTCCCCTCCCTCAACATGGAAGGGGTTACTATTCCACAATGTTTGTGGTTCCGAAATCGGACGGTTCGGTCAGACCCATATTGAATTTAAAATCCCTGAACATTTACCTGAAAAGGTTCAAGTTCAAGATGGAATCGCTCAGAGCGGTCATTGCAAGCCTGGAAGAGGGGGATTTTATGGTGTCTCTGGACATAAAGGATGCTTACCTGCATGTTCCCATTTATCCACCTCATCAGGAGTACCTCAGATTTGTGGTACAGGACTGTCATTACCAATTCCAGACGTTGCCTATCAAGGTAATGGCGGAAATGATGGTGCTCCTTCGAAAGCAGGGTGTCACAGTTATGCCATACTTGGACGATCCCCTCATAAAGGCGAGGTCCAGAGAGCAGTTGCTGATCAGCGTAGCACACTTTCAGGAAGTGTTGCAACAGCACGTCTGGATTTTGAATATTCCAAAGTCGCAGCTGATCCCTACGACTCGTCTGCCCTTCCTGGGCATGATTCTGGACACGGACCAGAAAAAGGTGTTTCTCCCGGCGGAGAAGGCTCAGGAGCTCGTGACTCTGGTCAGAGAACTCTTAAAACCAAAACAGGTGTCTGTGCATCACTGTACGCGAGTCCTGGGAAAGATGGTGGCATCATACGAAGCCATTCCCTTCGGCAGGTTCCATGCGGGGACCTTTTAGTGGGATCTGTTGGACAAGTGGTCCGGATCGCATCTTCAGATGCATCGGCTGATCACCCTATCCCCCAGGGCCAGGGTGTCTCTTCTGTGGCGGCTGCAGAGTGCTCACCTTCTCGAAGGCCGCAGGTTCGGCATACAGGACTGGGTCCTGGTGACCACGGATGCAAGCCTCCGAGGATGGGGAGCAGTCACTCAGGGAAGAAACTTCCAAGGGCTGTGGTCAAGTCAGAAGGCTTGTCTGCACATCAATATCCTGGAACTAAGGGCCGTATACAACGCCCTGAGTCAAGCGGAGCCTCTGCTTCGCAACTAACCGGTGCTGATTCAGTCAGACAACATCACCGCAGTGGCTCATGTAAACCGCCAGGGCGGCACAAGAAGCAGGGTAGCGATGGCGGAAGCCACCAGGATTCTTCGTTGGGCGGAGAATCGCGTGCAAGCACTGTCAGCAGTGTTCATTCCGGGAGTGGACAACTGGGAAGCAGACTTCCTCAGCAGGCACGACCTCCACCCGGGAGAGTGGGGACTTCATCAAGAAGTCTTCACACAGATTACAAATCGATGGGAACTGCCACAGGTGGACATGATGGCATCCCGTCTCAACAAAAAGCTACAAAGGTATTGCGCCAGGTCAAGAGACCCTCAGGCGATAGCTGTGGACGCACTAGTAACACCGTGGGTGTTCCAGTTGGTCTATGTGTTTCCTCCTCTTCCTCTCATACCCAAGGTGCTGAGAATCGTAAGAAAAAGAGGAGTGAAAACAATACTCATTGTTCCGGATTGGCCAAGAAGGACTTGGTACCCGGAACTGCAAGAAATGCTCACAGAGGACCCATGGCCTCTGCCTCTCAGACAGGATCTGTTGCAACAGGGGCCCTGTCTGTTCCAAGACTTACCGCGGCTGCGTTTAACGGCATGGCGGTTGAACGCCGGATCCTAGTGGAGAAAGGCATTCCGGATGAAGTTATTCCTACGCTGATAAAGGCTAGGGAGGACGTGACAGCAAAACATTATCACCGTATATGGCGAAAATATGTTGCTTGGTGTGAGGCCAGGAAGGCCCTTACAGAGGAATTCCAGCTGGGCCGGTTCCTGCACTTCCTACAGTCAGGAGTGACTATGGGCTTAAAATTAGGGTCCATAAAGGTCCAGATTTCGGCCCTATCCCTTTTCTTTCAAAAGGAACTGGCTTCGCTTCCTGAAGTTCAGACGTTTGTAAAGGGAGTGCTGCATATTCAGCCCCCTTTTGTGCCACCAGTGGCACCTTGGGATCTTAACGTGGTGTTGAGTGTCCTGAAATCTCACTGGTTTGAGCCACTTAAAACCGTGGCGCTAAAGTATCTCACGTGGAAAGTGATCATGCTATTGGCCTTAGCTTCGGCTAGGCGTGTGTCAGAATTGGCAGCTTTGTCATGTAAAAGCCCCTATCTGGTTTTCCATATGGACAGGGCAGAATTACGGACTCGTCCACAATTTCTGCCGAAGGTGGGGTCATCTTTTCATTTGAACCAACCTATTGTGGTGCCTGCGGCTACTCGTGACTTGGAGGACTCCAAGTTGCTTGATGTAGTCAGGGCTTTGAAGATTTATGTAGCCAGGACGTCTGGAGTCAGGAAAACTGACTCGCTGTTTATCCTGTATGCATCCAACAAGCTGGGTGCTCCTGCTTCAAAGCAGACTATTGCTCGCTGGATCTGTAACACGATTCAGCAGGCTCATTCTGCGGCTGGTTTTCCGCATCCAAAATCAGGAAAATGGGCTCTTCTTGGGCGGCTGCCCGAGGGGTCTCGGCATTACAACTTTGCCGAGCAGCTACTTGGTCGGGTTCAAACACCTTTGCAAAGTTCTATAAGTTTGATACCCTGGCTGAGGAGGACCTTGTGTTTGCCCATTCGGTGCTGCAGAGTCATCCGCACTCTACCGCCCGTTTGGGAGCTTTGGTATATTCCCCATGGTCCTTACGGAGTCCTTACGGAGCATCCACTAGGACGTTAGAGAAAATAAGATTTTACTCACCGGTAAATCTATTTCTCGTAGTCCGTAGTGGATGCTGGGCGCCCGTCCCAAGTGCGGACTTTCTGGAATACGTGTATATAGTTATTGCTTAATAAAAGGGTTATGTTATGTTGGCATCTGTTGTTTGATGCTCTGTTGTTGTCATACTGTTAACTGGGTATGTTATCACGAGTTATACGGTGTGATTGGTGTGGCTGGTATGAGTTTTACCCTGGATTCCAAAATCCTTTCCTTGTAATGTCAGCTCTTCCGGGCACAGTTTCCTTAACTGAGGTCTGGAGGAGGGGCATAGAGGGAGGAGCCAGTGCACACCAGTAGTACTAATTCTTTCTTAGAGTGCTCAGTCTCCTGCGGAGCCCGTCTATTCCCCATGGTCCTTACGGAGTCCCCAGCATCTGCTACGGGCTACGAGAAATAGATTTACCGGTGAGTAAAATCTTTTTTTCTCCTGGCTATGTTTTCAGCACAAAGACTTTCTGACTTGGGAGCTCTCTCCTGTCGCTCTCCCTTTTTGATATTCCACCAGGACCGGGCAGTATTCGTGGATACCTACCTAAGGTAGTGTCTAAATTCCATATCAACAAACCAATTGCGGTAGCGGCTTTCCAGGAACGTGGTCTTTCACAAAAGGAAGCCTCATTAGATGTGGTCCATGCTCTCAGGATCTATGTGGACCATACTAGTTCCATTAGAAGACAGATTCCTTATCCTCTGTGGATTCCACAAGCAGGGCTAGCTTGTCAATAAGCAAACATTGGCATGTTGGCTCCGCATGACCATCTCACAGGCTTACACGCAGGCTTCTCTTCCTGTTCCAAGTACAGTCTCTGCTCACTCTATTCACTCTCTCGGTCCTTCGTGGGTAGTACGACGCGGAGTGTCTGCTGAACAACTCTACATGGTCTTCTGCCCACACGTTTTCTAGGTTCTATGCCTCTGATATGTTTGCCTCTCTGGATGCAGCCTTTGGCTTCAATATCCTTCTTTCTGCTTAGGAGCGTTCCCTCCCTATTTCAACTGCTTTGGGACATCCCAACGTTAACTTTAGTGGAGACCATGGACCTGGAGAAAAGGAGTTAACGTAGTTGAGTTTTTCCATAATTCTTTCTTTCTTTTTGGTGGGTTCGAAAAAGTAAGAAGAGTTATGGTATTTTCTGAAGATACAGTATACTGAAAAAGAAAAAAATTATAATATTGATGTTGGAATATGATGAGCACAAATGTGAATAAAGATCTTTCGCACAAGTGTGAAAAAAACCTCAAGAGCGAAGGGATTAATAGCAAATTAGATTTAAAAAAAAAACTGTTGTTATTAAAGCCTTCTGGATGCCCATTAATTGATTAACTGAATTGTTGTGTTTTTATATAAGCAACAGCTTATCTGCCGGTTCAGTGCCCTGTGTTTGCGAGTTAACATTACGCATATTTAGAGGGATATTTTCATGACATGCACTCACAATTCCGATGCAGTTCAATTAGAAACCACAGATGTTGCACATTAATTCTACCGTGGGCGACCCATGTGAAGTACATGGAAAAGTTGGGAAATCAAATCATCATGATTCGTGTCTAATTGAATCTGCCCCTAAACATTGACAGATGCATCTGTCTGTGTAATCTTTGTAATGTGTAGTCTTTGTAATGTGTTAGTTACTTATAATATATGTGCATTTCTAATTTTCTGTCTTTTTCAGATTGCCTCACTTTTTGCTATCTATCTTGTTGGTTACCTGGACTCTGAGAAATTTTTGAATATATTGTACACACACATAGTAAGTTTATGTTATAGGCATTCTTTTTTTTTTTAATGTAGTTATCTACAAATGCTTTAAAAGGGAGACTTGCAGAAATCAGGGTATTATTATAAAATATATGTTCATTATTCTGTCAAGTCTATGGTTACGTTAATAATTTATGGTCTAATCTATGAAATAAGTGTTGATCTTAAAAAAATATGGTAAACTCAAAGCAAGGTTTTACATAACCGTTCCTGCCATTTACAGTATATTAAGTTATCAACCTAGTAACCACATAAAGTAAGTGATATGGTATCCGGACTCTGGGTCGACACCCAATGGTCGACACGGCTATTAGGTCGACATGAGTTTTTCACATTTTATTAATTTTTTGGACCTTTTCATACTTTACGATCCACGTGGACTACGATTGGGAACAGTAACCTGTCCGCAGCATGGCGGGGGAAGCGAGCCATGCAAGTGGACGCGTTGCACTAATTGGGTTTCCCGGTCACTTGACGAAAAGAAAACAACACCAAAAAACATACTCATGTCGACTTTGTTCGTGTTGACCTAATGGCCGAGTCAACCTATTTTTAGTGTCGACCTAGCCACTGTCGACCAATGGGTGTCGACCCTGAGTCCCCTAGCCAGAAATACATGTGTATCCATTGATATAGGGTTAACACGAGGTCACTAGGCACTATGGGGTTTATTTACGAAGTAGAAGACACTGTTTCCCGGCAGGATTGAGGTTAAAATGTAAAACAGCAAACAGTTAGTGTAAAGCATGCTGACCATTGTTCAGAGTGGCTCTTATTCCGCTCTGTAGATTCCATTTAACTATAGCAATCCATAACCATTTTAAAGGCATGCAATTTAAAATCTATGCTTATTCAAACTCAAATTATTTTATTGATTACTTTAGACTTCTATATCCGTCAGATGATGTGACAGTGTTCCTACTTCTATAGTTGTCTGTTAATATGCTGCCGAGCTTTTAGGTGACTGGTGAATGTGATCCTTTTCAAGTGGCCAGCATTACTTTTCAGTTTTACAATGCATTCTTGTTTGTTTTCCTCCATGTTTCATAATACTTCACTGCTTTATAGACGCAAGACAAAAGTATTTGAAAAGCCTATGGGGTATATGCAATTGCGGTCGAATTCCCGAAATTGTCGAATTTCGTGAATTTTTCGCCAAAAAAAAAAATTCGACAATGCAATTCAGTACTTTCCGACAAAAAAAACGGACTTTCAAAATTCGACTTTTTGAAATTCGACTTTTGACAAATTCGACTTTTTTGCAATGATACACATGCTGCAATTCGACCAAAGCCTATTCAATGGAAGTTTGGAAATTCGACAACAGTGCTTTTAGACAGTAAATTCGTCATTTTCAATCCGACACACTTTGGAGGGTGAAACTAATAAAAAAAATTTAAAACATGTTTTTTTTGTGTTTTTTTTTCTTGGTAATATCATATCTATTTATATTAGAAGGGATTAGGTACTTGGTTTGTCTTTTTTGGAGGCACAAGTATTATTTATATATTTTTAAAAATAATATTTTTTTTTTATTTTTTTTTTGGATGGAATGGTAAAATCCCTGAAAAAAATGGCGTGGGGTCCCCCCTCCAAAGCATAACCAGCCTCGGGCTCTTCGAGCTGGTCCTGGTTCTAAAAATGCGGGGGGAAAATTGACAGGGGTTCCCCTGTATTTTTAAAACCAGCACCGGGCTCTGCGCCTGATGCTGGTGCAAACAATACGGGGGACAAAAAGAGTAGGTGTCCCCCGTATTTTATACACCAGCATCGGGCTCCACTAGCTGGACAGATAATGCCACAGCCGGGGGTCACTTTTATACAGCGCCCTGCGGCCGTGGCATTAAATATCCAACTAGTCACCCCTGGCCGGGGTACCCTGGGGGAGTGGGGACCCCTTCAATCAAGGGGTCCCCCCCCCCAGCCACCCAAGGGCCAGGGGTGAAGCCTGAGGCTGTCCCCCCCATCCAATGGGCTGCGGATGGGAGGCTGATAGCCTTGTGAAAAATGTCAGAATATTGTTTTTTTCCAGTAGTACTACAAGTCCCAGCAAGCCTCCCCCGCAAGCTGGTACTTGGAGAACCACAAGTACCAGCATGCGGGAGAAAAACAGGCCCGCTGGTACCTGTAGTTCTACTGGAAAAAAAATACCCAAATAAAAACAGGAAACCGACACCGTGAAAGTAAAACTTTATTTCATACGTCGTCACACACATACTTACCTATGTTCACACGCCGACATCGGTCCTCTTCTCCAAGTAGAATCCAGGGGTACCTGAAAAGAAAAGATAAATACACTCACCTCATCCATGGTCCAGAGGTAAATCCACGAACTTGTCAAAAAAACAAACCGGACACCCGTACCACACGGACTGAAAGGGGTCCCATGTTGACACATGGGACACCTTTCCACGAATGCAGAGAGACCCCCTCGTGACAGCTGTCACTGAAAGGTCTCGTAAGCCAATCAGCGAGCGCAACGTCCTTGCACTCTGCTGATTGGCTCTGTGCGCGTCTGAGCTGACAGCGCATCGCAAAGCCTCTCCATTATATTCAATGGTGGGAACTTTGCGGCTAGCGATGGGGTCACCCGCCGGTCAGCGGCTGACCGCGGGTAACCCCACCGCTGACGGCAAAGTTCCCACCATTGAAAGTAATGGGAGAGGCTTTGCGATGCGCTGTCTGAGGTCACACGCGCACAGCCAATCAGGTGAGCGCCACGGAAGTAGCGCTTCCTGATTGGCTGAAGGGACCTCAGTGACAGGAGTCACGTGGTGTCCCGGCATTCGGGGAAAGGGGTCTGATATGTAAACATGGGACCCCTTTCAGTCCGCTGGTACGGGTGTTCGTGTTTTTTTTTTAACAAGTACGTGGATTATCTCCCGGACACTGGATTGAGGTGAGTCTAATTTTTTTCACAGGTACCTCGGATCGTCGGAGACTGTGGCAGTCGGCGTGTCAACATAGGTAAGTGTGTCGGCAGTGTGTAATAAAGTTGTACTTGTCACGGTGTCGGTCTCCTGTTTTTATTTGGGTATTTTTGTTCCAGTAGTACTACAGGTACCAGCGGGCCCGTTTTTTCTCCCGCATGCTGGTACTTGTGGTTCTCCAAGTACCAGCTTGCGGGGGAGGCTTGCTGGGACTTGTAGTACTACTGGAAAAAAACAATATTCTGACATTTTTCACTAGGCTATCAGCCTCCCATCCGCAGCCCATTGGATGGGGGGGACAGCCTCGGGCCTCACCCCTGGCCCTTGGGTGGCTGGGGGGGGGACCCCTTGATTGAAGGGGTCCCCACTCCCCCAGGGTACCCCGGCCAGGGGTGACTAGTTGGATATTTAATGCCACGGCCGCAGGGCGCTGTATAAAAGTGACCCCCGGCTGTGGCATTATCTGTCCAGCTAGTGGAGCCCGATGCTGGTGTATAAAATACGGGGGACCCCTACTCTTTTTATCCCCCGTATTTTTTGCACCAGCATCAGGTGCAGAGCCCGGTGCTGGTTTTAAAAATACGGGGGATCCCCTGTCAATTTTTAACCCGCATTTTTAGAACCAGGACCAGCTCGAAGAGCCCGAGGCTGGTTATGCTTTGGAGGGGGGACCCCACGCCATTTTTTTCCGGGTTTTTCCCGTTTTTTCACGTTTTTTGTAATTTGCGGCAAATCGGCCGTTTTTCGCCCGCGGGACTGTCGAATCCGTTTTTCATTGAATATGGTGAATTCCGGCAGCCACCTGCCGGAATTCACCTGTCGAATTGTGTCGAATTAAAAAACGGCGATAATTTGCCGCAATTCGCCGTGAATTGCATATACCCCTATGCCACCTGCCCTAAAATACTCACACAGTCGGTCTTTACAAATCTCTTTGAAATGGATAAATATCATGGCAGTTGCATTTTTTGTTTCAGCAAAATATTACAGTACTGCAGTGTAAATGTGTTTTTAGATTTTTATTTGTATATTTTTTTCAGATAATGGTTTTGTATTTATCTATAGGTTTCACTGGCACTGTGCTTTATATTGATGTTTGGGAATTCAATGCTCTTGACATCCTATTATGCATCCTCTCTAATAGTTATTTGTGTAAGTAATATGCATGAATATATTATAAAGTGTCTTCATGTATTTGTTTTTTGTTTAGAATAATTATTTACTACTGCATCGTATTACTTGTTTTATTTCTTGTTTTCCGAATGTATTTGCTTCTAAGCTGGGTACACACTATGCGACGTCTAGTGTTGCCGCGGCCGGGCGGTGGGCTGTGCATGTAGCTCTTGGACGACAGTCCAAATTGAGCTGCATGCACAGCAGACAGCGAGTGCTCATTAACGACCCGCGGTGCTGCGCATCGCTGGTCGTCGCCGGCATACACACTTGCCGAGAAAGTAAATGACGTTGCTCATGAAGGGTGAAAATAAGCGACATTGTTTACTTTCTCTGGAAGTGTGTATGCACCTTAAGTCTTGTTACTTTTGTGGCCCTTTTTTCTTTTCTTTCTCTAACGTCCTAGTGGATGCTGGGGACTCCGTAAGGACCATGGGGAATAGACGGTCTCCGCAGGAGACATGGGCACTTTAAGAAAGAATTTAGATTCTGGTGTGCTCTGGCTCCTCCCTCTATGTCCCTCCTCCAGACCCCAGTTTAAATCTGTGCCCGGACGAGCTGGGTGCTGTTCAGTGAGCTCTCCTGAGCTTGCTGTGAGAAAGTATTTTGTTAGGTTTTTTATTTTCAGGGAGCTCTGCTGGCAACAGACTCCCTGCATCGTGGGACTGAGGGGAGAGAAGCAGTCCTACTCTCTGAAGCTATGTCCTGCTTCTTAGGCTACTGGACACCATTAGCTCCAGAGGGATCGTACACAGGATCTCACCCTCGTCGTCCGATCCCAGAGCCGTGCCGCCGTCGTCCGATCCCAGAGCCGGAAGACAGAAGCCGGGTGAGTATGAGAAGCAAGAAGACTTCGAAATCGGCGGCAGAAGACTCCGTTATTCACATGAGGTAACGCACAGCACTGCAGCTGTGCGCCATTGCTCCAAACACACCTCACATACTCCGGTCACTGTAAGGGCGCAGGGGGGGGGGGGGGGGGGCAGCATATGGACCTCTTTTGGCAAAAGTACACATATATACAGTTGGGCACTGTATATATGTATGAGCCCCCGCCAAGAAAATGTATATTTAAGCGGGACAGAAGCCCGCCGTCGAGGGGGCGGGGCTTCTTCCTCAGCACTCACCAGCGCCGTGTTTTTTCTCCACAGCACAGCTGAGAGGAAGCTCCCCAGCCTCTCCCCTGCAGATACAAGGTAGAAGAGGGTAAAAAGAGAGGGGGGGCACATAATTAGGCACAAAAATCAATATAAACAGCAGCTACTGGGTTAACATTAAGTTACTGTGTTATTCCTGGGTTAATAGCGCTGGGGTGTGTGCTGGCATACTCTCTCTCTGTCTCTCCAAAGGGCCTTGTGGAGGAATTGTCTTCAGATGAGCATTCCCTGAGTGTGTGGTGTGTCGGTACGTGTGTGTCGACATGTCTGAGGTAAAAGGCTCCCCTAAGTTGGAGATGGAGCAAATGTGTGTCTGAGGGGTGTCTCCGTCGACAACGCTGACACCTGTTTGGATATGTGTAATTAAGTGCTAAGGTGAATTTATTGCACAAAAGATTAGAGAACAGACAGGGAATCTACCCATGTCTGTCCCTATGTCGCAGAGACCTTCAGAGTCTCTCAATGCTCACTATCCAAAATAATAGACACTGATATTGACACGGAGTCTGACTCCAGTGTCGACTACGATAATGTAAAGTTATAGCCAAAATGGCAGGAAAGTATTCAATATATGATTATTGTAATAAAAGATGATTTGCATATCACTGATGACTCATCTGTCCCTGATACAAGGGAACACATGTTTAAGGGGAAGAAAGCTGAGGTAAATTTCCCTCCTCTCATGATGAAAAAGAGCGGGAATCTCCAGACAAGAGACTGCAGTTTCCCACAAAGAATTCTCAGGGAGTATCCTTTCCCTACTAGGGCCAGGATACGATGGGAATCTTCCCCTAGGGTGTCACGTTTGCCCAAAAGGTAGCCCTGACTTAACAGCTATCCTCAGGGATCCTGCAGATAGCGTGCACATTCTGGTACACTACTCAGACCGGCGATTGTGTCGGCATGGGTTTATAGCGCTGCAGCAGCGTGGACAGGTACCTTATCAGCTGAGATTGAGACCCTAGTATGTATATATATATATATATATATATATATATATATATAGATATAGATAGATATATATAGATATATATATATTAAAGATGCTGTCTTAAGATAGATATATATATATATATATATATATATATATATATAAAACATGCCCAAAGAGACATTAGTCTACTGGGTTCTAGAGTCAACGCTATGTCAGTTTCTGCTTGACGTGTCCTGTAGAATATGCAATGGACAGGTGATGCCGACTTAAGAGGCATATGGAAGGCTGAGGATTGTGTGGAGAAGGGATCTCGGACCTGGTCTCCACAGCTATAGCTGGTAATTCTGATCTTTTGCCTTATATTCCTGCACAGCCTAGGAAAGCACGACATTATCAAATGCAGCCTTTCGATCACAAAGAAACAAGAAAGTCCGAGGTCTGTCCTTTCTTGCCAGATGCAGGGGCAGAGGAAAGAAGCTGCACAACACAGCTAGTTCCCAGGAACAGAAGTCCTCCCCGGCCTCTACAAAATCCACCGCATGTCGCTGGGGCTCCACAGGCAGAGCTAGGCCCGGTGGGGGCACGTCTTCATAATTTCAGCCACAAGTGGGTTCACTCCCTGTTGGATCCCTGGGCAATAGATATTGTGTCTCAGGGATACAAGCTGGACTTTGAGGAGATGCCCCCTCACCGACGGCCCTGCCGGCTTCCCCCCACGGGAGGGAAATAGTGTTAACTGCAATTCACAAATTGTATCTTCAACAGGTGGTGGTCAAGGTTCCCCTCCTTCAACAAGGAGGGGATTATTATTCGACCATGTTGTAGTCCCGAAACGGGACGGTTCGGTCAGACCCATATTGAATTTAAAATCCCTGAACATATACCTGAAAAGGTTCAAGTTCAAGATGGAATCGCTAAGAGCGGTCATCGCAAGCCTGAAAGTGGGAGATTTTATGGTGTCTCTGGACATAAAGGATGCATACCTTCATGTCCCCATTTATCCACCTCATCAGGCGTACCTCAGATTTGCGGTACAGGATTGTCATTACCAATTTCAGACGTTGCCGTTTGGTCTCTCCACGGCCCCGAGAATCTTCACCAAGGTAATGGTGGAAATGATGGTGCTCCTGCGGAAGCAAGGTGTCATAATTATCCCGTACTTGGACGATCTCCTCATAAAAGCGAGATCAAGAGAGCAGTTGCTGAACAGCGTATCACTTTCTCTGGAAGTGTAACGGCAACACGGCTGGATTCTAAATATTCCAAAGTCGCAGTTGGTTCCTACGGCTCATCTGCCTTTCCTAGGCATGATTCTAGACACAGACCAGAAAAGGGTTTATCTCCCGATAGAGAGAGCTCAGGAGCTCATGACACTGGTCAGGAATCTATTAAAACCAAAACAGGTGTCAGTGCATCACTGCACTCGAGTCCTGGGAAGGATGGTGGCATCATACGAGGCCATTCCCTTCGGCAGGTTCCATGCGAGGACCTTCCAATGGGACTTACTGGACAAGTGGTCCGGATCACATCTTCAGATGCATCGGTTAATCACCCTGTCCCCCAGGGCCAGGGTGTCACTCCTGTGGTGGCTGCAGAGTTCTCACCTTCTAGAGGGACGCATATTCGGAATTCAGGACTGGGTCCTGGTGACCACGGACGCTAGCCTCCGAGGGTGGGGAGCAGTCACACAGGGAAGAAATTTCCAAGGTCTGTGGTCAAGTCAAGAGACTTGCCTTCACATCAACATCCTGGAACTAAGGGCCGTATACAACGCCCTACGTCAAGCGGAGCACTTGCTTCGCGACCAACCGGTTCTGATTCAGTCAGACAACATCACCGCAGTGGCTCATGTGAACCGCCAAGGCGGCACAAGGAGCAGAGTGGCGATGGCAGGAGCCACCAGAATTCTTCGCTGGGCGGAGAATCACGTAAGCGCTCTGTCAGCAGTGTTAATTCCGGGAGTGGACAACTGGGAAGCAGACTTCCTCAGCAGACACGACCTCCACCCGGGAGAGTGGGGACTTCATCAGGAAGTCTTCACACAGATCACATATCGGTGGGAACTGCCACAGGTGGACATGACGGCATCCCGCCTCAACAAAAAAATGCAGAGGTATTGCGCCAGGTCAAGAGACCTTCAAGTAATAGCGGTAGACGCCCTGGTGACACCGTGGGTGTTCCAGTCGATCTATGTATTTCCTCCTCTTCCTCTCATACCCAAGGTGCTGAGGATAATAAGAAACAGAGGAGTGAGAACAATCCTCATTGTTCCAGATTGGCCACGAAGGACCTGGTATCCAGATCTGCAAGAAATGCTCACAGAGGACCCGTGGCCTCTTCTTCTAAGACAGGACCTGTTGCAACAGGGGCCCTGTCTGTTCCAAACGCGGCTGCGTTTGACGGCATGGCGGTTGAACGCTGGATCCTAGCAGAAAAGGGCATTCCGGACGAGGTCATTCCTACGCTGATAAAGGCTAGGAAGGACGTGACAGCTAAACATTATCACCGTATATGGCGAAAATATGTTTCTTGGTGTGAGGCCAGGAATGCTCCTACAGAGGAATTCCAGCTGGGCCGTTTCCTTCACTTCCTACAGTCAGGAGTGAATTTGGGCCTAAAATTGGGCTCCATTAAGGTCCAGATTTCGGCCCTATCCATTTTCTTTCAAAAAGAGTTGGCTTCTCTACCAGAAGTTCAGACGTGTCTAAAGGGAGTGCTGCATATTCAGCCTCCTTTTGTGTCTCCAGTGACACCTTGGGATCTTAACGTGGTGTTAAGTTTCCTTAAATCACACTGGTTTGAACCACTTAAAACAGTGGAGTTAAAATATCTCACGTGGAAGGTGGTCATACTATTAGCCTTGGCTTCGGCTAGGCGTGTGTCAGAATTAGCGGCTTTGTCACATAAAAGCCCCTATTTGGTTTTCCATATGGATAGAGCAGAATTGCGGACCCGTCCACAATTTCTGACAAAAATTGGTGTCATCTTTTCATATGAACCAACCTATTGTGGTGCCTGTGGCTACTCGTGACTTGGAGGATTCCGAGTTACTGGATGTGGTCAGGGCTTTAAAGGTTTATGTAGCCAGAATGGCTAGAGTCAGGAAAACGGAGTCGCTGTTTATCCTGTATGCATCCAACAAGCTGGGTGCTCCTGCTTCAAAGCAAACTATTGCTAGCCTGATCTGTAACACAAATCAGCAGGCTCATTCTGCGGCTGGATTGCCGCTGCCAAAATCAGTTAAAGCCCATTCCACTAGGAAGGTGGGCTCTTCTTGGGCGGCTGCCCGAGGGGTCTCGGCATTACAACTATGCCGAGCTGATACTTGGTCAGGTTCAAACACTTTTGCAAAGTTCTACAAGTTTGATACCCTGGCTGAGGAGGACCTATTGTTTGCTCAATCGGTGCTGCAGAGTCATCCACACTCTCCCGCCCGTTTGGGAGCTTTGGTATAATCCCCATGGTCCTTACGGAGTCCCCAGCATCCACTAGGACGTTAGAGAAAATAAGATTTTACTTACCGGTAAATCTATTTCTCGTAGTCCGTAGTGGATGCTGGGCGCCCGTCCCAAGTGCGGACTTCTTCTGCAATACTTGTATATAGTTATTGCTGCAATAAGGGCTATGTTATTTTTGCATCAGGGTTGAACTGATGCTCTGTTGTTGTTCATACTGTTGACTGGGTAAGTTTATCACAAGTTATATGGTGTGATTGGTGTAGCTGGTATGAGTCTTGCCCTGGATTTCCAAAATCCTTTCCTTGTACTGTCAGTTCTTCCAGGCACAGTTTCTCTAACTGAGGTCTGGAGGAGGGACATAGAGGGAGGAGCCAGAGCACACCAGAATCTTAATTCTTTCTTAAGTGCCCATGTCTCCTGCGGAGCCCGTCTATTCCCCATGGTCCTTACGGAGTCCCCAGCATCCACTACGGACTACGAGAAATAGATTTACCGGTAAGTAAAATCTTATTTTTTTTTATTTCCCACAGTCATAGCACAATTTCTCTGAATGTTTTAATTTAAAATATTAAATGAAGATCTTTTTTTGTTTTTTTGTTTTTTATTTCATACAAGAAAAATCCATAGAAACATAGAATGTGACGGCAGATAAGAACCACTTGGCCCATCTAGTCTGCCCCTTTTTTACCATATTTTTACCTCAAACCTTATTTGATCCTTATTTCTTTGTAAGGGTATCCGTATGCCTATCCCATGCATGCTTAAATTGCTCTACTTTCTTAGCCTCTACCACCTCAGATGGGAGGCTATTCCACTTGTCCACTACTGTTACTGTGAAGTAAGTTTTCCTCAAATTTCCCCTGAACTTACCTCCCTCCAGTTTCAGTGCATGATATACCTGGGAAATCAGCCAGTGCATGCAAAGCTGCAGTCAATCACTGTATATTGATAACGTGTACAAAGTCATTTTGCCTACAATGTGTTAGTGTATACAGTTAGACTATGAAAGTACTTGCCTTGACAAATTCATTCATCATTGCAAGGGGGAGGGGGGTGTCACATTTTTAGACTGTGCAATCAGATATAGAGTTGGGTACAATCTCTGCCCCTATGGAGCTTACATTCTAAATCCCCTACTCCACACTGGTCATTTTTATCCAAGCCAATTAATTTACCTATTAATCTTTGGAATGTGGAAAATACCCAGAGAGACCCTCATAAACACTGAGAATATGTGGAAACTCCATAAATATAGGCCCTTAATGGAATTGAACCCATGACCCCAGATGTGAGGCAGGAATGCTATCAAGTATGCCACTGTTCTGCCTACATACAAAGTAATCTTAATTTGTCAGGCAAGGGCGCTTTAAGAGAGGAGGAGGCCCGTGTTCAGCCTCCTCCGTTCGTGCCCCCTTCTCTCTGCCCGGAGTGCTGTAGAGGGCTCAGACTCTACTGCGCATGCGCAGATCTCTGGGAAAATGGCGCGGTGGCCATTTTTTCCTGATATTTTCCACTGCGCATATGCAAAACTCTGTGAAAATGGCCGCTGAGCTATTTTCACTGTGTTTTCGCAGCGTTGCGGATGCCGGCACTGGACTCCGGAGGGGTGAGTATTTTAAAAATGGTTGCAGCGTGTGAGGTGGTGGCCCCCTCTGGACTTGGGCCCGTGTGCACCGCACACACTGCACCCATTATAGAAACCCCAGTGTTGTCAGGTACACTTATAGCTAATTGGCTTAAAATTGCTACATGCATGGCCCAATTAGATTGACATTCAAAATTGTATTTTTTGTCAGTTGTAACAATTAATCGATTGTGTTTTTTTCACAGATTATTGTTATGAACAGAGACTTTTTAAATATTGAAAATCTGCCACTTGTAAAATGCGTAAGTCTTTGCATGGTTTTGTATCGTCCAGCATGCCTTTGCTATTTGTGGTGTTTTACCAGTTTCTTCTTGTAAGTGTGCCTGCCTTTCATACCAATATAGAACATGTGATTTATTGGTTTGTAGGTGCAGCATTACTTTTCAAATCTTTAGGGGTAAATACTGTATAATATATACTACCAGTTACGGTATGATTTTGACAATTTAAATAGCTGTATTTCAACAGTAATAATTGAAAAGGCAAAAACTTAATTACAAACATAATAAAATGGGAACTAGTTCTCTCTTACGTTAATATATTTAATTTGTAACCATGAATAATACAGTTGCAAGAAAAAGTATGTGAACCCTTTGGCATTTCCTGGATTTGTGCATAAATTGGTCATTAAAATGTGTTCTGATCTTGATCTAAGTCACAACAATATACAAACAGTCTGCTGAAACTAATACCACACAAACAATTATATGTTCTCATGGTTTTTATTGAACACACCATGTAAACATTCACAGTGCAGGATGGACAAAGTATGTGAACCCCTAGGCTAATGACTTCTCCAAGAGCTAATTTGAGTCAGGAGTCAGCCATCCTGGAGTCCAATCAATGAGACGAGATTGGAGGTGTTGGTTAAAGCTGTCCTGCCCTATAAAAAACACACACCAGTTTTGAGTTTGCAATTCTCAAGAAGCATTGCGTGATGTGAACCATGCCTCGCAGAAAAGAGCTCTCGAAGACCTACGATTAAGAATTGCTGACTTGCATAAAGCTGGAAAGGGTTACAAAAGTTTCTCTAAAAGCCTTATTGTTCATCAGTCCACCGTAAGATAGATTGTCTATAAATGGAGAAAGTTCAGCACTGTTGCTACTTTCCCTAGGAGTGGGCGTCCTGTAAAGATGACTGCAAGAGCACAGCGCAGAATGCCCAATGAAGTGAAGAAGAATCCTAGTGTGTCCGCTAAAGACTTACAGAAATCTCTTGCACATGCTAACATCTCTGTTGACGAATCTACCATAGGTACAACACTGAACAAGAATGGAGTTCATGAGAGGATACCACGGAGGAAGCCACTGCTGTCCAAAAAAAACATTGCTGCACGTTTGAAGTTTGCGAAAGAGTACCTGAATGTTCCACAGCACTACTGGCAAAATATTTTGTGGACAGATGAAACCAAAGTTGAGTTGTTTAGAAGGAACACACAACACTATGTGTGGAGAAAAAAAGGCACAGCACACCAACATCAAAACTTCATCCCAACTGTGAAGTATGGTGAAGGGGGCGTCATGGTTTGGGGCTGCTTTGCTGCCTCAGGGCCTGGAGAGATTGCTATCATCGACAGAAAAATTAATTCCCAAGTTTATCAAGACATTTTGCAGGAGAACGTAAGACCATATGTCCACCAATTGAAGCTCAACAGAAGATGGTTGTCACAACTGAGGGCCTGAGCTGACGGGAGGCAGCCTCAGTTGTAGGGGCTGAGGTGTAATGGAACCTGGCAGGTTGTATCAGACCCCTAGACATATAGAAGAATTGCCCGAAGGCGTGACCACGACAACCAGGAATAAAAGTCAATGATGTTTATTTATGACAAACTCCATGCATCACAGTAGCAGTAAAGAAACATAAAAATCAGCAGAGAAATAATAATACAGTTCCTGGGTACTACAGGGTGGCAGGGGCCACAGAGCTCTGGTGGTATGAGACAGTTCTTATTATCTGCAAGTTGGAAAGTCCTTACCAGGCTCAACTGTAGCAATGCAGAAAGCCCAGGGTCGTACCAGCTGGTGTTCCAGGGAAAGCTGGACTGCTGAAGATAAAATGCTGCTGTGGGTACTGGTTAGAACCAGACAGGTGTTGGCACAGAGTGGATACTGGCTGGAACCAGTTAAATAAAAAATGAGGCTTGAGAGTGATGCAATATGGATGAAATGTAGAATTTGAGAACGGAGAAATAATAATACCGGTGGAGAGAGGTAAACTGCAGAAAGGACACCGGCCCTTTAAGAGAAGCTGTACACTGCTGGAAGCTGGGCTGGAAGCAGGTGATTGTTGTAGCTGGAAACAGGTGAGTCCAGAATGGATCGGAGAGTCAGGCTACACCGCAGATGGAATGCTGGTACACCGGCCCTTTAAGAGAAGCTGTACACTGCTGGAAGCTGGGCTGGAAGCAGGTGATTGTTGAAGCTGGAAACAGGTGAGTCCAGAATGGATCGGAGAGTCAGGCTACACCGCAGATGGAATGCTGGTGCGGGTCTCTATAGCAGAAGTCTGGAGACAGGAGCTGGAACCTGGAAGACAATCACAGGAGAGAGACAAACTGGAACTAGGTTTGACAACCAAAGCACTGACGCCTTCCTTGCTCAGGCACAACCTATTTATACCTGCAGCAAGGAAGGCATTGGCTAGGCAATTATGCAAATTAATAATACTGACAACGGATTGGTAGGAATGATCAGCTGACAGAATCCAAGATGGCTGCGCCCATGCAGACACTTGGAGGGAAGTTTGGATTGTAATCCATGTGGTCTGGAAAACAGTAATGGCGGCGCCGGCCACCGGAGACAGGAGACGCCAGGCTGACAGATGCACATCCGACCACGCGGACACAGCGGAGGCCGCGGCTGACGTAATCGCCACTCTGAATGCAGAAGCTCAGGGACGGCGGCGGAGGCCGCGGGAGACGCCATGCCAGATGTATAAGGCGTTACTGTGACTGCGTCCAGAGAGACAGGAGAGGATGCGGGAATGTGCACATCAGGATAACAGATGGGATCCGGTCCTGGAGCGCTGAGCCAGCCTTAGGAGGCATCTGATAGGTAAGAAATGGCGTCCAGATACCCGGATCGTGACAATGGTGATGCAACAGAACAACGACCCAAAGCACAGAAGTAGATCAACAACAGAATGGCTTAAACAGAAGAAAATACGACTTCTGGAGTGGCCTGACCACAACCCAATTGAGATGCTGTGGCATGACCTCAAGAGAGCGATTCACACCAGACAACCCAAGAATATTGCTGACCTGAAACCGTTTTGTAAAGAGGAATGGTCCAAAATTCCCCCTGACCTTTGTGCAGTTCTGATATGCAACTATAGGAAAAGTTTGGTTGAGATTATTGCTGCCAAAGGAGGATCAACCAGTTTTCTCTTACGTCCTAGAGAATGCTGGGGTCCACATTAGTACCATGGGTATAGACGGTGAACCAGGAGCCATTGGCACTTTGAGTTTGAGAGTGTGGGCTGGCTCCTTTCTCTATGCCCCTCCTACCAGACTCAGTTTAGATAATATGCCCGGGGGAGCCGGTCACAGCTAGGGGAGCTCTACAGAGTTTCTTAGTAAAGTTTTTTTTTGAGTTTATTATTTCTCTGACGTCCTAGTGGATGCTGGGGACTCCGTAAGGACCATGGGGAATAGCGGCTCCGCAGGAGACTGGGCACATCTAAAGAAAGCTTTAGGATCACCTGGTGTGCACTGGCTCCTCCCCCTATGACCCTCCTCCAAGCCTCAGTTAGATTTCTGTGCCCGACGAGAAGGGTGCACACTAGGGGCTCTCCTGAGCTCTTTGTGAAAGTTTTAGTTTAGGTTTATATTTTCAGTGAGACCTGCTGGCAACAGGCTCACTGCATCGAGGGACTAAGGGGAGAAGAAGCGAACTCACCTGCGTGCAGAGTGGATTGGGCTTCTTAGGCTACTGGACATTAGCTCCAGAGGGACGATCACAGGTTCAGCCTGGACGGGTCACCGGAGCCGCGCCGCCGTCCCCCTTACAGAGCCAGAAGAGCGAAGAGGTCCGGAAAAATCGGCGGCAGAAGACGATCCTGTCTTCAGATAAGGTAGCGCACAGCACCGCAGCTGTGCGCCATTGCTCTCAGCACACTTCACACTCCGGTCACTGAGGGTGCAGGGCGCTGGGGGGGGCAGCGCCCTGAGACGCAATAAATCGATAAAAAACCTTATATGGCTAAAATAAATGCATCACATATAACTCCTATATGGATGCATTTAACCCCTGCCAAAACATACAGAAAAAGGATGATAAGGACGCCGAGAAAGGGGCGGAGCCTATCTCCTCAGCACACTGGCGCCATTTTCCCTCACAGCTCAGTTGGAGGGAAGCTCCCTGGCTCTCCCCTGCAGTCACTACACTACAGAAAGGGGTTAAAAAAGAGAGGGGGGCACAAATTAGGCGCAGTATATAACAATACAGCAGCTATAAAAGGAAAAACACTTATATAAGGTTATCCCTGTATATATATATAGCGCTCTGGTGTGTGCTGGCAAACTCTCCCTCTGTCTCCCCAAAGGGCTAGTGGGGTCCTGTCCTCTATCAGAGCATTCCCTGTGTGTGTGCTGTGTGTCGGTACGTTGGTGTCGACATGTATGAGGAGAAAAATGATGAGGAGACGGAGTAGAGTGTCTGAAATAGTGTTGTCACCCCCTAGGGGGTCGACACCTGAGTGGATGTACTGTTGAAATTGCGTGACAGTGTCAGCTTTGTATAAAAGACAGTGGTTGACATGAGACAGCCGGCTACTCAGCTTGTGCATGTCCAGACGTCTCATACAGGGGCCCTAAAGCGCCCGTTACCTCAGATACAGACGCCGACAAGGGTACTGACTCCTGTGTCGACGTTGAAGAGACAACCGTGATTTCCAATAGGGCCACACATTGCATGATTGAGGCAATGGAAAAAGTTTACACTTTTCTGATAATATGAATACCACCAAAAAAAAGGGGTATTATGTTTGGTGAGGAAAAACTTCCTGTAGTTTTCCTGAATCTGAGAAATAAAATGAGGTGTGTGATGATGCGTGGGTTTCCCCCCGATAACAATTGATAATTTCTATAAAGTTATTGGCAGTATACCTTTTCCCGCCAGAGGTTAGGGTGCGTTGGGAAACACCCCCTAGGGTGGATAAAGCGCTCACACGCTTGTAAAAACAAGGGCTCTACCCTCTCCTGAGATGGCCGCCCTTAAGGATCCTGCTGATAGAAAGCAGGAGCGTATCCTAAAATGTATTTACACACATACTGGTGTTATACTGCGACCAGCAATCGCCTCAGCCTGGATGTGCAGTGCTGGGTTGGCGTGGTCGGATTCCCTGACTGGAAATATGATATCCTAGATAAGGACAGTATATTATTGCATATAGAGCAATTAAAAGATGCATTTCTATATATGCATGATGCACAGCGGAATATTTGCCGACTGGCATCAAGTATAAGTGCGTTGTCCAATTATTCCAGTAAAGTGGTCAGGTGATGCGGATTCCAAACGGCATTTGGAAGTATTGCCTTAAAAGAGGGGATGTACCCCAGGTCGCCTCTCAAAATAAGACGCCATATTATCAGGCGCAGTCCTGGTTGGCAAGCGGACAAAAGGGTTCCTCTTTTCTGCTCGTGACAGAGGGAGAGGAAAATGGCTGCAGAGATCAGCCAGTTCCAAGGAACAGAAACCCTTTTCCGCCTCTGCCAAGCCCTCAGTATGACGCTAGGGCTTTACAAGTTCAGGCACGGTGGGGTCCCGTTCTCAATGAATTTCAGTGCGCAGTGGGCTCACTCGCAAGTAGACCCCTGGATCCTTCAGATAATATTTCAGGGGTACAAATTGGAATTCGAGACGTATTCCCCTCGCCGTTTCCAAAAGTCTGTTTTACCGACGTCTCCCGCTGACAGGGAGGCAGTTTTGGAAGCCATTCACAAGCTGTATTCCCAGCAGGTGATAATCAAGGTACCCCTCCTGCAACAGGGAACGGGGTATTATTCCACACTATTGTGGTACCGAAGCCAGACGGCTCGGTGAGACCAATTTTAAAATCTAAAATCTAAAATCTTTGAACACTTGCATACAGAGGTTCAAATTCAAAATTGAGTCACTCAGAGCAGTGATTGCAAACCTGGAAGAAGGGGACTACATGATGTCTCGGGACATCAAGGATGCTTACCTTCATGTCAAAATTTACCCTTATCACCAAGGGTATTTCAGGTTATGGTACAGAACTGTATCAGTTCGGACGCTGCCGTAGGGATGGTCCACGGCACCCCGGGTCTTTACTGAAGTAATGACCGAAATGATGATATTCCTTCGAAGGAAGGGAATTTTAGTTATCCTTTACTTGGACGATTCCCTGATAAGGGTAAGATCCAGGGAACAGTTGGAGATCGGTGTAGCACTATATCAGGTAGTGTTGCGGCAGCACGATTGGATTTTCAATATTCCAAAATCGCAGCTGATTCCGACGACTTGTCTTCTGTTCCTAGGGATGATTCTGGACATAGTCCAGAAAGAAGGTGCTTCTCCCGGAGGAGAAAGCCAGGGAGTTATCCGAGCTAGTCAGGAACCTCCTAAAACCGAACCAAGTCTCAGTGCATCAATGCACAAGGGTTCTGGGTAAAAATGGTGGCTTCCTACGAAGCAATCCCATTCGGCAGATTCCACGCACAGTGGAACCTTCTGGACAAATGGTCCGGGTCGCATCTTCAGATGCTTCAGCGGATAACCCTGTCACCAGGGACAAGGGTATCCCTCCTGTGGTGGTTGCAGAGTGCTCATCTTCTAGAGGGCCGCAGATTCGGCATTCGGGACTGGGTCCTGGTGGCCACGGATGCCAGCCTGCGAGGCTGGGGAGCAGTCACACAGGGAAGGAATTTCCAGGGCTTATGGTCAAGCCTGGAGACATCTCTTCATATAAACATTCTGGAACTAAGGGCCATTTACAATGCCCTAAGTCAAGCGAAACCCCTGCTTCAGGGTCAGGCGGTATTGATCCAATCGGACAACACGTCAGTCGCCCACGTAAACAGACAGGGCGGCACGAGAAGCAGGAGGGCAATGGCAGAAGCTGCAAGGATTTTAGCTGGGCGGAAAATCATGTGATAGCACTGTCAGCAGTGTTCATTCCGGGAGTGGACAACTGGGAAGCAGACTTCCTCAGCAGACACGACCTTCACCCGGGAGAGTGGGGACTTCACCCGGAAGTCTTCCACCTGATTAAAACCGTTGGGAAAAACAAAAGGTGGACATAATGGCGTCCCGTCTAAACAAAAAACTAGACAGATATTGCGCCAGGTCAAGGGACCCTCAGGCAATAACGGTGGACGCTCTGGTAACACCGTGGGTGTACCAGTCAGTGTATGTGTTCCCTCCTCTGCCCCTCATACCAAAAGTACTGAGAATCATAAGAAGGAGAGGAGTAAGAACTATACTCGTGGTTCCGGATTGGCCAAGAAGGACTTGGTATCCGGAACTTCAAGAGATGCTCACGGACGAACCGTGGCCTCTACCTCTAAGAAAGGACCTGCTCCAGCAAGGGCCTTGTCTGTTCCAAGACTTACCGCGGCTGCGTTTGACGGCATGGCGGTTGAATGCCGGATCCTGAAGATCCCTACCCTGGTCAAGGCCAGGAAAGACGTAACCGCAAAACATTATCACCGCATTTGGCAAAAATATGTTGCGTGGGGTGAGGCCAAGAAGGCCCCTACAGAGGAATTTCAACTGGGTCGTTTCCTCCATTTCCTGCAAACAGGACTGTCTATGGGCCTAAAATTAGGGTCCATTAAGGTTCAAATTTCGGCCCTGTCGATTTTCTTCCAAAAAGAACTGGCTTCAGTGCCTGAAGTTCAGACATTTGTAAAAGGGGTGCTGCATATACAGTCTCCTTTTGTGCCTCCAGTGGCACCTTGGGGATCTCAATGTTGTGTTGAGTTTCCTAAAGTCACGTTGGTTTGAACCACTCACCACTGTATACTTAAAATATCTCACATGGAAGTGACGAGTTAGCCCTGGTTTCAGCCAGGCGTGTGTCAGAATTGGCGGCTTTATCATATAAAAGCCCTTACTTAATATTTCATTCTGAAAGGGCAGAATTGAGGACTCGTCCTCAAATTTTCTACCTAAGGTGGTTTCTGCATTTCACATGAACCAACCTATTGTGGTGCCTGCGGCTACTAAGGACTTGGAGGATTCCAAGTTGCTTGACGTGGTCAGGACCCTGAAAATACATGTTTCCAGGACGGCTGGAGTCAGAAAATCTGACTCGCTGTTTATCCTGTATGCACCCAACAAACTGGGTGCTCCTGCTTCTAAGCAGACGATTGCTCGTTGGATTTGTAGTACAATTCAGCTTGCACATTCTGTGGCAGGCCTGCCACAGCCAAAAATCTTAAAATGCCCACTCCACAAGGAAGGTGGGCTCATCTTGGGCAGCTGCCCGAGGGGTGTCGGCTTTACAACTTTGCCGAGCAGTTACTTGGTCAGGAGCAAATACGTTTGTAAAATTCTACAAATTTGATACCCTGGCTAAAGAGGACCTGGAGTTCTCTCATTCGGTGCTGCAGAGTCATCCGCACTCTCCCGCCCGTTTGGGAGCTTTGGTATAATCCCCATGGTCCTTACGGAGTCCCCAGCATCCACTAGGACGTCAGAGAAAATAAGAATTTACTTACCGATAATTCTATTTCTCGTAGTCCGTAGTGGATGCTGGGCGCCCATCCCAAGTGCGGATTGTCTGCAATACTGGTACATAATTATTGTTACCAAAAAATTCGGGTTATTGTTGTAGTGAGCCATCTTTTCTAGAGGCTCCTCTATTATCATGCTGTTAACTGGGTTCAGATCACAAGTTGTACAGTGTGATTGGTGTGGCTGGTATGAGTCTTACCCGGGATTCAAAATCCTTCCTTATTGTGTACGCTCGTCCGGGCACAGTATCCTAACTGAGGCTTGGAGGAGGGTCATAGGGGGAGGAGCCAGTGCACACCAGGTGATCCTAAAGCTTTCTTTAGATGTGCCCAGTCTCCTGCGGAGCCGCTATTCCCCATGGTCCTTACGGAGTCCCCAGCATCCACTACGGACTACGAGAAATAGAATTATCGGTAAGTAAATTCTTATTTTTTCTCAAAGCAGCAAAGTTATTCATGTATCTCAGCAATTATTTAAACATGGCCATGTTAAATGCACATCATTACCACATTTCCTCCTGGGTTCCGTTTCTTGCACTACCAGCTCTGGTGCTCGAATACCTTTTACAAAAGCCTTAGCCGGAGATCATTAACGTTTTTTCCCAGCGTATTGAGGCAGATTCTTGGTGTGCTGATTGCGGGTAAGTAGGATCAATAAAGACCCGTTTCTCCGCCTATAACCATCGGCGGCTTCCTCAGTCAGATATTTTAAACTCTGCCACCCTGCTCGCTTTTATCCCCGGTATCTCCCATGTGCGCTTGCGCGCATCTCCTGCGCTCCAAGCCTCGCTGTTCGTATATCAGCTGTTGATGTCTCCGGAGTTACCAATGTGCGCTTGCGTGTATCTCCTGCGCTCCGAGTCACGTTGTTATTACAGCCGTTTATCAGCTGTTAATGTCCTCCGCTAATATCCACACATTAAGTTCTAATTTATTTCAGCTAATAAGGATGCATCAGTGCTTCTGCTTACAGCGGGTTGTATTACTTGTAAATACCATATCGAGGATACATATTTAAGCAATCTGATCACATGAATCAGATATAGTATACCACAGTTATCTATTAGCAAACAGAGCAGAGTTTAATTAACATTAAACCAATAAATAAAAACTAATTCTCTAACTATGAACTATATTGCACTACATATACCAGTATCATACTTCTTGTTTTTTATGTGCAATAGTCTACCAATATTTATTATTTAACCTTATATTTTATACATTTAGTCAGGGCAATGGTTACATCATAATTTATATCTATATTTTACATATTATATTATATCAGAATGATAAATATTATAATATTCAATCCTATTCAGCACATCCAGTTTATCTTATATTGACTTTTTCCATTAAAGGTCTAGATGGATTCATTCTAGTTCAATTAGATCTCCTATCGTTTCTCATTGGAAACAGGCAAATTTTACTAATAAGTTTGTCGTCCCCCCCAACCCAAAAGGGCCCCCTAATTTATTAACAAGGAACCTAACACCCCGTTAGCCACAGCAGCTGCACATAGTTCTATAGTCCACATTTACCTCTATGGTCTAGCTGATATGGTTTAATTCCACTGTATCATTTAGACCATCAGGGCACAGCGTACCTAGTCTGTATATCCAGAAGACCTCTCTCCGACAGAGGGTATTAAACCTACCCCCCCCCCCCCACGTGCAGTAATTTTGATGTTTTCAATCTTTATTATTTTGATATGCTAGGTGTATATAAATCACACTGTGTCCTGTGGTTAAACAAGGGATACGTTCTCACATTTTTATTTTTATTTCTCCAGTGCTCCATAAATCTTGTATGGAGCATCCGGGTTGTACGCCCAACGTACTGCTTGCCACAACCACACTGCACAATGTAGATCACAAATTTTGATCTGCAGTTAATAAAACTTTTTATTTGAAATTGTTCCCCATTTTGATTTGAAGCAAATTCAGTTACTTTTCTACTTGTGTGTAGACATGTAGTACATGTAGAGCTCCCACATTTATGAAAGCCCATTGGTCTAATAGGTATCCAAGTACTCCCTGTCTGTACACATTCTGCCTTTCTTTGATTGAAATGACTAGTTGTTAGTCTTTTTGTTTTAGATTGTCCGATTTCCTAAAAACTACTTTGCCATCAAGATTAACTGTCTTTCTAAGTACTATATCTAGCTTCAAAAGTTCAGAGTTCTTTTTAATTATCTTTTTAATGTCATGTGAATAGTTGTTATATTTTGTTATAAATAAAGATGATCTATCTTCCCTAACCCCATTTCCTGAATCTACCTTTTTATGTACATATTTTAAGTTCTCTTTCTCCATACTAAGCAGTGTGTCTCTCTCCATATTTCCCACTTCCCTTAAAGCTTTCTGCAGAATTTCTTTTGGGTAACCTTGTTCCAAAAAGGAATCAAAAATCAAGCCTGCTTGTTTTTTGAGTGATTCTTGAGTTGAGCAGTTCCGTTTGATTCTAATAAATTGCCCCTTCGGAATATTTATTTTCCATATTTTCGCATGAGAGTTTTTAAAGTTTAAATACCTGCTCTGGTCTACCGGCTTTATATATGTTTCTGTTGAAATTTCACCCCCCTCTGTCGATACTGCAATATCCAGGAAACTTATCTTAGTCTTACTTTGATTACATGTAAATTTCAAACCATATTGATTTTGGTTTAAATTGTGAAAGAACGTCTATTGAATGTGCATCTCCATCCCAAATAATAAATAAATTGTCAATGAATCTGCCGTAGAGGACGAGACTCGCACCGAACTCACTCCCCCACACATGCTCCTCCTCAAACCTCCCCATGTATAAGTTAGCGAAGCTCGGCGTAAATCTCGTCCCCATCGCAGTACCCCGTGTCTGTAAATATACTTTAGTGTTAAACAGAAAATAATTATGTTTCAAAATGAAATCTATTGAGTTTAGAATAAAGCAACGCAGGGAGTCGGACATCTCCGGATCTCCAGCGAGATAATATTTCACCGCCTCTAACCCCAAGTCATGTGGAATGTTAGAATATAATGCTTTCACGTTGCACGTTATGAGGGAATACCCCTCTTTCCATTTGACAGTTTTAATTAAATTTAAAAAGTGCTTGGTGTCTTTGATATGAGACTTAAGTCTCCCTACGTGGATTTGTAAATAATAATCCACAAAAAAAGATAAATTATTAGTGAGTGACCCGACACCAGAAATTATAGGACGACCCGGGGGTGAGGTAAGTGACTTGTGGATTTTGGGTAAATAATAAAATGTGGGTGTGACGGGATGTGTGTTATAAAGAAACTTAAACGTCTCATTCGATATTGTACCACCGCACAGGGCATCCTCAAACAGATCCTTAAGTTCCCATTGATAGGGGGCGGAGGGATTGTGATTCAACTCGACATAGAACAGACCATTGCCCAGTTGATTGTCGGCTTCACTCAAATAGTCCTCTACGTCACAATAACAATCCCACCGCCCTTATCCGCCGGCTTAATTATTATTATACTCGCATCCGAGTAGAGAGTTTTAAGGCTTTTCTTTCTCCTCTCTGTAGGTTATCTTTAAAGCTTCCTTTTTCTGCTTTTTCACATAGTTTTTTTAAATGTTCCAAAGTACTGTTATAGAAACTCTCAATATAAGGGCCCTTATACTGAAGAGGGTAGAATTCAGATTTTTCTTTAAATTTGTTTATCCTCCTTGTTTCATATATTTTCAATTCTGAATTTATTTGTTCTCCTATGTCATCTTGTAGATCTTCCAATATATCCAGAGCCTCTTGATCCTCCACATTTAGCACAATCAGAGTGCCACCTGTGTTGGGTTTTTTCAAGGCTTTTATAGCAAAATATCGTTTGCGACTCAATGGCCCTCATTCCAAGTTGATCGCAGCAGGAATTTTGTTAGCAGTTGGGCAAAACCATGTGCATGCAGGGGGGGCAGATATAACATGTGCAGAGAGAGTTAGATTTGGGTGGGTTATTTTGTTTCTGTGCAGGGTAAATACTGGCTGCTTTATTTTTACATTGCAATTTAGATTGCAGATTGAACACACCACACCCAAATCTAACTCTCTCTGCACATGTTAAATCTGCCTCCCCTGCACTGCACATGGTTTTGCCCAACTGCTAACAAAATTCCTGCTGCGATCAACTCGGAATTACCCCCAATGTTCGCACATATTTGTTCAAATATTCAAAGAGGGTAAACAAATTGGATTTACTTGCGGGAGCAAAGTTCAAACCTTTCTCTAAGAGCCTCAATTCCTCCTCAGTTTTTTTCCTTGAGGACAAATTGAAAACCCCTTTTTTTCTTTCCTGAATCTCATCTAACGGATACATAGGCTTTTTGTGGGATTTTCTCCTCCCTCCTCTCGATCCCCTTGGTCTCTGTATCTTGTTCTTTTTAATGGGCCCTTTGTATTTTCCCAAATTGCCACTTGGCGTTTCTCTAAAAAAGACCTGTTATAAGGGAAGTCTAAATCATCATCTGTTTCTGATCTTCTGTAACCATTTCTATTCCTCCACCTTGGAGTCTCTCGATCTTGATCTGATTCATGGGAAAGAGGCTCATATCTATTTCTATTTTCATATCGCCCTTCTTGTTTGTTATTACTTTGTTTCTGAAAGTGGGGGTTTTCTCTGAACTTTCTTTTATTATTTCTATTTGGTGTGTTCTGCTGTCCGTGGAAGCTAACAAATTTCCTTTGTGGGGTGTTAAAACTTTTATTTTTCTTATTGTAGTGATATACTTCCCCTTTCTCATAGTCTATTCTATCTCTATTCATTTTTTGTTCCTTTATATATATGAGAGTCTGTTTAAACTCCTCAATTTTTTTGTTTACTTTTAAGTCTCTAGTTTTATAATCTGGATATGCCTCATACTCCTTCAATAAATGTTGTGTTTGTTCTATTTCAATCTGTAAATTCTGTACCTTTTCCTCTCTGTATTTTATCAATAATTTCATTAGGTTAAATAATAAATATTGGTAGACTATTGCACATATATATACCTTAGGTAAAAAACAAGAAGTATACTGGTATATGTAGTGCAATATAGGAAGCTGTACATGTTTCATATATTTATGTGTATATGTTCATAGTTAGAGAATTAGTTTTTATTTATTGGTTTAATGTTAATTAAACTCTGCTCTGTTTGCTAATAGATAATTGTGGTATACTATATCTGATTCATGTGATCAGATTGCTTAAATATGTATCCTCGATATGGTATTTACAAGTAATACAACCCGCTATAAGCAGAAGCACTGATGCAGCCTTATTAGCTGAAATAAATTAGAACTTAATGTGTGGATATTAGCGGAGGACATTAACAGCTGATAAACGGCTGTTATAACAATGTGACTCGAAGCACAGGAGATACACGCAAGCGCACATTGGTAACTCCGGAGACATCAACAGCTGATATACGAACAGCAAGGCTTGGAGCGCAGGAGATGCGCGCAAGCGCACATGGGAGATACCAGGGATAAAAGCGAGCGGGGTGGCAGAGTTTAAAATATCTGACTGAGGAAGCCGCCGATGGTTATAGGCGTAGAAACGCGTCTTTATTGATCCTACTTACCCGCAATTAGCACACCACAAATCTGCCTCAATACGCTGGGAAAAAATGTTAATTATCTCCGGATAAGGCTTTTGTAAAAGGTATTCGAGCACCAGAGCCGGGAGTGTAAAGAAACGGATCCCATGAGGAAATGTGGTAATGATGTGCATTTAACATGGCCATGTTTAAATAATTGCTGAGATACATGAATAACTTTGCTGCTTTGAGAGAAGCGATTAAATTCCTGCATGCCAAATCAGCTAATGAATAATCAACTGACTGTTGCTGTGCATTAAATTATTGATGATCTCAAGGGGGAGAAAAACCATTGATATTTTGCATGTTAAACCAAGTAATTTTAAAAGCAAAGATCACTGTATTTTAAAGCAGTATGGATTCCTGATTATTAGAATACATTCTGAATAAGAGACTTTGCAATAACTGTCCGGCTGCAGTGTATTAACAAAGTATCAATCTCCAGCTTGAGCTGACAGAGCAATTAAACATCAGAGTGGAGCTTGGAGACCTTGTAACACTGAATTGAAACAGTGTGAGCTAATTGTATTTAGCGGTTTGCTTTGAGTGTTTATAGAAAGAAATTATTCTACAGAGCAGAGCATTGAATTGTGATATTAAATGTGATATTATTATTACTATTTTTTTATGTATACAGTGCCATGTTTTTTAGAAATTATTATTCTTGAAAATTATATGAAATTAGATCTAGAGGTAAGAAAAGGAGCTATATATTAAATATAAGATTTGAGAAAAATAAAAATGATTTTAATAAGAAATCTGCTAGCGCTGTCTGTATTCTCTTTTTTTGTCTTTGGGGAAGCGTTAGATGCGTGGATCTCCAAGCTACGGCTGGTAAGTCACCTTTTCTTCCCTCGGCTACATCTGCTCCGAAGAAACCATTTTCTTTAGCTACACCACAGCCCTTTTGGTCTACCAAGCCCAGAAAGGCCAAGCCGTCCAACACCTTCTTTCAGGGAGGTCGGCCCAAGTCCAAGAAACCTTCGGCTTCAGGTTCCCAGGAACAGAAACCTGCTTCAGGTACACCAAAGTCCTCCACATGACGGTGGATTGCTCCGGAGGTGGGACCGGTGGGAGCGAGACTCAGGCATTTCAGTCACGTCTGGGTGTCATCCGGCCTGGACCCCTAGCTGCAAGATTTTGTGTCTCAGGGTTACAAGCTGGAATTTCAAAATCTCCCTCACCGATTTTTCAAATCATGCTTGCCAGCTCTGCTGGCGGACAGGACTGTCCTGCAAGAAGCCGTCCAGAAGTTGGTGGATGCACAGGTCCTTGTGCCAGTACCACCTCATATGCAAAACAAAGGTTACTATTCTAACCTTTTTGTGGTACCGAAACCGGATGGTTCGGTCAGGCCCATTCTGAACTTAAAATCACTAAACCCCTTTCTGAGGGAGTTCAAGTTCAAAATGGAGTCCCTAAGGGCAGTGATATCAGGTCTGGAGGAGGGCGAATTCCTGGTATCCCTGGATATCAAGGATGCGTACCTCCACATTCCGATTTGGCTGCCGCATCAAGCTTATCTTCGATTCGCTCTGTTGGACTGTCATTTTCAGTTCCAGGCCCTGCCATTCGGCCTCTCCACAGCACCGAGGGTATTGACCAAGGTGATGGCGGAAATGATGATTCTTCTCCACAGACGGGGTGAACATAATTCCATATCTGGACAATCTGCTGATAAAAGCATCGTCCAAGGAGAAGCTGTTACGGTCCATAGCTCTCACGACCCAGCTTCTCAGGAAACATGATTGGATCCTGAATCTTCCAAAATAACATTTGGAATCAACCAGGAGGTTGTCCTTTCTGGGAATGATCCTCGACACGGAAGTGAAGAGGGTTTTTCTTCCAGAGGAAAAAGCGTTGGTTATACAAATAATGGTCCTGGATGTCCTGAAGGCAGCCCAGGTGTCGTTTCATCAGTGCATTCGCCTTCTGGGAAAAATGGTGGCCCATCTTCTGAGAAATCGGGCCATTCAAGTGCAGTCAGACAATGTGACCACAGTGGCTTACATAAATCGACAGGGCGGAACGAAGAGCAGAGCTGCAATGTCAGAGGTAACAAGAATCATCCTCTGGGCAGAAAAACACACGTTGGCGCTATCAGCAATCTACATTCCGGGAGTAGACAACTGTGAAGCGGACTTCCTCAGCAGACACGTTCTCCATCCGGGACAGTGGGGTCTCCATCCGGAGATGTTCAAGGGGGTAACAGATCTTTTGGGCGTACCCCAGATCGACATGATGGCCTCTCGTCTCAACAAGAAGCTTCGGCGGTATTGTTCCAGGTCGAGGGGCCCGCAAGCAGTGGCGGTGGATGCCTTAGTGACTCTGTGGGTGTCCCAGTCGGTGTACGTGTTTCCTCCACTTCCACTCATCCCAAGGGTTCTAAAGCTCATAAGGAGAACAGGGGTTCAAGCAATCCTGTTTGCTCCAGACTGGCCAAGAAGGTCTTGGTACGCGGATCTACTGCAAGGAGAGACAAGTCCTCTTCTTTTCGGGAGGACCTGCTGCAGCAGGGGCCGTTCGCCTATCAAGACTTACCGCGGCTATGTTTGATGGCATTGAGGTTGAACGCCTGATACTAGCTCGAAAGGGCATTCCGAACAAGGTTATTACTACCCTGATACAGGCTAGAAAGGAGTAACGTCTAAACATTACCATCGACTTTGGAAAAAATATGTATCTTGGTGTGAGTCCAAGAAATTTCCTGCAGTGAAGTTTCAACTGGGACGGTTTCTCCTCTTCCTACAAGCCGATGTGGATATGGGCCTGAGGTTGGGATCTGTGAAGGTCCAGATTTCGGCCCTATCCATTTTCTTCCAGAAACAATTTGTTGCCCTCCCTGAGGTTCAGAACTTTTTTGAGTTCTGCACATCCAATCTCCCTTTGTGCCGCCTATGGCGCCTTGGGACCTTAACGTTGTGTTGCAGTTCCTCCAATCGGACTGGTGCGAACCTCTACAGGAGGTTGAGGTCAAATTTCTTACATGGAAGGCTGTCACGTTGTTGGCCTTAGCTTCTGCTAGACGTGTGTCGGAGTTGGGTGCTTGTCCTGTAAAAGCCCATACTTGATCTTCCACGAAGATAGAGCTGAGCTTCGGACACGTCAACAGTTTCTTCCGAAGGTTGTGTCGGCATTTCATATCAACCAACCTATTGTGGTGCCAGTGGCTACTGACTCCTCAGTTTCATCAAAGTCCTTGGATGTTGTAAGGGCTCTG
The DNA here is from genome assembly GCF_028390025.1 of Pseudophryne corroboree. Classification (NCBI taxonomy): domain Eukaryota; kingdom Metazoa; phylum Chordata; class Amphibia; order Anura; family Myobatrachidae; genus Pseudophryne; species Pseudophryne corroboree. The sequence continues at coordinate 328,901,720 of NC_086448.1, forward strand.
AAAATCTATGTGAAGAGGACTGCTCGTTACAGAAAATCGGACTCTCTGTTTGTCATGTATGAATCTAAGAAGATTGGGTGTCCTGCTTCTAAGCAGACGATCTCTCGCTGGATCAGGTTTACTATCCAGCATGCGTATTCTACGGCAGGATTGCCATGTCCTATGTCTGTCAAGGCCCACTCTACTCGTACGGTGGGGTCTTCATGGGCGGCTGCCCGGGGTGTCTCGGCTTTACAAATTTGCCGAGCTGCAACTTGGTCTGGGTCAAACACGTTTGCAAAGTTCTACAAGTTCGATACTTTGGCCTCTGATCATCTGAAGTTCAGTCAATCAGTTCTGCAGGAGCCTCTGCGCTCTCCCTCCCATTCTGGGAGCCTTGGTACATCCCCATGGTACTAATGTGGACCCCAGCATCCTTTACGGATTACGAGAAAAGGATTTACCGGTAGGTAACCAAAATCCTATTATTAAATCTAAGGGTTCACATACTTTGTCCACCCTGCACTGTGAATATTTACATTGTGTGTTCAATAAAAACATGAGAACATGTAATTGTTTGGGTGGTATTCGTTTCTGCAGACTGTTTGTCTATTGTTGTGACTTAGGTGAAGATCAGAACACATTTTAATTATCGATTTATGCACAAATCCAGGAAATTCCAAAGGGTTCACATACTATTTCTTGCAACTGTAAGATAATAAATCTATAAAAACATATATTTAGAGTCAGATTTGTGACATTAACTATTTCATTAATACATATTAAAATAGTATTAATAATATACAAGCATACTTGAAATGAATACAGTTCAGGTTGACACATTTTACTGTTTAGTTGGCAGTCTTTTCAGAAACATGCATCTGGATTCACAAGGTGCTTGTTAAAACATTCATTACAAAGGTACTGACTATACTGTATATTACTGCAGCTTTAGTGAATTAAGAATTTTGTTTTTCACTAAATTCTTATTTCACTAAGAACTCTTAGGGGTATATTCAATTAAAGTCGGATCCATTCCGACATGCATTTGTCGGAATGAATCCGACAAGTGCCGTTCCTGACCGTCTCAATCCGACTTTTAAAAAAAGTCTGATTGAGATGAGTGAGCTGAGAGGAGCTGTCTATTTCTTTTGTATGTTTTGTTTGAAGTCAATCATATGGACAGCTGTCCTGTTATTTTGTGTCTTAGTATTCAATTTCACTATGGGCTTGATTCCGATTTGTAAGCAATGGCAAAGTTCACACAACTGAGTGATTATCTGTCAATTACACGTATCGCGGTTGCACTGTACACACGCAAAGGCACCTTAGCAAAACCGCTCACAGTGAGGCAGAGTGATTGAGATGAAGTGACTGTTTGTGGGAGGTAGCGGAGAGTGGTGACAAAAACGCAGATGTGTTGTGACCTTTTTCGGGCCGTGTCTCTGTCTACAGCTGCGATCACATACATAGAGAATCATGGCACCAGAGTCGCTGCATGCTGTCTGCATGACTATAGACTTGGGGAATCGTTCTCCATTTCGACGTTGATGCTGTGAATGTGTACACAGTTGCGAGGACTTGGCGATGTCTCCAGTGTGCTTTTCTATTCATTACTGAGTGGCTTCTTCACCTTCATTGCTTGGCATACCTTACAACCCGGAATCATGCCCTATGTTCGTTAAACCATGTAATACTGTGTATCTCCAATATTGAAGCAGGCTGCGATGTGACAACCTACAAACAATCAGAATATTTCCAACTGCCCAAAATATTTGAGATGACTGTAAATCTTGTGAAAACCAGAGGCCTGTTCACTAATATGATTGTTAGAGAGGACAGCACAACGCTCTTTATCACAGATAAATTATTATGATGTGGGAATCGGAATGTAGGTATGCAAAAAGACAGATCTAGGATTAAATTGTAGGAGGAACCAAGTCCCAAACAGAAATATAAGGTGCATGTCAAACTGCTGTGTAAAAGTTGTAGCAGAACTCTCCTAACTTCAATGTTATTATATTAGTTATGCAATCAATTCAAATTGAGTTTACCCAATTTAAGAGATTTACTTTTATGCTCATTATTAGTATAATGAATAGCCTCATATAATTTGTGTAGTCCATTTATTACTGAACAAGAAGCCTTGATACAGATTTAGCTAACTGAATTGATATGTCTTTTTTTTTAGTCTTGGCATTTCCATTGAACTTGCTTTTTTGATACAGTTAATCTCTGAAGTTCCCCTTGATTTACTGCAACTCAGTACTCTAGTCACTAACTTGTAGTAGCATTTACAGGTATTCAAAGAGAGCACAAAGCTATAAAACAAAACAAAACACAAAACGACTAGTTTTTTAAATACATTGGTGCTACTATTTTGTCAAGTAAAATAAAAAATATTTGCTTTCAGATATTACAGGTGTTAACTTGGATATTGGGGACTGTGGTCTTGAAAGCACTTACATCCATGCTACTTGGAGTTAGAGATGATGTGAGTATATTTGTTGGGACATAGAGATTTAGGGCCTGATTCAGAGCTGGAGCCGTAAACCTAACTTTATGATGCTGGTTGCAGCTGTGTATGAGGTTGCTGGCGTTAGAGACGGCGACGATGTACCATGGGTGCTATGGGAATGATATGGGTAGGTTCGTAAACGCTCAATCGCATTACCGCAGCAACAAAAGCTGTGTTGTGAGAAATTTTAAAAGAAGACATTACACAAGCCATAGGCAGCTGCTTAGGAGTCTGGTCAGTTGCGTCAACGGTGGAGCACTTCAACCCATCCAATGGAGTTGCACTTTCCACAGACATTGAAAGTGGGTGTTTCAGGGTCTACGCAGGTCGTTGCACTCTAGTACAAAAGGGTAATGCTGAAACTGACATTTACATATTTTTGCTGATGTGAATCCATAAGAAATCGCAACTGCTCATGCGTAGCGTCCACCACCCACTGAATTGCGTCCTTGGATGCACACAAGCACAGTTTTTAGTAAAAGTAGTGTGGAACACAGTGCCTGATCTTGTGAGCTTCCATGTGATCTTTTAACTAAATTTTTATCCTTTTATGTCTATAAATCCCAAATCATGAAAAAACATTAGCATACAAGATGAGCACAATTTTAACAGAATCCTTAAAAATTTCTTTCAGTAAAAAAAAATCAGTACTTTTTAGAATGTTTACCTGATGACACAAAGTCCTGTTGTAACACACACATTTTTTTTTAATTATGTTTATTAGAACATGCAGAGTATGTTTTATAGCATTATAGTACCAATCTTTGAACATTTCTTCCTTTGAATCTGGTATCCAGGAGAGTTGCACTAGCAAGCATGTTCCTATCTTTTAATAAAGTATTGTAACTTTGAATATTTTAAATCTGTCTCCACTGACAAGTATGACGGATAGTTTTATTTCTGCCATATGATCAGGAATATCTGATGGAAGTGTACTACTGTGTGATTCAGCTGCAGTGGATGCTGAAGAAATTGGATTTCATATCTTCAGGGAGTTCTGGAGCTGAACCTAGCAGACTTCCTTATCCAGTACCTTACACTTCTTAGTCATTCAACGTTCCTATTATTAGTTTCTTCAAGACTGCAGTTACAATGGAAAGTATATTTTGCAGAGTACTGAACTTTGATGTCGTGAAGGAGATTTAGGCCATAGGATGGACAACCATTTGCTTTAATATGATAGTAGCAAGGGAAATTGGAATAAATACTCATATTACGTTGTATGAAAATACTTTACCATGTCAGTCAACTCTAAGACTTCACATATTTGCTATTGATAAACCCTCACTTGTAACTGTATAATGTACACATTTGTAGTGCAGGAAAGGACCCCTTCACATTCTAGAACAGCCTGAATTCTTTGAAGTGGATTCTATAAGGTCCCAGAAACATTCCTTAGAGATTCTGGTTCATGTTAACATGATAACATCAGGCTGTTGCTGTAGATTTGTCAGCTGTACATTCATACTGTAAATATTCCATTCCACCACATCCCGAAGGTGATTTATTTAATTGAGTTCTGGGGACTGGATTCTATTGGAATACACTGAATTGAATGTCACATTTGTGGAATCAGCTTCAGATGATGTTTTTGTGACATTGTTGTCCTGATGAAACTATCCTTTAAAAGATAGGTAGGTAGGTTGTCAAAAAGTGATGTTCAATGTCCACAAAAGTCCCAGTTAGGCTGTTGTATTTAACAAGGCATAATGGCTTCATGTGGCTTATGCCAAATTCTGACCCTACCATCCGCATGTTGCAGTCGAAATCTAGGTTTGTCAGACCAGTCAACTATTCAAAACTAACCGTCAAGTTATGAAGCTCTTGTATCACTACTAATTTCTGTTACGTCCTAGAGGATGCTGGGGTCCACATTAATACCATGGGGTATAGATGGGTCCACTAGGAGCCATTGGCACTTTAAGAGTTTGAGAGTGTGGGCTGGCTCCTCCCTCTATGCCCCTCCTACCAGACTCAGTTTAGAAAATGTGCCCGGAGGAGCCGGTCACAGCTAGGGGAGCTCTACAGAGCTTCTCTGGTAAAAGTTTATTTTTAGCGTTTATTATTTTACAGGGAGGCGGCTGGCAACAGCCTCCCTGCTTCGTGGGACTAAGGGGGGGAGTAGTGTCCGCCCTGCGGGGTCTGAGCCACTATCTCCGCTGACAGGACACTGAGCTACTGAGGGGATCGAACGTTCCCCGCCACAGGGGATCGCTCACCCCGGCAGCATGCCGCCACCCCCTTACAGAGCCAGAAGATCAGTGGCAAGTCAGTCACCGGCCCCCCTAGCAAAACGTAGAGCCGGTGTGAAGATGGCGGCAACAGGGTATAGATCGCAGTACTAACTGCACTCCGGGGCTCAGCGGTACATAGTGCGGTGCTGTGAGGGGAGCCCTGAGCCAGCGCCTACACCCTACACTGACCTCTAAGCCTGTCGGGGTCCCAGGATCGCTGCCAGTATACTCTCCAGAAGAATGGGAAGACAACGCCATTAAGGGGGCGGAGCTTCTCAGAGCGGACCCAGCAGCATTCAGCACCATTTTTATGCCTGCAGAAACGCTGTCAGTGAAGAGCAGTCCCTCCATATCAACTCCAGCTATCTCTCACTGTACCAGGGGGTTGTTGAAGGGGGTGGAGGCTGTGTACAGACTGTGTAAGATGCTCAGTCAGCGCTGGTTGGGGTCTCCCTATACCTTGAAAGCGCTGTGTGTGGGTTGGCTCCAATCTCTGTGTCTCTCTTGCCATTCTTGGTGGTGAAACTCTGTCTATCCGTGTGTGTGTGTGTGTGTGTGTGTGTGTGTGTGTGGAGTGTCTGGGGTCTCCATATAGCGATGTCCAGGGATTGCACTGTTTTAGCGCAGATACCAGCAAGGAGCCTGAATGGTTATCCTCTATCAAATGTATGATTTCTCAGATTTCTACTAGGGTTGCACAGAATGAATATGCAACTCAGGTTTTACAGAACTCTATGGCAGTTTGGTGCGGTTCTGTTACCTCAGGGCCCCCCTCTGTATGTGCCCACAAACGTGCTCTTGCCCAGATTATGCAAGATGACACGGATACCGATTCTGACACGGCAGACGGTGATGGGGTTGTGCTCAGGGGGGCCGCATCTCTTGCTAAAGGGGTGCAGTTGATGGTAGAGGCTATTAGGGATGTGTTGAATATTGCAGATACAACACCTGAGCAGGTTGAGGAGGCTTACTTCACTGACAATAAGAAAGCCTCGCTAACCTTCCCTGCGTCCAAAGAATTAAATGCTATTTCTCTAACGTCCTAGTGGATGCTGGGGACTCCGTAAGGACCATGGGGAATAGACGGGCTCCGCAGGAGACAGGGCACTCTAAGAAAGAATTAGGTCTACTGGTGTGCACTGGCTCCTCCCTCTTTGTCCCTCCTCCAGACCTCAGTTAGAATCTGTGCCCGGACAGAGCTGGGTGCACTTTAGTGAGCTCTCCTGAGCTTGCTAATAAGAAAGTATTTTGTTAGGTTTTTTACTTTCAGAGAGATCTGCTGGCAACAGACTCTCTGCTACGTGGGACTGAGGGGGAGAGAAGCAAACCTACTAACTGCGGATAGGTCGTGCTTCTTAGGCTACTGGACACTATTAGCTCCAGAGGGATCGAACACAGGAACTCACCCTTGGTCGTCCGATCCCGGAGCCGCGCCGCCGTCCCCCTCGCAGAGCCAGAAGCAGGGGGGGGCGCCCTGGGCAGCAATTAAGTACCTCTGGCATAAAAAGAGCATATATACAGTTGGGCACTGTATATATGCATGAGCCCCCGCCATTATTTTGCACAAAATCGTGGGACAGAAGCCCGCCGCTGAGGGGGGCGGGGCTACTTCCTCAGCACTCACCAGCGCCATTTTCTCTCCACAGCTCCGCTGAGAGGAAGCTCCCCAGGCTCTCCCCTGCAGAATCACGGTAGAAAGAGGGTAAAAAAAGAGGGGGGGCACATAAATTTAGCGCAAAATCACTAATACAGCAGCTACTGGGTAAACACTAAGTTACTGTGTAATTCCTGGGTTATATAGCGCTGGGGTGTGTGCTGGCATACTCTCTCTCTGTCTCTCCAAAAGGCCTTGTGGGGGGTCTGTCCTCAAATAGAGCATCCCCTGTGTGTGTGGTGTGTCGGTACGATTGTGTCGACATGTTTGACGAGGAAGGCTATGTGGAGGCAGAGCAGGTGCAGATGAATGTGGGGTCGCCGCCGACGGCGCCGACACCTGATTGGATGGATATGTGGAAGGTGTTAAATGATAATGTAAACTCCTTGCATAAAAGGTTGGATAAAGCTGAAGCCTTGGGACAGTCAGGGTCTCAACCCATGCCTGATCCTACAGCGCAGAGGCCGACAGGGTCTCAGAAGCGCCCACTATCCCAGATTGTTGACACAGATATCGACACGGATTCTGACTCCAGTGTCGATGGCGATGATGCAAAGTTGCAGCCTAAAATGGCTAAAGCCATCCGCTGCATGATTATAGCAATGAAGGATGTATTGCACATTTCAGAGGTAAAACCTGTCCCTGACAAGAGGGTTTATATGTTTGGGGAAAAAAGGCAAGAAGTGACTTTTCCCCCTTCACATGAGTTAAATGAGTTATGTGAAAAAGCTTGGGATTCTCCTGATAGGAAAGTGCTGATTTCCAAACGGTAACTTATGGCGTATCCTTTCCCGCCAACGGACAGGTTACGCTGGGAATCCTCCCCTAGGGTAGACAAAGCTTTGACACGCTTATCTAAGAAGGTGGCCCTGCCATCACAGGATACGGCCTCCCTAAAGGATCCTGCGGATAGGAAGCAGGAAGGTATCCTGAAGTCCGTTTATACACATTCAGGTACCCTACTGAGGCCGGCAATTGCGTCGGCCTGGATGTGTAGTGCTGTAACAGCATGGACAGATACCCTGTCTGAGGAAATTGATACCTTGGACAAGGATACTATATTACTGACCCTGGGGCATATAAGAGACGCTGTCCTATATATGAGGGATTCCCAGAGAGACATTTGCCTACTGGGCTCTAGAATAAATGCAATGTCAATTTCTGCCAGAAGGGTCCTGTGGACTCGGCAATGGACAGGTGATGCCGACTCAAAAAAGCACATGGAGGTTTTACCTTATAAGGGTGAGGAATTATTTGGGGACGGTCTCTCGGACCTAGTTTCCACAGCTACGGCTGGGAAGTTAAATTTTTTGCCATATATTTCCTCACAACCTAAGAAGGCACCGTATTACCAAATGCAGTCCTTTCGATCGCAAAGAGGCAAGAAAGTCCGAGGTGCGTCTTTTCTTGCCAGAGGCAGGGGTAGAGGATAGAAGCTGCACAATACAGCTTGTTCCCAGGAACAGAAGTCCTCCCCGGCTTCCACTAAATCCACCGCATGACGCTGGGGCTCCACAGGTGGAGCCAGGAGCGGTGAGGGCGCGTCTCCGAAATTTCAGCCACCAGTGGGTTCGCTCACAGGTGGATCCCTGGGCTATACAGAATTCGAAATGATGCCCCTTCACCGTTACCTCAAATCGGCCCTGCCAGCTTCCCCCATAGAAAGGGAAGTAGTGTTAGCGGCAATTCACAAATTATATCTCCAGCAGGTGGTGGTACAGGTTCCCCTCCCTCAACAGGGAAGGGGTTACTATTCCACAATGTTTGTGGTTCCGAAACCGGACGGTTCGGTCAGACCCATATTGAATTTAAAATCCCTGAACATTTACCTGAAAAGGTTCAAGTTCAAGATGGAATCGCTCAGGCGGTTATTGCGAGCCTTGAAGAGGGGGATTTTATGGTGTCTCTGGACATAAAGGATGCTTACCTGCATGTCCCCATTTATCCACCTCATCAGGAGTACCTCAGATTTGTGGTACAGGACTGTCATTACCAATTCCAGACGTTGCCGTTTGGTCTGTCCACGGCACCGAGAATATTTACCAAGGTAATGGCGGAAATGATGGTGCTCCTGCGGAAGCAAGGAGTCACAATTATCCCATACTTGGACGATCTCCTCATAAAGGCGAGGTCCAGAGAGCAGTTGCTGATCAGCGTAGCACACTCTCGGGAGGTGTTACTACAGCACAGCTGGATTCTGAATATTCCAAAGTCGCAGCTGATTCCTACGACGAGACTGCCCTTCCTGTGCATGATTCTGGACACAGACCAGAAGAAGGTGTTTCTTCCGGAGGAGTAGGCCCAGGAGCTCGTGACTCTGGTCAGAGACCTCTTAAAACCAAAACGGGTGTCGGTGCATCAATGCACGCGAGTCCTGGGAAAGATGGTGGCGTCATACGAAGCCATTCCCTTCGGCAGGTTCCATGCGAGAGTGGTCCGGATCGCATCTTCAGATGCATCGGCTGATCACCCTATCCCCCAGGGCCAGGGTGTCTCTTCTGTGGTGGCTGCAGAGTGCTCACCTTCTCGAGGGCCGCAGGTTCGGCATACAGGACTGGATTCTGGTGACCACGGATGCAAGCCTCCGAGGGTGGGGGGCAGTCACTCAGGGAAGAAACTTCCAGGGGCTGTGGTCCAGTCAGGAGACTTGTCTGCACATCAATATCCTGGAACTAAGGGCCATATACAACGCCCTGAGTCAAGCGGAGCCTCTGCTTCGCAACCCACCGGTGCTGATTCAGTCAGACAACATCACCGCAGTGGCTCATGTAAACCGCCAGGGTGGCACAAGAAGCAGGGTGGCGATGGCAGAAGCCACCAGAATTCTTCGCTGGGCGGAGAATCACGTGCAAGCACTGTCAGCAGTGTTCATTCCGGGAGTGGACATCTGGGAAGCAGACTTCCTCAGCAGGCACGACCTCCACCCGGGAGAGTGGGGACTTTATCAAGAAGTCTTCACACAGATTACAAATCGATGGGAACTGCCACAGGTGGACATGATGGCATCCCGCCTAAACAAAAAGCTACAAAGGTATTGCGCCAGGTCAAGAGACCCTCAGGCGATAGCTGTGGACGCCCTGGTAACACCGTGGGTGTTCCAGTCGGTTTATGGGTTTCCTCCTCTTCCTCTCATACCCAAGGTGCTGAGAATCGTAAGGAAAAGAGGAGTGAGAGCAATACTCATTGTTCCAGATTGGCCAAGAAGGACTTGGTATCCGGAACTGCAAGAAATGCTCACAGAGGACCCATGGCCTCTGCCTCTCAGACAGGATCTGTTGCAACAGGGGCCCTGTCTGTTCCAAGACTTACCGCGGCTGCGTTTGACGGCATGGCGGTTGAACGCCGGATCCTAGCAGAGAAAGGCATTCCGGATGAAGTTATTCCTACGCTGATAAAGGCTAGGAAAGACGTGACAGCAAAACATTATCACCGTATATGGCGAAAATATGTTGCTTGGTGTGAGGCCAGGAAGGCCCCTACAGAGGAATTCCAGCTGGGCCGTTTCCTTCACTTCCTACAGTCGGGAGTGACTATGGGCTTAAAATTAGGGTCCATCAAGGTCCAGATTTCGGCCCTATCCATTTTCTTTCAAAAGGAACTGGCTTCTCTTCCTCAAGTTTAGACGTTTGTAAAGGGAGTGCTGCATATTCAGCCCCCTTTTGTGCCACCAGTGGCACCTTGGGATCTTAACGTGGTGTAGAGTTTCCTGAAATCTCACTGGTTTGAGCCACTTAAGACCGTGGAGTTAAAATATCTCACGTGGAAAGTGGTCATGCTATTGGCCTTCGCTTCGGCTAGGCGTGTGTCAGAATTGGCGGCTTTGTCATGTAAAAGCCCCTATCTGGTTTTCCATATGGACAGGGCAGAATTACGGACTCGTCCGCAATTTCTGACGAAGTTGGGGTCATCTTTTCATTTGAACCAACCTATTGTGGTGCCTGTGGCTACTCGTGACTTGGAGGATTCCAAGTTACTAGATGTAGTCAGGGCTTTGAAGATTTATGTAGCCAGAACATCTGGAGTCAGGAAAACTGACTCGCTGTTTATCCTGTATGCATCCAACAAGCTGGGTGCTCCTGCTTCAAAGCAAACTATTGCTCGCTGGATCTGTAACACGATTCAGCAGGCTCATTCTGCGGCTGGATTGCCGCCTCCAAAATCAATAAAGGCCCATTCCACAAGGAAGGTGGGCTCTTCTTGGGCGGCTGCCCGAGGGGTCTCGGCATTACAGCTTTGCCGAGCAGCTACTTGTCGGGTTCAAACACTTTTGCAAAATTCTACAAGTTTGATACCCTGGCTGAGGAGGACCTTGTGTTTGCTCATTCGGTGCTGCAGAGTCATCCACACTCTCCCGCCCGTTTGGGAGCTTTGGTATAATTCCCATGGTCCTTACGGAGTCCCCAGCATCCACTAGGACGTTAGAGAAAATAAGATTTTACTCACCGGTAAATCTATTTCTCGTAGTCCGTAGTGGATGCTGGGCGCCCGTCCCAAGTGCGGACTTCTTCTGCAATACTTGTGTATAGTTATTGCTTAAATAAGGGTTATGTTATGTTTGCATCAGGTTGTCTGATGCTCTGTTATTGTTCATACTGTTAACTGGGTAAGTGTATCACGAGTTAAACGGTGTGATTGGTGTGGCTGGTATGAGTCTTACCCTGGATTCCAAAATCCTTTCCTTGTACTGTCAGCTCTTCCGGGCACAGTTTCCTTAACTGAGGTCTGGAGGAGGGACATAGAGGGAGGAGCCAGTGCACACCAGTAGACCTAAATCTTTCTTAGAGTGCCCTGTCTCCTGCGGAGCCCGTCTATTCCCCATGGTCCTTACGGAGTCCCCAGCATCCACTATGGACTACGAGAAAAAGATTTACCGGTGAGTAAAATCTTATTTTTTGAGAAAGCATGGGAAAACCTGGAGAAAAAATTCCAGATCCCTAGAAGGGTTTTGGTTGCTTTCCCCTTACCTGAGGAGGATAGGAAAAAATGGTAAAACCCACCCATAGTGGCGTCCAGACTCTCGAAAAAGGTGGTTTTACCTGTTCCAGGATCTACCGCCTTAAAGGAGCCGGCTGATCGCAAAATTGATACTATGCTCAAATCCATATACACGGCTTCAGGGGCGATTCTGCGTCCCACTATTGCCTGTGCATGGATTTCCAAAGCTATAGTAAAGTGGTCAAGCACGTTACTTGAGGATTTGGATACAATGAATAAAAGTGATGTTGAATTGTTTTTACGTAACATTCAGGATTCTGCAGGATTTATGGTGGCATCCATGAAAGACCTGGGTTCCATGGCTGCAGGGATATCTTCCATGTCTGTCTCAGCTTGTAGGGGACTTTGGCTGCGCCAGTAGTCTGCTGATGCGGAATCCAGGAGAGGTGTGGAGACCCTACCCTACACAGGTCATGCTCTCTTTGGGGAAGCGTTTGGTGCATGGATCTCCACGGCTACAGCGGGTAAGTTACCTTTTCTTCCCTCAACTGCACCTGCTACGAAAAAACCTTTTTCTTCAGCTGCATCACAGTCCTTTCGGATTGCTAAAACAAGATTGGCCAAACCATCCAACACCTTCTGTAGAGGAGGTCGGCCAAAATCCAAGAAACCTGCCGCTGCGGGTTCCCAGGAACAGAAGCCTGCTTCAGGTACGCCAAAGTCCTCAGCATGACGGTGGACCGCATAGCCTGGAGGTAGGGCCGGTGGGGGCGAGACTCAGACATTTAAGTCACGTCTGGCTGTCATCCGGCCTGGATCCCTGGGTACAAGATACTGTGTCCCAGGGGTACCGGCTGGAATTTAAAGATCTCCCTCCTCACCGGTTCTTCAAATCAGGCTTGCCAGCTTTGCCGGCAGACAGGTCTATCCTACAGCGAGCCATCCAGAAGTTGGTGGAGGCACAGGTTATTCTACCAGTTCCTCCCCAGATGCAAAACAAGGGTTACTATTCAAACCTTTTCGTGGTACCGAAACCGTATGGTCGGTCAGGCCCATTCTGAACTTAAAATCACTAAACCCCTTTCTGAGGGAGTTCAAGTTCAAAATGGAGTCTCTAAGGGCAGTGATATCCGGTCTGGAGGAGGGGGAATTCCTGGTATCCCTGGATATGAAGGATGTGTACCTCCACATTCCAATTTGGGCGCCGCATCAAGCTTATCTACAATTCGACCTATTGTACTGTCCGTTTCAATTCCAGGCCCTGCCATTCGGCCTCTCCACAGCACCGAGGGTATTCACCAAGGTGATGGCGGAAATTATGGTTCTTCTCCGCAGACTGGGTGAACATAATTCCATATCTGGACGATCTGCTGATAAAAGCATCGTCCAAGGAGAAGCTGTTACAGTCCTTAGCTCTCATGACCCAGCTTCCCAGGGAACATGGTTGGATCCTGAATCTTCCAAAATCACATTTGGAACCAACCAGGAGGTTGTCATTTCTGGAAATGATCCTCGACACGTAAGTGCAGAGGGTGTTTCTTCCAGAGGAAAAAGCGTTGGTGATACAAACAATGGTCCGGGATGTCCTGAAACCAGCACGGGTGTCGGTTCATCAGTGCATTCGCCTTCTGGGGAAGACGGTGGCCTCTTACGAGGCTCTGCAGTACAGGAGATTTCATGCTCTGTCCTTCCAACTGGATCTCCTGGACAAATGGTCGGAATGTCATCTACACATGCACAAGGCCAGGATTTCACTCCTCTGGTGGCTGCAATTACCTCAACTTCTGGATGGCCGCAGGTTCGGGATTCAGGACTGGATCCTTCTAACCACGGATGCAAGTCTCCGGGGCTGGGGCGCAGTCACTCAAGGGGAAACCTTCCAAGGAAGGTGGTCAAGTCTGCAAGCCGGCCTGCCGATAAACATTCTGGAACTAAGAGCCATCTACATTGGTCTTCTCCAATTGGCCCATCTTCTGAGATATCGAGCCATTCAAGTGCAGTCGGACAATGTAATGACAGTGGCTTACATAAACCGACAGGGTGGAACAAAGAACAGAGCTGCAATGTCAGAGGTAACAACAATCATCCTCTGGGCAGAAAAACATGCGTTGGAGCGGTCGGCATTCTTCATTCCGGGAGTAGAAAACTGGGAAGCGGACTTCCTTAGCAGACACGATCTCCATCCAGGAGAGTGGGGCCACCAACCGGAGGTGTTCAAGGAGGTGACAAATCTTTGGGCGCAAGCCATGGCGGTGGACGCCCTAGTGACTCCATGGGTGTTCCATTCGTTATACGTGTTTTCTTGACTTCCACTCATTCCAAGGGTTCTAAAACTGATAAAGAGAACAAGAGTTCAGGCAATCCTCATTGTTCGGACTGACCAAGAAGGGCTTGGTACGCGGATCTTCTGGATCTACTGCTAGAAGAGCTGAGGCCTCTTCCTGTTCGGGATGACCTACTACAGCAGGGGCCGTTCGCTTATCAAGACTTACCACGGCTACGTTTGATGGCATGGAGGATGAACGCCAGATATTAGCTCGAAAGGGCATCCCGAACAAGGTTATTCCTACCCTGATACATGCTAGGAAAGGAGTAACGTCAAAGCATTACCATCGCATTTGAAAAAAGTATGTGTCTTGGTGTGAATCCAAGAAGTTTCCTACGGTGGAGTTTAAACTTGGAAGATTTCTCCTCTTCCTCCAGGCAGGTGTGGATATGGGCCTGAGATTAGGTTCCGTAAAGGTCCAGATTTCGTCCCTATCCATTTTCTTCCAGAAACAGTTGGCTGCCCTCCCTGAGGTTCAGACCTTTTTGAAGGGAGTACTGCACATCCAGCCTCCCTTTGTGCCGCCTACAGCGCCTTGGGATCTTAACGTGGTGTTGCCGTTCCTCCAGTCGGACTGGTTTGAGCCCCTACAGGAGGTTGAGACCAAGTTTCTCACATGGAAGGCTGTCACTTTGTTGGCCTTAACTTCTGCTAGACGTGTGTCGGAGTTGGGGGCTTTGTCATGTAAAAGCCCCTACTTGATCTTCCATGAAGATAGAGCTGAGCTCCGGACATGTCCGCAGTTCCTTCCGAAGGTTGTGTCGACCAACCTATTGTGGTGCCAGTGGCTACTGACTCCTCAGTTTCATTAAAGTCCTTGGATGTTGTAAGGGCTCTAAAAATCTATGTGAAGAGGACTGCTCGTCCCAGAAAATCGAACTTTCTGTTTGTCCTGTATGATCCCAAGAAACTTAGGTGTCCTGCTTCTAAGCAGACAATCTCTCGCTGGATCAGGTTCCAGCAGGATTGCCGTGCCCTACGTCTGTTAAGGCCCACTCTACTCGTAACGTGAGTTCTTCCTGGGTGGCTGCCTGGGGTGTCTCGGCTTTACAGCTTTGCCGAGTGGCTACTTGGTCTCGGTCGAACACGTTTGCAAAAGTTCTACAAGTTAGATACTTTGGCCTCTGAGGACCTGAAGTTTGGTCAATCAGTTCTGCAGGAGCCTCTGTGCTCTCCCTCCCGTTCTGGAAGCTTTGGTACATCCCCATGGTACTAATGTGGACCCCAGCACCCTCTAGAACGCAAGAGAAAATAGGTTTTTAATTGCCTACAGGCAAATCCTTTTCTCGTAGTCCGTAGAGGATGCTGGGCGCCTGCCCAGCGCTTCATGATCCTACAGTGGTTACTTAGTTCAGTACTGCTTAGTTCTTGGTTAAGTACTGTTTTGTTACTTGGTAAGTAATATTGTTCAGCCGTTGCTGATGTTTCAAGCTAGTTAGCTTGGTTTGCCTTGTGTGTGAGCTGGTATAAATCTCGCCACTATCTGTGTAAAATCCTTTTCTCGAAGATGTCCGTCGCCTCGGGCACAGTTTCTAGAACTGAGTCTGGTAGGAGGGGCATAGAGGGCGGAGCCAGCCCACACTCTCAAACTCTTAAAGTGCCAATGGCTCCTAGTGGACCCGTCTATACCCCATGGTAGTAATGTGGACCCCAGCATCCTCTACAGACTACGAGAAAAGGATTTACCGGTAGGTAATTAAAATCCTATTTTTAACTCTAATGACATAATATGATCATAGTTCAAAACAAAAAGACAATTGTTGTTGGTGCTTTTCACTACCTTCCTAACAAATCAAAACATGAAGAATATGTGCATATTGAAACAATTAAGCTTGTAGCCCAGTGTCAAGTGTACCTCATTTTCTGCACATTCCTACACTACCAAATATACTTCAAACACAATTAAATTGCAGTTAAAATGTAATCACATCTAGTTAAATACAGTATGTTAACGTCTTCCTCATGCTTTTAGTACTAAGGGGGTAATTCTGAGTTGATCGCAGCAGGAACTTTGTTAGCAGTTGGGCAAAACCATGTGCACTGCAGGGGAGGAAGATATAACATGTGCAGAGAGAGTTAGATTTGGGTGGGTTATTTTGTTTCTGTGCAGGGTAAATACTGGCTGCTTTATTTTTACACTGCAATTTAGATTTCAGATTGAACACACCACACCCAAATCTAACTCTCTCTGCACATGTTATATCTGCCTCCCCTGCAGTGCACATGGGCCCTCATTCCGAGTTGTTCGCTCGCTAGCAGGTTTTAGCAGCATTGCACACGCTAGGCGCCGCCCTCTGGGAGTGTATCTTAGCATAGCAGAATTGCTAACGAAAGATTAGCAGAATTGCGAATAGAAAATTCTTAGCAGTTTCTGAGTAGCTCGAGACTTACTCCTACACTGCGATTAGCTCAGCCCATTTTGTTCCTGGTTGACGTCACAAACACGCCCTGCGTTCGGCCAGCCACTCTCCAGTTTCTCCAGACACTCCTGCGTTTTATCCTGGCACGCCTGCGTTTTTCCGCACACGCCCAGAAACACCCACTTCCTGCCAATCACACTCCGATCACTTCAACGATGAAAATTCTTTGTTCGGACGTGAGTAAATCTACTAAGTTTTGTGCTAAATTACTTAGCGCATGCGCGCTGCATACCATGCGCATGCGCATTTTTGCCTTAATCGCTCCGTTGCGAAAATCAGCAACGAGCGAACAACTCGGAATGACCCCCATGGTTTTGGTCAACTGCTAACAAAGTTCCTGCTGCGATCAACTCAGAATTACCCCCTAGATGTACAGTTTTGCGTTAAAAGCAACAAAGTATTTCTATGTATTCATACAGTATATGGCATTAATGTTGCCACAAACTAGTACCAGTTTACTCATTTATAATATGAGTAAACCGAGCACAGGCCTATTTTGTTTTAGTTTTTATACTGGTAATTCAGTTAGGATGTGGCACACTTATATTTCTTACTACCTGTTAGTAGTTCCTGAAAAATGTCTAGCTAGTACCATCGCTATAGTGGTTATTAAGTGCAGCCACTATATTTTTATAAACCATAGTAAAAACATTGTAATTGTAAGTGACCATTGGAGAGCCTACTGGTGACGCTTGAAAAAGGCTGCTTTCATTTTTTATTTATTTTTTATTTTTAATTATAGTGTGTTTTGAAGTATATGTACATTTTAAACTGTAACCTTTTTTTCAGGCTCATATATTCAATATACTCAAGTCAAAGTTTACTAGTTACAAGGATTTCGACACATTGATGTATACCTGTGCACCGGAGTTTGACTTCATGGAGACAGAGGTACTGTTTCATCCTTGTCCACCTTTGGATAATTCTTGCTGTTTAGGGACTGCCCACAAGTGCATCTTTACTAGTGACCTTATCCTATACAATCTTCCCCATTACCAAAGTGTTGCACAGATAGCTGGTAGACCTAACCCATACTAGATGTTCATGCAGTTAGGGCTGTTGCATGTAGCAAACATGTTTTGCACCAACCTGTTTATATACATTGCAAGAAGATTTGTATCTCCTGCCCATTTTTCAGTGCAAACTCTCTCTCTTCATCGCTGTCAGCAGTGACAGTGCATGGCTAAACTTGTTTAACTGTAGGGATTGTTACTTCCCTGAAAACTATAACTGGAAGTGTTCAAATGTTGAAACCACTTTGAGGAATTTGTATGTAAATGAAAATATTGTAAGGATTTATCAATTTTCTGCAATTATTGGTTAGTTTATAACTTTTTGAATTACAGAGAATTAGGTGTGTTTTTTGTTTTGTTTCTCTTACGTCCTAGAGGATGCTGGGGACTCCAAAAGGACCATGGGGTATAGACGGGATCCGCAGGAGCTTGGGCACACTAAAAAGTCTTAAGACTGGGTGTGAACTGGCTCCTCCCTCTATGCCCCTCCTCCAGACCTCAGTTAGACTTTGTGCCCAGGAGTGCCTGGATGCACACTAGGGGAGCTCTCCTGAGTTTCTCTAGGAAAATACTTTTTGTTAGGTTTTTTATTTTCAGGGAGCCCTGCTGGCTACAGGCTCCCTGCAGCGTGGGAGTGAGGGGAGAGAAGCAGACCCACTTCTGTGAGTTTCAAGGCTCTGCTTCTCGACTACTGGACACCATTAGCTCCAGAGGGTTCGATCACTTGGTGCGCCGAGCTGCTTGTTCCCGGAGCCACGCCGTCACCCCCTCACAGAAGCCAGAAGTCAGGTGAGTATGAGAAGAACAGAAGACTTCAGGACGGCAGAAGACTTCAGTGACGGAAGGTAAAGCACAGCGGTAACGCTGTGCTCCATGCTCCCACACACACATCACCAACGCTTGTCACTGGGTGCAGGGCGCTGGGGGGGGGGGCGCCCCTGGGGGGCATGTTACTGAGGTTACTGAGCCGGCAAAAGATCGTAGGTGCCGAGGCACTTTATTACAGACCCCCGCCGGGCATTTTTTGTATGTTAAAATTTGGCGGGCCGAAGCCGCCGGGAAGGGGGCGGATCTTCGGTCCGCGGCTCACTCGCGCGCCATTTTCTCCCTACACAGCACCGAGGGAGAGACGCTGCCGGGACCTCCACGTTTTCTGCAAGTATAAGGGGCATCTCCAGTGGGGAGCCACTGTGGGGTACCAGTTGTGAACTATAAGGCAGCGCTGGGTACACATAATCTTCTGTGTCCCAATACAGGCGCTGGGGTGTGAGCTGGCATACTCCCTCTGTCTCCTCTTCTGGGCTGAATTGTGGGCCTGTCACCTTGCTGGGACGGTTCTGGGTGTTGTGGGTGTCGGTACTGCGTGTCGACATGTCGGAACCTGAATGTTATTCACCAGAGGAGGTTATAGGAGGTGGGGATGTGGGGCTAGAGCTAGCACTGTCGACGCAGCCGATTCCTGATTTACTAGCACTCCTTACTACAATAAATTCCAATGTAGCTTCTTTATCTAAGAGGTTAGATAAGTCTGAGTCACAGACCCAGGTGTGGAAGAAATCTATGGAGGAGGCTTTATCTCATGTACAGACCCCATCCGGGTCCCATAAGAGGCCTTTTACTCAGGTGGGGGATACGGATACCGACACGGACTCTGATTCCGAGGTCGATTTCACTGAGGCGGCGTTACATCCACGTTTGGTTAAGAGTATTCAGTACATGATTGTGGCTGTAAAGGATGTGTTGCAGATTCTGATGAACCTGCGGTGCAGGAAACAAGGATTTGCTTATTCAAGGGGAAGAAACCTGAGGTAAAGTTTCCCCCCTCTCATGAAATGAATACTCTTTGTGAAAAGGCTTGGGAATCGCCGGATAAGAAATGGCAGATTCCCAAGAGGATTTTTATGGCGTATCCTTTTCCCTCTGATGACAGGGAAAAATGGGAGACATCTCCAACCGTTGATAAAGCTCTATCCCGTTTGTCTAAGAAGGTGGCGCTTCCGTCTCCTGACACGGCAGCTCTCAAGGATCCGGCGGATCGCAAGTTGGAGATGTGTCTGAAGTCCATTTTCGCTAATACGGGTGCAATGCTCAGACCTGCTGTGGCGTAGGTATGGGTGAGTAGTGCTATTGCTAAATGGGCGGAGAATTTAGCTAGTGACATGGATACTCTTGATAAAGGTAATGTCCTTCTAACTCTCGGTTATATTAAGGATGCTGCAGATTACCTGAAGGACGCGGCAAGGGACGTCTGTCTCTTGGGATCAAGGACCAATGCCATGTCGATATCTGCCAGGAGGGCCTTGTGGATCCATCAATGGAATGCTGATGCCGACTCCAAGAGGTCTATGGAAGCTCTACCCTTTAAAGGTACGGTCTTGTTTGGGGACGGCCTGGCGGACCTAGTCTCGACCGTGACTGCGGGTAAGTCCTCTTTTCTTCCTTATGTTCCCACACAACAGAAGAAAGCACCACATCAGCAAATGCAGTCCTTTCGTCACAATAAATACAGGCGTGGAAAGGGTTCGTCTTTCCTCGCCTCAAAGGGTAGAGGACGGGGAAGAAAAATTCCTGCAACCTCAGGTGCACAGGACCAGAAGTCCTCCCCGGCTGCTACCAAGTCCACCGCATGACGCTGGGGCTTCCCTGGGGGAGTCCGGACCGGTGGGGGCCGTCTTCAGGTATTCAGCCAGGTCTGGATTCAATCAGACCTGGATCCTTGGGTGTTAGAAATAGTGTCTCAAGGATACAAACTGGAGTTTCAGGAGATGCCCCCTCACCGGTTCTTCATTTCGGCATTAACAGTGGTTCTTCCGGACAGGGAGGTGGTCCGGGCGGCCATTCTAAAATTGTGTCTACAGAGGGTCATTGTTCCCGTCCCAGCGGGGGGAGGGGTTCTACTCGAGCCTCTTTGTGGTACCGAAACCGGACGGTTCGGTCAGACCAATTCTAAATCTAAAATCCCTCAATCCATACTTGAAAGTCTTCAAGTTCAAGATGGAATCCCTTCGAGCGGTGATTGCCAGCCTGGAGGGGCGGGATTTTATGGCGTCAGTCGACATAAAGGATGCCTACTTACATGTGCCGATATATCCTCCGCATCAGGCTTTCCTCAGGTTTGCGATACAGGATTCTCATTACCAATTTCAGACGTTGCCGTTTGGGCTTTCCACGGCTCCGAGGATTTTCACCAAAGTCATGGCGGAAATGATGGTTCTTCTTCGCAAACAAGGGGTTTCACTTATCTCCTGCTAAAGGCGAGGTCCAAGGAACGATTGCTGACAAGTGTAGAGTTGTCTCTATCGGTTCTGCGACAACACGGATGGGTCCTCAAATTGCCGAAATCTCAGTTGATTCCGACCACTCGGCTTCCTTTTCTGGGCATGATTCTGGACACGGAGTTACAGAAGGTATTCCTTCCAGAAGAAAATGCTCTGGAATTGCAGACGATGGTCAGAGTACTTCTGAAGCCGACGAGTGTGTCGATCCATCATTGTACTCGGGTTCTGGGGAAGATGGTTTCGGCGTACGAAGCCATTCCATACGGCAGATTTCACGCCCGCGTGTTTCAGTGGGACTTGCTGAGCAAATGGTCTGGGTCTCATCTACACATTCACCGGAAGATAAGTCTATCTCCCAGAGCCAGAATTTCTCTCCTGTGGTGGCTACAAGCTCATCACCTCCTGGGAGGACGCCGATTCGGTATCCAGGATTGGGTACTTCTGACAACAGATGCAAGTCTCCGGGGCTGGGGCGCAGTCACCCAAGGAAGAAATTTCCAGGGAAAATGGTCGCTCCAGGAATCCTGTCTCCACATAATGTTCTAGAGTTAAGAGCCATTTACAACGGCCTGCTCCAAGCAAGAAGTCTTCTTCAGGGTCGACCAGTCCTGGTACAGTCAGACAACATCACAGCGGTGGCCCATATAAACCGGCAAGGCGGAACGAGGAGCAGAGCGGCAATGGCGGAGGCCACAAAGATACTTTGCTGGGCGGAACACCACGTCAGTGCACTGTCAGCAGTTTTCATACCGGGGGTGGACAACTGGGAAGCGGATTTCCTCAGCAGACACGACCTCCATCCGGGAGTGTGGGCTCTGCACGAAGAGGTATTTGCAGAAGTGACAAGACGCTGGGGAATTCCGTTGATAGACATGATGGCGTCTCGGCTCAACAAGAAGCTCCCGAGGTATTGTTCCAGGTCAAGGGACCCACAAGCCACGGAGATGGACGCCCTGGTGTCTCCGTGGGTCTTCCAGTCGGTGTAGGTGTTCCCTCCTCTTCCTCTCAATCCAAAGGTGCTGGGGATCATTCGTCGAGCAAGGGTTCAGGCGATTCTCGTCGTCCCAGACTGGCCAAGAAGGGCCTGGTACCCGGATCTTCAGGACTTACTTGGCCGCTTCCTCTAAGAGAGGATCTGTTGTTACAGGGTCCATGCGTGTTTCCGGACTTACCGCGGCTGCGTTTGACGGCATGGAGGTTGAGCGCCAGATCTTAGCTCGTAAGGGTATTCCCAGGGAGGTAATTCCAACTCTCATTAAGGCTAGGAAAGAGGTTACGGCGAAACACTATCACCATATCTGGAGGAAATATGTTTCCTGGTGTGAGGTTAATAAGGCTCCTGCGGAGGAGTTTCACTTGGGTCGTTTTCTCCACTTTTTACAGGCGGGTGTAGAATCAGGCCTGAAATTGGGTTCCATCAAAGTGCAAATTTTGGCTTTGTCTATTTTCTTTCACGAAGAGTTAGCTGCCCTCCCAGAGGTTCAGACTTTTGTAAAGGGTGTAATGCATATCAATCCACCGCCTGTAGCGCCATGGGACCTTGATGTCGTCTTACGGTTCCTCAGGTCTTCCTAGTTTGAACCTTTGCGGACGGTGTAATTAAAATTTCTCACTTGGAAGGTTGTTATGCTTTTGGCGCTGGCATCTGCCAGGCGAGTATCGGAATTGGCAGCTTTATCTCATAAGAGTCCGTACTTGATTTTTCATGCGGATAGGGCGGAATTGAGGACTCGTCAACAATTTCTACTGAAGGTGGTTTCGTCATTTCACATTAACCAACCTATTGTGGTTCCGGTAGCTACGGAAGAAGTGGTGATTCCAAAATCTCTGGATGTTGTAAGAGCGTTAATAGTTTACGTTTCTAGGACAGCTGTTACTAGGAAAACTGAAGCGTTGTTTGTTTTGTATGCGGCCAACAAGGTTGGTCATCCCGCGTCAAAACAGACTATTGTACGCTGGATTTGTAGTACGATCCAGCAAGCTCATTCTTCGGTGGGGTTGCCGGTGCCGAAGTCGGTTAAAGCCCATTCTACCAGAAAGGTGGGCTCATCTTGGGCGGCTGCCCAAGGTATTTCGGCACTACAGCTTTGCCGAGCGGCTACTTGGTCGGGTTCGAACACTTTTGCTAAATTCTATAAGTTCGATACCCTGGCCGATGAGGACCTGGCGTTTGCTCAGTCGGTGCTGCAGAGTCGTCCGCACTCTCCCGCCCGTTCTGGAGCTTTGGTATAATCCCCATGGTCCTTTTGGAGTCCCCAACATCCTCTAGGACGTAAGAGAAAATAGGATTTTGGTACTCACCGTTAAATCCTTTTCTCCTAGTCCGTAGAGGATGCTGGGCGCCTGTCCCAGTGCGGACTATTACTTGCATTCTATATTTTCTTATTGGTTAAGTTCGGTTATACACGACTTGTGTATTGGTTTGTTGCAGCTGGTTGCTGGAGTTTTATGCATACTGTTATCTGGTTTGGCGTTATTCCGGTTGTACGGTATGTTTATGGTGTGGGCTGGTGATTTGGTAGCCCTTAGTTAAGACAAAAATCTTTCCTTGTAATGTCCGTCTCTCCTGGGCACAGTTCCTATAACTGAGGTCTGGAGGAGGGGCATAGAGGGAGGAGCCAGTTCACACCCAGTCTTAAGTCTTTTTAGT
Organism: Pseudophryne corroboree; assembly: GCF_028390025.1. NCBI lineage: Eukaryota > Metazoa > Chordata > Amphibia > Anura > Myobatrachidae > Pseudophryne > Pseudophryne corroboree. The sequence goes on from NC_086448.1 coordinate 328,924,727, forward strand.
GTGCCCAAGCTCCTGCGGATCCCGTCTATACCCCATGGTCCTTTTGGAGTCCCCAGCATCCTCTACGGACTAGGAGAAAAGGATTTAACGGTGAGTACCAAAATCCTATTTTTTCTTCTTGTTAAATCAATTGCTGCAGGAGGACACAGGGTTATCTTTTACAATTCTATAATGCCCTCATCTAATGTATCAGTATGAGACCACAATTTGAATATGTTGGTATGCATTGCAAAGGATGGTAAACCTGAGCGAATTAAAACAAGACACAACTTTAGGTTGAATGAAAACTGTAAGAAAGACCTCCTTGTTTTCATGGAAGAAAAGTTTTAAAACTGCATAGGAGCCACCAGCTTAGATGCCTACAGATCTGAAACAATAGTGATCTTCCAGGTGAGAAAACATAAAGGAACAGAATGGAAGCGCAAAAGGGACATCTTACAGGAACTTCAGAACCAGATTCAGATGCCATGGAGGTAAAGGGAAGCAGTAGGGAAACCTTGTAGAAAGACTTAGCATTTTGGAGTTGGCCCTGCAAAAGCTAAAACAAGCAATGAGAAGGTAGAAATTTGACAGGTTTTTTTCCAGACCCCTTTTGGTGAAAATAAGAAAGAAATATACTGTAATCACTTGGTTACAAAACACTGTTCGTCGCATCAAGGTACTGCAGATTTTCCAATCCCGTGATAAACACAAGAGGAAGAGTGCATGGTCTATATGAGCCAGCATTACCTTTTTGTTTCATGAACAATGCCTTTAAAGAAAAATCTGCGGTCAGTGGCACATCCCTGGGTCTGGCACGTTGTGCGCAGATAGGTTGATTTAGTTTGATTCCAGGAGCTAGAGATTATAAAAGTTCCTGAAAAAACAAAAGGGTTGGAAGGCCATTTGCCTACCAGCTCAGACAGTATACTTAGTGCCTACTTCAGAATGCAAGATGCTTCTCTCATGAGCTGCTGGTTGCAAGTGCCCAACTGATGGGCTTATCTAAGAACCAGCTGTGGTATTGTCGGTATGAATGTAAGGCCCTTGGGAAGCAATGTCAAGATGACTGAAATAAAGGTTATTGAGCAATAATTTATATTCCTTAGGAGACCTTGTAGCCAGGCCTTGGAGATGTAGGACATCTCTACCTGACATCTGAGGAGACTGGTGACTGTAAAGACTATGCAAACATGGGATTTTCCCAAACAAAATAATAAAGCTGTTCTTATGCTGGGTACACACGGTGCAGTTTTTTGCACTGTATCGCACACTATCTGGCTAGAGTGCAATATAGTAAACTATGGGGGTAATGCAGAGCTGATCGAAGCAAAAAAAATTGTTAGCAGTTGGACAAAACCATGGCCCTCATTCCGAGTTGTTCGCTCGGTATTTTTCATCGCATCGCAGTGAAAATCCGCTTAGTACGCATGCGCAATGTTCGCACTGCGACTGCGCCAAGTAACTTTACTATGATGAAAGTAATTTTACTCACGGCTTTTTCTTCGCTCCGGCGATCGTAATGTGATTGACAGGAAATGGGTGTTACTGGGCGGAAACACGGCGTTTCAGGGGCGTGTGGCTGAAAACGCTACCGTTTCCGGAAAAAACGCAGGAGTGGCTGGAGAAACGGTGGGAGTGCCTGGGCGAACGCTGGGTGTGTTTGTGACGTCAACCAGGAACGACAAGCACTGAAATGATCGCACAGGCAGAGTAAGTCTGGAGCTACTCTGAAACTGCTAACTCGTTTGTAATCGCAATATTGCGCGTACGTCGGTCGCAATTTTAAGAAGCTAAGATTCACTCCCAGTAGGCGGCGGCTTAGCGTGTGTAACTCTGCTACATTCGCCTTGCGAGCGAACAACTCGGAATGAGGGCCCATGTGCACTGCAGGTGTGGCAGATATAACATTTTCAGAGAGAGTTAGATTTGGGTGTCTTATTTTGTTTCTGTGCAGAGTAAATATTGGCTGCTTTATTTTTACACTGCAATTTAGATTTCAGTTTGAACACACCCCACCCAAATCTAACTCTCTCTGCACATGTTATATCTGCCCACCCTGCAGTGCACATGGTTTTGCCCAACTGCTAACAAATTTGCTGCTACGATCAGGTCTGAATTACCCCCTATATTGCACAGTGTTGTACACGCTATATTGTGTACAATATAGGGGGCAATTCAGAGTTGATCGCAGCAGCAAATTTGTTAGCAGTTGGGCAAAACCATGTACACTGCAGGTGTAGAGAGAGTACGATTTGGGTGGGTTATTGTTTCTGTGCAGGGTAAATGCTGGCTGCTTTATTTTTACACTGCAATTTAAATTTCAGATTGAACACCCAACCCAAATGTAACTCTTTCTTGGGGTGCGGGGGGGGGGGGGGGGGGGGGGGGGGGGCGCTCACTTCACACAGCGCTGAAGTGAGCGACCTGCTAGATTGAGCCCTCAATCTAGCACCGGCGATGCTGTCGCTGGGGGGCATACACACGAGAGATCCGTGCTTAAAATCTGAGCAATCTGGTCAGCTTAGATTTTAAGCACAGATCTCTCCGTGTGTACCCCCCTTTACCGTGTGTATGCACTATTTAGTTTGTTCAGGACCTCAGGGAATTTCAAAAGAAATAGTGTAGGATATCTTAACATACCCAATATCTTACCTGTGTGTACCCAGCTTGTTTCTATGCTTACTTCCAAGCTCTGTTATAGTGCATAATTTCTCATACGTCCTAGAGGATGCTGGGGTCCACTTCATGACCATGGGGTATAGATGGTTCCACAGGAGCCATGGGCACTCTTAAGACTTTTCAATGGGTGCGAACTGGCTACTCCCTCTATGCCCCTCCTCCAGACCTCAGTTTTAGAAATGTGCCCAGGCAGACTGGATGCACTCTAGGGAAGCTCTACTGAGCTTCTCTGAAAAGACTTATGTTATGTTTTTTATTTTCAGGGAGAACTGCTGGCAACAGTCTCCCTGCTTCGTGGGACTGAGGGGGCAGAAGTAGGAACCAACTTCCTGAAGAGTTTCATGGCTCTGCTTCTGGCTGACAGGACACCATTAGCTCCTGAAGGGTACTGAATGCTAACCGTGTCTAGATGCTCACTCCCATAGCACGCCGTCAAGTAAAGTGACGGCTGAAGTACAGCGCGGCTGGCGGGAGCGCAGCGCGCTATTGCTGCCCACGCACACAGGCACTGCAGGGCGCAGGGGGGGCGCCCTGGGCAGCAAGAACACCTCTATAAACTGGCAAAAAGGGGGCATAAGATGCCCAGGCACAGCCCTACCCCCGCCAGTATAAATATTATGCAATGTCTCTGATGTAAAAACGCGCCTTTGCGGGGGCGGAGCTTCTTCCTCAGGCAGCCAGCACACTGCTCAGCGCCATTTTCTCTCTCCTCAGGCTGCAGAGACATTGCTGGTCCTCCTTCACTTCTGACTACAAGTATCAGGGTGCAAAACGGGGGGGGGGGGGGGCACAAGCGAATTGGGTGCTTTACAAGTGTGTTTTACTGTGTATAAAGCGCTGCATGTCAGTGGGCATTCTGTGTTCACAGGCATTAGATACTGGTGCTGGTGTTGTGAACTGGCTGCTCCTAAACTGTGTCCCTCTGACAGATTTTACTGTGGGTCTGTCCCCTATAAGTCCCAGTGTGTCTGTGTGTGTGTTGTACACGTGTGTAAGACATGTCAGAGGCAGGGAGTTCCTTCCCGGAGGAAACCATTTTAGGGACACAGAAGTGTAATGTGGTTGCGCTGCCGGCACACCAAGAACCTGCATGGGTGAAAGAAATACGTGATAGTATGCATCATATTAATAGAAGATTAGATAAGTCTGAATCTCATGCTGAGTGCTGGAGAAGATCTGTGGAAGATGTGATTTTTCAGGGCTCTGTTCTTCCATCCGCAGGCGACCCCTCTGGGTCACATAAGAGACCATTTGCGAATATTGTGAATACTGATACCGACACAGACACTGATTCTTGTGTCGACGATAGTGACTCCAGAGAAATAGATCATAAATTGTCAAAAAATATACAATATATGGTTGTAGCTATAAGGGAAGTTCTGGAAGTCACGGAAGCCACTCCTGTACCTCAGGAGATGGCTTATTTCTATAAAGAAAAGAAATCCAAGGTCACTTTCCCTCCTTCCCACGAGCTTAATACTCTCTTTGAAAGGATGTGGGTGAATCCCGAAAAGAAATTTCGTATTCCCAAGAGAATTCAGATAGCTTATCCTTTCCCGGTGGAGGACAGGAAAAAATGGGAGTCACACCCTGTGGTAGACAGTGCACTGTCCAGGTTGACAAAGTAGGTAATTCTCCCTGCACCTGGCGCGGCTTCATTAAAAGAGCCGGCAGACAGAAAGATGGAAACTACATTGAAATCCATTTATGTTGCCAATGGTACGCTGCTCAGGCCCACAATTGCTTGCGCGTGGGTGAGTCGCGCTATTGAAAATGGTCAGAAAGCGTGTCATCAGAAATTGACACGATTGATAAAGATGAGATACTCCTTAAGTTAGGGAACATCAAAGACGCTGCCGCATACATGCTAGAAGCGATGAAAGATATTGGACTCTTGAGTTCACAAGCCGCTACCATGGCAGTATGCGGGCGTTGTGGATTCGCCAGTGGAACGCGGATGCAGATTCCAAAAGAAATATGGAGGCTCTCCCATATAAAGGTGAGGCCTTATTTGGCGATGGACTGGATGCGTTAGTCTTGGCGGCTACCGCAGGTAAGTCAACATTTTTGCCCTCTGCGCCTGCACCTGCAAAAAAGACATATCATCCGCACATGCAGTCCTTTCAGCCCAATAAATACAAAAAAGCGAGAGGTTCCTCCTTCTTTGCAGGTAGGGGAAAGGGAAAGAAGTCCACAGCGGCTTCAGGTTCCCAAGAGCAGAAGTCTACCCCTACTTCTGCCAAATCTTCAGCATGATGCTGGGGCTCCTTTGCGGGAGGCCGCTCGGGTGGGCGCACTTCTCAAACTGTTCAGCCAAGGTTGGATTTTGTCTGGCCTGGATCCCTGGGTGTTGCAGATTGTGTCCCAGGGATACAAGCTGGAGTTTCAAGACGTTCCCCCATGCCGATTTTTCAAATCGACCTTGCCAGCTTCTCTTCCGGAAAGGGAAGCAGTAACAGCGGCAATCCAAAAATTATGTCAGAATCAGGTCATAGTCCTGGTACCTTTGTCACAACAAGGGGAGGGGTTTTATACAAGCCTTTTTGTAGTTCCGAAGCCGGACGGCTCGGTCAGACCGATCCTAAACCTAAAAAATCTGAATCTCTACTTGAAACAATTCAAGTTCAAAATGGAATCACTGGGGGCAGTGATTTCCAGTCTGGAGGAGGGGGACTACATGGTGTCTGTAGACATAAAGGATGCTTACCCGCATGTTCCCATTTATCCTCCTCACCAGGCTTATCTGAGATTCGCGGTTCAGGATTGCCATTACCAATTCCAGACGTTACCTTTCGGTCTCTCCACGGCGCAGAGGGTATTCACCAAGGTGATGGCGGAGATGATGGTTCTCCTGCGTCAAAAAGGAGTCAATGTAATTCCTTATCTAGACGATCTCCTGATAAAGGCGAGATCCAGGGAGCAGTTGTTACAAAACATCACACTCTCCCTGTCAATACTCCAACAACACGGTTGGATCATAAATTATCCAAAGTCACAGTTGGAACTGACGACAAGATTGTCTTTTCTCTGGATGATTCTGTACACAGAAGTTCAGAGAGTATTTCTTCCGGTGGAAAAGGCTCTGGAAACCCAGAAAATGGTAAAAAAAAAAATATTGAAACCATCAAGTGTGTCGATCCATTAGTGCATTCGGTTGTTAGGGAAGATGGTGGCAGCCTACGAGGCCATACAGTTTGGCAGGTTCCATGCCAGAGTATTCCAGTGGGACCTGTTGGACTAGTGGTTGGATCCCACCTACACATGCACCTGAAGATTATCCTGTCGTCAAAAGCCAGGATTTCGCTCCTGTGGTGGCTACACAGTTCTCACCTACTAGAGGGACGCAGGTTCGGGATTCAGGACTGACTCCTTGTAACCATGGATGCAAGTCTACGAGGCTGGGGAGCTGTCACTCAGGGAGAAAGGTCCCAAGGAAAATGGTCAAGTCAGGAAGCCTGCCTTTGCATAAACGTGCTGGAATTGAGAGCCATTAGCAACGGCCTTCAACAAGCGGTACATCTTCTTCAAGATTATCCCGTGCAGATCCAGTCGGACAATGTAACAGCAGTCGCGTACATAAACAGACAGGGTGGAACGAAAAGCAAAGCGGCAATGGCAGAGGTGACGAAGATCCTCCTCTGGGCAGAAAGACATGTAAAGGCTCTGTCGGCAATTTTCATTCCGGGAGTAGACAACTGGGAAGCAGACTTCCTCAGCGGACACGATCTCCATCCAGGAGAGTGGGGCCTCCACCAAAAAGTATTCGCAGAGGTGACAAGTCTTTGGGGAGTTCCTCAAGTAGACATGATGGCATCTCGTCTCAACAAGAAGCTTCAGAAATATTGTTGCAGGTCGAGAGACCCTCAAGCAATACCAGTGGATGCGCTAGTGGCCCAGTTGGTGTTCCGGTCGGTGTATGTCTTCCCTCCACTTCCGCTGATCCCAAAAGTGCTCAGGATCATAAGAAGAACAAGAGTTTGAGCAATCTTCATTGCCCCAGACTGGCCAAGGAGGGCCTTGGTACCCAGATCTTCAGGAGTTGCTCATAGAATATCCTCGGCCTCTTCCGCTTCGCGAGGACCTGCTGCAGCAGGGGCCGTGCGTGTATCAAGACTTACTACGGCTACGTGACGGCATGGCTGTTGAGCGCCGGATCCTAGCCCGAAAGTGTATTCCCAAAGAAGTCATCCCCACCCTTATTCAGGCCAGGAAAGGAGTAATGTCAAAACATTACCACCGTATTTGGAGAAAATATGTGTCTTGGTGTGAATCCAAGAAGGCTCCTACGGAAGAGTTTCAGTTGGGACGTTTTCTCCATTTTCTGCAGGCTGGTGTGAAGGCGGGCCTCCGATTGGGATCAATCAAGGTCCAGATTTTGGCCTTGTCAGTGTTCTTCCAAAACAATTGGCCTTTCTTGCAGAGGTTCAGACCTTCGTGAAAGGGGTTCTTCACATCCAGCCTCCATTTGTGCCTCCAGTGGCACCATGGGACCTTAACGTGGTGTTGCAGTTCCTTCAGTCGGATTGGCTTGAGCCTCTACAAGAGATAGAGTTGAAGTTTCTCACTTGGAAAGTGGTGATGCTTTTGGCATTGGCATCCGCACGGCGGGTGTCTGAATTGGTGGCCTTGTCTCACAAGAGCCCTTACCTGATCTTCCATGAAGGATAGGGCAGAGTTGGGAACTCATAAACATTTTCTTCCAAAGGTGGTTTCATCTTTCCACATAAACCAACCTATTGTGGTGCCAGTAGTTACTGACACGTTCACTGAGTCAAAGTCTCTAGATGTGGTTAGGGCTTTGAAGATTTATGTCGCTAGAACAGCTTGAATACGGAAAACAGAGTCTTTGGGGTATATGCAATTCACGGCGAATCGCGGCAAATTATCGCCGTTTTTTAATTCGACACAATTCGACAGGTGAATTCCGGCAGGTGGCTGCCGGAATTCACCATATTCAATGAAAAACGGATTCGACAGTCCCGCGGGCGAAAAACGGCCGATTTGCCGGATTTTGCCGCGAATTAAAAAAACGGAAAAAAACGGAAAAACCCGTAAAAAAATGGCGTGGGGTCTCCCTTCCAAAGCATAACCAGCCTCGGGCTCTTCGAGCTGGTCCTGGTTCTAAAAATGCGGGTTAAAAATTGACATGGGATCCCCCGTATTTTTAAAACCAGCACCGGGCTCTGCACCTGATTCTGGTGCAAAAAATACGGGGGACAAAAAGAGTAGGGGTCCCCCGTATTTTATACATCAGCATCGGGCTCCACTAGCTGGACAGATAATGCCACAGCCGGGGGACACTTTTATACAGCGCCCTGCGGCCGTGGCATTAAATATCCAACTAGTCACCCCTGGCCGGGGTACCCTGGGGGAGTGGGGACACCTTCAATCAAGGGGTCCCCCCCCAGCCACCCAAGGGCCAGGGGTGAAGCCCGAGGCTGTCCCCCCCATCCAAGGGCTGCGGATGGGAGGCTGATAGCCTTGAGTAAAATGACAGAATATTGTTTTTTCCAGTAGTACTACAAGTCCCAGCAAGCCTCCCCCACAAGCTGGTACTTGGAGAACCACAAGTACCAGCATGCGGGAGAAAAACGGGCCCGCTGGTACCTGTAGTACTACTGGGGGAAAAATACCCAAATAAAAACAGGAGACACACACCTTGACAAGTACAACTTTATTACACACTGCCGACACACACATACTTACCTATGTTGACACGCCGACTGCCACAGTCTCCGACGATCCGAGGTACCTGTGAAAAAAATTAGACTCACCTCAATCCAGTGTCCGGGAGATAATCCACGTACTTGTTAAAAAAAAAACACGAACACCCGTACCATGCCGGACTGAAAGGGGTCCCATGTTGACACATGAGACCCCTTTCCCCGAATGCCGGGACACCACGTGACTCCTGTCACTGAGGTCCCTTCAGCCAATCAGGAAGCGCTACTTCCGTGGCGCTCACCTGATTGGCTGTGCGCGTGTGACCTCAGACAGCGCATCGCAAAGCCTCTCCCATTACTTTCAATGGTGGGAACTTTGCCGTCAGCGGTGGGGTTACCCGCGGTCAGCCGCTGACCGGCGGGTGACCCCATCGCTAGCCGCAAATTTCCCACCATTGAATATAATGGAGAGGCTTTGCGATGCGCTGTCAGCTCAGACGCGCACAGAGCCAATCAGCAGAGTGCAAGGACGTTGCGCTCGCTGATTGGCTTACGAGACCTTTCAGTGACAGCTGTCACGGGGGGGTCTCTCTGCATTCGTGGAAAGGGGTCCCATGTGTCAACATGGGACCCCTTTCAGTCCGTGTGGTACGGGTGTCCGGTTTGTTTTTTTAACAAGTTCGTGGATTTACCTCTGGACCATGGATGAGGTGAGTGTATTTATCTTTTCTTTTCAGGTACCCCTGGATTCTACTTGGAGAAGAGGACCGATGTCGGCGTGTGAACATAGGTAAGTATGTGTGTGTCGACGTATGAAATAAAGTTTTACTTTCACGGTGTCGGTCTCCTGTTTTTATTTGGGTATTTTTTTTCCAGTAGAACTACAGGTACCAGCGGGCCCGTTTTTCTCCCACGTGCTGGTACTTGTGGTTCTCCAAGTACCAGCTTGCGGGGGAGGCTTGCTGGGACTTGTAGTACTACTGGAAAAAACAATATTCTGACATTTTTCTCAAGGCTATCAGCCTCCCATCCGCAGCCCTTGGAAGGGGGGGACAGCCTCGGGCTTCACCCCTGGCCCTTGGGTGGCTGGGGGGGGGACCCCTTGATTGAAGGGGTCCCCACTCCCCCAGGGTTCCCCGGCCAGGGGTGACTAGTTGGATATCTAATGCCACGGCCGCAGGGCGCTGTATAAAAGTGACCCCCGGCTGTGGCATTATCTGTCCAGCTAGTGGAGCCCGATGCTGGTGTATAAAATACGGGGGACCCCTACTCTTTTTGTCCCCCGTATTTTTTGCACCAGCATCAGGCGCAGAGCCCGGTGCTGGTTTTAAATATACGGGGGACCCCTGTCAATTTTTTCCCCGCATTTTTAGAACCAGGACCAGTTCGAAGAGCCCGAGGCTGGTTATGCTTTGGAGGGGGGACCCCACGCCATTTTTTTCAGGGATTTTACCATTCCATCAAAAAATATATATATATATTATTTTTAAAAATATATAAATAATACTTGTGCCTCCAAAAAAGACAAACCAAGTACCTAATCCCTTCTAATATAAATAGATATGATATTACCAAGAAAAAAAAACACAAAAAAAACATGTTTTAAATTTTTTTTATTGCTTTCACCCTCCAAAGTGTGGCGGATTGAAAATGACGAATTTACTGTCTAAAAGCACTGTTGTCGAATTTCCAAACTTGAATTGAATACACTTTGGTCGAATTGCAGCACTTGTAACATTGCAAAAAAGTCGAATTTGACAAAAGTCGAATTTCAAAAAGTCGAATTTTGAAAGTCCGTTTTTTTGTCGGAAAGTACTGAATTGCATTGTCGATTTTTTTTTTTTTTTTTGGCGAAAAATTCCCGAAATTCGACAATTTCGGGAATTCGACCGCAATTGCATATACCCCTTTGTTTGTCCTGTATGCTCCCAACAAGATTGGGTATCCTGCTTCCAAGCAGACTATTGCGCGTTGGATCAGAGGTACGATTCAGCACGCTCATACTACGGCTGGATTGCCGTTACCGACGTCGGTGAAGGCCCATACCACTAGGAAGGTGGGCTCATCCTGGGCGGCTGCCCGGAGGGTCTCTGCATTACAACTTTGCCAAGCAGCTACTTGGTCAGGGTCAAACACATTTGCAAAATTCTACAAGTTTGACATCTTGGCCGATGAAGACCTCAAGTTCGGTCAATCAGTGCTGCAGGGTCATCCGCACTCTCCCGCCCGTACTGGAGCTTTGGTATAAACCCCATGGTCATGAAGTGGACCCCAGCATCCTCTAGGACCTATGAGAAAACAGGATTTTGATACCTACCGGTAAATGCTTTTCTCCTAGTCCGTAGAGGATGCTGGGCGCCCGTCCCAGTGCTTACTTTACCTGCAGTTTTGTTATTAAAGTTACACAAGGTGTGTTATATTAGTTTCAGCATGTTGCTGTAATTGGTTCATGCCTGTTGGCATGTGTTATGTTGAATGCCATGTTGTGCGGCATGGTTGAGGTGTGGGCTGGTATGTATCTCACCACTAGTATTAAAGTAAATCCTTTCCTCGAAATGTCAGTCTCCCTGGGCACAGTTCCTATAACTGAGTTCTGGAGGAGGGGCATAGAGGGAGAAGTCTTAAGAGTGCCCATGGCTCCTGCGGAACCGTCTATACCCCATGGTCATGAAGTGGACCGCAGCATCCTCTACGGACTAGGAGAAAAGGATTTACCGGTAGGTATCAAAATCTTGTTTATAAACATAACATAGTATCTAAGGTTGAAAAAAGACAATTGTCCATCGGATTCAACCTATTTGTGGTCTCCTATGCACGATTATTTAGTATAAAATTTTGACTGAAGTTGCTGACTGCCGTTCCGATTAACCCCTCTTTTTTATAATAACCATAGTGCGTGACTATGCCCCGTAACCCTGGATATCCTTATCCATTAGGAATTTATCTAACCCATTCTTAAAGGTGTTGACTGAGTTGGCCATTACAACTCCCTCAGGCAGGGAATTCCAAACACGTATCGTCCTTACCGTAAAAAAGCCTTTACGCCGCATGTGTGGAATCTCCTCTCCTCTAACCTGAGCGAGTGTCCACGAGTTCTCTGTGTTGATCTAACCAAAAACAGGTCCTGCGCAAGATCTGTATATTGTCCCCTTATATATTTGTAAATGTTGATCTTGTCCCCTCTTAATCTCCTCTTTTCTAGTGTAAACATGCCTAGTCTTGCAAGCCTTTCCTCGTATTCCAGCGTCTCCATACCCTTAATTAGTTTGGTCGCCCGCCTTTGAACCTTTTCTAGCTCCAGGATATCCTTTTTGTAGTAAGGTGCCCAGAATTGTACACAGTATTCAAGGTGTGGCCTCACAAGTGATTTATATAACGGGAGTATAATACTCTCGTCCCTAGCATCAATTCCCCGTTTTATGCATGCTAATATCTTATTAGCCTTTTTTGCTGCAGTCCTACTTTGGGTACTACTGCTTAGTTTGCTATCTATGAGGACACCTAAGTCCTTTTCTAGTACAGAATCCCCTAATTTTACCCCATTTAGTAGGTAGGTGTTATTTTTGTTCTTGTTACCACAGTGCATTACCTTACACTTGTCTGTATTGAAGCGCATTCTCCATTTCGCTGCTCAAGCTTCTAATTTAACTAAGTCATTCTGAAGCGACTCAGCATCCCCCTCCGCATTTATAACTTTACACAATTTAATATCATCTGCATAAATTGACACCATGCTCTCTAGACCTTCTGTTAGGTCGTTAATGAAAATATTGAACAATAGCGGTCCTAATACTGAGCCTTGCGGCACACCACTTAGCACTTCAGTCCAAGTTGAAAAAGATCCATTAACCACAACGCGCTGCTCCCTATTATCTAACCAGTTTTTGACCCAACTGCATATTGTGCTTCCCAGCCCTGATTCTTGTAGCTTGTAGATAAGTCTCATGTGTGGTACAGTATCGAACGCTTTGGCAAAATCTAAAAAGATTACATCCACCTCTTTACCCTGATCTAGGTTTGCGCTTACTGTTTCATAAAAGCCAAGTAAGTTGGTTTGGCAGGATCTGTCCTTCATAAACCCATGTTGATTCCTTTTAATAACCTTATTGACTTCAAGGAACTTCTGAATACTATCTCTTAGAATACCTTCCAATACTTTCCCCACTATAGATGTAAGACCAACTGGTCTATAATTACCTGGTTCAGCTTTACTTCCCTTTTTGAATATAGGCACTACTTCCGCTATACTCCAGTCTTTGGGAACCATACCTGATATTACTGAATCCTTAAAGATCAAAAATAGCGGTTTTGCAAGTTCAGAAAGAAGCTCCATTAGAACCCTTGGGTGAATACCATCGGGACCTGGTGACTTATTCATCTTTAAATGTTTTAATCGGTCACAGACTACTTCCTCGCTTAAATAAGTACCTATCAGTGGGATATTCTCATTATTGAGATTATATGTTAGTCCCTGAATTGGGTCCTCTCTAGTAAATACTGTTGAAAAAAACTCATTTAGTGTGTCCGCTATGTCATTATCATTTTTGCTTAAGACTCCCAACTTGTCTTTTAAAGGGCCTATACTCTCCTTCTTTAATCTCTTGCTATTAATGTATTTAAATAATTTTTTGGGATTCGCATTGCTTTCCTTTGCTACTAGTTTTTCAGTTTCTACTTTAGCCTCTCTTATTTCCTTTTTGCGTATTTTGTTACATTCCTTATAGTGCTGAAATGACTCTGCTTCCCCATCAGATTTGTATTTTTTAAATGCTCGCCTTTTCTTGCCCATAAATTCCTTAATCTTTTTGTTAAGCCACATCGGTTAATGATTTTTATTCCTTTTTTTGCTGCTCGTAGGAATAAATTTGAGTGTATTTTTAGCTAGCAGGAATTTTAGTACCTCCCATTTCTCCATAGTATTTTTTCCTAAAAACAAACCTTCCCATTCAATATCCCTGAAAAATACCCTCATCTTTTCAAAATTTGCTTTGCTAAAGTTTAGAGTCCTAGTTGAGCCAGTATAGGGCTGTTTATGGAAACTGATATTGAATGTGACCATATTGTGGTCGCTGTTTCCTATGTGTTCCCCTACTATAATACCTGATACCAAATCCCCATTGTTTGTTAAGGGTTCACTACGGCTGGCCGGCGGTCGGGCTCCCGGCGACCAGCATCCCGGCGCCGGGAGCCCGACCGCCGGCTTACCGACAGCTTGGCGAGCGCAAATGAGCCCCTTGCGGGCTCGCTGCGCTCACCACGCTACGGGCACGGTGGCGCGCTACGCGCGCCACACTATTTTATTCTCCCTCTGTGGGGGTCGTGGACCCCCACGAGGGAAAATAAGTGTCGGTATGCCGGCTGTCGGGCTCCCGGCGCCGGTATACTGAGCGCCGGGAGCCCGACCGCCGGCAAACAGAAGACCACCCGTTTGTTAATACCAGGTCTGAGATTGCATTGTACCTAGTTGGTTCCTCAATTAGTTAAACTAAGTAATTATCATTAAGTGTGTTTAAAAACATATTGCCCCTAGCAGTATCACATGAATCGTTTTTCCAGTTTATCTCTGGATAGTTAAAATCTCCCATCACTACTGTCTCCTACTCCTGCTGCTCTTTCAATTTGCTTTAGTAATCTACCTTATATTTCAGTATGCCATCACTTGAACTGCTTTTACATAAACATTAAAAAAAAGTTCCTGTAATGTGTTGCAATAGGGACTCAGTAGTAGAAACTTTTAAAACATCAAACTTTATTCTTATTCTTTTTAAAAATTATGAAATCAGTAGGATTTTTCATTGTAGATAAATATTTTTAAAACCAGATAGTAGAAGTTAGAAAAGTCTATTTAAAAAGTAGTTATGTTTTAGCTATCATATAATACTGTATATTTTGGTGAGAAACCAGGAACCGTAGTCAAAAATAGCTTGTGATTTATTATTTAGTGTGTGAGTTCCTGCTGTATTTCTCCCACACATTTATATCTCTGGTGAGGAGATTATCAGCCTAGTGTCACAATATAGTATCTTATGCCATAGTAATAAATATCTGATAAAGGCTAGCATAACAAATACCCTGATTATATTCTTGATGTACTCTTTTTATTATATCCCTTTCACAACACCAAAATAACCCAGGGTTATTTTGGTAACTTGAAGCACTGGCACTCTCCCTCTGAGCCAGCCCCCTTTTGTAAGGGGAGAACACGCAGGATTGGCTGGACACAGATTGGTAACTTCATTGGTAATACTCTGGTCTCCAACATGGCTGCCCCCAGCACAGGAGACATACTTAGCTGTTAGCACACAGCTTTAGCCAGCTTCTGTCTCTGACACACTATACTGTGTCACCACCAGAGGACCTTACCGCAGCAATCCCTGCCGCAGTGCCCGGCTCTCCAGACCCTCGGCCCTTGGCAGCCGCACATCCGTCCTGGAGGACCCGCCGCCAGCAGCTACCTGCGGCCATAGCCGCGCCAACCCGCGGGAGCACCCGCCGGAAGTAAGGCTCTGGAGCTTGACCGTACCCCCCCCCCCCTTTTTAGGGTGGGCTCTGAACACCCTTGTGCTTTCATCGGATTCTTAGTATGAAAGGCCCGGACTAATCTTGGAGCGTGGACGTCCTCTTCAGAAACCTTTCCTCCAGTCCATATCCCTTCCAATCAATAAGATATTGGAGATGACCATATCTTTTACGACAGTAAAGGATCCCATGAACTTCAAATTCTTCTCCCTGAGCAGCTTGCACCTTGGGAGGTCTAGCGAGCGCAGCCTGAAAATGGTTAAGTATGAGAGGCTTCTGTAAGGAGATGTGAAATGCATTTGGGATCTTCAAGTACGGAGGCAACGTCACTTTGTATGCTACTGGATTCAATACTTTTTCAACAGGATATGGCCCAATGAATCTGGGGGCAAATTTCTTGGAAGGGACCTTGAGTCTTAAGTTTCAAGTAGAAATCCAGACTTTTTTGAAAAAATCCAGCCTCCCTTTGTGCAGCCTACGGCACCCTGGGATCTTAACGTGGTGTTGCAGTTCCTCCAATCGGATTGGTTCGAACCTCTACAGGAGGTTGAGGTCAAGTTTCTCACGTGGAAGGCTGTCACTCTGTTGGCCTTCGCTTCTGCTAGACATGTATCGGAGCTGGGGGCTTTGTCTTGTAAAGCCCCTACTTGATCTTCCATGAAGATAGAGCTGAGCTCCGGACACGTCAGCAGTTCCTTCCGAAGGTTGTGTCGGCTTTTCATATCAACCAACCTATTGTGGTGCCAGTTGCTACTGACTCCTCAGTTTCATCAACGTTCTTGGATGTGGTAAGGGCACTTAAAATATATGTGAAGAGGACTGCTCGTCACAGAAAATCGCACTCTGTTTGTCCTGTATGATCCCAAGAAACTTGGTTGTCCTGCTTCTAAGCAGACAATCTCTCGCTGGATTAGATTTACTATCCAGCATGCATATTCTACGGCAGGATTGCCGTGTCCAAAATCTGTTAAGGCCCACTCTACTCGTAAGGTAGGTTTTTCCTGGGCGGCTGCTCGGGGTGTCTTGGCTTTACAGCTTTGCCGAGCGGCAACTTGGTCTGGGTCGAACACGTTTGCAAAATTCTACAGGTTTGATACTTTGGCCTCTGAGGACCTTAAGTTTGGTAATCAGTTCTGGGAGCTTTGGTACATCCTCATGGTACTAATGTGGACCCCGGCATCCTCTAGGACGTAAATCCTTTTCTCGTAGTCCATAGAGGATGCTGGGCGCCCGCCCAGCGCTTCGTTATCCCGCAGTGGTTACTTGATTCAGTACTGCTTTGTTCTTAATTAAGTACTGCGTTTTTACTTGGTTCAGTAATGTTATTCAGCTGTTGCTGAGTTTTCAAGCTAGTTAGCTTGGTTTACCTTGTTTGTGTGAGCTGGTGTGAATCTCGCCACTATCTGTGTCAAATTCTTCTCTTGAAGTTGTCCATCTCCTCGGGCACAGTTTCTAGACTGAGTCTGGTAGGAGGGGCATAGAGGGAGGAGCCAGCCCACATTATTAAACTCTTAAAGTGCCAGTGGCTCCTAGTGGACCCGTCTATACCCATGGTACTAATGTGAACCCCAGCATCCTCTATGGACTACGAGAAAAGGATTTACCGGTAGGTAATTAAAATCCTATATTTTTTTTTCTCTTCTCCCATTCTGCTATTCCTTTCTTTTTCAACTTATATGGCTGTTACTTCTGGTGGGCTCTGCCTACTCAGCTGGAATGTTAGGGGGCTGAATGATAAGATTAAGAGGTCATTGATCCTTTCACAGGTTAAAAAATATCGGGCCGATATCTAAAGCCTGTCAGAGACTCACCTACTTGGCAGCAAAACTCTAGCGCTTAAGAAACCTTGGGTCGGTCATATGTTTCACTCAACCTTCTCTAGCAATGCTAGGGGTATCTCTGTGCTTATCAAGATAATGGTACAGTCTTATTTAGACTTTTATGTGAAGTAGATGTATATGGCAGGTATGTTTTTCTGCTTGCCTTTGTTAACCGCAAATTGTTACATGTACTAGCTGTGTATGTCCCTCCTCCCTATAACAATGAGATTCTCTGTCATGCTGCCAGGTTTGTTGCCCAATCCCCTGCGAACCCTATAATATGTTTAGGGGACTTTAATAATGTCATTGACAAAAATTTGGACAGATGGAGGGAGGCAGCTGTGCCTGCTCCTCAGTCTCCCTCTTTTGCCCCGTTTGCCCATTTAGTTACAGAACTGGGATTGGTGGATATATGGAGGGATCGACATGCTGATGTTAGCCATTTCTCTTGTCACTCGGCTACTTTTCACACTCTTTCCCGTATAGATTTAGTTTTCATTTCCCCTGATTTATATCCAGCTGTGGTGGGGGTGGAATATCTTCCACGGGGTATTTCAAATCATTCCCCTGTTTCCCTCACTTTGAAAGCGGATCAGGATCAAGGAGCAAGAATGTGGAAACTTAATCCTTTTTGGTTAACCTTACTGGGGGCAGGCTCGGACTTAATTGCATCCTGATATTTTAGCAAATTCAGACCCAGCATTTAGACGTGGCGCCTTTAATGCGTTCATGCGTGGTTCATTTATTAAACGTATCTCTGAATTTAAATTGTTTAATAGGAGGGAGGAGTTGCGTCTGGAAGCCCTGTGCCGGAAGTTAGATGCTCAATATATTCTTTCACAACTACAGTCTGACAGGATACTGTGGCAAGATACACAGCGGGAGTGGTCTATTTGTTTGAAAAATCTAGGCGTAGGCTTCTTTTCTCTGGGCATGAGCATATTTTCTAGCGGAGATGGGTGGTAGCTATTTGGTCTATTTGGCCCGTGCTGAATCTAGTAATAATGTCGTTCAGCGTGAGCGTGATTCTAATGACCGGTTAAGCTATTCTGGGGCGGAGGTGGTGGGAGTTTTCCGTGATTACTACTCCTCCTTACATGCCTCTCAGGCCTCCTATTCTGCTGAGCAACTTTTGGAATATTTGGCTAAAGTTGAACTACCGTGGTTGTCTCAGGAGGATGCTGAGGCCTTAAATGCACCGTTTACATTGGAGGAGATTGAGGCTGCAGTCTCTTCTCTCCCTGCTTCAAAGGCCCCTGGGTGTGATGGGCTCCCTGTGGAAGTATACAAAACATTTAATGAGTTCTTCATTCCTTTCTTGTTGGATTTGTTTAATTCACTATTTAAATGGGAACTCTTTCGCAATTTATGTCTGAAGCCAATATTATTGTTTTAGTTAACCAGGGAAAGACCCTTTGATGCCGCAGTCTTATCGACCTATTTCCCTATTGACCACTGACATTAAAGTCTTGGCAAAGGTTTTGGCAACTCGTCTGAATTTGGTTTTCTCTGACGTCCTAAGTGGATGCTGGGACTCCGTAAGGGCCATGGGGAATAGCGGCTCCGCAGGAGACTGGGCACAACTAAAGAAAGCTTTAGGACTACCTGGTGTGCACTGGCTCCTCCCACTATGACCCTCCTCCAGACCCCAGTTAGAATCTTGTGCCCGGCTGAGCTGGATGCACACTAGGGGCTCTCCTGAGCTCCTAGAAAGAAAGTATATTTAGGTTTTTTATTTTACAGTGAGATCTGCTGGCAACAGACTCACTGCAGCGAGGGACTAAGGGGAGAAGAAGCGAACCTACCTAACTGGTGGTAGTTTGGGCTTCTTAGGCTACTGGACACCATTAGCTCCAGAGGGATCGACCGCAGGACCCGACCTTGGTGTTCGGTCCCGGAGCCGCGCCGCCAACCCCCTTACAGAGCCAGAAGCAAGAAGTGTTCCGGAAAATCGGCGGCAGAAGACTTCTGTCTTCAACAAGGTAGCGCACAGCACTGCAGCTGTGCGCCATTGTTCCTCATGCACACCTCACACTCCGGTCACTGATGGATGCAGGGTGCCCTGAGGGCAATATAAGACACCTTGGCTGGCAAATCATCACAATATATAGTCCCAGGGCTATATATGTGATAAATTACCCCTGCCAGAATCCATGAAAAAAGCGGGAGAAAAGTCTGCCGAAAAAGGGGCGGGGCCATCTCCCTCAGCACACTGGCGCCATTTTTTCTTCACAGTGCAGCTGGAAGACAGCTCCCCAGGCTCTCCCCTGTAGTTTTCAGGCTCAAAGGGTTAAAAAGAGAGGGGGGGCACTAAATTTAGGCGCAATATGTGTATACAAGCAGCTATTGGGGGAAAAATCACTAAGTTATAGTGTTAATCCCTGCATTATATAGCGCTCTGGTGTGTGCTGGCATACTCTCTCTCTGTCTCCCCAAAGGACTTTGTGGGGTCCTGTCCTCAGTCAGAGCATTCCCTGTGTGTGTGCGGTGTGTCGGTACGGCTGTGTCGACATGTTTGATGAGGAAGGTTACGTGGAGGCGGAGCAGAGGCCGATAAATGGGATGTCGCCCCCTGTGGGGCCGACACCAGAGTGGATGGATAGGTGGAAGGTATTAACCGACAATGTCAACTCCTTACATAAAAGGCTGGATGACGTAACAGCTGTGGGACAGCCGGCTTCTCAGCCCGCGCCTGCCCAGGTGTCTCAAAGGCCATCAGGGGCTCAAAAAAAACGCCCGTTACCTCAGATGGCAGACACAGATGTCGACACGGAGTCTGACTCCAGTGTCGATGAGGTTGAGATATATACACAATCCACTAGGAACATCCGTTGCATGATCTCGGCAATGAAAAATGTGTTACACATTTCTGACATGAACCCAAGTACCACATAAAAGGGGTTTTATTTCTCTGACGTCCTAGTGGATGCTGGGACTTCCGTAAGGACCATGGGGAATAGCGGCTCCGCAGGAGACTGGGCACAAAAAGTAAAAGCTTTAGACTAGCTGGTGTGCACTGGCTCCTCCCCCTATGACCCTCCTCCAAGCCTCAGTTAGATTTTTGTGCCCGAACGAGAAGGGTGCATGCTAGGTGGCTCTCCTGAGCTGCTTAGAAGTAAAAGTTTAAATAGGTTTTTTATTTTCAGTGAGTCCTGCTGGCAACAGGCTCACTGCATCGTGGGACTAAGGGGAGAAGAAGCGAACTCACCTGCGTGCAGAGTGGATTGGGCTTCTTGGCTACTGGACATTAGCTCCAGAGGGACGATCACAGGTTCAGCCTGGATGGGTCCCGGAGCCGCGCCGCCGGCCCCCTTACAGAGCCAGAAGAGCGAAGAGGTCCGGAGAAATCGGCGGCAGAAGACGTTCCTGTCTTCAGATAAGGTAGCGCACAGCACTGCAGCTGTGCGCCATTGCTCTCAGCACACTTCACACTCCGGTCACTGAGGGTGCAGGGCGCTGGGGGGGAGCGCCCTGAGACGCAATAAAACATGTTTAAACCTTATATGGCTAAAGAAATACATCACATATAGCTCCTGGGCTATATGGATGCATTTCACCCCTGCCAGTTTTCCTAAAAAAAAAAGCGGGAGAAAAGGCCGCCGTGAAGGGGGCGGAGCCTATCTCCTCAGCACACAAGCGCCATTTTCCCTCACAGTTCCGCTGGAAGGAAGGCTCCCAGACTCTCCCCTGCAGTCCTGCTACAGAATCAGGGTAAAACAAGAGAGGGGGGGCACTATTGGCAGCTAATATAAAACAGCAGCTATAAAGGGAGTAACACTTACATAAGGTTATCCCTGTATATATATAGCGCTCTGGTGTGTGCTGGCAAACTCTCCCTCTGTCTCCCCAAAGGGCTCGTGGGGTCCTGTCCTCTTTCAGAGCATTCCCTGTGTGTGTGCTGGGTGTCGGTACGATTGTGTCGACATGTATGAGGAGGAAAATGATGTGGAAGCAGAGCAATTGCCTGTGTTAGTGATGTCACCCCCTAGGGAGTCGACACCTGACTGGATGGTCGTATTTAAAGAATTACGTGACAGTGTCAGCACTTTGCAAAAAACTGTTGAAGACATGAGACAGCCGGCAAATCAATTAGTGCCTGTTCAGGCGTCTCAGACACCGTCGGGGGCGCTAAAACGCCCGTTACCTCAGATGGTCGACACAGACCTAGACACGGATACTGAATCCAGTGTCGACGGTGAGGAGACAAACGTAATGTCCAGTAGGGCCACACGTTACATGATCACGGCAATGAAGGAGGCATTGAATATTTCTGACACTACAAGTACCACAAAAAAGGGTATTATGTGGGGTGTGAAAAAACTACCAGTAGTTTTTCCTGAATCCGATGAATTAAATGAGGTGTGTGATAAAGCGTGGTTTTCCCCCGATAAAAAACTGCTGATTTCTAATAAATTATTGGCACTATACGCTTTCCCGCCAGAGGTTAGGGCGCGTTGGGAAACACCCCCTAGGGTAGATAAGGCGCTCACACGCTTATCAAAACAAGTGGCGTTACCGTCTCCCGATACGGCCGCCCTTAAGGAACCAGCTGATAGAAGGCTGGAAAATATCCTAAAAGGTATATACACACATACTGGTGTTATACTGCGACCAGCAATCGCCTCAGCCTGGATGTGCAGTGCTGGAGTGGCTTGGTCGGATTCCCTGACTGAAAATATTGATACCCTGGATAGGGACAGTATATTATTAACTATAGAGCATTTAAAGGATGCACTACTATATATGCGAGATGCACAGAGGGATATTTGCACCCTGGCATCTAGAGTGAGTGCGATGTCCATTTCTGCCAGAAGAGCGTTATGGACGCGACAGTGGTCAGGTGATGCTGATTCCAAACGACATATGGAAGTATTGCCGTATAAAGGGGAGGAGTTATTTGGGGTCGGTCTATCGGACCTGGTGGCCACAGCAACGGCTGGAAAATCCACCTTTTTACCCCAGGTCACCTCTCAGCAGAAAAAGACACCGTCTTTTCAAACTCAGTCCTTTCGTTCCCATAAGGGCAAGCGGGCAAAAGGCCACTCATTTCTGCCCCTGGGCAGAGGAAGGGGAAAAAGACTGCACCAGGCAGCCTCTTCCCAGGAGCAGAAGCCCTCCCCCGCTTCTGCCAAGTCTTCAGCATGACGCTGGGGCCTTACAAGCGGACTCAGGCACGGTGGGGGGCCGTCTCAAGAATTTCAGCGCGCAGTGGGCTCACTCGCAAGTGGACCCCTGGATCCTGCAGGTAGTATCTCAGGGGTACAAATTGGAATTCGAGACGTCTCCCCCTCGCCGGTTCCTGAAGTCTGCTTTACCAACGTCTCCCTCCGACAGGGAGGCGGTATTGGAAGCCATTCACAAGCTGTATTCCCAGCAGGTGATAATCAAGGTACCCCTCCTACAACAGGGAAAGGGGTATTATTCCACGCTGTTTGTGGTACCGAAGCCGGACGGCTCGGTGAGACCAATTTTAAATCTAAAATCCTTGAACACTTACATAAAAAGGTTCAAATTCAAGATGGAGTCACTCAGAGCAGTGATAGCGAACCTGGAAGAAGGGGACTATATGGTGTCTCTGGACATCAAAGATGCTTATCTCCATGTCCCAATCTACCCTTCTCACCAAGGGTACCTCAGGTTTGTGGTACAAAACTGTCATTATCAGTTTCAGACGCTGCCGTTTGGATTGTCCACGGCACCACGGGTCTTTACCAAGGTAATGGCCGAAATGATGATTCTTCTTCGAAGAAAAGGCGTCTTAATTATCCCTTACTTGGACGATCTCCTGATAAGGGCAAGGTCCAGGGAACAGTTAGAGGTCGGAGTAGCACTATCTCAGGTAGTGCTACGTCAGCACGGGTGGATCCTAAATATCCCAAAATCACAGCTGATTCCAACAACACGTCTACTGTTCCTGGGGATGATTCTGGACACAGTCCAGAAAAAGGTGTTTCTCCCGGAGGAGAAGGCCAGGGAGTTATCCGAGCTAGTCAGGAAACTCCTAAAACCAGGCCAAGTGTCAGTGCATCAATGCACGAGAGTCCTGGGAAAAATGGTGGCTTCTTACGAAGCGATTCCATTCGGAAGATTCCATGCAAGAACTTTTCAGTGGGATCTGCTGGACAAATTGTCCGGATCGCATCTTCAGATGCATCAGCGGATAACCCTATCTCCAAGGACAAGGGTGTCTCTCCTGTGGTGGTTACAGAGTGCTCATCTTCTAGAGGGCCGCAGATTCGGCATTCAGGATTGGATGCTGGTGACCACCGATGCCAGCCTGAGAGGCTGGGGAGCAGTCACACAGGGAAGAAATTTCCAGGGCTTGTGGTCAAGCATGGAAACGTCTCTTCACATAATTATCCTGGAACTAAGGGCCATTTACAATGCCCTAAGTCAAGCAAGGCCTCTGCTTCAGGGTCAGTCGGTATTGATCCAATCGGACAACATCACGGCAGTCACCCACGTCAACAGACAGGGCGGCACAAGAAGCAGGAGGGCAATGGCAGAAGCTGCAAGGATTCTTCGCTGGGCGGAAAATCATGTGGTGGCACTGTCAGCAGTGTTCATTCCGGGAGTGGACAACTGGGAAGCAGACTTCCTCAGCAGACACAACCTCCACCCGGGGGAGTGGGGACTTCACCCAGAAGTCTTTCAAGTGATTGTAAACCGTTGGGAAAAAACAAAGGTGGACATGATGGCGTCCCGTCTCAACAAAAAACTGGACAGATATTGCGCCAGGTCAAGGGACCCTCAGGCAATAGCGGTGGACGCTCTGGTAACACCGTGGGTGTACCAGTCGGTGTATGTGTTCCCTCCTCTGCCTCTCATTCCAAAAGTACTGAGAATCATAAGAAGGAGATGAGTGAAGACTATACTCGTGGCTCCGGGTTGGCCAAGAAGAACTTGGTACCCGGAACTGCAAGAGATGCTCACGGAGGACCCGTGGCCTCTACCTCTAAGAAAGGACCTGCTCCAGCAGGGACCTTGTCTGTTCCAAGACTTACCGTGGCTGCGTTTGACGGCATGGCGGTTGAACGCCGGATCCTGATGGAAAAAGGCATTCCAGATGAAGTCATCCCTACCCTGATCAAAGCCAGGAAGGATGTAACTGCGAAACATTATCACCGCATTTGGCGAAAATATGTTTCCTGGTGTGAGGCTAAGAAGGCCCCCACAGAGGAATTTCAACTGGGTCGTTTCCTGCATTTCCTGCAAGCAGGACTGTCTATGGGCCTAAAATTAGGATCCATTAAGGTTCAAATTTCGGCCCTGTCGATCTTCTTCCAGAAAGAACTGGCTTCATTGCCTGAAGTTCAGACGTTTGTCAAGGGGGTACTGCATATACAACCTCCTTTTGTGCCACCAGTGGCACCTTGGGATCTCAATGTAGTTTTAGGGTTCCTAAAATCACATTGGTTTGAACCACTCACCACTGTGGAATTAAAATATCTCACATGGAAGGTGGTCATGCTGTTAGCTCTGGCGTCAGCCAGGCGTGTCTCAGAAATGGCGGCTTTGTCATATAAAAGCCCTTACCTAATTTTTCATTCAGACAGGGCAGAATTGAGGACTCGTCCTCACTTTCTCCCTAAGGTGGTTTCAGCGTTTCACATGAACCAACCTATTGTGGTGCCTGCGGCTACTAGGGACTTGGAGGACTCCAAGTTGTTGGACGTAGTCAGGGCCCTGAAAATATATGTTTCCAGGACGGCTGGAGTCAGAAAATCTGACTCGCTGTTTATCCTGTATGCACCCAACAAGCTGGGTACTCCTGCCTCTAAGCAGACGATTGCTCGTTGGATTTGTAGTACAATTCAGCTTGCACATTCTGTGGCAGGACTGCCACAGCCAAAATCTGTTAATGCCCTTTCCACAAGAAAAGTGGGCTCATCTTGGGCGGCTGCCCGAGGGGTCTCGGCTTTACAACTTTGCCGAGCAGCTACTTGGTCAGGGGCAAACACGTTTCCAAAATTTTACAAATTCGATACCCTGGCTGAGGAGGACCTGGAGTTCTCTCATTCGGTGCTGCAGAGTCATCCGCACTCTCCCGCCCGTTTGGGAGCTTTGGTATAATCCCCATGGTCCTTACGGAAGTCCCAGCATCCACTAGGACGTCAGAGAAAATAAGAATTTACTTACCGATAATTCTATTTCTCATAGTCCGTAGTGGATGCTGGGCGCCCATCCCAAGTGCGGATTGTCTGCAATACTTGTATATAGTTATTGTTACAAAAAATCGGGTTGTTTATTGTTGTGAGCCATCTTTTCAGAGGCTCCTACGTTTATCATACTGTTAACTGGGTTCAGATCACAGGTTGTACAGTGTGATTGGTGTGGCTGGTATGAGTCTTTCCCGGGATTCAAAATCCTTCCTTATTATGTACGCTCGTCCGGGCACAGTATCCTAACTGAGGCTTGGAGGAGGGTCATAGGGGGAGGAGCCAGTGCACACCAGCTAGTCTAAAGCTTTTACTTTTTGTGCCCAGTCTCCTGCGGAGCCGCTATTCCCCATGGTCCTTACGGAAGTCCCAGCATCCACTACGGACTATGAGAAATAGAATTATCGGTAAGTAAATTCTTATTTTTTGGGGAGAAAAAGCAGCCAGTGTTTTGTTCCCCCATCAGATAAGTGAATGAAGTGTGTAAAGAAGCGTGGGTTCCCCTGATAAGAAACTGGTAATTTCTAAAAGTTACTGATGGCGTACCCTTTCCCGCCAGAGGATAGGTCACGTTGGGAGATATCCCCTAGGGTGGATAAGGCGCTCACACGTTTGTCAAAAAAGGTGGCACTGCCGTCTTAGGATACGGCCACCTTGAAGGAGCCTGCTGATAAAAAGCAGGAGGCTATCCTGAAGTCTGTATATACACTCAGGTACTATACTGAGACCTGCAATTGCCTCAGCATAAATAGGGCTGCTGCAGCGTGGTCTGATACCCTGTCAGATAATATTAATACCCTAGACAGGGATAATATTTTGCTAAAATAGAGCATATTAAAGACGTCGTCTTATATATGAAGGATGCACAGAGGGATATTTGCCGGCTGGCATCCAGAATTAATGCAATGTCCATTCTGCCAGGAGGGTATTAGAGACCCGGCAGTGGACAGGTGATGCTGCCTTTAAAAGGCACATGGAGATTCTGCCTTATAGGGGTGAGGAATTGTTTGGGGATGGTCTCTGGGACCTCGTATCCACAGCAACAGCTGGGAAGAAAACATTTTTACCTCAGGTTTCCTCACAGCCTAAGAAAGCACCGTATTTTCAGGTACAGTCCTTTCGGCTTCAGAAAAGCAAGCGGGTCAAAGGCGCTTACTTTCTGCACAGAGACAAGGGAAGAAGGAAAAAGCTGCACCAGACAGCCAGTTCCCAGGATCAAAAATCTTCCCCCGCTTCCTCTGAGTCCACCGCATGACGCTGGGGCTCCACAGGTGGAGACAGGTGCGGTGGGGGCGCATCTCGGGAACTTCAGGGACCAGTGGGCTTGCCCACAGGTGGATCCCTAGGTTCTGCAAGTAGTATCACAGGGATACAGGCTAGAGTTCGAGACGACTCCCCCTCGCCGTTACCTCACATCAGCCTTGCCGGCTGCCCTCGGAGAAAGGGAGGTAGTACTGGCGGCAATTCACAAGTTGTACTTCCAGCAGGTGAAATCAAGGTACCCCTCCTTCAACAAGGCCGGGGTTACTATTCCAAAATGTTTGTGATACCGAAACCAGACGGTTCGGTGAGACCCATTCTAAAATTGAAATCCTTGAACACTTATATACGAAGGTTCAAGTTCAAAATGGAATCGCTCAGGGCGATTATTGCAAGCCTGGAGAATTTCATGGTATCACTGGACATCAAGGATGCTTACCTGCATGTCCCTATTTACCCTCTTCACCAGGAGTACCTCAAAATTGTGGTACAGGATTGTCATTACCAATTCCAGACGTTGCCGTTGGTCTGTCCCCGGCACCGAGGGTATTTACCAAGGTGATGGCCAAAATAATTATCCCGTACTTGGACGATCTCCTTATAAAGGCGAGATCCAGGGAGCAGTTGTTCGTCGGAGTAGCACTATCTTGGGAAGTGCTACAACAGCACGGCTGGATTCTGATTCCAAAGTCGCAGCTGGTTCCTACGACGCGTCTTCTGTTCCTGGGTATGGTTCTGGACACAGAACAGGATAAAAAGGTTTTCTCCCGGAGGCGAAGTCCAAGGAGTTGTCGTCTCTAGACAGAGACCTCCTAATACAAATACAGGTGTCGATGCATCAATGCACGCGAGCCCTGGGAAAGATGGTAGCTTCTTACGAAGTAATTCCATTCGCCAGGTCCCCTGCAAGGATCTTCCAGTGGGATCTGTTGGACAAGTGGTCCGGGTCGCATCTTCAGATGCATCGGCGGATAACCCTGTCTCCAAGGGCCAGGGTGTCGCTGTTGTGGTGGCTGCAGAGTGCTCATCTTCTAGGGGGCCGCAGATTCGGCATACAGGACTGGGTCCTGGTGACCACGGATGCCAGCCTTCGAGGCTGGGGGGCAGTCACACAGGGAAGAAACTTCCAAGGACTATGGAAAAGTCAGGAGATTCCCTACACATGAATATTCTGGAACTAAGGGCCATTTACAATGCCCTAAGTCAGGCTAGGCCCCTGCTTCAACACCGGCCGGTGCTGATCCAGTCAGACAACATCACGGCGGTCGCTCATGTAAACCGACAGGGCGGCACAAGAAGCAGGATGGCGATGGCAGAAGCCACAAGGATTCTCCGATGGGCGGAAAATCATGTGTTAGCACTGTCAGCAGTGTTCACTCCCGGAGTGGACAACTGAGAAGCAGACTTTCTCAGCAGACACGACATCCACCCGGGAGAGTGGGGACTTCATCCAGAAGTCTTCCAAATGATTGTACACCGTTGGGAAAGGCCACGGGTGGACATGATGGCGTCCCGCCTCAACAAAAAGCTACAAAGATATTGCGCCAGGTCAAGGGACCCTCAGGCGATAGCTGTGGACGCTCTGGTAACACCGTGGGTGTACCAGTCGGTGTATGTGTTCCCTTCTCTGCCTCTCTTACCCAGGGTAATGAGAATAATAAGAAGGAGAGGAGTAAGAACTATACTCATTGTTCCGGATTGGCCAAGAAGAGCTTGGTACCCAGAACTCCAAGAAATGATCTCAGAGGACCCATGGCCTCTGCCGCTCAGACAGGACCTGCTGCAGCAGGGGGCCTGTCTGTTCCAAGACGTACCGCGGCTGCGTTTGACGGCATGGCGGTTGAACGCCGGATCCTGAAGGAAAAGGGCATTCCGGAGGAAGTTATCCCTACGCTAATTAAAGCTATGAAAGAAGTGAACGCAAACCATTATCACCGCATATGGCGGAAATATGTTGCGTGCTGTGAGGCCAGGAAGGCCCCAAAGGAGAAATTTCAGCTAGGTCGATTTCTGCACTTCCTACAGTCAGAGGTGACTATGGGCCTAAAATTGGGTTCCATTAAGGTCCAGATTTCGGCTCTATTGATTTTCTTCCAAAATAGAACTGGCTTCACTGCCTGAAGTTCAGACTTTTTTTAAGGGAGTGCTGCATAGTCAGCCCCCGTTTGTGCCTCCAGTGGCACCGTGGGATCTCAACGTGGTGTTGGATTTCCTGAAGTCGCATTGGGTTGAGCCACTTAAATCCGTGGAGCTAAAATACCTCACGTGGAAAGTGGTCATGCTGTTGGCCTTGGCGTCGGCCAGGCGTGTATCAGAATTAGCGGCTTTATCATACAAAAGCCCTTATCTAATTTTTTTATATGGATAGGGCAGAATTGAGGACTCGTTCCCAATTCCTTCCTAAGGTGGTATCAGTTTTTCATGTGAACCAACCTATTGTGGTGCCTGCGGCTACTTGGGACTTGGAGGATTCCAAGTTACTGGACGTAGTCAGGGCCCTGAAAAATATATGTTTCCAGGACGGCTGGAGTCAGAAAAACTGACTCGCTATTTATCCTGTATGCACCCAACAAGCTGGGTGCTCCTGCTTCTAAGCAGACTATTGCTCGCTGGATCTGTAGCACGACTCAACTTGCACATTCTGTGGCTGGACTGCCGCACCCTAAATCTGTAAAAGCCCATTCCACGAGGAAAGTGGGCTCTTCTTGGGCGGCTGCCCGAGGGGTCTCGGCTTTACAAATTTGCCGAGCTGTTACTTGGTCGGGTTCAAACACTTTTGCAAGAGTCTACAAGTTTGATACCCTGGCTGAGGAGGACCTAGAGTTTGCTCATTCGGTGCTGCAGAGTCATCCGCACTCTCCCGCCCGTTTGGGAGCTTTGGTATAATCCCCATGGTCCTTACGGAGTCCCAGCATCCACTTAGGACGTCAGAGAAAATAAGATTTTACTCACCGGTAAATCTATTTCTCGTAGTCCGTAGTGGATGCTGGGCACCCATCCCAAGTGCGGATTGTCTGCAATACTTGTATATAGTTATTGCCTTACTAAAGGGTTATTGTTGAGCCATCTGTTGAGAGGCTCTGTTATATTTCATACTGTTAACTGGGTATAGTATCACGAGTTATACGGTGTGATTGGTGTGGCTGGTATGAGTCTTACCCGGGATTCAAAATCCTTCCTTATTGTGTCAGCTCTTCCGGGCACAGTATCCTAACTGAGGTCTGGAGGAGGGTCATAGTGGGAGGAGCCAGTGCTCACCAGGTAGTCCTAAAGCTTTCTTTAGTTGTGCCCAGTCTCCTGCGGAGCCGCTATTCCCCATGGTCCTTACGGAGTCCCAGCATCCACTACGGACTACGAGAAATAGATTTACCGGTGAGTAAAATCTTATTATTACATCTATCATTCACCCGGATCAGATGGGGTTTATGCCGGGTAAATCTACCACCCTGAACCTGCGTAGACTGTTCTGCCATCTACAGAGGAGTGACTTACTTAAGTCGGGGGCAGTGGTGGTGTCTCTTGACGCTGCCAAGGCCTTCGACTCAGTAGAGTGGATGTACCTCTGGTGTCCTTTGAAAATTTGCTTTTATGCCGCGATTTCTTGGTCTTCTCCAAATTTTGTATTCCTACCCTATGGGCCCGAGTGACAGTGAATGGATACATTTTGGATGCATTCTCATTGGAGAGGGGGACCAGTCAGGGCTGTCCCCTGCCTCCTGCGCTATTTGCAATTGCTATTGAACCCTTGGCTAGTTTATTGCGTGTTGCTGAGTTCGTCTGGGAAATTAAACTTTGGGAGGTTGTGGATGTTGTGGCTCTTTACGCAGACGATATGCTCCTCTTTTTGCAAGATTCGGTGGGCTCCCTACAGGCTATGTTTCAAATAGTTGAAAAGTTTGGTACTCAGGTCTATTGATTAATTGGGGCAAGTCACGTATTTTCCCTATATCCAGGCATGTTCCCG
Source organism: Pseudophryne corroboree (assembly GCF_028390025.1). Classification (NCBI taxonomy): domain Eukaryota; kingdom Metazoa; phylum Chordata; class Amphibia; order Anura; family Myobatrachidae; genus Pseudophryne; species Pseudophryne corroboree. Next base: position 328,954,773 of record NC_086448.1, read on the forward strand.
AAGATGAACGTACGTGTCGAAGTCGAAAATATTAGACTCGCATGCATCACGTGCAAACACCACACAGAGTCGCCTCCGTGCGTGTGCTTGTTCTGCCGTACGTGCGCATGCCCGCACGTTGTGTACAGTTGCTCACGAAGCCCTGCGTATTAGCGCATGGTATGAGTAAATACGGTAGCATACGCATTCGCATGGAAAAGCCACAAAGACATATCTGATATTCAATCCACATAGTGCATAATTTACACATAGCCTACACGCACCACACCAGCAAGTTACATTTGCTTCAGAGGTATAACAACAAAGGGATTCTAATTTACAGGATATGAGGGGACAGAATTAGGTTAGGATGTGGTGTTTGGTATCCAGCTGTACAGTATTTCAAGGGCAATATTCCGATGGCAGTTTGCAGAAAGTAGCACGCTCCTGCGCATAGATATGCACAGGAATATATTATTAATATCACACTGTATTTACTGTACTCTTGATATTCGGCGGGAACCCAGTGGAGGACACCTGCAAGTGCACCTGGACAAGGCATCACCCACCTATTCAAACCGACCTATGACCCCTCATGTACTCTAAATGACTAGACCTTTGACCTATGAAAGAAGAGATTACAGTTTCCTTTGTTTCATGCTTTGGACTATTGTATAAAAATCGAGCTTCCTGGCTGGCCTCAGTCTATTCTCTGAAGGTCATCTTTCCAGATTGACTGAGGACTGGATTCGGGTGGTGCAGGCGAACAAACGTATGTATACATTGGTTGTAGCTTCTTCTCTGTAATAGTGTTGTATTTCTCTGTGAACCCCCTTTTAAGTAAATATTTGTTGCTGCGTTGGACCACAACATAACATATACAATTGGTATCGCATTCCTTTCCCGTTAGGGGTTAAAGTGTATTCGGCCGCACGTGTAGCTACTTTGTGCTTACAGTGTGACGGCGTGCTTACGCAACGTGTACGCATTTCATAGAGGTTTAACACACACACGCTTAGAGGTCGCAGCGGCCTGAACATTTCTGTATTAAGGTAGTGCTTTTTCTTCCTGTAAGTTAAACAAACTTAACATATGGCTCACCCTTTGCAGTGGACACTACGCTTCAAGTACCTTGGTATTTGGATCACACCCCACACTACAGAGTATGTAGTTCAGAATATTGACCCCATTATATTGCATTGTAAGAAAAAACTCATGCCTGGAGAAAATTGCCTTTATCTGTACTCAACCGTAATAATTTATTTAAGATGGCTTTCCAGCCTAAATTTTTATTTATTTTACAAAACTCCCCAGTCTATATTCCGAAAAAAGTATTTAGGGCAATTGAGAGTGTACTATTGTCATTTATTTGGTGTAGTGAACCAGTTAAGTCTCCATTAAAACGCTCTATAAGTCCCAGCTATCAGGAGGATTGGGTCTCCTGAATCTTAGGTTTTATTATATATCTGCACAGCTGACACATTTATCTAACTGGATGACGGACACGGTGGACCTGACTATGGCGGGATTCTTGGCCGAGTGGGTGGGGTGCTCATCTGTTTTTTCTTTTTCTCCTCTTCAATTTCTACTCTCTGGTCTGTCTGGATTGCCCCATTTGCCTCGTCAGGCCCTACTGGTCTGGCGTTTTATCCATTCTCTTTATGACTGGTCGGATCAGGATACCTGCACTCCACTATGTTTTAATAACACATACTCTGAGCTTTATTAATTATCCATAGATAACATTTGGATTATTCAGGGAGTGTTATCTGTGGGTCAAATGTATCACGGGGGAGTATTAAAGTCCTTTCAACAGTTGAAGGAGGAATTTGGCATCCCCAATATTGCTTTGTTTGGGTACTTCCAACTACGACATGCTGTAAATGCTAAATTTTCTCACGGTTCCCTGGTGATCTCAGACTCACCTGTTAAAGTGTTGTTATTTAATTTGGGCATGAAAGGGAAAATGTCCTCTACATATGCTGCTGTTAATGATAGATTAAATCCAGACCAATTAAATGGCCTTTGACTGAATTGGGAATCTGATCTGGGACCTCTGTCTAATAAACACTGGATCTAAATACTTGGGTCTATTAAATACACCACACCTTGTATTAGATTCCGACAAGTTTTTTGTTTGTTTGTTTTTTTATGTCCTTCACGGGGATTATTGTACACCCGTATCCTTGCAGAAAGCTGGCCTTAGAGATAATTCCTTTTGCCCCAAGTGTCTGGCTGATAACAATGGGTTTTTGCATATGATATGGGACTGCCCTAAGGTTAATGTATTTTGGGAAGGCATATGGAGGGATGTGTTGCTCACTACACCACTTCCTGCTATAAATCCGAGGATATGTTTATTCGGTTAAGATCTTGAGTAGTCGTACTCAGTCACAATTTATAGATATGTCCTCTGTCTTTCTACTCTAGCTAAGGTGATTATAGTAAGAGTCTGGTTTTAAGGTTATTCTCCCAATATATATCATTGAAGGGCGTTTGTTAATGATGCGGCCTGATATGAAAACGTCATATGCTCAAAATACGTGGTTCTATCTCTAAATTTTCTGAGAAGTGGGATGGCTGGTGTAGCTTTAGATTGGGCAGACCTGACAGGACTCTATCGAACCCCCTAAATGTATGATATGATAATAAGCAAATGCAGTAACACCGTAATAATCTTGCCTTTCCATTGATAGCATACTATTATTAGTCATCATAGATGCTGCGCTTACATCTGTAGGAGTTTCCTGTGACCTTGCTATATTTTGATAAGACAAATTGACACACAGATGGATTTCAGTTTATCTGTACCTTTTTATTGAATGTGTTTTGTTTTGTATTGTACCTTGAAAACTCAATAAATAATACATGATTCAAACAAAAAAAAAAGATCTGTTTATATTAGGATGTGATTGCAACCACTTTTGTGTATGGATTTGTCTGATGGCCAATCTTTTTTTCTCTTTCTGTTTGTAGACACCATGGAGATATTTCAAGACGCTTTTACTTCCTGTTGTTTTTTTAGTATTTCTCACTATATGTGTTTGGGTAAGTGGGTGGAATAAGAGCATTGTAAAAAATAAATTTACATTTGTATTTATTGACTATTGACTAGACAACAATGTGGCAAATCAGTACTAGCCTTGAAAGACATTTTTCTATGCATTGATACCATGTTAAATTTAGCTTTTTCCTGTTCAAAGCTTGACTTTACGGATTCTATGGGGTATATGCAATTGCGGTCGAATTCCAGAAATTGTCGAATTCCGGGACTTTTTCGCAAAAAAAAAAAAAAATCGACAATGCAATACAGTACTTATTCGACAAAAACCGGACATTCAAAATTCGACTTTTGGAAATTCGACTTTTATCAAATTCGACTTTTCTGCAATGGTACAAATGCTGCAATTCGACAAAAGCATATTCAATTCAAGTTTGGAAATTCGACAACAGTGCTTTTCGACAGCAAATTCGACAATTTCAGTCCGCCTCAGTTGCCTGGCGGGATCTAATAAAAAAATTTTAGTACATGATTTTTTTTAATATTTGAGGATTGCTAATAGCATATCTATTTATATTTGAAAGGATTATCTACTTGGTTTGTCTTTATTTGCTTCACAAGTATTATTTAATTGATTTTTAAAAAGATTTTTTTTCTTCACTCTGTGGTGAGGGAAATTTACCCATGATTCCACAGTTTTACCCAGGATACACTTCTGCAAAGCCCCTCCTATCTCCTCACTCTCTGGTTCGAGACTACAGGGAGAAGGAGCCATCAGTCAGCTCTCTTGTGGAATCGTTTTTTTTAGGAAAATTCCTGCGTTTTAAAATACATTCCTATTTTTGTACTGACTACAATGATGGAGCCTTTCTCTGACCAGATTGTGATGTTCATGCTGGCTGCAAGCATGGAGGAAGAAAGTTCTGCTGAACATCAGGATCCAGTTCAGGGAATGTCTGCATTGGGTGAGCCAGTATTGCGGGTTTCATTTCCACGTCCACGCCAGTATCGCACTAGGCGTGAACTGGAGGATCTCTGCGAGTTCGAGGTGATACAAAATTATCGCTTATCGACTCGCGACATATATTCGCTGTACGCTCTGTTGGAGGCCGACCTGGAACCTCGGGCACGGACAAATCGTGCAGTCAGCGGTTTCCAGAAACTGCTGGCGACGTTACATTTTTTGGCGTCAGGCACATTCCAGCCTACACTGTCTCAAACATGCGGTTTTTCACAGTCGACACTGTCGCGCTGTATAACCCAGGTCATTAGGGCTTTCCGCAAATTGACGATCCAGTACATCACATTTCCAGAGACGGACAGCGAATGTCGTGAGATCAAATTAGGCTTTTTCAACAAATACAAATTTCCCAATGTGCTGGGCGCGATTGACTGTACCCACGTGCAGATCAGACCGCCACGGAATTCGGAGGAATGTTTTCGGAACCGAAAACATTTCCATTCCCTGAATGTACAGGCGGTCTGTGATGTAAACATGAGATTTTTGAACATTTTTGTGGGATTTCCTGGATCATCTCACGACTCCTTCATCCTAAGCCAGTCATCACTGTTTGACAAGTTCGAAACAGGAAACATGCCTGGTGGCTGGCTGTTAGGTATGTATTTTTTTTTTATTATTATTTTATTAATTTTTTTTTTGTTTTTTTTTTTACAAGTACCTAACATTTTTTTTTTTTTTCTATAGGCGATGCGGGTTATCCAAACAAACCGTGGCTCTTAACCCCATTGTCTAATCCTGTTGGTAGAGCAGAAAAACGTTACCAAGAGACACACATTGCATCGAGGCAAATAATTGATCGTGCCTTCGGTGTACTTAAAAGCCGGTTTCGATGTTTAGACACTTCCGGCGGTGCTCTTTTGTACTCACCGGCGAAGGTTTGCGGCATGGTAAATGCATGTTGTATTTTACACAACATATGTGTCGCAAACCGTTTGCCGGTGACTCTTCGTCGCAGTGCTTTCCGACGCGGGAACCGGTCTTCTGCTCTACCGGTGGGTATGGACGAAGGAGATGATTCCCGGCGGACATTGATCCAAAAAATTTTTTCAGTTGCCTGTGAGTATACTTATAACATTTGTATTATCGTGTAAACTGACATTGTAATATTTAAAAAAAAACTCTTTATTTATGTATTTCAGAGTTTTACATCCTGTTGATGTACATCCCCAGGCCATGTTTGTACAGTTCGTTCCTCCCTGTTTTATCCTGTTGTTGGGTTACCGCAAATATTTGACCCTTTTATCCAACTCTACCATGGGCGACCTACTTGTGATGTGGACCTGACCCTCCGCCATGTAGCAGACAACCCCCTCAGGTGAGATGTATTGTCCAAAACTCCCTTGTCCCAAATCACCCCGGCATGTCCAAAGTGCAGCCCTCCGGCATTTGCAAGATTGCACATCCAAACATTCCCTGATACACCAATGCTTGTCAGGAAATGTTTGGATGTGTAGTGACGCAAGTGCCGGAGGGTTGCATTTGGGCCCACTGTACCTCTTTTCTTCAGTCCCAGGGTGACACTATTACCCATATCTGGAAGCTCATACTGTTCTCTTCCACAGGTCTGGCGATGTATCCTTCCCAAGTGGCGTGGATGTGAAGAAGAGACACAACATTTCCCCTGATGTTCCATGGGCGACCTACTTGTGATGTGGACCTGACCCTCCGCCATGTAGCAGACAACCCCCTCAGGTGAGATGTATTGACCAAAACTCCCTTGTCCCAAATCACCCCGGCATGTCCAAAGTGCAGCCCTCCGGCATTTGCAAGATTGCACATCCAAACATTCCCTGATACACCAATGCTTGTCAGGAAATGTTTGGATGTGTAGTGACGCAAGTGCCGGAGGGTTGCATTTGGGCCCACTGTACCTCTTTTCTTCAGTCCCAGGGTGACACTATTACCCATATCTGGAAGCTCATACTGTTCTCTTCCACAGGTCTGGCGGTGTATCCTTCCCAAGTGGCGTGGATGTGAAGAAGAGACACGACATTTCCCCTGATGTTCCATGGGCGACCTACTTGTGATGTGGACCTGATCCTCCGCCATGTAGCAGACAACCCCCTCAGGTGAGATGTATTGACCAAAACTCCCTTGTCCCAAATCACTCCGGCATGTCCAAAGTGCAGCCCTCCGGCATTTGCAAGATTGCACATCCAAACATTCCCTGATACACCAATGCTTGTCAGGAAATGTTTGGATGTGTAGTGACGCAAGTGCCGGAGGGTTGCATTTGGGCCCACTGTACCTCTTTTCTTCAGTCCCAGGGTGACACTATTACCCATATCTGGAAGCTCATACTGTTCTCTTCCACAGGTCTGGCGGTGTATCCTTCCCAAGTGGCGTGGATGTGAAGAAGAGACACGACATTTCCCCCGATGTTCCATGGGCGACCTACTTGTGATGTGGACCTGACCCTCCGCCATGTAGCAGACAACCCCCTCAGGTGAGATGTATTGACCAAAACTCCCTTGTCCCAAATCACCCCGGCATGTCCAAAGTGCAGCCCTCCGGCATTTGCAAGATTGCACATCCAAACATTCCCTGATACACCAATGCTTGTCAGGAAATGTTTGGATGTGTAGTGACGCAAGTGCCGGAGGGTTGCATTTGGGCCCACTGTACCTCTTTTCTTCAGTCCCAGGGTGACACTATTACCCATATCTGGAAGCTCATACTGCTCTCTTCCACAGGTCTGGCGGTGTATCCTTCCCAAGTTGCGTGGATGTGAAGAAGAGACACGACATTTCCCCTGATGTTCCATGGGCGACCTACTTGTGATGTGGACCTGACCCGCCGCCATGTAGCAGACAACCCCCTCAGGTGAGATGTATTGACCAAAACTCCCTTGTCCCAAATCACCCCGGCATGTCCAAAGTGCAGCCCTCCGGCATTTGCAAGATTGCACATCCAAACATTCCCTGATACACCAATGCTTGTCAGGAAATGTTTGGATGTGTAGTGACGCAAGTGCCGGAGGGTTGCATTTGGGCCCACTGTACCTCTTTTCTTCAGTCCCAGGGTGACACTATTACCCATATCTGGAAGCTCATACTGCTCTCTTCCACAGGTCTGGCGGTGTATCCTTCCCAAGTGGCGTGGATGTGAAGAAGAGACACGACATTTCCCCTGATGTTCCATGGGCGACCTACTTGTGATGTGGACCTGATCCTCCGCCATGTAGCAGACAACCCCCTCAGGTGAGATGTATTGACCAAAACTCCCTTGTCCCAAATCACTCCGGCATGTCCAAAGTGCAGCCCTCCGGCATTTGCAAGATTGCACATCCAAACATTCCCTGATACACCAATGCTTGTCAGGAAATGTTTGGATGTGTAGTGACGCAAGTGCCGGAGGGTTGCATTTGGGCCCACTGTACCTCTTTTCTTCAGTCCCAGGGTGACACTATTACCCATATCTGGAAGCTCATACTGTTCTCTTCCACAGGTCTGGCGGTGTATCCTTCCCAAGTGGCGTGGATGTGAAGAAGAGACACGACATTTCCCCCGATGTTCCATGGGCGACCTACTTGTGATGTGGACCTGACCCTCCGCCATGTAGCAGACAACCCCCTCAGGTGAGATGTATTGACCAAAACTCCCTTGTCCCAAATCACCCCGGCATGTCCAAAGTGCAGCCCTCCGGCATTTGCAAGATTGCACATCCAAACATTCCCTGATACACCAATGCTTGTCAGGAAATGTTTGGATGTGTAGTGACGCAAGTGCCGGAGGGTTGCATTTGGGCCCACTGTACCTCTTTTCTTCAGTCCCAGGGTGACACTATTACCCATATCTGGAAGCTCATACTGCTCTCTTCCACAGGTCTGGCGGTGTATCCTTCCCAAGTTGCGTGGATGTGAAGAAGAGACACGACATTTCCCCTGATGTTCCATGGGCGACCTACTTGTGATGTGGACCTGACCCGCCGCCATGTAGCAGACAACCCCCTCAGGTGAGATGTATTGACCAAAACTCCCTTGTCCCAAATCACCCCGGCATGTCCAAAGTGCAGCCCTCCGGCATTTGCAAGATTGCACATCCAAACATTCCCTGATACACCAATGCTTGTCAGGAAATGTTTGGATGTGTAGTGACGCAAGTGCCGGAGGGTTGCATTTGGGCCCACTGTACCTCTTTTCTTCAGTCCCAGGGTGACACTATTACCCATATCTGGAAGCTCATACTGCTCTCTTCCACAGGTCTGGCGGTGTATCCTTCCCAAGTGGCGTGGATGTGAAGAAGAGACACGACATTTCCCCTGATGTTCCATGGGCGACCTACTTATGTACAATCCAACTGCATTTCAAATTTTAATAAAAACCACAGGAAACTTCTATTTTTAAAAATGTATTAATTTATTTTAAATAAAGTTTGAAAGTTAATTAAAACAAAAAAGTAGTTTGTTCTTCTTTACATTCTTTTCTTGTGTATATAGATATCTGTGGGGAAAAGAAAAAAATATATATTAAAGTAAAGACACTAAATTCATGTTCATTTCTTTTCCAAGAAAATTTGTGGAACCACACAGCCCAGCATGACCCATTGCTGGGCTGTGTGGTTCCACAAAGGCAGGCGGTCCAAAGTGAAATAGTGGTGTCAGTGGTCAGCACTTTGACACGCTAACATTTGTGGAACCACACAGCCCAGCATGACCCATTGCTGGGCTGTGTGGTTCCACAAAGGCAGGCGGTCCAAAGTGAAATAGTGGTGTCAGTGGTCAGCACTTTGACACGCTAACATTTGTGGAACCACACAGCCCAGCATGACCCATTGCTGGGCTGTGTGGTTCCACAAAGGCAGGCGGTCCAAAGTGAAATAGTGGTGTCAGTGGTCAGCACTTTGACACGCTAACATTTGTGGAACCACACAGCCCAGCATGACCCATTGCTGGGCTGTGTGGTTCCACAAAGGCAGGCGGTCCAAAGTGAAATAGTGGTGTCAGTGGTCAGCACTTTGACACGCTAACATTTGTGGAACCACACAGCCCAGCATGAACCATTGCTGGGCTGTGTGGTTCCACAAAGGCAGGCGGTCCAAAGTGAAATAGTGGTGTCAGTGGTCAGCACTTTGACACGCTAACATTTGTGGAACCACACAGCCCAGCATGATCCATTGCTGGGCTGTGTGGTTCCACAAAGGCAGGCGGTCCAAAGTGAAATAGTGGTGTCAGTGGTCAGCACTTTGACACGCTAACATTTGTGGAACCACACAGCCCAGCATGAACCATTGCTGGGCTGTGTGGTTCCACAAAGGCAGGCGGTCCAAAGTGAAATAGTGGTGTCAGTGGTCAGCACTTTGACACGCTAACATTTGTGGAACCACACAGCCCAGCATGACCCATTGCTGGGCTGTGTGGTTCCACAAAGGCAGGCGGTCCAAAGTGAAATAGTGGTGTCAGTGGTCAGCACTTTGACACGCTAACATTTGTGGAACCACACAGCCCAGCATGACCCATTGCTGGGCTGTGTGGTTCCACAAAGGCAGGCGGTCCAAAGTGAAATAGTGGTGTCAGTGGTCAGCACTTTGACACGCTAACATTTGTGGAACCACACAGCCCAGCATGAACCATTGCTGGGCTGTGTGGTTCCACAAAGGCAGGCGGTCCAAAGTGAAATAGTGGTGTCAGTGGTCAGCACTTTGACACGCTAACATTTCTGGAACCACACAGCCCAGCATGACCCATTGCTGGGCTGTGTGGTTCCACAAAGGCAGGCGGTCCAAAGTGAAATAGTGGTGTCAGTGGTCAGCACTTTGACACGCTAACATTTGTGGAACCACACAGCCCAGCATGACCCATTGCTGGGCTGTGTGGTTCCACAAAGGCAGGCGGTCCAAAGTGAAATAGTGGTGTCAGTGGTCAGCACTTTGACACGCTAACATTTGTGGAACCACACAGCCCAGCATGAACCATTGCTGGGCTGTGTGGTTCCACAAAGGCAGGCGGTCCAAAGTGAAATAGTGGTGTCAGTGGTCAGCACTTTGACACGCTAACATTTGTGGAACCACACAGCCCAGCATGACCCATTGCTGGGCTGTGTGGTTCCACAAAGGCAGGCGGTCCAAAGTGAAATAGTGGTGTCAGTGGTCAGCACTTTGACACGCTAACATTTGTGGAACCACACAGCCCAGCATGAACCATTGCTGGGCTGTGTGGTTCCACAAAGGCAGGCGGTCCAAAGTGAAATAGTGGTGTCAGTGGTCAGCACTTTGACACGCTAACATTTGTGGAACCACACAGCCCAGCATGACCCATTGCTGGGCTGTGTGGTTCCACAAAGGCAGGCGGTCCAAAGTGAAATAGTGGTGTCAGTGGTCAGCACTTTGACACGCTAACATTTGTGGAACCACACAGCCCAGCATGACCCATTGCTGGGCTGTGTGGTTCCACAAAGGCAGGCGGTCCAAAGTGAAATAGTGGTGTCAGTGGTCAGCACTTTGACACGCTAACATTTGTGGAACCACACAGCCCAGCATGACCCATTGCTGGGCTGTGTGGTTCCACAAAGGCAGGCGGTCCAAAGTGAAATAGTGGTGTCAGTGGTCAGCACTTTGACACGCTAACATTTGTGGAACCACACAGCCCAGCATGAACCATTGCTGGGCTGTGTGGTTCCACAAAGGCAGGCGGTCCAAAGTGAAATAGTGGTGTCAGTGGTCAGCACTTTGACACGCTAACATTTGTGGAACCACACAGCCCAGCATGAACCATTGCTGGGCTGTGTGGTTCCACAAAGGCAGGCGGTCCAAAGTGAAATAGTGGTGTCAGTGGTCAGCACTTTGACACGCTAACATTTGTGGAACCACACAGCCCAGCATGACCCATTGCTGGGCTGTGTGGTTCCACAAAGGCAGGCGGTCCAAAGTGAAATAGTGGTGTCAGTGGTCAGCACTTTGACACGCTAACATTTGTGGAACCACACAGCCCAGCATGAACCATTGCTGGGCTGTGTGGTTCCACAAAGGCAGGCGGTCCAAAGTGAAATAGTGGTGTCAGTGGTCAGCACTTTGACACGCTAACATTTGTGGAACCACACAGCCCAGCATGACCCATTGCTGGGCTGTGTGGTTCCACAAAGGCAGGCGGTCCAAAGTGAAATAGTGGTGTCAGTGGTCAGCACTTTGACACGCTAACATTTGTGGAACCACACAGCCCAGCATGACCCATTGCTGGGCTGTGTGGTTCCACAAAGGCAGGCGGTCCAAAGTGAAATAGTGGTGTCAGTGGTCAGCACTTTGACACGCTAACATTTGTGGAACCACACAGCCCAGCATGAACCATTGCTGGGCTGTGTGGTTCCACAAAGGCAGGCGGTCCAAAGTGAAATAGTGGTGTCAGTGGTCAGCACTTTGACACGCTAACATTTGTGGAACCACACAGCTCAGCATGACCCATTGCTGGGCTGTGTGGTTCCACAAAGGCAGGCGGTCCAAAGTGAAATAGTGGTGTCAGTGGTCAGCACTTTGACACGCTAACATTTGTGGAACCACACAGCCCAGCATGACCCATTGCTGGGCTGTGTGGTTCCACAAAGGCAGGCGGTCCAAAGTGAAATAGTGGTGTCAGTGGTCAGCACTTTGACACGCTAACATTTGTGGAACCACACAGCCCAGCATGAACCATTGCTGGGCTGTGTGGTTCCACAAAGGCAGGCGGTCCAAAGTGAAATAGTGGTGTCAGTGGTCAGCACTTTGACACGCTAACATTTGTGGAACCACACAGCCCAGCATGACCCATTGCTGGGCTGTGTGGTTCCACAAAGGCAGGCGGTCCAAAGTGAAATAGTGGTGTCAGTGGTCAGCACTTTGACACGCTAACATTTGTGGAACCACACAGCCCAGCATGAACCATTGCTGGGCTGTGTGGTTCCACAAAGGCAGGCGGTCCAAAGTGAAATAGTGGTGTCAGTGGTCAGCACTTTGACACGCTAACATTTGTGGAACCACACAGCCCAGCATGACCCATTGCTGGGCTGTGTGGTTCCACAAAGGCAGGCGGTCCAAAGTGAAATAGTGGTGTCAGTGGTCAGCACTTTGACACGCTAACATTTGTGGAACCACACAGCCCAGCATGACCCATTGCTGGGCTGTGTGGTTCCACAAAGGCAGGCAGTCCAAAGTTTCTAGAATATATACATTGAAACATTGCTCTACTCACCTTGGTACGCACAACACGAACTTATGCCGTCCACTTCAATTTTCCACCCAATCCTATGAATAAGCCAAAAACACACACTAGTGAATAGTAAATTCACACAACAGTGAAAGCCTATTGTACACCATTACAAAAAGGATTTTTTGGGTAAAAGAGTGGTATCAGAATTGCTCTTTGGCCCATCATACATGTAGCCACAAGGAGCTTTCATCCGTTACCACACGCGCCCGCATACATGCCCGCGCATGTATGCCTACACAAAGCTCCTTGGTAGTACCCGGTCACCGGTGGGGAAGCCCAACAAAGAAAAAACAATAGTAAGAAAAAAAAAAACTAATGGGAGGGGAAGAAAGGGATACATGAAAAACATATGAAGTAAATAAAACAATACGACCGGGCTTATGGTGGAAGTCTGTCCAGATCCTGGTGTTCCTCCTGAGTGTGGGGTGTCGATGTCCTAGGAGGCATGGTAGTACGTTGACTGGGCCTCTGTGCCCATGCGGCTGTAGATGTGGCGGCCGGTGGTGGAGGCATCTGGTGGGTGGGGTACATCCCTGTATATCCCTGGTACATCTGTGACTGTCTGTACTGGGATGGTACTTGCGGAAGGGTACGAGGCGTCCTTGTGGCTTGTGACGGCGGAAATGGTGGATCACCAGCGTCATAGATCATCTGCAGTGTGGTTGCGATGAGCTGTTGGTTGGATGAGGATTGTCGACGGCTCTCCGACATGTTGGTATTGCTGTGTGCCAGACATGTTGTGTTCTCCACGAGCCGGCCCATGGATTCGGCCAGAATGTGAAGGACGTCCATAGTCTCCCTATGATCTTGCATTCTGACCTGTAGTATTGTGGCCGTGCTGTCGGTAAGAGTCTTCTGCATTTCAAGCAGACTGTTTGACATTTTCTCCATTGTCCTCTCAATGTTGTCCAGTCTGCCTCCCACGACATTTGTGTATGTATCCTGGCGGGTAGTAATCTCCGATGCCAGGGTGTGAACCCTCTGAACAGTTGAGGGATTCTGCCCTTCCTGGACGTCTGCCACCACTTGCATTTGGGCAGCTGAAAAGAAAATTAGAAAATATTATACACATTCATCATACATTTGTTTGAAGGCTCACAATTCAATTTACTCACACAGGGATGTAGCAACTGCAGCCTCCTGCACTTCCACCTCGTCATCCTCTGACGAATCCTGTAGGAGGAGATCCGGCCTGAAGTATGAACCAATCCCCGACGCTAGTCCGCTGCTGGTCCGTGGCACCACTGTTTGCAAAATAATTTTTTTATGAAAGTTAATAAACTATACACAACTGCTGACCCCCCTCCCCCCCACACAAAATAAATACAAACCTTCTCCATCCTGTGATGCCGCTGCTCCAGGAGCTTCACTTGTCCTCGTTTCGGAAGACTTTTCAAGGGTCTGGCTGGATACGTCTGCACGGCTGTCCTCAAACCCAAGAAAAGTCTCGTCTGTTAACCCTGTAGACTCAAACAGATCGGGTGATGGGTCCACAAGGGTTGTGTCTTGAGGCTCTTCAGTCACAGTCCCAGAGCTCCTGGAGAGACGACGATCTGGTGATGGCCTGCGCGCAGGAGCTGTAGTTTGGCGCCCATCTTGTGGTGTGGTCGCCGACGGTGTCTGGCGCACAGGTGAAGTTCTGTCCGCTGATGTCTGGCGCACAGGTGATAGTCTGCGCGCTGACGTCGTCTGGTGCACAGGTGACAAACTGCGCGAAGACGAACTGTGGCGCACAGGTGACGATATGCGCGCTCCTGATGCTTGCGGCGCAGGTGATGGTCCGCGCGCTGCTGCCGATGCCTGCTGCACAGGTGATGGTCCGTGCGCTGGCGATGTCCTGCGCACAGGTGATGGCCTCTGGGCAGGCCTGTCTGAAAAAAAAAAAAAAACACATTAGCACATACAAAAATTTTAAAGGGAAGTACAGCTCATGTGAATGTATTCTTACCATCAGGCCTCCTTTTGGACTGCTTATCTCCCGCCTTCTTCCGTCTTCTGGGCGGTTCTTCTTCCTCGGGAAAGCCAGCAGGACGGCTAGAGTCCACACCTCCGCGAACTCCTTCGACCATGGCAGGGTTCATGCGCCTTCTAATAACATTCTCCCAGGGTAGCCACTTCAGGTTGAGAGCCGGTCCACCTCCCGTAGCGGTCTCATGTCGGCGCTGAATCCCCATCTTCTTCTTGGTCTGTCTGCGGCAATCACTGTACCGCTTCATGCAGTTTCTGGTGCTCCGGCGGTTTCCAGATACTGCAGTGACTTGGCTCGCGATGGAATCCCAGATGCTTCGCTTTGTCCTAGCTGCTGTGGTCTGTGCCCTTGGTCCATACAGAACGTCGTAGGACCTGTCGACGCCATCCACTAGGGTACAGTTTTCCGCCTCAGTGTATCTGGGTCCACGCGGCTTTTTCGGTCCTGCATCTTCACCAGAGGCTTCCTCCTTCGACTGCTCCTCTGGCTGGCTTCTTGCCTTTAGGGATTGAAAAAAAAAGAAAAATAACATGCATTTAATAAGATCGGTATGTACCTGTGAGTGTCAGTATCCCTGGCATTGCGCACATATACCTGTAGGTGTGCATGGCAGTGCGCAAACTAGAGTGGGTAAAGTTGGATGCTATTTGTGTCTGCAGGTGTTGTCAGTACCTTTCCACTAGGCTTTTTCTTAGTCTTCTCATGGGCCCTTGACGACCGCGGCTGGTCACTACATGCCTGGTCGGTCGTATCCCCCTCCTAGGTCGGCTCCCACTCCTCGTTGCTATGCAGGGATAGATCCGAGGGGGTGGGAGAAGGGGCGGATCGGGTCTGCTTGTCCTTGGACATATCTGTTTTAAAATAATTTAAAAAAAAATTATATATATATATATATATATATATATATATCAAATTTAACACATTACATAATTAAATGCAATCACATCATGTTGCTGGGACCCCAGTTCTCAAGCAGGACCAAAACACACAAAATGGCTGACACACACAAAATGGCTGACACACACAAAATGGCTGACACACACAAAGTGGCTGACACACAAAATGGCTGGATGGAAAAAACATGTTTGGCAAACAACCAACATCACATCGGCCGCATGGCCGACCAAACTTGCTCCAAATCACCCCAAACTGGCCAGAAAGCATCCCAGCACACTCAGGAGGTACACCACAGCTAAATTAGGAGGGAAAACACATGTTTGCCAAACAGTCGACAGCACATGTCGGCCAGATGGCCGACCAAACTTGCTCCAAATCACCCCAAACTGGCCAGAAAGCATCCCAGCACACTCAGGAGGTACACCACAGCTAAATTAGGAGGGAAAACACATGTTTGGCAGACAGCCGACACCCCATGTCGGCCACATGTGAGACAGAAACTTGCTCCAAATCACCCCAAACTGGCCAGAAAGCATCCCAGCACACTCAGGAGGTACACCACAGCTAAATTAGGAGGGAAAACACATGTTTGCCAAACAGTTGACAGCACATGTCGGCCGCATGGCCGACCAAACTTGCTCCAAATCACCCCAAACTGGCCAGAAAGTATCCCAGCACACTCAGGAGGTACACCACAGCTAAATTAGGAGGGAAAACACATGTTTGCCAAACAGTCGACAGCACATGTCGGCCAGATGGCCGACCAAACTTGCTCCAAATCACCCCAAACTGGCCAGAAAGCATCCCAGCACACTCAGGAGGTACACCACAGCTAAATTAGGAGGGAAAACACATGTTTGGCAGACAGCCGACACCCCATGTCGGCCGCATGTGAGACAGAAACTTGCTCCAAATCACCCCAAACTGGCCAGAAAGCATCCCAGCACACTCAGGAGGTACACCACAGCTAAATTAGGAGGGAAAACACATGTTTGTCAAACAGTTGACAGCACATGTCGGCCGCATGGCCGACCAAACTTGCTCCAAATCACCCCAAACTGGCCAGAAAGTATCCCAGCACACTCAGGAGGTACACCACAGCTAAATTAGGAGGGAAAACACATGTTTGCCAAACAGTCGACAGCACATGTCGGCCAGATGGCCGACCAAACTTGCTCCAAATCACCCCAAACTGGCCAGAAAGTATCCCAGCACACTCAGGAGGTACACCACAGCTAAATTAGGAGGGAAAACACATGTCTGCCAAACAGTTGACAGCACATGTCGGCCGCATGTGAGACAGAAACTTGCTCCAAATCACCCCAAACTGGCCAGAAAGCATCCCAGCACACTCAGGAGGTACACCACAGCTAAAGTAGGAGGGAAAACACATGTTTGGCAGACAGCCGACACCCCATGTCGGCCACATGTGAGACAGAAACTTGCCCAAAATCACCCCAAACTGGCCAGAAAGCATCCCAGCACACTCAGGAGGTACACCACAGCTAAATTAGGAGGGAAAACACATGTTTGCCAAACAGTTGACAGCACATGTCGGCCGCATGGCCGACCAAACTTGCTCCAAATCACCCCAAACTGGCCAGAAAGTATCCCAGCACACTCAGGAGGTACACCACAGCTAAATTAGGAGGGAAAACACATGTTTGCCAAACAGTCGACAGCACATGTCGGCCAGATGGCCGACCAAACTTGCTCCAAATCACCCCAAACTGGCCAGAAAGTATCCCAGCACACTCAGGAGGTACACCACAGCTAAATTAGGAGGGAAAACACATGTTTGCCAAACAGTTGACAGCACATGTCGGCCGCATGTGAGACAGAAACTTGCTCCAAATCACCCCAAACTGGCCAGAAAGCATCCCAGCACACTCAGGAGGTACACCACAGCTAAATTAGGAGGGAAAACACATGTTTGCCAAACAGTCGACAGCACATGTCGGCCAGATGGCCGACCAAACTTGCTCCAAATCACCCCAAACTGGCCAGAAAGCATCCCAGCACACTCAGGAGGTACACCAATGCTAAAGGAAGACCCAAAAAGTAATTTTAAGAAGAAAAAAAAAACGTGAAAAACTACCCCAAAACACAAATCTCCCCAGAAAAATGCAGCAACACAAGCAGGAGCTATACACATACCTGCACACATACACAAACGCCCCATGTACACCTCATGGCAACCCCCACTACACAAACACATACATGCAACACCAGACCCACATGTAGTACTTACCTACAAATGTAGTAAAAGCTCCTAAAATGGCTCTCCTCCGGGGTAACAGATATCCTCCTGTCTGTCCTGGAATAAAGCCTGCTGGGGTGTCCAAACGATACCACAGCAAACAACCAATTTGCTAGCTCTGCACCTCCTCACACCTCTCTGCAGGTTCACAAAATGGCTGCAGAGCACGCAGCAAACAAGCCCTAATAAAGGGCTGCTTTCGGCGGGAAGTCGAATTCAGGACGCCCACTAATCGCCGATTGGCCGTTATCCGCCAGGGGGTGTGTCGAATCCGTTTTGCATTGCATATGGTGAATTCATGGTCCCGGCGGCAGGGCTGCGGCTGGCGAGTGCGGGCGAATTTTAAACGGACGAAAAAAATGACGCGATTCGCCCGCAATTGCATATACCCCTATATACAGTAATTGTATTTTCCACTTGTGTATTAGCTTATCTGACCACCACTGGGATGTAGGTGAAGATGGTAGTAAATGACTCATCTTCATGCCACAAGGGGAAAATGGACCAGACAGTCCACTGGAGAAACTTTTACTCTTAGATAAAGTCATGTTCGATGAACCACGTCAGGATTCCAGATTTTCTACAATTGCTGTGGTGTTAGGACTGCCTGGTTTATATAAGCTAACACACAAGTGTTTGTATTGCCTGGCGATTTATACCATGTGTTTGGAGCCTTCCTGACTGATATAGAGTGATGTATGGCGAGGTCTGAAAAACAGATTGTGAGGTTATATACTGAATAATTATTTCTGGGATGAAAACAAATATATCTTGCTTAAGTTGCTGGCCAAAACAAGATTGCAGGAATATGAGGAAGCTTATTAAAAAATGTCAATACACTCGGTGGTAACTTTATTAGGTACACCTGCTCATTAATGCTACTATCTAATCACCCAATTATCTGGCAGCAAGTCAATGCATGAAAGAATGAATGCAGACATGCTCAAGATGTTCAGTTGTTCAGACTAAACACCTCACGCACCCAAAGCATATAAGATATAAGATATATATATAAGGGGCCGCCGGAGCCGCAATAACACATTGGGATTAGACACTTGTCCCTGATCCCATGTGTTTTCGTGTGATCGCGGGTCCAATTTTGGCCAATCAAAACAGCCTCTAATTGGATATCGCGATAATGACCATCGGGCATTAATTGTGATATCCAGCCGTTTTGATTGGCCTAAATGCCGATGGGGCATAGTCTCGGTTTGCGGCAAGATCTTCTCCATGATGATCTGGTCTACACAAGTACTGTAACCAGAGTGATACACAAAATTGGCAACCAAAATGATTGTGTTCCAAGACTTAAATATTATTGTCCAGAATAAAAGGAGTGATTGTTTCTTCAGACCATTACTTTGTGAATTTTTAGACCCATGGCCCTCATTCTGAGTTGTTCGCTCGCTAGCTGCTTTTAGCAGCATTGCAAACGCTAGGCCGCCGCCCTCTGGGAGTGTATCTTAGCTTAGCAGAATAGCAAACGAAAGATTAGCAGAACTGCTAATAAATATTTTCTTGCCGTTTGAGTAGCTCCAGACCTACTCCTAGATTGCGATCAGCTCGGTCAGTTTAGTTCCTGGTTTGACGTCACAAACACTCCCTACGTTCGGCCAGCCACTCCCCCGTTTCTCCAGACACTCCCGCGTTTTTCCCTGACACGCCTGCGTTTTTTAGCACACTCCCGGAAAACGCTCAGTTACCATCCAGAAACGCTCCTTTCCTGTCAATCACTCACCGATCAGCAGTGCGACTGAAAAGCGCCGCAGGAACACCAGCAAATCTAATAAGTTTTGTGTAAAATAACTTGGCGCATGCGCTCTGCATACCATGCGCATTTACCAACAAATCGCAGCATAGCGAAAATCGGCAACGAGCGAACAACTCGGAATGACCACCATTATTCGTTAATCCAAGCTTCAGAGTAGGGATATAATAAGAAATTGCTGTTTTAAGGCACCTGACTATAAATTCTAGTATAGATTTGTAAATGTGAAGCCTGCAAAGGCTCTGATTACTTAGTACTGTACATCTCTAGAAACATAATATGACTTTTGCTTATTTGAGATATAACCTGTATTGCAATGTATTCACATGCAAATGTGGCTATTTCTTGATGGAGCTCATGAGGTGTTCAATAAATTATCCGGTTTGTGTTTTGATGTGCTTTTTAGACAGTTTTTAAATATACAGGCAAATTCACAGGTAAAAGATTGTCATATCAACAAACTCTAATATCTGGCTATATCTTGAACGTTGAAACCTAGTACTAAGCATGACCATAATTGAATTATTATTAATGTGTATAGCGCCAGCATATTTTGTTTCACTTACAGTATGATGTCACAGTACATACACCACCAGATGCATGCATTACCTGATCACGTTTACAAGGAATCCAAATCAGGTGTTTATTTAAATCCACAATCTTTTTAGGCCCATACAGTATATGGTGAGATTTGGACCAGTTAGGTCTAAAATGACCTAAGTGGAAAAGAAAATGTAATTTTTTTTCACTCAGAAGCGGTATCTTAAATAAAGCATTAGCAGATATTGTGTAAATCTAAAGATAGCACAGCACAGCATATTTTGTTCTGCACACGCCCAGAAAAACAGGCACACACTTATGTGCATATGCAGATTTGCATGATTGTATCAGAGCTAAGTGGAAAGGTGCTGGCTATTGGATACCGGCACTAGGGATGCCACCGCCCCCCCTCCCTTCCTGCACACACTTAATCTTAACTCTCCCTTCCCGCAGCCTAAAGGAGGGTATACACGGAGCGATGTTCAGCTAATTTCTAAGCAATCTGACCAGATTGCTTAGAACATCACTCTGTGTGTAGGGGTGCCAGCTACAGTGATGCGCGGTCCCGCGCGTCGCTGTCACCGAAGCTAGATTGGCCTGTATATAGGCACAATCTAGCAGGTCGTTCATTTCACCGCTGGGTGAAATGAGCGGCCCCCGTGTCCGTCCCCCCCTCGCTCAACACATCGCGTTGTGCTGAGCGGGGGGAGAGATGTGTGCTGAGCAGTCTGTGCTAGACCGCTCAGCACACATCTCTGGGGAAATCTCCCCATCAGTACGGCCCTTAACCGTTAAGATTCTAATTCTGGCTATCTTCTAGAACAGGCATGTCCAACCTGCGGCCCTCCAGCTGTTGAGAAACTACACATCCCAGCATGCCCTGACACAGCTTTAGTATTCTCTGACAGCAAAACAATGTCAGGGCATGCTGGGATATGTAGTTTCACAACAGCTGGAGGGCCGCAGGTTGGACATGCCTGTTCTAGAAGGTCCTAGATAATTAGGTAGAATCTGATTGGTTGCTGTGGGTAACATCTCCACTTTTATAAACCCTCACCTTAGTAAATATACCCCTTTGAGTCCCACTGCCTTAAGATGTATTTTGTTGACTGGGGTTTATAATTTTTGATGTTTATGCTTTTAGCTTCACCCATTGATAGCATGAAATTCTCTTGAACAGATTCCAAAATATTTTTTCCCTTTTAACTTGCAGCAGCTTACAATGTGCAGGAAATGTTGTGGCCTCCTGAGTCACTGACACTTGGCAATCAAAAAGTGTTAAAAATATATATGTAAATGAATTGTAAAACATTAAAAGATTTTGGATTTTTGTTCTATGTTCATTATTTTTCATTTTCTGATTTGCTAAAATAATATTTGTTCTTTTTTTTTTCCAGGTTCTTATAGATAGTCGTCTTTTCAGTAGATGGTTAAACACCAGAGAACAAGAAAATGAAAGGTATTTTTCTTTGTGTAATCATAACCTGTAAAAGGAGTCCTTTTACAATGAGCATTGCATTGTTAATTAATAGAATCAGTATTGGTTTACACAGAAAATTGCCATTTAACTATACTGTATCTCACTGGTGTTTTTATATTTACACCTGCACATTGCAGTGGAGTCGTTTAGAAATCTATTACCTACACAGATCGATGAATTTAAGGGTGCTGGCAAGAGTAGCTTGCTAAGATTCCTAAAACACTCATAAAAAAATGCCAACCAAGCCCCAAGATTTAATATTCACCACCGTACAGTGCTTGATGGTGGCAAGCATGACCAATCCCATGCTATCATAGAGCTAAAAGTGATGATAATGCTTAAGGTAATGGCGTCAATTCCTCTCAGGCTTCAGTTACTACCAAATACAGTGCCTACGCAGATGTGAAAAATATAGACCCACTGAATAATAACATTTGGAAAGTGCTGTAGTAGTTTCAAAGTGGTAGTATGTGGTACAGTATGTGACTGGTATTTATGAAATACAGGAATATAAAGTCTGCTGTGGGCAGATGGGGAATCATATACCCCGTGCACATTCTCATTGCTGGGTCACAACCGGAAATTGCATACAGGTCCTTCCCGGGTTTGACCCGGCATTGGACCTGTGCAGTGTGAACGGGGTTGCTTCCCGACCCGGCAATATGCCGGGTTGCCATCCGGGGGCAGGGCCTGAGGCGGCATCGGGGGCAAAGGCGGTGCTGGAGATTACATCATCTCCAGCGCCACCTCTTGCTATGCTGTGGACGGGTCACGGGTTGCATCGACTTGGGTAACCCATTCACACTGTGCCTTACCCGGGAATAACCCTTCTTTATTGTCGGGTTGAATTACCGGGTCTGGCGTCCCGGGAATTCGGCAGTGACCCGTTCACACTGCACTGTGACACGTGTCGACCCGGCAAAATACTGGGTCGATACAGGGTTTTTGGTGCAGTGTGAACGGGGTAATAATGAATTTGGCATTGGTTGTTTGCATAGGGTCAAATATGCTAATTTTTATTGCACATGCTTAAAAATAGAAAAAGCATTTGCATACCAGGTGTATGAAGAGTGTGTGTGTGTGTGTGTGTGTGTGTGTGTGTGTGTGTATATATATATATATATATAGGATTTTAATAACTACCGGTAAATCCTTTTCTCGTAGTCCATAATGGATGTTGGGGACACATTAGTACAATGGGTATAGACGGGGCCCAAAGGAGCCAGTGCACTTTAAATTTCTTCAACTGGGTGTGCTAGGCTCCTCCCCTCTATGCCCCCTCCCACAGGCAGTTATAGGTAAAACAGTGCCCGAAGGAGAGGATGCACACTCTGCAAGCTCCAGAGTTTTCTTCAGTTTTATTTCAAACTTTTATTATTTTCGGTATGCTGTTTGGGCAGCAGCATACCTGCGCCGTGTGAGTTGGAGGAGGGGGGGGGGGGGCGGTCACCGGCCTCGCAAGGTGTCAGAGCCGCTTCGCAGCTGCAGGACCACCATCCTGGGAGGTTGTTTGTTCAGCGGGGCACTGCGCCTTGGCTGTCGCAATCGCCGCACACCCCTAACCTAAGCCTGCAGGTGACAACAGTGGTGAGTACAGAGCGTGCCCCGCTAGGGGGGTCCCCCGGTTCATTGGGCGGCTCACACGCATGGGAGGCATACGGGACTCTCCTTGGGGGGATCCGCTATAGCCCCCTGTGTAAACTGGCTAGTTGGAGCTTAACCTAACACTTGTGTGACGTTTTAAGCACTTTTGGGAGACTTTGCCAGTATAAAGATATCAGTAGCACCAGCGCCATTGTGGGGGCGGAGCTACCTCAGAGTGGGTTCGGCTGCATTTTTGCGCCTTCTTCTGCACAGCAGCAGCACCCTCACACAGCTCCTCCAGACACTGGGACACGCAGGATCGCTGTTACAGGGTGTATAGCAGGTGGAGAGCCGCTATTGTGCACATTCCTTCATACCATTAAGGAAGATAGATAAGTAGAGATAGTGGTTCCCTGAGTTACACCTAGCAGCCTCACTGAGGCTATATAGCTTGGGTGTGCTGGTGCCTTCTTTCTGTCTCCTCTCACATACAGTGAAGCAGGCTTACATTATATTGTCTGTATTGTACATATATATTAGTGTATTACTGTCATCATGGTAAAACACAAGTTATGCAGTGTGTGTAACACCAAATTCTCCCCAATTTCTCTAACGTCCTAGTGGATGCTGGGGACTCCGTAAGGACCATGGGGAATAGACGGGCTCCGCAGGAGACATGGGCACTTTAAGAAAGAATTTAGATTCTGGTGTGCTCTGGCTTCTCCCTCTATGTCCCTCCTCCAGACCGCAGTTTGAATCTGTGCCCGGACGAGCTGGGTGCTGTTCAGTGAGCTCTCCTGAGCTTGCTGTGAGAAAGTATTTTGTTAGGTTTTTTATTTTCAGGGAGCTCTGCTGGCAACAGACTCCCTGCATCGTGGGACTGAGGGAAGAGAAGCAGCCCTACTCTCTGCAGATAAGTCCTGCTTCTTAGGCTACTGGACACCATTAGCTCCAGAGGGATCATACACAGGATCTCACCCTCGTCGTCCGATCCCAGAGCCGCGCCGCCGTCCCCCTCGCAGAGCCGGAAGACAGAAGCCGGGTGAGCATAAGAAGCAAGAAGACTTCGAAAGCGGCGGCAGAAGACTCCAGTCTTCACTGAGGTAGCGCACAGCACTGCAGCTGTGCGCCATTGCTCTCACACACACCCACATACTCCGGTCACTGTAAGGGTGCAGGGCGCAGGGGGGGGGCGCCCTGGGCAGCAATTAGGACCTCTTGGCAAAAGTTTTGCATCTATACAGTTGGGCACTGTATATATGTATGAGCCCCCGCCAAAATATTGTACATTAAAGCGGGACAGAAGCCCGCCGCTGAGGGGGCGGGGCTTCTTCCTCAGCACTCACCAGCGCCATTTTTTCTCCACAGCTCCGCTGAGAGGAAGCTCCCCAGGCTCTCCCCTGCAGATACACGGTAGAAGAGGGTAAAAAGAGAGGGGGGGCACATAATTATGCGCAAAAATCATTATAACAGCGGCTACTGGGTTAACATTAAGTTACTGTGTTATTCCTGGGTTATATAGGATCTGTAACACGATTCAGCAGGCTCATTCTGCGGCTGGATTGCCGCTGCCTAAATCAGTTAAGGCCCATTCCACAAGGAAGGTGGGCTCTTCTTGGGCGGCTGCCCGAGAAGTCTCTGCATTACAGCTTTGCCGAGCGGCTACTTGGTCAGGTTCAAACACCTTTGCAAAGTTCTACAAGTTTGATACCCTGGCTGAGGAGGACCTTGTGTTTGCTCAATCGGTGCTGCAGAGTCATCCGCACTCTCCCGCCCGTTTGGGAGCTTTGGTATAATCCCCATGGTCCTTACGGAGTCCCCAGCATCCACTAGGACGTTAGAGAAAATAAGATTTTACTTACCGGTAAATCTATTTCTCGTAGTCCGTAGTGGATGCTGGGCGCCCGTCCCAAGTGCGGACTTCTTCTGCAATGCTTGTATATAGTTATTGCTTAAATAAGGGTTCTGTTATAGTTGCATCAGGGTTGATATGATGCTCTGTTGTTGTTCATACTGTTAACTGGGTAAGTTTATCACAAGTTATACGGTGTGATTGGTGTGGCTGGTATGAGTCTTGCCCTGGATTTCCAAAATCCTTTCCTTGTACTGTCAGCTCTTCCGGGCACAGTTTCTCTAACTGAGGTCTGGAGGAGGGACATAGAGGGAGGAGCCAGAGCACACCAGAATCTAAATTCTTTCTTAAAGTGCCCATGTCTCCTGCGGAGCCCGTCTATTCCCCATGGTCCTTACGGAGTCCCCAGCATCCACTACGGACTACGAGAAATAGATTTACCGGTAAGTAAAATCTTATTTTCTTCTGGCTCCATTTCTTGTGAACAATGTAGTCAGTCCTCACAAAACATTGAGGAGACTGTGGGTGAGGGTCAAGAGCCTCCCTTGCTCGGTGCCATCAAAACTATGATATCTGATATGTCATCTCAGCTCACTGCAAATGCCCATAAAATGCAAGAATTGCAGCAGGCTGTTGCAAATTTAGCTGCTAGGGCTGATGTTCCCCCCTCTCTGCCGCAGGTCCACAAAAACGTGCATTACCTGCGTTACTATCGGACACTGATGAGGATATACAGGAGGATGGGGACGATGTGGACCCCGTAAGTGGGGACTCCACTCCTACACAGGGTATTGAATCCCTCATTCTGTCAATACGGGTTTTATTAAAACTCCCTCTAGAGGACACTGCAACACAGCAGTCATTTTTCTTCACACAAAACAAACTGTGTGTCACCTTCCCTGCTTCTAAAAAATTAGATGACTTATTTAAGTTGGCCTGGTAAAATCCAGATAAGGAATATCAGGTGTCAAAACGGTGTTTGTATACTTTCCCTTTTGCCCCTGAAGGCAGAAAATTCTGAGATTGGTCGCCAAAACCCCTATTCTCCCACATTTTATCTTAATTTGAAACAGCATATTACCAATGCTGAAACTTTATGGGACGACTGATGCCCTATTATTCATAAGGGAGTGTTTTTTTGACAAACTTAGACTATTATTTTTGGGTTTTTTCCCTCACAAGTGGCGCTATACTTCCATAGTCCATGCACTGAGGCGGGCGCCCAATATCCCTTATGGACTACGAGAAAAGGATTTACCGGTAGGTATTAAAATCCTATTTTCTCTAGCATCCATAAGGGATATTGGGGGAAACTAGTACGATGAGGACGTCCCAAAGCTTCCAGAACAGGCGGGAACGTACGGAGACTGTACTGGATTTTTCTGTTAAACACAATGCATCCTACAGGCTTTAACGAGAGATATGAGATTGCTCCATTTCGATTAAGGTTCTTTTTTCAATTTTTAATCCTATCACTCCCATCACACCGCTTATGTATAATTCACTTATTTATTAATATGTAGCTCAATAAAATATGTCTATATGGAATGATACCGGACTGCTTATTGAGTTTCAAGCCATCAGATACAGTCATACCACACTGACTCCACGTCCAAACCCGTCTGATCTTGGAAGCTAAGCAGTGTTGGGATTTATTAGTACCAAGAGGGAGACCACTTGGTAAGAGTAAATATTGTAAAAACAGGCATAAAACGTCGCAATGTTAGAACGTTGTTCACATATGTATATACACACAGGTACGTAGTTATGTGGGAGAGCTAGTGCACACATAGCTATATGCACATATACCTTATTCACTAAAAAGCACTTTATACATATATAAAATATATAAAAAATATGTTTTTCACATTCACTAACTCGCTCTCTTTCTTTTCTTCTTAATTTTATATAGCCAATTTGATTACTATTAGATCACTGGAATCACACTACTATTATATAATTTTCAAGCCTAAGCACCACCTTATATGTGTATATAACATCCACACACTTTAGATTATTTTATATATATTTTTTCTTTCTTTAGTTTTATCCTCCATATATTTCTAGTGTTTATCTTTAAACTTTGTCTATACAGAGGGAATAGACTACCCTCTGATATAATACACAAAATGGAAAGCTGCTCAATCAGATTGTAATGTCACTCAGGTGCTAAAAGGGGAGGGGTAATTCTGTGTAGGAAAAAAACTGTGTTCCCTAATGCACACCAAGTGAAAAATATTACTACATAATAATAGTCAGATAATACGGAGATCTTAGTTGCGTATATCTGCAGATATAGGGTTAAGCCCCCAGGCCGATCGACAAGGCTTCTCCGTCACTGGGGGTCCCTAATACTAGGTATGGGCCTGGGGTGCAGGACCCCACGATGTCGGCACAGGTCGGCCACCCCAGGTCAGCACACAGGTGAGAATTAATAGGGGTTAATAAGAAGCACAGAAGTGCTATGTAAGTGGTGTGATTAAAATAATATATACAAAGTGATAGGGAAAATAATAAGTGTTAATAAAGTGTTAGGGTGTGCCAGAACTGAAGCAGCCCAGCCATACCGACACAGGGGCCACCGCACCCCACACCCACCCCATAAATAATTACAAATATATCTGGGTTAAATTCCCAGTGTAAGGCCACATGGTAATGGCACCTACAGCATCTGAGAGCCAGCTTACCTGGGGATACCCCTGGCTTCCCCTATGGCACTTCTGGAGTCAGCAATCCCTCCTAATGCTGACCCATTTATGCCTCTCTATATACAATACACAAAATGGAACTATTATTATGTAGTAATATTTTTCACTTGGTGTGCATTAGGGAACACAGTTTTTTTCCTACACAGAATTACCCCTCCCCTTTTAGCACCTGAGTGACATTACAATCTGATTGAGCAGCTTTCCATTTTGTGTATTGTATATAGAGAGGCATAAATGGGTCAGCATTAGGAGGGATTGCTGACTCCAGAAGTGCCATAGGGGAAGCCAGGGGTATCCCCAGGTAAGCTGGCTCTCAGATGCTGTAGGTGCCATTACCATGTGGCCTTACACTGGGAATTTAACCCAGATATATTTGTAATTATTTATGGGGTGGGTGTGGGGTGCGGTGGCCCCTGTGTCGGTATGGCTGGGCTGCTTCAGGTCGGCACACCCTAACACTTTAATAACACTTATTATTTTCCCTATCACTTTGTATATATTATTTTAATCACACCACTTACATAGCACTTCTGTGCTTCTTATTAACCCCTATTAATTCTCACCTGTGTGCTGACCTGGGGTGGCCAACCTGTGCCGACATCGTGGGGTCCTGCACCCCAGGCCCATACCTAGTATTAGGGACCCCCAGTGACGGAAAAGCCTTGTCGATCGGCCTGGGGGATTAACCCTATATCTGCAGATATACGCAACTAAGATCTCCGTATTATCTGACTATTATTATGTATTAATATTTTTCACTTGGTGTGCATTAGGGAACACAGTTTTTTTCCTACCCTCTGATATAATCAAGTGTGTTTTATAAACAAAAAGAAAAATTTCTGTTTTGCTCTATCATAGTAAAATTTGCCTTGTAATCACAATGGCTGCACTTATATGAATGAATATTAAATGCACTTTCTTTTATTTATTATTTTTTATGAGCTGTGCCTGTAAACAAACTATCCAGAACGTGTGTCTGCAATTGTGGACTCCGTGAAAATGGCCGCCAGCAGCATAAACTACTGAGTGGGTGCATTCATGAGCAAGCCCAGCATGAGCCCCTGATGCAGCAGAATGACCACATGACGCCGCAGACGCCAGCACCGGAAGTGTGGCATGTGAATGGGACGCTGTGGACGGAAGTGTGGCAGACCGCACTCTATACAGTTATCTCTATGCCCGTGAAACCGGAAGTGGGGTGGAAGTGTGGCAGAAGTGCCCGCAATTAATGAAATTAATCTAATTTACTCTCTATTGTGTACTATTTCTCTTACGTCCTAGAGGATGCTGGGGTCCATATTAGTACCATGGGGTATAGACGGGTCCACCAGGAGCCATTGGCACTTTAAGAGTTTAATAGTGTGGGCTGGATCCTCCCTCTATGCACCTCCTACCAGACTCAGTTTAGAAAATGTGCCCGGAGGAGCCGGTCTCAGCTAGGGGAGCTCTACTGAGTTCTCTTGGTAAAAGAGTTTTATTTCTTTCTTTCAGGATTTTTTGTTTTACAGGGAGGCTGTTAGCGACAGCCTCCTTGCAGCGGGGGACTGGGGGGGGGGGGAGCAGTGTCCACCCCGCAGGGTCCTGAGCCACTGCTCCCGCTGACTGGACGTTAGCTCCGGGGGGCCCGATCGCGCCCCGCCACAGGGGAACAATCGCCCCAGCAGCCGACCGCCACCCCCCCTGATGCTGAACATGGCGAGTTAGTCACTATCCCCCCTTGCAATCGGGGGAGACAGTGTGAAGAGGGCGGCTATTAGGGCGGGAGCACGGCCTTGACCGTGCTCCTGGGTGGCTCAGTGTACCTTGGTGCGGCTCTGGGGGGAGCGTCCTGGGCCTGCTCCAGACCCCACACTGGTCATCTCCTGACGGGGTCTGCGGATCCGGGTCAGCCACTGTTCCTCCAGGCCAGTATAATCTCTTTTCAGAGCGGGAAGCTGGCGCCATTGAAGGGGGCGGAGTTTCTCCTCAGAGTGGACCCAGCAGCGTTCAGCGCCATTTTTCCTGCCTGTTCTCACTGCCAAGTGGATCCAGGTCCCTCCAGAGCAATCTCCAGCTATCTGTACGGTACCAAGGGAGTTGTAGAAGGGGGGGGGGGGGGGGGGGGGGGAGCTGTATACAGACTGTGTATTAAGGGACACAGTCAGCGCTAGTTAGGGACTCCCTATACCATTAATAGCGCTGTGTTTTTGGTTGGCTTCAATCTCTGTGTCTCTCTGCCGTTCTTTGGGGGGGAAACTCTGCCTTCATAATACCGTGTGTGTGTGTGTGTGTGTGTGTGTGTGTGTGTGTGTGTGTGTGTGTGTGTGTGTGTGGTAACATGTCTAGGGACAATGTATCATATGCTGCAGAGGATTTATCCTCACAAGAGAACTTCATTCCATGTAATCAGGATTGCACCGTTTTAGCGCAGATCCCTGCTAGAGATCCAGAATGGTTAGTCTCTCTGAGGGGGACTATTTCCCAGATTTCTGATATAGTTGCTAGGACTGAGCACGCCACTCAGGTCCTCCAGTTCTCTATGGTTGTTTGGTGTGATACTGCCTCCTCGGGGTCCCCTGCGAGTCATTCTCAGAAACGTGCACTTGCAATGTTGCAGGATGACACGGACACCGACTCTGCAGACGATGACGGGGATGTGTTGAGGGGAACGGCATCACTTGCCAAGGGGGTACAGCTGATGATTGCAGCTGTTAGAGATGTTTTGCACATTTCGGACACAGCTCCGGATCAGGTGGAGGAGGCCTTCTTTACAGAAAACAAGAAGCCCCCCCTCACCTTCCCAGCATCCAAAGAATTAAACACTATCTTTGAAAAGGCGTGGGAAACTCCGGAAAAGAAATTTCAGATCCCTAAGAGGGTTTTGGTTGCTTTTCCCTTCCCAGAGGAAGATAGGAAAAAATGGGAGTCCCCGCCGTTGGTCGAGGCCTCTGTATCTAGGCTGTCCAAACAGGTGGTGCTGCCGGTACCAGGATCTACCGCGTTGAAAGACCCGGTGAATCGCAAGGTGGATGCTACGTTAAAATCCATGTACACGGCTTCTGGGGCTATATTAAGGCCTACTATAGCCTGTGCTTGGATTGCAAAAGCTATTGCCAGGTGGTCTATCACTATGCAGGAAGAATCGGCTACGCTGGATAAAGATGACGTTGATATGTTTTTACGCCATATTCAGGATTCTGCAGGGTTCCTAGTGGATTAGATAAAGGACCTGGGCTCCATGGCTGCGGGGATCTCCCCAGTGTACGACTCGGCTCGCAGGGGTCTCTGGCTGCGCCAATGGTCTGCAAATGCGGAATCCAGGAAGAGCGTGGAGGGCCTACCCTACACGGGTCAGGCTCTCTTTGGGGAGGCGCTGGATGCATGGATTGCCACGGCTACTGCAGGTAAGTCTACTTTTCTCCCCTCAGCTGCACTGGCTACAAAGAAGCCTTTTACACCAGCTGCGTCACAGTCCTTTCGGCACGCGAGGCAAAGAAAAAACAAGCCTTCGAACGGCTTCTTCAGAGGTGGTCGTGCAAAAGGAAAGAAACCTGCTCCCGCAGGTTCCCAGGCCCAGAGGCCCGCCTCTGATGCACTAAGCCCTCCGCATGACGGTGGACGGCTGGGCCTGGAGAACGGTCAGGTGGGGGCGTGACTCCGACAGTTCAGCCACATCTGGGTGTCGTCTGGTCTGGACCCCTGGGTCCTGGATATAGTGTTCCGGGGGGTGCAGACTGGAGTTTCAAGGTCCCTCGCCTCACCGTTTCTTCAAGTCAGGCTTACCAGCTCTGCTGGCGGACAAAGCGATTCTTCTGAAGGCCATCAGAAAATTGGTGGTGTCAGAAGTCGTCATTGCGGTTCCGCCTCAGCAGTGGAACAAGGGTTATTATTCAATATGTCTCTGGACATCAAGGATGCTTACCTCCACATCCCCATTTGGTCACCGCATCAGGCATACCTCAGGTTTGCGCTGTTGGACGACCACTATCAGTTCCAGGCGCTGCCGTTTGGCCTCTCCATAGCACCAAGGATTTTCACCAAGGTGATGGCGGAGATGATGGTTCTTCTCCGCAAGCAAGGGGTGAACATAATTCCTTATCTGGACGATCTCCTGATCAAGGCGTCATCCAGGGGAGAGGTTATTGCGATCCATCGCGCTCACGACACAGCTGCTCAGGAAGCACGGTTGGATCCTGAACCTTCCAAAGTCTCATCTGGAGCCGACGCGGAGGCTGTCTTTCCTGGGAATGATCCTCGACACGGAGGTGCAGAGGGTGTTTCTCCCGGTGGAGAAGGCAGTGGTGATTCAAAGAATGGTCCAGGAGGTCTTACGGCCTACCCGGGTGTCGGTTCATCAATGCATCCGCCTTCTGGGGAAGATGATTGCTGCCTACGAGGCTCTGCAGTACGGCAGGTTTCACGCTTGTCCATTTCAACTGGACCTCTTGGACCAGTGGTCGGGCTCTCACCTACACATGCACAAGAGGATACGCCTGTCTCCGAAAGCCAGGATTTCACTCCTTTGGTGGCTACAACTTCCACACCTTCTGGAAGGCCGAAGGTTCGGAATTCAGAACTGGATCCTCTTAACCACAGATGCAAGTCTAAGAGGTTGGGGAGCAGTCTCTCTGGGGGGAAACCTTTCAAGGAAAGTGGTTGTTTCAAGAATCCCTTCTCCCGATAAAAATCCTGGAGCTAAGGGCCGTGTACAACGCCCTCCTGCAAGCAGCACATCTGCTACAAGATCGGGCTATTCAGGTACAGTCGGACAACGTGACCACTGTGGCATACATAAACCGACAAGGCGGAACGAAGAGGAGGGCTGCAATGTCAGTGGTGTCAAAAATCCTTCTCTGGGCAGAAAGGCACGCTGTAGCGATGTCAGCAATCTTCATTCCGGGAGTAGACAACTGGGAAGCAGACTTCCTCAGCAGACACGAGCTCCAACCAGGGGAGTGGTGCCTCCATCCGGAGGTGTTCGAGGAAGTAACCGCTTGGTGGGGGGTTCCTCACATAGACATGATGGCCTCGTGCCTCAACAAGAAGCTGGGGAGGTACTGTTCCAGGTCGAGAGACCCTCAGGCAGTGGCGGTGGATGCACTGGCAACACCGTGTGTGTTTCCGTCAGTGTATGTGTTCCCTCCACTTCCTCTGATCCCAAGGGTTCTTCAGCTGGTAAGAAGAACAGGGTTTCTGGCAATACTCATTGCTCCGGACTGGCCGCGAAGGGCTTGGTATGCGGATCTGCTGGATCTTCTTCTGGAAGATCCAAGGCCCTTACCTCTTCGGGAGGATCTGCTGCTGCAGGGGCCGTTCACCTATCAAGACTTACCAAGGCTACGTTTGACGGCTTGGCGGTTGAACGCCAGATCTTAGCTCGGAAAAGTATCCCGAGAGAGGTTATTCATACCATTATTCAGGCTAGGAAGGGGGTAACGTCTAAACATTTACCACCGTATTTGGAAAAAATATGTTTCCTGGTGTGAATCCAGAAAATTTCCTGCTGTGAATTTTCAACTCGGACGTTTTCTCCTTTTCCTGCAAGTAGGAGTGCATATTGGCCTGAGATTGGGCTCCTTTAAGGTCTAAATCTCTGCCTTGTCAATCTTCTTTCAAAAGCACTTGGCTGTCCTTCCTGAGGTTCAGACATTTTTGAAAGGGGTTCTGCACATCTAACCTCCTTTTGTGGCACCAACAGCACCCTGGGATCTAGATGTGGTGTTGCAGTTCCTACAATCAGCTTGGTTTGAGCCTCTACTTGTGACTGACATCAAGTTTCTCATGTGGAAGGTAGACACTTTGTTGGCCTTGGCTTCTGCTCGACGTGTGTCGGAATTGGGGGCTTTATCTTGTAAAAGCCCTTATCTGATCTTTCATGAAGACAGGGCGGAACTTAGGACTTGTCCGCAGTTCCTGCCTAAGGTTGTATCGGCTTTTCATATCAACCAGCCTATTCTGGTGCCAGTGGCTACTGACTCCTCAATTGCTTCAAAGGCCTTGAATGTTGTGAGGGCTTTGAAGGTCTATGTGCAGAGGACAGCTCGTCATAGGAAAACTGACACTCTGTTTGTCCTCCGTGATCCCAAGAAAATTGGGTGTCCTGATTCGAAGCAGTCGATTTCACGCTGGATCAGGTTCACTATCCAGCATGCCTATTCTACGGCAGGATTGCCGTGTCCGAAATCGGTTAAGGCCCACTCTACTCGTAAAGTGGGTTCTTCTTGGGCGGCTGCCCGGGGTGTCTCGGCACTACAGCTTTGCCGAGCTGCTACTTGGTCTGGTTCGAACACATTTGCCAGGTTTTACAAGTTCGACACTTTGGCCTCTGATGACCTCAAGTTTGGTCAAGCGGTCTTGCAGGAGCCTCTGCGCTCTCCCTCCCATTCTGGGAGCTTTGGTACATCCCCATGGTACTAATATGGACCCCAGTGTCCTCTAGGACGTAAGAGAAAATAGGCTTTTAATTACCTGAAACGGTAAAGCCTTTTCTCATAGTCCGTAGAGGATGCTGGGCGCCCGCCCAGCGCTGCGTTTTCCTGCTTTGGTTTTATAGTTCAGTTCTACCTGGTTCCTAGGTAAGTTTTGCATTGTTTACTGTTTCAGCTGTTGCTGTGTTTTTCCGGCTTGTTAGCCGGGTTTGTATGTTGTTTGAGCTGGTATGAATCTCGCCACTATCTGTGTATTTCCTTCTCTCGAAGTATGTCGTCTCCTCGGGCACAGTTTTCTAGACTGATTCTGGTAGGAGGGGCATAGAGGGAGGAGCCAGACCACACTATTAAACTCTTAAAGTGCCAATGGCTCCTGGTGGACCCGTCTATACCCCATGGTACTAATATGGTCCAGCATCCTCTATGGACTATGAGAAAAGGATTTACCGTTTCATGTAATTAAAATCCTATTTTATTCTCGTTTTTTTTAATTATACAATATACGGCCTCTCCCCTCCATCATTGTTTATCTAAAAATTAGTCACTAAATTTAGTAAACTGTTAATTAACAGGAAGTTATGTCACAATTAGAAACCTCAATAATAGCAGGTATAAAAGTCAGTCCTGCTCACTTGACCATTACCACTTGATGAAGTCAGACTGACGAAATGCGTTGGTCATTCCTGTATGACCCTCCATACTAAGATAAGCCATTTTTATACAATAAATGTATTTTACTTCCTTTTTATCCTTTCTACATGCTTCTAAAAATTGTTTTTAAAAAACTTTTTATAGAAAACGTATCCATTTTCCTCGGTCCTTTTAGTATACAATTTTTATATATATAACTCCACTTCATTTTTTATGATATATGCATTTATGTTTTGAAGATGTCTTTTTAAAAAAAAATTTTATATGTATCTTGGCAATAAAGTTATTGCAAAAAAACTTTTGCTACGTCCCTCCATTTAATTATACTATAGTCTTCTAAGTATAATTTTAAAACACCGTTGGTCGCCAGAACCCCTATTCTCCCACATTTTATCTTGTTCTATAGTTACCTGTTCAGCTGTTGCTGCTGTTGTTACCAGCCGTTGCTGGTTGTTGTATGTTAGTGGTGTGCTGGTGGGTAAATCTCACCACCCTTTCTGTTCTCATGTTCCTTCTATCATATATGTTCTTTCTCCTTCGGGCACATTTTTTACCTATCACTGCCTGTTTGAGGGGGCATAGAGCTGAGGAGCCAACACACTCAGTGAAGAAAATTTAAAGTGCACTGGCTCCTTTGGACCCCATCTATACCCATCGTACTAGTTTCACCCAATATCCTTTATGGACTACAAGAAAAGGATTTACCGGTAGGTACTAAAATCCTATTTTCACAGGGGCACTGACGGGATACGGTCTGAAGATCGACACTGTCTAGGTCGACCACTATAGGTCGACAGGTGAAAAGGTCGACATATGTTTTTCACCTTTTTTTGAACTTTTTCATACTTAACGATCCACGTGGACTAAGATTGGAACGGTAATCTGCCCGAAGCATGGTGAGCGAAGCGAGCCATGCGAGGGGACACGGTGCACTAATTTGGCTTCCCGGTCACTGTACGCAGAAAATGACACCAAAAAATAAAATAAAAAACTCATGTTAACCTTTCGACCTAGCACATGTCGACCTAGAAACCCTGTTGACCTTCCAACCCTGTCGACCTAGTGACTGTCGACCTATAGTGGTCGACCTAAACACTGTTGATTTGATGATCCACATCCGGCACTGACATGATGTGAGGAGGGGAATGGAGGCAGCAGGAAGCCACAGACTGAGAGTTGTATAATGGGAAGAGCAGGGTCCCGTGGGAGACCAAAAAGGGGTCCGACCACTACACAAAGTGCATCAGGGAAGCAAGATATGCCTATATACTAGATCTCCAACCAACGTAAATTAACGAACAACTATCATTCTAATTTACCATCCTCATCCTGTAGCAAAGCATGGGTATTCAGCTATCTACAATCTATACTGTGTGTTTAATATTTACATTTATTTTTGTTAACAGACATTCTTAAAATCCCGGACAACGCCGGGTACACCAGCTAGTATTATAATATACAGATGTGTCCTCATTCATCTTTGCTACAGTCCTGCCAAACAGTCCGTTTTGGCATGCTAAGTCGCATGAGAATCTTCTAGCATTGGGCGTCTTCTAGCATTTTTGCTTCTCTTTTGCCGAAAATGTATCTTAGTCACGTCGACCTGTGGTTAGTATGCACAAGGAGACTTTGCTGAGTAATTTGATATGACACCTGTATACAGTATCTCTGTGCAACTGAGTCTGAATCTATATTTGAAGTGCTGCAATGTAGCAGCTGCAGTTTTTCCAATATAAGTTCTGTTCTGCTCCGTATACAGTCTCCATCACACACAATATACAAACTAATAATCGGAGTTTACACGTGTGGCCTAGTCACGTTGCGAATAAGAATCATTTTCTGCAAAAAAGATATCCGAAATTAGCAGAGTTGCATGGGATCTGGCGGCTAACTCGCACCTGGTATCTTGCACTGCATGGTTTATTGAGGCTAGTTGTACGAGGACGCATCTGTAGTATAATCTCACGGAAGGACTTTATTAGGCGACAAGATAGTCGAATGTATGTCATTGTGTCGATATCCCTCCAGTATCTTCAAGACAGATTGTTGTGAAAACTTTATTTCGAACATTCGGGGTGCTGTGCCGTCTAGAAATCTATTTTTGTAGTCCATGATATTTTGATCAATTGCATTTGCAGTATATAATTATTATAAGCATTTTTTACATTTGTATTTTTTATTTTTATTTTTGCAGATGGGAATATTATACAAGTGGAGAGGTAAATACAATTCAGTTAAAAATGTGTTATTTCATTATTTAAATTGAAAACAATATCTGGTTTGTTTTTATGAAGTGTATTTTTATATGCCCTTAATGTAAAGAAAACTTAACACATTAAATAAAAAATAAAATAACAGTCTTCCTCTCCAAACAATCCTGTCCCCTTTTATTACTCGCCCTTTGGCATTAGGGTTGTTCTCTTTTAGTGCATTTAAATCCATAAGTATAGTTTTCTGTTGTATTGACTGAGTGAATGTAATATTGTATGTGATTGTTGAATGTGTTTTTCTGTATAAATAAACACCAACATCCCCACCCTCCATCTTCTGCATCATTACATAGTGTTTCAATACACACCATGCCACATACAGTCATTGTTTTTGCCAGTATACAGTACATATAATTAAGTGCTTGAATAAAATTATAAACTGTGATTAAAGGCAGTGACAATAGAAAATATTACCAGATATATTTTATAATGTATATTTTGGTCTGTTATTCTTAACCTTTAGTATTTCTAAATGACAAAGATTACATGTTGACTTGATTGTTGCGGTAATGTATGTAGGAGTGGTGTTAATAATAATTAACATTAAAACATTAACAAACTACAGCTGGCATCTCATAATCACAGGGAAGAATTAAAAATGTTGCAGTACTGAAAAGGATTATATAAAAAAAATGCTATACGTTTTGTCACCATACACACGAAGCAGCTGTTTTACCAAGTCCAAGAAAATGTTGATTTGAGTAAAAAAATAAAATATGAGGCCTTCTGCCTTGTGGAAGTGACTTGATAAACTGCAGCCAAGACCGTAACTGATGCAGTGTAGTATGAGAATGATTTTTATCTAGATCTCGCCATCCAGTAGGAACTTCTGTAATTTAAGATATAGTGAAACGTGCTAATTGATTTTCAATTTGGGGTGCTGTATAATAATATTAATGTGAGGAAACTAATAACTGATCTTGCAGGTGAACTTGGTGCATATATCAAATTGTATTTTGCTTTAATGCTGGACAAATTTTCAGGGAAACTATACTCTATGCAGTTACATTTTTCCGCTGGTAATGTTAGCATTAAATACCAAGCCACTGATCAGTTTTATTTACAGTATCACAGGGGGTGGTATGAGTGTCTGGTTTGCGTGTGGACTTGGGGTGGGTTGATTTGATTCCATCTTGCTCTAGGTTAGCGGGTCCCCTGTGCAGTTTGGCGGCAGGTCACACGGCGGTCACGAGCCATGAGCTGCGGTGCCGGCCTTGGGCTATACTGGCTCAACGGGCTTATGCTCCACAGTGCTCACTGTCATTAAGCTTTGTGTGTACTGTTTATGCTAATGCAGCCAGTATAAGCATTAGTGGGACGGCACGCCATTACAGGGGCGGGGCTTCCCAGAGAGTGGAACCAGAGGCGGGAAGGCACCATTTCCTGCTGCTGCGGATCATCAAGACTGCATGCACGCTGCTCCTCCACAGACCCAGGCTTTTACAGACTCTGTACTGGTACCAGGGGGTCATAGCAGGGGGAGAGCATATCAGCGGTAGCGCCGCTGCACATCTATAAGGTGATACACATTTTCACACACTGTGTTCTGTGTGCTGGTCTCCGTTTCTCTGTGTCACCCCAGGGGCTCTCTAGGGTCTGTGTGGAGGTGTTTTTTCAGTGAGTTGCGCTGTATTACAGTTGTGTACAATATGCCTGTTGACATGGTTATGTGTGCTGCTTGTAACTCTACCGCTTCTTCTGCAGGGTCCCTCATGTGTGAACAGTGCTCCTAATCTCCACAGAGACACAGTTCACAGGCACCTGACTGGCTAGATACAATGTGAATGCAGAATTAGCTGCAGCTAAGAAGGAGAGACAGGTGTTAAAACAGTCTATTGATTGTATGGTCAAAGCAGCAGATACCAGAAAGGCTTCTCAGCCCCTCTGTTGGATTCACATAAACGCTCAATGCCACAGGTGCTCCAGTCTGATTCTGATCAGCCTGATGTGGATGAGGATGATATGGATGAGGACAGCTCTCTGTCCCCCGAGATGGAGGTTCCCATTTATGCTGTGAGAGGTTCTTCACATACTAGATCAGGAAGCAGAACCAGATGAGGAGTTGTATTTTAATGTTAGACCCAAGACCTCAGCCACTTTTCCTGTGTCTAAGGAATTAAACTCCCTGGCCAGGAAGGCATGGGTAAACCCTGACAAGAAATGTAAAACTCAACAGAGGTTTTTATCTACCTTTCCCCTCCCAGCTGAGGACAGAAAGGTATAGGAAAACCCCCCCATCAGTCGATACGTCTGTGTCCAGGCTGTCTAAGAAATTGGTACTGCCGGTGCCAGGGTGGCTATATCCCTTAAAGACCCTGCTGACCGTAAAATTGAGACCATTTTCAAGGCAGTATATACGGCAGTGGGCGTAGCTCAGCTCCCCACGATAGTTTGTGGTTGGATTTCTAGGGCAGTAGTCAAGTGGTCCGATAATATTATTAATGGATTAGACAGTCTGCCCCAAGGTGAGGTCATTACTCTGCTGCAACACATACAGGATGCTACGGATTTTATGAGCGAGGCTATAAAGGAATTGTGGAAGACAAATGGCCGCACTACTGCTATGGCAGTTTCGGCACACAGAGCTCTGTGGTTAAGTCAATGGTCAGCGGACGCTGATTCCAAAAAGGGTGTAGAAAATCTTCCCTTTACAGGTGATGGCTTGTTTGGGGACGAGTTAAATAAATGGATCTCCCAGGCAGCGGCGGGTAAGTCTACCTATCTGCCGTCGGCAGTGCCACCTGCTAGGTGTTCTTACACAGGACCCTCCTTGCAGTCCTTTTGTGTGGCAAGGTTCGGAGGCAGGAGCCGAGGGGTCTCCACCACTCCGAGAGTATCTCGTGGTAAGTCCAGTAAACCTGCAACTGCTGCATCCCTGGACCAGACCACCGTATCCCCTGCTGCTAAGCCTTCCGCGTGACGGTTGGCCTCAGCAGCAAGGCGACTTCAGGTAAGGGCTCACCTTCAACACTTTGACCACGTATGGGCGAAGTCCTGCCGGGATCCTTGGGTGAGGGACCTCGTTTCCCAGGGATACCGGCTGGAATTTCAAGCACTTCCTCCTCACAGATTTTTCAAATCGGGCTTACCAGTTTTGCCCGCAACAAGTTACCTTGCAAGAGGCTGTTCAGAAACTTTTGCAGACAGGGGTGATGGTTCCAGTGCCTCCTTCGTTACACAACAGGGGTTTTTACTCCAGTCTTTTTGTCATTCCAAAACCAGACGGTTTGGTGCGACCAATCTTGAACCTGAAGTCTTTAAACCCGTATCTGTCGGTGTTCAAATTCAAGATGGAATACCTGCAGGCAGTGGTGTCCGGTCTGGAGGAGAGGGAATTCCTGGTATATCTAGATGTTAAGGATGCTTACCTACTGTCGAAGTCAAAAATATTACATAGAAAGAACATAGACTCCACACATATAAGTCGCTATACTTGGAAATACGCGCAGCGAGCACAGCAATATATGGTAACACACGCATTTACACGAACATGCCACAGAGATGGATTTGACACTTATTTCATACAGTACATAATTATAATATCAAGCGCCAGACATCATAATGATTTAAAATTATATGAAGGAGTAATGTCATGTATGTGTATTATGGGAACAAAGCCAGATACACCTGTCATATTTGGTATTAAAGCAAGCAGATTAATGTGTAGATTCATTTGATACTTGTTATTAAGTTGTAGGACATTGCAACAAATAGTTATGATTAAATGTATGAAAGCTAAAATCACTTTTATTAGAACAATAGACATTTACAGAAACAGGTAGTGGACAGGAAGCTCAGGCCAGCACCTTTTGATGTTTTCAAGGCTGAACCTGTTTAGCATACGAACAGACTAGTGACTTATCATGAATGAGAAAGTTCCCTTCCCCAAAACTAGATAAAACATTACAGAGACACACAGTTCCCAGTTGCTGTTTTTTCCCAGACAATGATGGTGGTGCTTCTAGTCTGGTTCCTGTATTTATTTGCAGAGAGAGAGAGAGAGATAAGATGCATTGAGGGAATGGTATGGTATGCTGGCCTGTAACTGTATGTATTAACTGCTTACTGTATGAGTTGTAACCATGTAACTATAGGTATACTGTACATTGTAATATATTGAATCCATATCCTTTTAATAACAAATATATACATCAATGAGCTTTGGAACTCAGATAATGTGTGGGTGTATTGTTTTCTCTTATGGGATGCAGTGTTTTGCTATGTATAGCGCACATTCATGGCACATGGTAATAAGAGGTGCAGGTGTTTACAATATATATTAGAGCGGGCATTTTAAATATTTGTTAGAAACAATTTGGTATTCACAGATGGGGGCTCGTCCGGGATCTCAAGGTCTTAATGATGCACTGTACATTACAAACGCGGCTGTGATCGACCGTCTCCGATGGACGCATTGCGACGCTGATGAATAACATCTACGTGTATTGTTGTGTTATCAGTAAGCCAATGATATGAAGTTTCAAGGGACAATGTGTTTCTTATAATATTTA
This sequence comes from Pseudophryne corroboree, assembly GCF_028390025.1. Lineage (NCBI taxonomy): Eukaryota > Metazoa > Chordata > Amphibia > Anura > Myobatrachidae > Pseudophryne > Pseudophryne corroboree. Next base: position 328,995,846 of record NC_086448.1, read on the forward strand.
AGATGCTAAAATGTATTTTTATTGTTGCAAAACAAAGTTCAAATAAGTCATATTGTGTTTGATTCAGATTGGATTGTTTATCTGTTAAGTAGATTTAAAAGTACATTTAAAAGTTGCTGCATAGCCTTGATATCGTTTTTTTTTTTTTAAACTCAGGCCTAAAATAACTTCTGGTGCTTGTATAATGTGTGATTTCTTTGTGACAAAGGAAGCCGCAATGTCTGTCCTCCATTTTGGACTAACCACATGGCCTGTCCACCATCTTGTGTAAACCTCATGGATGTGGAAGGGGGAGGAGCAGTGGCCATTTTAGGAAGGTCATTTTCTAAATAGCTGATTTTCTGCTCAGAACAATCAGTTTCCTTTGTCACATCAAGCACCATTTATGAGTTACCAATGCATTTATTTAACCCATGCCATAGTCAATTACAAATAGTTTCAAGTGGGCCTAGTGACAGCAAATGGTGAGATAAATGCTTGGCTTGGTGTAAGAAAATGCACACAGATAGAAAAAGGAAAGAAAGGGTTTAGGTTTTTTTTTTTCTTTTTCCTTCCAAGACTTGTAGAATCTGCTTACTAGGGAGGATAGCCATTGAAATGCAAATTAACCTGTGTAACTGCTTTTTTTTAGCAGTGAAAAGCAAATAGCTTTGATATACAAATAAGAGGTAAGGTGTCTCATAGGAGACTAGTGAATGGTACATATATATAATATTATAATTATGAGTATATTTATATCAGTGTATGTTCTGCAAGATAGCTATCCAATCTGAATCATATCATTTAAATTATAGATTATTGCAGTCATTATAGATCTGTGTGAAACCGGATACATTTGTTGCTATATAGGTAAATTTGAAATAACAGTATTTAAGGAAGTAAGTGTAAAGACACAAACGCAGTTCTGGCATGGTTGTTAAGAAAAAACTGGGTGTTGTGTTAAGTGAGCGATTATAGTTAGTATTGCTCACATTTATAGAGACTGTGTGGTTTTTTGAATTGCGTACGCACATTGGTACACGTGGTACGGAACGTGAGGACAGCGTACAAAAACGTGCACGTGGCGCAAGGCCGCACACGGGGCATAGAGGTACGCACGGTTGCGTAATTACGCAAGTTTGCGTAGGGTTGTGTGCGCATAATAAAACCACACAATCGTTCGTTTAGTTAAAAGGTGGGACAGTAGCCATGCTACAATAGCACAAAACTACCCGGTTTCTAAAGCAGATTAGTATAAAACTTTTGTTTAAACTGTATTGCCTCTGGGGGTAAAGCTGCCAATCAGAACGAGTGAAAATTTTCTGTACAGAAAAACAAAGTGTATTTGAGTGAGCGAACATAGGAGTGAGTGGATTTGAACCCCGGAATTCGGGATCCCGTCGTGTGGTACACCAAGCAAGTGGAGGCGTGGCGGCGTGAGGCAGCTGACTCACGTTCGTATAGATTGAAATATGCATATCGTGAAGAGATTTGCAGATGAGCGTAATAGGGAATTGGGCATTGTGTAGTATTGAAGTAAAAAGGTTTTTTGTTGCGCTCCGACTGAAGGGTCGCAGTTTGTACATCGACCTGTGGTTGTACGGCAGATAGGTAACAAGTACCTATACGCTGTGCGATTGGACCGCGCGTTTGTGGGTGCGATATATAGCGCTTCTTGATACCCCTTTATGAGCTTTTGCGTAAAATTGCGGTATCAGCGCTGTGTAGAGCATACGCAAGCGTGATTTGTGTATAAAAAGTGTATAGGGAGTTTTCGCTGGTCTCTTTCAGGAAAATCTCCAGCGGTGGATATTTGCTGGAAAAGGAAAGTCACTCCTAACACTTTCAGTAAATAGAAACCAATAGGGCCTCACTGGGTACGCGGTGGTCACTATTGGAGTGAGTCGTGGCACTCAGCGGAGAAGGAGTGGGTGAAAGCGCTCTAAGAACTTTCACCGTCTATCCGTGTTGTGCATTGGGGATTGCGTAAAAGGAAAAAGTCCACGATGGCATCCAATTGCACAGTGGACGTATGGTAGCTAGGGTTCAGGTTGAAGAGCCGCGGCCCAAGGGGTCAGCGAGGTTTGTTATGTGTGGAAAATATGGTCCACAGGTCCACACACTGAAGACTTTTTGTCTGAATGGGTACGTATGACTGTCAAAGATAGGGTACCATTCCCTAAGGTGGGCAGCTTTGAACCAGAGGTATTGCAGAACTTAAGGATAAGGATATGTCTGATAAAATCCCGAAAACAAAGGGTCAGACATTCAAATTGTTTAAACCTGTGGCAGCAAGAGGGGTTGGTGAGTTTGATCCTAAGGTATTGCAGGTGGTATGTCTAACCAAAGTCATATAAGACAAGAACGGAAATATAAGAACTGTTTGAACTTGTAGCAACAATAAACAAGTAGGAAGAAAAAAAGAGAATGCAAGTACACCGCCATATGTAGATGTGGAAGCAGTTACGGCCAGCATACAAACTATAGAAAATAATAAAAATATGAAAAATATGACTGTAACCTATATATGTACTAATGAATGTTGAAGTTTTATTTAGGAGGATAAGGTGACCTGATTGTTTTCAGCCATTTCTCATGTACCCAGAGGAGTATCCAACCGGTAAAAGAAGAGCAGTAGCCTGTGGGGGAAGTGGCTGAGACCAGTGGAACAGGTAAGTATGGTATCATTCGTGTACATATATAGTAAAACCCCAAAATTAAAAAAATTAAAAAATCAAGAAAGTAACGTCAGAAATGGAGAAAAACCTGTCTGCACATTAGTATTTGCCAGTAGGAAAGCGGACAGAGGCAAGGTAACCCCCGGGTATTTCTTTCAGTTACCATATAAGAAGTATTCATTCCTAGTAATGCCCCTAGTCAAGATGAGCTCAGAAATGTTTGTTGGACCATGTACAGACCCTTAATATGGGATGAGAAGGATTGAATGAATACTTCGCATGACTTAGAAGCTTGTTAAACTTTTTTTTTTTTTGTCTTTTGCAGTAATAGAAAACTCTCCATCTGGATAAGATCACTGGTAAACACTAATTCAGCAAATGGGAGGTGGCTGTCTCTGTGCTAATGGACGGGCTCCATAAGGCATTGAGGGCAGGGTGCAGACTTCTTTGCAAAATTGGAAAGGGGTCACAGTAACTAATCTTAGAGAGTGTGCTTTTGAACATCACAAGAATAGTGCTAGGCGCAGAGAACAACAGGTGGAGAGGTTGAGGACGGTAAGTATACTAGCACATACAGGAAAGACCCATCAGTCCAAACCCCAGATCCCTAATGGTCAATAATATGTTACACTTGTAGGAAGGAAGGGCATTTTGCCAGAGATTGTAGGAGTAGTAGAACACATAGTCAATATAGACCCCCTAGACAGAAAACACAAAGCCACATTATTAAACACATAGACGGGACCAAGGGGCATATAGTAAGGAATCACGAGCCATATAGAAAACACAGATTCAGGCAATGGGAGTAACAGGAACGGTGCAACAATACCCTTTGAGTAGACCTGCAGAGATTACGATAGGGCCCTTGTAAACCAAACATTCTTTTCTGCTGGCTGCATCGGCTCCGACTAATCTACTCGGCAGAGACTTATTGTGTAAAATGCGGTGTGTCATATATTGTACTCCTGAGGGTGTCTTCTTGGATATACCTGAGAACCATGCTCAAGAAGTACAAGATATACTAGACACCCCTCAAAGGCTAATGTCGCATTCTACTGTTCCAGATGCATGTCCAGCACAGGTAGAGGAAGTTATCTCACAGATACCGGGTTCCCTATGAATTTAGGATGGACAGGACACTGGATTGGTGGCTGGGATAGTCCCAATAGCAATACGATAAACACAGAATTTTTGTTAAGGGGAGTAGACCAAGTAGAGAATCACTTCCCCGTAGTGCCCAATCCAGTTGTCAAAATTTTATAAAATCTTCTCCACCTCTACAAACTCATCTGTCACCAACCTCTATTCTGTTTCTCTACAGTTTCCTCTTCATCTTTTGCGTTCACACAGGGTGGTACAATACATGGACCCAAGTACAGTTCAAATTTCACTTGCCTAGGTCCTTCAGAGTTCTGCCCAAACCCAGTATATCTCAACAGCACGATAACACCAGTTTCTCTAACGTCCTAAGTGGATGCTGGGGACTTCGTCAGGACCATGGGGTTTAGCGGCTCCGCAGGAGACAGGGCACAATAATAAAAGCTTTAGGATCAGGTGGTGTGCACTGGCTCCTCCCCCTATGACCCTCCTCCAAGCCTCAGTTAGATTTTTGTGCCCGGCCGAGAAGGGTGCAATCTAGGTGGCTCTCCTGAGCTGCTTAGAATAAAAGTTTAAGTTAGGTTTTTTTCTTTCAGTGAGACCTGCTGGCAACAGGCTCACTGCTACGAGGGACTTAGGGGAGAGAAGTAAACTCACCTGCGTGCAGGATGGATTTGCTTCTTAGGCTACTGGACACCATTAGCTCCAGAGGGAGTCGGAACACAGGTCTCACCCTGGGGTTCGTCCCGGAGCCGTGCCGCCGACCCCCCTTGCAGATGCCGAAGTTGAAGAGTTCCAGAGGTCCAGAAACAGGCGGCAGAAGACTTTCAGTCTTCATAAGGTAGCGCACAGCACTGCAGCTGTGCGCCATTGTTGTCAGCACACTTCACCAACAGTCACCAACTGTCACTGAGGGTGCAGGGCGCTGGGGGGGGCGCCCTGGGCAGCAATGTATAATACCTTTTTATGGCTAAAATACATCACATATAGCCCTTGAGGCTATATGGATGTATTTAACCCCTGCCAGATCTCACAAACTCCGGGAGAAGAGCCCGCCGAAAAGGGGGCGGGGCCTATTCTCCTCAGCACACGGCGCCATTTTCCTGCTCAGCTCTGCTGTGAGGAAGGCTCCCAGGCTCTCCCCTGCACTGCACTACAGAAACAGGGTTAAAACAGAAAGGGGGGGCACTTATTTGGCGATATGATTACATATATAAAAATGCTATAAGGGAAAACACTTGTATAAGGGGTTGTCCCTGTATAATTATAGCGTTTTTGGTGTGTGCTGGCAAACTCTCCCTCTGTCTCCCCAAAGGGCTAGTGGGGTCCTGTCCTCTATCAGAGCATTCCCTGTGTGTGTGCTGTGTGTCGGTACGTGTGTGTCGACATGTAGGAGGACGATGTTGGTGAGGAGGAGGAGCAAATTGCCTGTATTGGTGATGTCACTCTCTAGGGAGTCGACACCGGAATGGATGGCTTATTTAGGAATTACGTGATAATGTCAACACGATGCAAGGTCGGTTGACGACATGAGACGGCCGGCAAACAAATTAGTACCTGTCCAGGCGTCTCAGACACCGTCAGGGGCTTGTAAAAACGCCCATTTACCTCAGTTGGTCGACACAGACACGGACACTGACTTCAGTGTCGACGGTGAAGAAACAAACGTATTTTCCTTTAGGGCCACAAGTTACATGTTAAGGGCAATGAAGGAGGTGTTATATATTTCTGATACTACAAGTACCACAAATAAGGGTATTATGTAGGGTGGGAATAATCTACTTGTAGTTTTTCCTGAATCAGATAAATTAAAGTGTGTGATGATACGTGGGTTTCCTCCGATAGAAAATTATTGGAGGTATACCCTTTCCCGCCAAAAGTGAGGGCGAGTTGGGAAACACACCTTAGGGTGGATAAGGCGCTCACACGCTTATAAAAACAAGTGGCGTTACCGTCTCCAGATACGGCCGCCCTCAAGGAGCCAGCTGATAGGAAGCTGAAAAATATCCTAAAAAGTATATACACACATACTGGTGTTATACTACGACCAGCAATCGCCTCAGCCTGGATGTGCAGCGCTGGGGGGGCTTGGTCGGATTTCCTGACTGAAAATATTGATACCCTTGACAGGAACAATATTTTATTGACTATAGAGCATTTTAAGGATGCATTTCTATATATGCGAGATGCGCAGAGGGATATTTGCATTCTGGCATCAAGAGTAGAGGTGATGTCCATATCTGCCAGACGATGTTTATAGACACGACAGTGGTCAGGTGATGCAGATTCCAGACGGCACATGGAAGTATTGCCGTATAAAGGGGCGGTCCATCGGACCTGGTGGCCATGGCAACAGCTGGAAAATCCACTTTTGTTACCCCAAGTCACATCTCAGCAGAAAAGGACACAGTCTTTTCAGTCTCAGTCCTTTCGTACCCATAAAGGCAGGCGGGCAAAAGGCCAGTCATATCTGCCCAGGGTTAGAGGAAAGGGAAGAAGACTGCAGCAGGCAGCCCATTCCCAGGAACAGAAGTCCTCCACAGCTTCTGCCAAGTCCGCAGCATGACGCTGGGGCCATACAAGCGGACTCAGGTGCGGTGGGGGGTCATCTCAAGAGTTTCAGCACGCAGTGGGCTCACTCGCAAGTGGACTCCTGGATCCTACACGTAGTATCCCAGGTGTACATTGGAAATTCGAGACGTCTTCCCCTCACAAGTTCCTGAAGTCTGCTTTACCAACGTCTCCCTCCGACAGGGAGGCAGTATTGGGAAAAAATTCACAGGCTGTATTCCCAGCAGGTGATAATCAAAGTACCCCTCCTACAACAAGGGAAGGGGTATTATTCCACACTATATTGTGGTACTGAAGCCAAACGGCTCGGTGAGATCTAAAAGATTTGAACAATTACATACAAGGGTTCAAATCAAGATGGAGTCACTCAGAGCAGTGATAGCGAACCAGGACGATATGGTGTCACTGGATATCAGGGACGCTTACCTACATGTCCAAATTTTGCCCTTCTCACCAAGGGTATCTCAGGTTCGTGGTACAGAACTGTCACTATCAGTTCAGACGCTGCCGTTTGGATTGTCCACGGCACCCCGGGTCTTTACCATGGTAATGGCCGAAATGATGATTCTTCCTAAAAGAAATATGGACGCTTTCCTGATAAGGGCAAGGTCCAGAGAACAGTTGGTGGTCGGAGTAGCACTATCTCAAGTAGTTCTACGACAGCACGAGTGGATTCTAAATATTCCAAAATCGCAGCTTTTTCCGACGACACGTCTAATGTTCCTAGGAATGATTCTGGACACAGTCCAGAAAAGGATGTTTTCTCCCGGAGAAGAAGGCCAGGGAGTTTTCCGAGCTAGTCAGGAACCTCCTAAAACCAGGAAAAGTATCAGTGCATCATTGCACAAGGGTCCTGTGAAAAATGGTGGTTTCTTACAAAGCGATCCCATTCGGTAGATTTCACGCAAGAACCTTTCAGTGGAATCTGCTGGGAAAATGGTCCGGATCGCATCTTCAGATGCATCAGCGGATAACCCTGTCTCCAAGGACAAGGGTGTTTTCTTCTGCGGTGGCTGCAGAGTGCTCATCTATGAAAGGGCCGCAGATTCGACATTCAGGACTGGGTCCTGGTGACCACGGATGCCAGCCTGAGTGGCTGGGGAGCAGTCACACAAGGAAAAAAAAAAAAATAAATTTTTTCCAGGGAGTGTGATCAAGTCTGGAGACTTCTCTCCACATAAATATACTGGAGCTAAGGGCAATTTACAAGGCTCTAAGCTTAGCAAGACCTCTGCTTCAAGGTCAGCCGGTATTGATCCAGTGGGACAACATCACGGCAGTCGCCCACGTAAACAGACAGGGCGGCACATGAAGCAGGAGGGAAATGGCAGAAACTGCAAGGATTCTTCGCTGGGCGAAAAATCATGTGATAACACTCTCAGCAGTGTTAATTCCGGGAGTGGAAAACTGGGAAGCAGACTTCCTCAGCAGGCATAACCTCCACCCGGGAGAGTGGGGACTTCAGCGGGAAGTCTTCCACATGATTGTAAACCGTTGGGAAAAACCAAAGGTGGACATGATGGCGTCCCGCCTGAACAAAAAACTAGACAGATATTGCGCCAGGTCAAGGGACCCTCAGGCAATAGCGGTGGACGCTCTGGTAACACTGTGGGTGTACCAGTCAGGGTATGTGTTCCCTCCTATGCATCTCATACCAAAAGTACTGAGAATCATAAGAAGGAGATGAGTAAGAACGATACTCGTGATTCCGGATGGGTCAAGAAGGACTTGGTACCCGGAACTTCAAGAGATGCTCACGGAAGAACCGTGGCCTCTACCTTTAAGAGAGGACCTGCTCCAGCAGGGGCCTTGTCTGTTCCAAGACTTACCGCGGCTGCGTTTGACGGCATGGCAGTTGAACGCCGGATCCTGAAAGGGCATTCCAGATGAAGTCATCCCTACCCTGGTCGAAGCCAGGAAGGATGTAACCGCAAAACATTTTCACCGCATTTGGCGAAAATATGTTGCGTGGTGTGAGGCCAAGAAGGTCCCTACAGAGGAATTCCAACTGGGTCGTTTCCTACATTTCCTGAAAACAGGACTGTCTATGGGCCTAAAATTAGGGTCCATTAAGGTTCAAATTTCGACCCTGTCGAATTTCTTCCAGAAAGAACTGGCTTCAGTGCCTGAAGTTCAGACGTTTGTAAAAGGGGTACTGCATATACAGCCTCCTTTTGTGCCCCCAGTGGCACCTTGGGATCTCAATGTTGTTTTGAGTTTCCTAAAGTCACATTGGTTTGATCCACTCACCACTGTGGAATTAAAATATTTCACATGGAAGGTGAAGATTCTATTAGCCCTGGCTTCAGCCAGGCGTGTGTCAGAATGGGCGGCTTTATCATATAAAAGCCCTTACTTAATTTTTCATTCTGACAGGGCAGAATTGAGGACTCGTCCTCAATTTCTCCTTAAGGTGTTTTCTGTTTTTCACATGAACCAACCTATTGTGGTACCTGCGGCTACTAGGGACTTGGAGGACTCCAAGTTACTTGACGTTGTCAGGGCCCTGAAAATATATGTTTCCAGGACGACTGGAGTCAGAAAATCTGACTCGCTGTTTAGCCTGTATGCACCCAACAAGATGGGTGTTCCTGCTTCTAAGCAGACGATTGCTCGCTGGATTTGTAGTACAATTCAGCTTGCACATTCTGTGGCAGGCTTGCCACAGCCAAAATCAGTAAAAGCCCATTCCACAAGGAAGTGGGCTCATCTTGGGCGGCTGCCCGAGGGGTCTCGGCTTTACAACTTTGCCGAGCTGCTACTTGGTCAGGGGCACACCCTGACTGAGGAGGACCTGGAGTTCTCTCATTCGGTGCTGCAGAGTCATCCGCACTCTCCCGCCCGTTTGGGAGCTTTGGTATAATCCCCATGGTCCTGACGGAGTCCCCAGCATCCACTTAGGACGTTAGAGAAAATAAGAATTTACTTACCGATAATTCTATTTCTCGTAGTCCGTAGTGGATGCTGGGCGCCCATCCCAAGTGCGGATTGTCTGCAATACTTGTACATAGTTATTGTTACAAAAATCGGGTTATTCTTGTTGTGAGCCATCTTTTCAGAGGTTCCTTCGTTGTTATCATACTGTTAACTGGGTTCAGATCACAGGTTGTACGGTGTGATTGGTGTGGCTGGTATGAGTCTTACCCGGGATTCAATATCCTTCCTTATTATGCACGCTCGTCCGGGCACAGTATCCTAACTGAGGCTTGGAGGAGGGTCATAGGGGGAGGAGCCAGTGCACACCACCTGATCCTAAAGCTTTTATTATTGTGCCCTGTCTCCTGCGGAGCCGCTAAACCCCATGGTCCTGACGGAGTCCCCAGCATCCACTACGGACTACGAGAAATAGAATTATCGGTAAGTAAATTCTTATTATTACTGCAGTGTGCCTTGTCATGCACAAAGGGTGGAGAATGGGAATACTGGTGAAGGGAAATTTTGTATAGACACTGATATGCTTTTCTTCTTTCTCTCCTCTAGAAATGTTTCTTTTTTTTCTTTTTTTTTTTTATGCTCATGATACTCTACATTGCAAACACACAATGACTTTGTACAGTTAACACCCTTTAGGAATTATTGTTATGTATTGGTGTGCACTGATGTTTTCTCAAACTGGTTAGAGGCATTTCCTGCCACCACGGATGCTGCTGTGTTTACCGCAAAGAAAAATTGCGCAGAAATTTGTGTGTAGATAATGGTACCCCTAGAAGTAGGAGCAGAGCTTGAAATTGTACCATTGTGATCATAGATACTGCCACTAGTATTATGTAGCAACGGAACCACTCCCAGATCTTCACTTAACGAATCACCCTCTTTGAAATTTGTTTTTGTTTTGGATTTAGTATTTGTGTCTTTTTTGTTTTTGGAAGATAACCTCATGTCATGATTGATCCGCACAATGATCAGAAATACACCTATAAGGTGACAGTACAGTACCTTATTGAGATGAGCCAGCATTTGAGAACTTGACAAAAGAACTTGAAACTGTTGATTGCTGGTATGCCAAATACTGTCTTAATTGTGAACCAAGAGACTGTGTGATTGTTCTTACACTCAGGTTGCCTAATAGACAGGTGGGAATGACCCTACCAAGTTTTGTTGACAGCAATATCCCAGTGAAAGTAGCCGTGAGAGAGACTTGGCTCCACGATTCCCATTGCAGGAAAGTCGGTAGTCCGGAAAGAACTCGTAAATGGAGTGAGATCGCAAAAGTATCACCAGAGACTCTGTTCCGTGAAGACTGAGAGGCGGCACTGTTGAACACTACCTGAGCGTACTAAAGGATTGCAGAAAGACCAGTCATTGTAATTGATTGGTTATGAACAAGAGTTGTTTTGTTCTATTTCTCTTTTCTCTCTTTCCCGCTGACAAACAGTTTTTTTCAGGATATTCTATTTTTGCGAGGTTTTTTTTTATGAGGAGTCGAGTGTGGGGCTGGAACTGGTTCTGGAGGAAGGAGTGATTTCCTTATAGGATCCCAGGATTAGCCGATCAGTTTGTTAAAGTCAGAGAAAAATCAAAGGTCTAGTAGTTATGGAGTTTGGAGGTAATCAGGAACAATCAGACAATGGCTATTCACACATTGCAGATAAAGAGCTCATTAATATATGTGGAAGAAAGGTTTATGAGTGGCTCTCCCCGAACTCCGAAGGTTTATGTTATTTAGGAAAGTCACTACTTATAACCCTTGTTCAATTATTAAACAGACCTAGCATACGTTCCAGAAATGGAAACAATGTTCAGAAAATGATAGGAATATGTAGATCATGAAAATTTTATATGCCACTTTCACGATTTGTTTGTGTCTTCTTCATCTACCCAGCAGAACCTCAATCGAATCCAAACATCAGTGTACAAAGACGTAGGTACATGTATGTGTGAAATGTTCGTCGCATATCAGACATTATAGGCCAAAGCACTGTCCCAGCATACTCTATAGGTTGAATGTTGTCCCACACCCAACCAGTGGTCCCGTGACCGCCGAGTGCATATAGAGGATGTCTCGTCCTCCTCCCTGTCTTCCCCAAATATAGTCAAGTGTCTGATTTGTGAAATTAATACATACTTGTGTCTAGGTCACCGATTATTGTCTGAAATATTTTTCTTATGTTAATAATTGATGGCAGTTATTGTTTACTGCCAAAGGGTGGACTGTCGAAGTCAAAAATATTACATAGAAAGAACATGCAGACTCCACACATATAAGTCACTATATTTGCAAATACGCGCAGCGAGCACAGCAATATATGGTAACACACGCATTTACACGGACATGCCACAGAGATTAATTCGACACTTATTTCATACAGTACATAATTATAATAATATCAAGCGCCAGACATCATAATGATTTAAAATTATATAAAGGAGTAATGTCATGTATGTGTATTATGGGAACGAAGCCAGATACACCTGTCATATTTGGTATTAAAGCAAGCAGATTAATGTGTAGATTCATTTGATACTTGTTATTAAGTTGTAGGATATTGCAACAAATAGTTATGATTAAATGTATGTGTCACTGACCTTGGTTGGGGATGTTGTGGACTCGGGGGTTCTTCCGATGGTCGGAAAAAGGAACCACAGGTAGGTCGGAGCAGGGATGGTCGGATATAGGATTTCCTCATACAAGACTCTAATAGTTAGGTTTGGTAATAGAATGCTGAGGAACTTTATTAAGGGAAGGGAGCAATACAGCGGCACATGAAAGAACGTGAACTTGTAGGCAATGTCAAAAAGTTACTGAAGAATTCATGAGCAATGATGAAGGACACTGAAGAATTTGTGAGCGATGTTTAAAGACACTGATGAATGAAGAACTTGTGAGCAATGGTAAATGACATTGAAGAATTTGTGAGCAATGTTTAAAGACACTGATGAATGAAGAACTTGTGAGCGATGGTGAATGACACTGAAGAATTGATGAGCGGTGTTTAAAGACACTGATGAATGAAGAACTTGTGAGCGATGATAAATGACACTGAACGCTGGAAGCACTAAGGTTGGTTCGACCCGCAGACCTTGCTGAATCCAGGGAGCGCTGGCAACTGCACTGCAGAGGAACACACTAGTTGCTCGGATCACTGGAGACTGTGCTGCAGGAAGGCACCCTGAAGGCTAGGTGCATAGGAGTATAACTGCTGGAAAACACACTGCGTACGGGAGCTCTGGCATCCACTTCAGAAAAGAGACGATACTCAGGCACCGAGGCTCTGCCCGGCGTCTGACTTTGAATCTCCCGCCTCCGCTGGCTTGGCGGAACAGACTGATGACGTCACCTGCTCCCCGCCCACGTGATGCCAGGTGTCATGGCGGCGCCCCTGCCCCGGAGAACCGCCGGGAGCCGCGCCAGCCAGACGCCGGAGCCCGTGGACCACCGAAGGCGGAGGCCGCAACACAGACCAGCAAGCACGCAGGGATAAGCGCGGCGAATGCCGCCTCTGGCGTGTGACAGTACCCCCTCCTCCAGGAGTGGCCCCCGAACACTTCCCAGGTTTTGTTGGATGTCTGGAATGGAAGGTCCGCACCAGTCGGGGAGCCGTAACTTCCGTAGCCTTGACCCAACTCCTCTCCTCGGGCCAAAACCTTTCCACTCCACCAAATACTGTAGATTCTTGTGAAGATAATGAGAGTCAAGAATAGCTTTGATTTCAAAGTCCGTTCCAGCTTCAGTCTCTACAGAGGTTGGCCTCGGGGACTTTGAATGGAATCGGCTTAAAATAAGGGGGCGAAGGAGAGAGACATGGAAGGAATTTGGTATCCGGAGGTGGGAAGGCAATCCCAATTTGCAGACAACCGGGTTCAGGACTTGTAACACGGGATAATGACCAATAAACCTCGGAGCGAACTTCATAGTGGGCACCCTTAACCGAAGATTGCGGGTTGAGAGCCATACCCTGTCACCAACCTTATATTGGGGAGCTGCTCGTCGCTTCCTATCCGTAAAGAACTTATAACGGCTGGAGACTCTCTTGAGGTTAGCATGGGCTCGACTCCAAATTTGACTGAAGTGCCGGAGAGTAGAGGCTGCAGCAGGAACATCCTCAGGAGGACAAATGGGTAATTCTGGAACTTGGGGATGAAATCCATAATTAATGAAAAATGGGGACTCACCGGTCGAAGAGTGGTACAAATGATTATGGGCAAACTCGGCCCATGGCAACAGTTCCACCCAATCATCTTGCGAGGGAGAAAGGTAAACACGGAGAAGTCTCTAAATCTTGATTGACGCGTTCAGTTTGCCCATTGGTTTGTGGATGGTAAGCGGATGAAAACTTGAGTTTTATTTGTAAGGCTGTACAGAGGGCTCTCAAGAATCTTGCAGTGAACTGTGGTAACCCGTGCAGGCGGAAATGTTCCCGGATAAATAACAAAGCCAACTTGGGAGCTGATGGTAACCCAGTCAAAGGTACAAAATGTGCCATCTTAGAAAAACGGTCAATAATTACCCAGACGGTATTGTGACCCTTAGAGAGAGGCAATTCAGTGACAAAGTCCATAGAGATATGGGTCCAAGGCCTCTTAGGAATGGACAGTGGATGCAACAACCCCGCAGGAGGCAAATGAAGAATTTTGTGCTGAGCACACTGAGGACATGAGTTGACATAACTTTGAATATCCTTCTTCATAGTGTCCCACCAGTAAGATCTTTGTAGAAACTCCCACATCTTTTGAACTCCAGGATGACCGGAAAACTTGGAAATATGAGCCCACTGCAACAACCTTGGTCGGAATTTAGCTGGCACAGACATTCTCCCAGGAGGAGGACCCAGAGCGGTGGGAGCTGCTGAAATAGAAACTGGACTGAGAATCAAAGCCTTTCCAACGGGGTTCTCCTCATCTGAAGCCGTCAAGGAGCGAGATAAAGCATCAGCTTTGGTGTTAAGCGTCCCGGACCGGTACTTAATGACAAACGAGAATCGAGTGAAGAAGAGCGCCCATCTAGCTTGACGGGGATTCAAGCACTGAGCTGTCTTGAGATACTGCAAGTTCTTGTGATCGTTATAAATCATAATTAGGTGTTTAGCACCTTCCAATAGATATCTCCATTCTGCCAGGGCAGATTTTATTGCCAAGAGTTCCTGATCTCCGATGGTGTAGTTTCGTTCAGCAGGAGAGAACTTGCGAGAATGGAAACCACATGGATGCAACTTCCCGTCAGAGGAGTACTGTGAGAGCACGGCACCGATGCCGACCGAGGAAGCATCGACCTCCAAGAAGAATGGTTTTGAAAAATTCGTTTGCTGGAGTACCGGAGCGGACATAAAGGCTGCTTTCAACTGGGCGAACGCTGCTACAGCTTCAGAAGACCAGTGACTTGGGTCAGACCCCTTTTTGGTTAGAGCAGTAATAGGTGCCACAATGGTAGAGAATCCCTTTATGAATTTCCGGTAGTAATTCACAAAACCCACAAATCTTTGTACCGCTTTCAAAGAAAGAGGCTGAGTCCAGTCCCGAATAGCAGTGAGTTTTTCCGGATCCATGTGTATCTCCGTACCTGAGATGACATAACCAAGAAATGGAATTGAAGGAACCTCAAAGGTACATTTGGAGATCTTACCGTAGAGATGATTCCTTCGTAGACGAAGAAGTACCTCCTTGACCTGAATTCTATGCTCCGTGAGATTCTTAGAAAATATCAGAATGTCATCCAAGTATACCACTACACTTAGGTATAACATATCTCGGAAGATTTCATTCACAAAACCTTGGAAGACGGCAGGGGCATTACTGAGCCCAAACGGCATTACCAGATATTCGTAATGCCCGTCCCTGGTATTGAAGGCCGTCTTCCATTTGTCCCCCTGTCGAATACGAATCAAATTATAAGCTCCCCTTAAGTCGAGCTTCGTGAAGACATGGGCTCCGCGAACCCTATCAAATAGTTCCGTGATGAGCGGCAAAGGATATTTGTTCTTAATGGTGATCTCATTTAAGCCGCGGTAGTCAATGCATGGCCTCAACCCTCCGTCATTCTTCACAAAGAAGAAGCCGGCTCCCGCCGGAGAAGAAGAGGGGCGAATTAATCCTTTCTGCAGATTAGACTTGATATAGTCCGACATGGCTTGGGTCTCGGGCAATGACAAAGGATAAATGCACCCCCGGGGTGGCATCTTCCCTGGGATGAGCTCAATGGGACAGTCCCAGGGTCTATGGGGTGATAACTGATCGGCAGCCTGTTCCGAAAACACGTCTGCGAACTCCCGATAGGCCTCCGGAATGAGCTCCTCATCCGACTTGGAAGATACACGGAGCAGATAGACAGGAGTGAGACAATTTAAATGACAGAATGAACTCCAAGATATTATTTGTGACGACTTCCAGTTGACGTGAGGGTTGTGTACCTTAAGCCAAGGAAGACCAAGAACCAGATTGTGAGGCATCTCCCGAATCACTAGGAACTCCAGATGTTCTTGATGTAGAACTCCAACCTGCAGTTTGATTGGCACTGTGCGACTTGTAATAAGACCATTAGAAATTTGGGTACTATTGATGGCAGTCAGCGTAATAGGTCGTTCGACGGATTGTAACTGTAAACCCAGTTTTTGAACGCAAGAAAGAGAAACAAAATTCCCTGCAGCCCCGGAGTCCAGCAGGGCCTTAACAGGTTTGGCTATAGACCCAGGAAACAAAGACACGGAGAGTAAACAGTCCACTGTCGGAGAAGGTTTAGATGTAACCCCTAACTCGACTCCTCCGGATCAAGCTAGGACTGCCCGTTTCCCGGACGGGACTTACAAAACTTGAGAAAGTGATCTGCAGCTCCACAGTAGAGGCAGAGTCTACCCTCACGACGGCGCTGTCTTTCTTCCGGGGACAGCCGAGATCGATTAATTTGCATAGGTTCGTCTGGACTTGGAGTGATCGTTTGCTTAGTCGAGAGAGACCGGAATCTGGATCGTTCAGTCCGACTACGTTCACCACCTCGTTCCTGCATACGAAGATCCACCTTTACACAGAGTGAGATCAACTCTTCTAAGGAATCTGGCAAGTCCCTAGTGATCAGTTCGTCCTTTAGACGGTCAGAGAGCCCATTCCAGAAAGCGGACCGGAGAGCATCTTTATTCCAGCGCAGTTCCGAAGCTATGGTTTTGAAATGAATCACATACTGTCCCACTGAACGGGAGCCTTGTCGGACTCGAAGCAAATCCGAAGAAGCAGCGGTCGTTCTGCCGGGCTCATCGAAGATCCTACGGAATGACGTGATAAAGTTGGTGTAACTGGAAACCAACGGATCAGAACGCTCCCATAACCCAATCCAACGCTGAACCTTCAAGCAAGGAAATAATGTATGCCACCTTGGACCGATCTGTGGGGAAGTTGTGTGAAAGAAGTTCAAAATGTACCTCGCATTGGTTGAGAAAACCACGCCAATTCTTTGGATTCCCGTTATAGCGAGAGGGAGTGGGGAGCTGGAGGCGTGACCTGGTTCCGGGCAAGGATTGAACATTACCAGGGACAACTACTGGAGCGGGTACTGGAGCTGGAGCCGGGACTACTGAAGCCAGAGAAGCCTGAATTTGATCCAGCCGACCAGATAACTCCTGGAGATACTGCATCACTTGGCTTTGTGCCGTCTCCTGACTTTGAACTCGGGAAACCAGATCCAGGATGGCACTTGCCTCTGGGTTCCGATCCCCCGGGTCCATGGGGCCTGAGTATACTGTCACTGACCTGGGTTGGGGATATTGTGGACTCGGGGGTTCTTCCGATGGTCGGAAAAAGGAACCACAGGTAGGTCAGAGCAGGGATGGTCGGATATAGGATTTCCTCATACAAGACTCTAATAGTTAGGTTTGGTAAAAGAATGCTGAGGAACTTTATTAAGGGAAGGGAGCAATACAGCGGCACATGAAAGAACGTGAACTTGTAGGCAATGTCAAAAAGTTACTGAAGAATTCATGAGCAATGATGAAGGACACTGAAGAATTTGTGAGCGATGTTTAAAGACACTGATGAATGAAGAACTTGTAAGCGATGGTAAATGACATTGAAGAATTTGTGAGCAATGTTTAAAGACACAGATGAATTAAGAACTTGTGAGCGATAGTAAATGACATTGAAGAATTTGTGAGCAATGTTTAAAGACACTGATGAATGAAGAACTTGTGAGCGATGGTGTGTCAAAGTCAGAAAAATATCACGCTGCACATTGCCATATATGCACCTGTTAGGGTCTCCTGCCCTGTGCTGCCACGTCGTCATGGCAACCGGGAGACAAGTGCTAGCGGAGTAACCTGAGCGCAGCTGATACTCCGGTTCGGGTCTTTTGCTGTGCAGTGGTTATAGGCTCTGCACGGCAGGGGATCCGGTGCTGGTTTTTGTGCTCACAGTCTGTGAGGTCTGAGTGGGGCATGGACAGCACCTGCTTTATAAGGCCTCTTCTCAGGGTAAGCAGATGCTGCTGAATCTTTGTTGGTTAGTCAGTTCCTGAAAGTTAACCAGTACTGTGTAGCTTTGTATTTGTTTGTTGCTTACTGCAAATAGGCCTGGGGATTTGGTATTACACTCTGCCAATCCAGACCTAGCAGTAAGACTGGAGTCAGTCGTTTAGCTTGCTGGGGTTCTGTTACTACTCTGTGAACTTAGCACGTTTGCGGCTATATTCTAAGACTTGCCTGTCTAATCCAGTCTCACTGTGCTAGGTGTCAGGGGTCAGTTTAGTGGCAGTAAGCTGAACCTGTGCACTGCAAGTGAGAATTAGGATTGTGGAGACTCTCCTTGTGACTATCATTCCATCTCTGACCAAGGAGTTTACTGCCACACCCGTTGGTAACCCTTTAGGGTTTTGCTGTTGCCCTTAGCAACAGCATTTCGGGTTCTCTACGTATTAAAACACAACATCTTGCTTTTCCCATCTGAGCATTTCTAATACAAGGGAGATACCCAGTTCCTTAGCCTCTGGGCTTCTCTGTTCACTTTGTGTGTATTTTGTTACCCTATCACCTTCTGTGTACGTTATGTCATATTCCCCAGTCTGTCTGTGAGTCCATTTGTTTTGCATAACAGTTCAAACACCAGTACATTCCTGCAGGCACTGGAGTGCATAACAGTTCTGACACCAGTACTTTCCTGCAGGCACTGGTGTGCATAACAGCACCTCATGCGTGTGCCCGCTGCACGTGCATGAGCCCTCCCGTGTGTGCGTATACTCGCAGTCGCGTGCACTCGCAGGCGCACGGTATGCGCATTTACGGTAGAGTTTGTGTGCGTCTAGCGGGCGACTCGATCGTTACATATTTCTGTCATATCATGTATTTTGTAGATTATGGTTCCTTTGATAGAATCTGAAAGTTTAGTTAATGTAGTATGTTCAGAGACAAAGAGATCCCTCTTTGTTTGATACGAAGGGTCAGACAGGGGTGACACAGTGGTGTTTAGTATCCATCGGAAGAGTATTAAATTAGCAATATTCCGTGTTGGTTAGAAACGCATTAATCGCTCGTGCGTATAGCTATGGCCATAAGAAGTTTATGGACATTTGCTATATTCGCAGTTTATTACCCATGCGGCGGGAAACCTGAGTTTCCCTCCCACTTGAGCAGTTTGAAATAGTCACAGCCCACCTGTATGAACCAACCTATGACCTTTTGTTATAATGCGGAGACGGATTCCTGTGTCCAATGAACAATAAGAATGTAGGGACCATTGTACTGTACTTTGTGTAGTGTATATAAAGACAAGCCGACCTGGGCCAGCTCCCACTCTACTCTTCTCAACGGTTCTCATCACTGATAATCGGGAGCTGGATATCCAGAAAGGCGCATGCGATTGTTTCCCCTGTGCGTAAGTTCTCTGCAACCATATTTATCTCCTATTTTGTTGTAAGCCATTCTCTCTCTCCTTCCCCCTTAAATGTAATTGTGTCTTTGTTGTATTTTAATGTGTAGTAACTCGGTTAGGTATTTTATGTTAGTTTGGTAGTGTATAACTTGTATTGTGTATTCTTTTGCGATTGAACGTTCATTCTCTCCCTTAAAAGGTGTTAGACCCTTAGACCGGTATTTGAGTGTTTATTATATTGCTAAAGGGTTCTCAGAGCGTAAGAGTCGCTCATACAGCTTTTAAACTAACAAGGTAACACTGTGTTGCATTTACACCCTAACACTGCACAAAGGTTTACAGTATAAGTACATTATTCATGGTATAGTTATAAAGGTTTAACTCTGTGAGCGTCAGCGCCGCTTGTGATCTCCTCGTGGTCTCGAGCGTCCGCTACGCTGATAGCGTATCGTTACGGTAATTGGCAGCCTATAGCGTGCTTGCCTCTACGCATTAAGCCGTGAGCGAACGTGCCGCTCGTGCGTCTCGTCCACGGCTAAGTGTCCGCTACGCTAAGTGCGTACCCTTACGGTACCACATACTCCAATAGCGTACTGAGTCTCTTAACCTTTTAGCGTGTTTAATATAGGATATCATTAGGCTTTATCAATTGTGGACTCGCCCGCTCTTCACATATCTGCACTAGGTAATTTCAGCAGACATTATCGATCAGCAAAGGGCGGGAGGTAATATTCCTCGTAGTGCTGACCAGATAAGCGTCTGCTTCGCTTAGTAAGGAGTGCTGAAGGAATCCGGAACTGGAAGGTAGGAACAGTACGTTATTGTCTTTTAAAACCTGTTTAGTTTCTGTTTTGCGAACGTACGCATAAGCACACACACCTGTATTTCTTGTTTAGTATTATTTGTCCGTACCTCATTCTCCTGATTGCCACACACTAGTGATAACGTGCTGAGACATTTGTTGTTATTAATAGTTAAAAGATAAAAAAGTAATATTTAAGGGAATAATTGTAAAAGGCACACACACAGTCTCGCCTAGAAATACAAGGGAGATTTGGGTGGTGTTCAGTGAATGATTACTGTTAAAGATCATTCCCATTGATAAACGTGTAGTGTGTTACTGTGGAAGTACTTGGTCTGCGTACACGTGTCCTTACAAGGGCAGGGCGTACGCAACGCAAGGGTCGACGCACGGAGCGTATATTACGCAACGGAGCGTACGGATACGCCCACATAATACAAACCACACGAGAGTATTGTTTTAATAGGCGATAAGGAAGTAACGCAAAAATAACACAAATCTATCTCAAATCCAAAAGTTTAAAGTTAAAAGAAAAAAAAAGACTTTCTCTGTTGCAATTCTTCTGGGTTAGACTATTACTGAATGAAAGGAATTCTGTACAGAAATAAGAGTGTTCGAATGTAAGAGTGTGTATATATAAGATTTCTCTTTTATTACGGACGTGGGAACCATTGGCCAGTAGAAAGAGGTACACCAGCGAGAGTGATATCGTGGGGTGGCTTGGGAGGCGTCCCTTGTTAGTCTCGACATATTAATGAGCAGTAGAGTCTGCTGTACATAACAGACCAGGAGGTCACAGACCAGGAGGTCACAGAACAGGAGGTTCAGGTACAGCAGACTAGAAGTAGAGAGCACAACCAAAGAGGGTTGGTGCGAGACCCATATAGGCCAAAGAAGCTCATTGCTGAAGGAATTCGCAGCCGAAATTTTCGATTCCACTGATCGTTACGCACATAAGATTAGTTGCTTATGTGCAGATACGATTGTACCGCATGTGATTGTGTGCATTAGCGTGTCTTGAATTCAGAAGAACGCTACTTGCACATTGTTAACGTGATTTGTGTAATTTTTTTTATTTTAAGGGAAGTAGCCTGATCACTCAGGGACATTCCAGCGACTGATACTTGCTGGGGTGGGTAAGACACTCCCACACGCCCGAGCAAGTAGACGTACTTAGGTGCCCTAGGTTGGGTACGGAACCTCTGGGAACTTTGGTCGCCGTATTGGCCAGCGTGGGCGGAGTTAAGTGGGCGGACCTCGTTGCAAAACCCCCACCGCAGCCTTACCCCGAGCATCTTGGTTTTTGTAAGGGTTGCCGAAGACCCTGATTTGAAGTCAGAGGTAGTGAAAGCAGCACCTGCAGAGATGGGGGCCAGTTGTTCAGGTAAGGGGCGATCAACCGAGGTTCAGGTTGATTTGGTAAACCGACCAATCGGTTCGGCAAGGTATATCATGTGTGAGAAATATGGACATCACACAGAAATGTTGTGCAATGAATGGGAAAGGATGACTGTGCATGACGGGGAAAAGTTTCCCCGGGTAGGTAGTTTTAACCCAGAAGTATTACAGAATTTAAGGAGAAGAGTTTGCCTGATTAAATCTTCAAAAAAGCGTATTAGACATTATGATTATTTAACATTGTGCCAACAGGAAGGTGAAATACAAGGGGGGTTGGCGCAAGCCGCTGGATCTAACCCTATCAGGAAACTGATAGCCACTGCACCCCCACCACCATACATACCTGGAGAGAAATTGGTTGCAGAGAATGGCACTCAGGGTCATGTTAAATGTATAGAAGTTAAAGATAATGTAACCAAAGTAATTAATGCTAACACTAATCCGTGCAAGTTGTACCCTGTTTTGAACTTTCCCCAGGATTGTGACCAAGAGGATGAGCCCACAACAATATCAGCACTCTCCCTAGCAGCCACCATATCAGAAACAGCAGTGGGCACGACCCAACCCGTAAGATTAGTATCAAAGGCCCCTAGCGGAGGGACAGGTGAGGTCGTATCGACTGGTAAGTACGGCACCATACACTATGCTGAAACCATTTCACCACATGTTGTAGAATCTACTCAGAATGATGTTATTGGACTTAATCCCGTTAGGGTAATAGCAGTGCCAAATGGGAAAACTGAAGCTTCAGGAGCAACTCCTGTCAGGAACATCGCCATGCACTGTCCCTTTTCCCGAGCAGAATTAAGATCAATGATGTCTGAATTCCCTGATCCTAGGAAAGATTTAGTTGCATGTCAAAAGTATATTAGGGAGCTAGGAAATTCTGCAGAGCCAAATAACAACGATTGGAGGACAGTTTTGAGGGCATTTTTACCCCCCAATGTTGATTCGTTAAAGTTTATCGCTGATTGCAAGTTAGATGAGGAAGTACCACTAACAGACGAGTATAATCAGGATAATGTAAAGAGAATCAACTTACAGTTAGGAGTATATTTTCCTGCAGTAGTAAAGTGGAATAAAATCTTTACAATAAAACAAAAAGAAGGTGAATCCACACCAGAGTATTTTCACCGGGCTCTGCAGGATATGGCTAGGTACACTGGTATAGATGACATTAAAACTAATGTACACCACAGGGAAGTAGCTGTTTCAGTATTAATGGATGGTCTAAAAGAGGTTTTAAGGAATAGAATACAAACCACTAGGCCTGATTGGAGAGGTATGTCGGTGGATGCATTGGGAGAGGCTGCTGCTGGGCATGATCGGAATATCATCAGACACAGGGAGTCACAGAGTGATAAATTAATGGCTGTAAGCATACAAGCTCTTACTACTGGGCCACCACCTCAGCCCAGAACTGTGACCCCTGTGGGTAAGTCAAGAGGTATAAAATGTTATAGTTTTCACAGAGAGGGACACATGGCACGTGATTGTAAAACAAAACAAAGGCAAAATTCATATCAATCCCCTAGACAACGACCTGATACGAGACATTGGGATCAAGGGCCGCAGAAGTGGAGCTATGAGCCACATGCAATGGAAACAAAAAGGTATCCCCCAAGAAGAGACTGGCAAATCTCTGATAGTTCCCATCTACCCCCACCACAAGTAATTGCTGCCAGCGCGATTCAGGGAGGTCACCATACCCAATAGGGGTGTGGCCACACCTGTAATCTGCAGCCAGTGAAATTGATTGCAAGTCTTGGAAGTGAACCCGAGATCACAATTGATGTAGCTGGTAAATCATTACATTTCCTTGTAGATACGGGGGCGGCCAAATCAGTGATAAATTCGCCAGTGGGCATGAGAACCACTGGTAAGACAATTCCAGCCATGGGAGTAACGGGAGTAGTACAGCACTACCCTGTTAGCAAACCAGCAGAGATTACAATAGGGCCTTTGCATACCAAGCATTCCTTTTTGCTGGCTGCATCGGCACCGACTAATCTCCTGGGAAGAGATTTATTGTGTAAAATGGGGTGCGTCATATATTGTACTCCTGAAGGTGTATTCCTAGACATACCTGAGAACCACGCCCAGGAAGTACAAGATATGCTAGACTCCCCATCAAAATTAATGTCACACACTGTTGTTGTAAATAGGTGTCCGTCTAAGGTAGAGGAAATGATTTCCCAGATACCAGAGTCACTTTGGACTAAAGATGGACAAGACACTGGATTAATGGCAAATGTAGCTCCAGTCGTTGTGCAAGTAAAAGATGGTAGGATAGCTCCAAAAATCCCACAATACCCTCTGAAGCCAGAGGTGGAGTTAGGAGTATACCCCGTAATAGAGCGCTTGCTACAACAGGGCATTCTGGTAAGAACATCCAGCACTGCCAATAGTCCCATCTTCCCTGTGAAAAAGAGTGGGGGGAGGGGTTACAGGCTAGTGCAGGATCTAAGGGGGATTAACAAAATAGTTGAGAGTCAGTTCCCCGTAGTGCCAAATCCAGCTGTCATCCTTATGCAAATCCCTCCCACTGCGAAATTTTTCACCGTAATTGACCTCTGCTCCGCTTTCTTCTCGGTACCTCTGCACCCTGACAGCCAATGGGGGTCATTCCGAGTTGTTCGCTCGCAAGCGGATTTTAGCAGATTTGCTCATGCTAAGCCGCCTCCTACTGGGAGTGAATCTTAGCATCTTAAAATAGCGTACGATGTAATCGCAATATTGCGATTACACACCTCGTAGCAGTTTCTGAGTAGCTCCAGACTTACTCGGCATCTGCGATCAGTTCAGTGCTTGTCGTTCCTGGTTTGACGTCACAAACACACCCAGCGTTCGCCCAGACACTCCCCCGTTTCTCCAGCCACTCCCGCGTTTTTTCCGGAAACGGTAGCGTTTTTTCCCACACGCCCATAAAACGGCCTGTTTCCGCCCAGTAACACCCAATTCCTGTCAATCACATTACGATCGCCAGAACGATGAAAAAGCCGTGAGTAAAATTCCTAACTGCATAGCAAATTTACTTGGCGCAGTCGCAGTGCGGACATTGCGCATGCGCATTAAGCGGAAAATCGCTGCGATGCGAAGATTTTTAACGAGCGAACAACTCGGAATGACCCCCAATATTTGTTTGCATTCACATACAGAGGAGTCCAATACACATGGACTCGATTACCACAAGGTTTCATAGACAGTCCAAGTATATTTTCACAGGCTTTGCATGATTGTTTACAGTCTTTCCAACCAGAGAGTGGATCAGTATTGATCCAGTACGTGGATGATTTACTACTGTGTTCAGATTCACTGGAAGCGTCCCTGAAAGATACGAAACAGCTCCTGTTTCATCTTTCAGACACAGGACACAAGGTTTCCAAAGACAAGTTGCAATTATGCCAGACTAAAGTAAAATATTTGGGACACTGTCTGACACAAGGACTGAGACACCTGACCGCTGATAGAATTCAAGCAATTCGAGACATGACTCTGCCACAAACCCAGCAACAGATCAGAACGTTTCTAGGAATGTGTGGGTATTGCCGTAACTGGATCCCAGGTTTTTCCATTCTAGCATTACCTTTGCAGGAGATGGTCTCATCAAACAAACCTGATCGGATTTCGCATACAGACGAATCCGAGATGGCATTTGAGAGACTTAAACAGTGCCTAACGCAGGCACCAGCATTAGGTATGCCAGACTATGGGAAACCCTTTGAGCTGTACGGAACAGAAAGTGCTGGTTGCGCGGCAGGCGTCCTAACCCAAAAGCACGGTGATGCCAGCAGGCCGGTAGCATACTACAGCGCTCAGCTAGATACGGTAGCGCGATCCCTCCCCACATGCTTGCGAAGTGTCGCTGCGATAGCATTGCTAGTAACGAAAAGCGAAGATGTAGTGCTAGGACACAACCTCACAATCCATACACCGCATGCAGTGTCAGCCTTGCTAAATTCGGCTCAAACCAGACACGTCTCATCAGCGCGGTTTACAAGATGGGAATTGGCATTGATGGCCCCCGTAAACATCACCATAAAGAGATACAGCGCATTAAATCCTGCAACGTATCTCCCAGGTGTGCCTGGACAGGTACAAAGGGTGGAGGATGAGAGTAATGGTGAAGGAGGATTTAGTATAGGAAAAGACATGCATGATTGTATGGAATATTTGACCCAAAATTTCACGGCAAGGCCTGACATCAGTGACAACCCACTGGAAGATGTAGATCTTACTTTCTACACTGACGGTAGTTGTCACAGACAGACGGACTCGGGAGACTTGTGTACTGGATACGCAGTCGTAGATGACCAAGGCACCATAGAAGCAGAACCGCTAGGCCCACCTCACTCAGCCCAGGTTGCTGAACTGGTTGCCCTAACCAGAGCATGTGAATTGGCTAAGGGCAAATCAGCCAATATCTATACCGATTCTAGATACGCCTTCGGGGTAGTCCATGATTTCGGAGCCCTATGGCGCCTCAGAAATTTCATGACGGCAGCTGGTACACCGGTAGCGCATGCAGCTCACATCAAAAGGCTTCTAACAGCGATACAGGAACCCGACAGAGTGGCTGTTATCAAGTGTAAAGCACACACATATAGCCAAGACCCGGTATCACTTGGTAACAGCCGAGCAGACGAAGCTGCTAAGTTAGCAGCTGGTACCCCCAGACAGACAGACACCACACAACTGATGGTATTTAATACCGTCAACACACAGAAATTGTGTGAAATGCAAAATTTGTGTTCCACACAGGAAAAGTCAGTTTGGAGGGCAAAAGGATATGGCCAGGAGTCCTCAGGACTCTGGACAGATGGGCAGGGTAAACCAGTGGCACCCAGAGCATACCTTCCAAGTTTAGCGGAAGCAGCACATGGGCTGACTCATCTAGGCAAGGAAGGGATGTGCAAGTTGGTAAGAGCATATTGGTGCGCCCCAGGATTCTCTTCCCATGCGGGAAAAAGGGCAATGACATGCCTCACCTGCTTGAGGAAGAATATCGGAAAGGCAATACCAACAGAACCATCTCATATCCCACCTACAGGCGGCCCTTTTCAGATAATACAAATTGATTTCATACAATTACCCCCTTGTCGAAATTTGAAGTATGTACTAGTTTGTATAGATGTGTTTTCAAATTAGGTCGAAGCATTTCCTGCGGCCACAAATACCGCTATGTTTACTGCTAAGAAAATTGTGCAGGAATTTGTGTGTAGATACGGTATCCCTAGAATAATTGAAAGTGATAGGGGTACCCATTTTACAGGTGATGTCTTTCAAGGAATGTGTAAGTTGATGGGAATTGATAGTAAGCTGCACACTCCGTACCGCCCCCAGGCGAGTGCGAAGGTAGAAAGAGTGAACAGCACTATTAAAAATAAATTGAGCAAAGTTATGGCAGAAACAGGATTGACATGGCCAGAAGCTTTGCCCATTGTATTATACAGCATCAGAACCACTCCCAGGTCCCCTCTTAATCTGTCCCCCTTTGAAATTCTGTTCGGTCGACAACCGCATGTTATGATTAACCCTCAGGATGATTTGAAGTGTAACAATGAAGTGACTGTAAAATACCTGGTTAAGATGAGTAAACAGCTAAGGAATCAGAATGACAATTTGAAGTTGGTGATTCCTGATCTGCCAGATAGTAATTGTCATGACATTGAACCTGGGGATTATGTAATGATACAGAATTTTCTACGCTCAGGTTGCCTTATTGACAGATGGGAAGGACCATACCAAGTCTTATTGATTAGCACGACAGCATTGAAGGTTGCCGAGAGAGAGACTTGGGTTCATTCGTCCCATTGTAAGAAGGTTGCTGATCCAGAGAGGTCTCGTGATAAAGAACAGACCGTAGAGGAAGTTGTATCACTGGAGTGTCTGTTTCAGGAGGACTGAGACGGCACCTGAGCATTGAGAATAATAAGATCGGAGGCAGTTGTCGATTCCCTGTTCCCTTTTATTGTTTTTCTCCACTTCCCATCCCATCTCCCTCAATTATTTCTTTCCCCCTTCTCATTCTTCTCCATTTCCTCCTATAAGATGGACTTGCCCCAAGAGACTGTGATCCGGATTTTCCTGTTGACCATGATGTTGACCAGAGCAGTCTGTTCCGGCGAGAGTACCATGGAGGTCAAGAGAGGTTCTGGAATGGGTTCTGATGACATAGTTGGAGGCGTAGATTTCCAAGAACAACATAATCACCGAGTAAAGGCGAGTATCAGAAAACGATCTGGTAGCATTGACAATAGAAGGAATTGTGAAGGATTGTTAGCTGAAGAAAACTGCATCTGTAGGCATTGTGATAACTTAGTTGAGGATGGGTGCATCAAGAAATGTCAGTCCAGTTTTAACATTAACATGGACCGGCATCCATTGGGTGACTATCACTCATTAGTGGGTAAGGTGTTAAACCAAACAGACTGTTGGGTATGCTCTCAAGTACCTCAAGGTCACAGCAAGTCAGGACTAGTACCATTTCCTTTAACGATAGGGGAGGTACTTGAGTTAAGTGGTGGAAGGCCGGTGGACAAGAGGTTTAATATCTCTAGTCCTCCCAGTTTGAAGCTCCACCAATATCATGTGGATAGGTCCTTAGTGTGTTTTAACATTTCCAATCCCCGAAAGCCGGGAAATTGGGAAGTGTCATGGAATAACCAAACCATGACCTTTTCATACAGAGCCGATAGAATGCCAACAGATACAGAACTTATACGCCACATAGCCGGTAGTGGAAAATATTTCCGATATAGGTATACCCTAGGAAGTAGGATCATGAGAGTGGGAGAAGTATCACCAGGATACTGTGCACATATCGTACAAACAGATACGTGTACTAAACAGATGGGAGAATTAGGGTTAGGAGATTTCATATGGAAAATGTGTAATATGGTTATGTCCTACTCCGTCCCATATGTTCTCCCCGATGATGCATATTTCATATGCGGGAGGAAGGCGTATAAGTGGCTTGCCCCAAACTCAGAAGGGTTATGTTATATTGGAAAAGTACTGCCTGAGGTAATGACCGTATCCCACACTAAAGGATATTCACCGCAGTGCCCAAGCTCCTTATACTCACACTCATTACGAACACATCGTTAAACGGCACCTGATAGAAAGAACAGAGCATCCGGCTTCTGACCTGATCCAATAATCCACCGGGATTCAATTCCTAATCGCGTTAGATATCACTCGTACCGCCAGAGGAGTGATAAATTATAAATATATATCTGCGCTTGCAAATTTATTAGACAATATCACTTAAATGTATGATGACACATTCAGGTATACTGGGAGAGAGTTACAAGCCTACAAAACAGAACTGGTTCAGCATAGGATGATTCTCAATTATCTCACGGCTGTGACAGGCGGGTATTGTGTTACCCTAGCGACTCAGTATGGAATAAAGTGCTGCACGTATATTACAAACAGCACAGAGGACCCAGTCGAGGTCATAGACCAAAAGATGGATGACATTTTGCAATTAAAATGGGAGTTCCGAAGGAAACACAATCTCACCCTTGCCGCTGTGGGTAATGAGCTGACCGGTTGGGTGTCATGGTTGAACCCACGAAATTGGTTCTCTGGTTTAGGAGAATGGACCCAAGGTATTATCAAGGATGTAGGGAAATTTCTTTTGTGTATTCTGGGTGTCATCATATTGGTCGGTCTGATATTTAGATGCGTTCGGGTTTTAACAAAGTGTAAACGTAGCGCCTGAGTGATGAGTTTAAGAAGTGAAGATACTGTAATAACAACGACTGATTTGATTTACGACCCAACCATTGAGACAATGTTGTGATGAAAATGTGATTCCACGGTCCATTTCTTTCACCCGTTTCTCCTTTTGTTTTCCTCCAAGGTACAAAGACATCCGCTTGGAAGAAGAATTTGACAACCTTTTACACAGACAATTGATGGACAATGCCATAGACCCCCAATATCCCTAGCAATTTTAAAATTTTACGATAGCCCAACACTTTTGTAAGTCTATGGACATTGAGAAAGCTTTTTGCTCGCATTTTGGCAAAAGCCCAAAGAGACTACAGTCAACATGTACATCAAGACAAGACATCAGACAAGACTTCAATCAACCAATGTACATTAAACTCACATAGTTTATGACTGCATTTACCATAATTGCTCCTTATCTTCATCTCTACAACCTACAGGTAATGACACACATAGTCGATAGGGAATATAGGCACAGATATCAGCACTCACATATCCCCCCATCCATGTATCAACTAAAATGTGCTCCCCCATTTTGTTGCAACCAAAAGCCGAAAAGAGCTCGGTAAAGTTTGACAGCCCATCCACAGACCCGTACCACGGGATAAGAAGGAATTCAAATGTATACTTCGCAATACCTCGAAGCTTGATTTAAAACACGTACGGCACGATGATACATGACCCCTCAAACATGGACTCATACATACATGCTTCTACTATCTCACTAGGTCATACCTTTTTCCCACCTTCTTCTCTTCTCCCTTACCCAATCATAGAAATGTTTTATACATGACATATATTTTTCTCTTTTTGAACTGTTTTAGGAAGTGGCAGTTATTGGTGACTGCCAAAGGGTGGACTGTCAAAGTCAGAAAAATATCACGCTGCACATTGCCATATATGCACCTCATGCGTGTGCCCGCTGCACGTGCATGAGCCCTCCCGTGTGTGCGTATACTCGCAGTCGCGTGCACTCGCAGGCGCACGGTATGCGCATTTACGGTAGAGTTTGTGTGCGTCTAGCGGGCGACTCGATCGTTACATATTTCTGTCATATCATGTATTTTGTAGATTATGGTCCCTTTGATAGAATCTGAAAGTTTAGTTAATGTAGTATGTTCAGAGACAAAGAGATCCCTCTTTGTTTGATACGAAGGGTCAGACAGGGGTGACACAGTGGTGTTTAGTATCCATCGGAAGAGTATTAAATTAGCAATATTCTGGTGTTGGTTAGAAACGGATTAATCGCTCGTGCGTATAGTTATGGCCATAAGAAGTTTATGGACATTTGCTATATTCGCAGTTTATTACCCATGCGGCGGGAAACCTGAGTTTCCCTCCCACTTGAGCAGTTTGAAATAGTCACAGCCCACCTGTATGAACCAACCTATGACCTTTTGTTATAATGCGGAGACGGATTCCTGTGTCCAATGAACAATAAGAATGTAGGGACCATTGTACTGTACTTTGTGTAGTGTATATAAAGACAAGCCGACCTGGGCCAGCTCCCACTCTACTCTTCTCAACGGTTCTCATCACTGATAATCGGGAGCTGGATATCCAGAAAGGCGCATGCGATTGTTTCCCCTGTGCGTAAGTTCTCTGCAACCATATTTATCTCCTATTTTGTTGTAACCCATTCTCTCTCTCCTTCCCTTTTAAATGTAATTGTGTCTTTGTTGTATTTTAATGTGTAGTAACTCGGTTAGGTATTTTATGTTAGTTTGGTAGTGTATAACT
This sequence comes from Pseudophryne corroboree, assembly GCF_028390025.1. Lineage (NCBI taxonomy): Eukaryota > Metazoa > Chordata > Amphibia > Anura > Myobatrachidae > Pseudophryne > Pseudophryne corroboree. The sequence goes on from NC_086448.1 coordinate 329,026,635, forward strand.
TGTATTGTGTATTCTTTTGCGATTGAACGTTCATTCTCTCCCTTAAAAGGTGTTAGACCCTTAGACCGGTATTTGAGTGTTTATTATATTGCTAAAGGGTTCTCAGAGCGTAAGAGTCGCTCATACAGCTTTTAAACTAACAAGGTTACACTGTGTTGCATTTACACCCTAACACTGCACAAAGGTTTACAGTATAAGTACATTATTCATGGTATAGTTATAAAGGTTTAACTCTGTGTGCGTCAGCGCCGCTTGTGATCTCCTCGTGGTCTCGAGCATCCGCTACGCTGATAGCGTATCGTTACGGTAATCGGCAGCCTATAGCGTGCTTGCCTCTACGCATTAAGCCGTGAGCGAATGTGCCGCTCGTGCGTCTCGTCCACGGCTAAGCGTCCGCTACGCTAAGTGCGTACCCTTACGGTACCACATACTCCAATAGCGTACTGAGTCTCTTAACCTTTTAGCGTGTTTAATATAGGATATCATTAGGCTTTATCAGGTGAATGATTGAAGAATTGGTGAGCGGTGTTTAAAGACACTGATGAATGAAGAACTTGTGAGCGATGATAAATGACACTGAACGCTGGAAGCACTAAGGTTGGTTCGGCCCGCAGGCCTTGCTGAATCCAGGGAGTGCTGGCAACTGCACTGCAGAGGAACACACTAGGTGCTCGGATCACTGGAGACTGTGCTGCAGGAAGGTACCCTGAATGCTAGGTGCACAGGAGTATAACTGCTGGAAAACACACTGCGTACGGGAGCTCTGGCATCCACTTCAGAAAAGAGACGATACTCAGGCACCGAGGCTCTGCCCGGCGTCTGACTTTGAATCTCCCGCCTCCGCTGGATTGGCGGAACAGACTGATGACGTCACCTGCTCCCCGCCCACGTGATGCCGGGTGTCATGGCGGTGCCCCTGCCCCGGAGAACCACCGCGAGCCGCGCCAGCCAGACGCCGGAGCCCGTGGACCACCGAAGGCGGAGGCCGCAACACAGACCAGCAAGCACGCAGGGGTAAGCGCGGCGAACGCCGCCTCTGGCTTGTGACCGTATGAAAGCTAAAATCACTTTTATTAGAACAATAGACATTTACAGAAACATGTAGTGGACAGGAAGCTCAGGCCAGCCCCTTTTGTTGTCTTCAAGGCTGAACCTGTTTAGCATACGAACAGAGTAGTGACTCATCATGAATATGAGAGTTCCCTCCACCAAAACTAGATAACACATTACAGAGACACACAGTTCCCAGTTGCTGTTTTTTCCCAGACGCTGATGGAGGTGCTTCTACTCCGGTTCCTGTATTTATTTGCAGAGAGAGAGAGATATAAGATGCATTGAGGAAATTGTATGGTATGCTGGCCTGTTGTAACCATGTAACTATGTAACTATAGGTATACTGTACATTGTAATATATTGAATCCATATCCTTTTAATAACAAATATATACATCAATGAGCTTTGGAACTCAGATAATGTGTGGGTATATTGTTTTCTCTTATGGGATGCAGTGTTTTGCTATGTATAGCGCACATTTATGGCACATGGTAATAAGAGGTGCAGGCGTTTACAATATATATTAGAGCGGGCATTTTAAATATTTGTTAGAAAGCAATTTGGTATTCACACTACACATTCCCATGTGTAGGTAAGCCCCCTTATCATGCTTACCTCAGGTTCGCCATATTGGATGACCATTTCCAGTTTCAGGCCTTACCCTTTGGCCTATCCACAGCTCCGAGGGTCTTCACCAAAGTCATGGCGGAGATGATGCTGCAACTGCGCATGATGAGAGTCAACATAGTCCCCTACTTGGACGATCTCCTGATAAAGGCTGTGTCCAGGGAGCGTCTACTGCACAGCATTAATCTGACGACTCGCCTGCTTACGGATCATGGGTGTATCCAAAATTTCAGAAATCTCACCTGGAACCGACCCAACATCTTCAGTTCCTGGGAATGATACTGGATACAGTGTTTCTAAAGGTGTTTCTGCTGATGGACAAGGCCTTGGCTATCCAGGCTATGGTCCGCTCAGTGCTCCGTCCTCGCATGGTATCCATACATCTTTGCATCCGCTTGCTGGTCAGGATGGTTGCTGCTTATGAGGTAATCCAATACGGCAGATTTTATGCCCGGCCATTTCAGCTGGATCTGCTGGACAAATGGTCGGTGTCTCACCTTCACATGCATCAAGAAGTGACCTTATCTCCGAAAGCCCAGATTTCTCTATTATGGTGGCTACAAGTTCCTCACCTGGTAGAAGGCAGGAATTTCAGTATCCACTCGTGGATTCTACTGACAACGGATGCCAGCCTCCGGGGTTGGGGGGCTGTGACCCAAGGGGCCCAGTTCCAGGGGATATGGTTAATTCAGGAATCTGCTGTACCGATAAACATCCTGGAACTCAGGGCAATTTACAATGCTCTTCTGCAAGCTTCCCATCTCCTGAAAGAACAGGTGATCCAGGTTCAATAAGAAAACGCCACGGTGGTGTCATACATAAACCTACAAGGGGGAACAATAAGCAGAGCGGCAATTCGAGAAGTGTCAGAAATACTCTTCTGGGCAGAGGCAACACAAATGCCATCTCAGCATATTCATTCCAGGAGTGGACAACTGGGAAGCAGACTTCCTCAGCAGACACGACCTGCATCTGGATGAATGGTGCCTAAATCCCCAGGTGTTCCAACAGTTAATTCACCAGTGGGGCTGTCCGCAGATAGATCTGATGGCTTCTCGTCTCAACAAGAAGCTATGATGTTACTGTTCCAGAACAAGGGATCCGCAGGCTGTAGCAGTGGACGTGTTGACGACACCATAAACGTACCAGTATGTGCACCTGTTCCCTCCTCTACCTCTAATCCCAAGGGTTCTAAAAAGACTAAGAAGGGAAAGCGTTCAAGCAATTCTAATTGCCCCGGATTGGCCTTGACGGGCGTTGTACTCGGACCTACTAACCATGGCTCTGGAGGATCCCTGGACTCTGTCGTTTCAAAAGTATCTTCTTCAACAAGGTCCATTCATCTATCCAGACTTACAGCGGCTTCATTTGACGGTTTGGAAGTTGAGAGGGAGATTTTAGCAAGAAAAGGTCTTCCCTCCAGGGTTATTTCCACTATGGTCCAGGCCAGGAAGATGGTTACGGCTAAACATTATCATTGTATCTGGAAAAAGTATGTTTCCTGGTGTGAAAGTAGAAAGGTTTCTCCCGTGGAATTTAGAATTGGTTGTTTTTTACTTTTCCTGCATGTGGGAGTGGATATGGGCCTACGTTTAGGCTCCATCAAAGTGCAGATTTCGGCGCTCTCTATTTTCTTCCAGAAACAACTTGCCATGTTGCCGGAAGTACAAACTTTCTTAAAAGGAGTTGTTCATATGCAACCGCCCTTCGTACCTCCCACAGCTCCGTGGGATTTCAATGTGGTGCTGTCCTTTCTTCAATCAGACTGGTTTGAACCCTTACACAGGGTGGAGTTGAAATTTCTTACCTGGAAGACGGTGATGTTATTAGCATTGGCGTCTGCCAGACATGTGTCTGAATTGGGGGCCTTATCCTGTAAGAGCCCTTATTTCATTTTTCATGAAGACAGAGCGGAACTCAGGACTCGACCTCAGTTTTTGCCAAAAGTGGTGTCAGCTTTTCATGTGAATCAACCCATTGAGGTTTCGGTGTTGTCTGACGCTTTCCGTTGGTCCAGAGTCCTTGGATGTGGTGAGGGCTCTGAAGATTTATGTCTAACGGACTGCTCGTCATCGGAAATCTGATTCGCTGTTTGTCCTTTATGATGCCACCAAGATTGGTCATCCGGCTTCTAAGCAATCAAATGCTCGTTGGCTCAGGGTGACCATTCAACAGGTCTATACTTCGGCGACTTTGCCTTTGCTGACATCTATTCAGGCCCACTCGACGAGGTCTGTGGGCTCTTCCTGGGTGGCTGCCCCGGGGGTCTCGGCCTTGCAGTTGTGCCGAGCTGCTGCTTGGTCTGGTTCGAGCACTTTTGTTAAGTTCTATCGGTTCGACACCTTGGCCAAGCATGTCTTTAAGTTTGGTCAGGCGGTTTTACAGGGGTCTCAGCACTCTCCCACTTTGGGACTTCCCAATGGTACTAAAGTACAGTTCCGCAGTATCTACTAGGATGTAAGAGAAATTAGGAATTTAATACCTACCGGCAATTCCTTTTCTCGTAGTCCGTAGTGGATACTGGGCGCCCGCCTCAGTGCTTCGATTTCCTGCTTACCTGGGTAAGTATTTGGTTGGGCCGCCATTGCGGTCCCCTTATGTTGTTGGAATAGCTTTGCTATCCTGGTTTGGTTGGTGTTGCTATTTTCTGTTCGAGTTAGCGCCTTCCTTTTTGATTGTGGTTGTGTGTTGGCTTAGTGCCTCATCGCTGTTGTACCTGTTTCTTCACTCATGGTAAGTCCGTCTCGGGTATGGGTCGTTGTGTCAACCCACTGAAGGTCGACATGGGCGTTAGGTCGACATGTACTAGGTCGACAGGTCAAAAGGTCGACTTGACATTTTTGACTGTTTTTGGTGTCATTTTTTTTCCGTAAAGTGACGGGTAACCCAAATTAGTGCACCGTGTCCCCTCGCATGGCTCGCTTCGCTCACCGTGCTTTGGGCAAGGTGCCTCGCTCCGCTACCGATTCAATCGTATCACATGGATCGTTAAGTATGAAAACATCCAAAAAATGAAAAAAATTGAAACGCTCATGTCGACCTTTTGACCCGTCGACCTAATGCATGTCGATCTAATGGCATTGTCGACCTAATGAGTGTCGACCTAAGTTGTGTCGATCTAATGACCGTAACCAATCCATCTCCTCGGGCACAGTTTCCTAGACTGAGTCTGGTAGGAGGGGCATAGAGGGGAGGAGCCAGCACACATAGACACACTAAAGGTTTTAAAGTGCCAAGCTCCAATGCACCCAATCTATACCCCATGGTACTAAAGTACAGTTCCCCAGTATCCACTATGGACTACGAGAAAAGGAATTACCTGTAGGTATTAAATTCCTATTTCTCTGACGTCCTAGTGGATGCTGGGACTCCGTCAGGACCATGGGGATTAGCCCTGTCTCCTGCGGAGCCGCTAATCCCCATGGTCCTGACGGAGTCCCAGCATCCACTACGGACTATGAGAAATAGATTTATCGGTAAGTAAAATCTTATTTTCTCTGACGTCCTAGTGGATGCTGGGACTCCGTCAGGACCATGGGGATTAGCGGCTCCGCAGGAGACAGGGCTAATCCCCATGGTCCTGACGGAGTCCCAGCATCCACTACGGACTACGAGAAATAGATTTATCGGTAAGTAAAATCTTATTTTCAACCCTCCCCTATTTTTTGGGTTTTTATGGGTTTTACAGATTTAATTTTTCTTGGTGCAGCATTATTTTAAATGTTTCAATTACTTTATGTGCATGACTTTAGTACTGGGCCTGTTTAATGATGTTGCTCCAGATATTGTAGCATGTTTGGCTAGCATTAGTTTGACTTGTACTTATGTGATCATATGTTATATCTTATTAGTTCTTGTGGATTATTCATTATCGTTATTTGTAAGGAGCCACAGATGGTCCGCAGTGCATAGAAGGGGAATATAATGTTATTTAAATCATGTTTTGATAATGGCTCATAATGCAGAAAACATAACTTATTTTTACAATTTTATAGTCTGTAAATAATTAAATAATATTGTGTTTTTCAATTAATGCAATAATTTACTACTTTGTCACAGAGCATTAAATGTATGTCATGTAAATAAGGCTTGTTCATTTTTACAGCTGGTATATCATGTACTGCAGCTATTGGCATTCGCTGTCCTTGCTATTTTAATTATGAGACTGAAGTTGTTTTTGACACCCCATATGTGCGTAATGGCTTCTCTCTTATGCTCCAAACAGGTACGTACTTGTTTTTTTTTTCCCACAATATTATTCCTAAAACTGCTTTCAAGGAATCTGCACTACAATTTAAGATTAAGCTAACAACCAACTTTATTTTATATGTGTATGCACATGTATTTATGTATGCATGCATGTATGTATGCATGTGTGTGATTTATATATATATATATATATATATATATACAGTGGTCGAAGTGGGGGTATGGAAAAGTGAAGGTTGCAGTTATGCACGCGCGCGCCTGAAAAGAGGCCGTGCCCACTCAAAAGGGGGCTCTGTGCTTCAGTGTAGTTTACCACACCATATACCTCTTAAACACATCATGCACCACAATTGGAGGACCCCTTATACTATCTAGTACTGGTGCCCCTTTCACATTATAGCACACGGTATGAGCCGACATTCACATTATAGCACACGGTATGAGCCGACATTCACATTATAGCACACGGTATGAGCCGACATTCACATTATAGCACACGGTATGAGCCGACATTCACATTATAGCACACGGTATGAGCCGACATTCACATTATACTACACGGAATGAGTCAAAATTCACATTATAGCACACGGTATGAGCCGAAAATTCACAATATAGCACACGGCATGAGCCGAAATTCACATTATAGCACACGGTATGAGCCGGAATTCACATTATAGCACATGGTATGAGCCGAAATTCACATTATAGCACGCTGTATGAGCCGAAATTCACATTATAGCACGCGGTATGAGCCGAAATTCACATTATAGTGCGCGGTATAAGCAAAATTCACATTTTAGCACACGGTATGAGCAGAAATTTACATTATAGCACATTCAGGGAGAGTGACAGCAGGGACATAGGGAGAGGGACAGGAAAAGTGACAGCAGGGACATAGGGAGAGGGTAAGTGACAGTAGGCACTGGGAGATTGACAGAGAGAGGGACAGCAAGGGCATACAGTAGGGACTAGGGAAAGAGTAAGGCAGCAGGGTAAGATTACCTATTTAGCAGCGGCAGTGCTGAGGATGCTGTGATGCGGTGGATGAAGAGGCTGTGGTCGGCATGGTGCGGAGGTGCAGAGAAGGACTGATGGTGGCGGCAGGGCAGCGGCGCGGCTGAGGGCGGCGACGGTGTAGCAGAGGAGGAGGCAGAGGGCGGCGGTGGTGCAAGGAGGAGGAGGCTGTGGTCGGCGGCACTGCGGCTCCTATGACCGTGGCACTACTATTTCAAATCTGCCATGGACTGGCAGTCAATCAGGTCGCTCCTGATTGGCTGCCGATTTGCGGCAGATTTGAAATAGCAGCACCGCGGTCATAGGAGCGAGAGGCGAGCTTGATGCAGAGGCAGACTCAGTGCTCAAAGAAGTGCCGGTATGCCATACCTTTGTATACCGGCCCACTTCGAGCACTGTGTAGAACTGTAACAGTCAGCAGCCCAGTATAATAATACTGTAACTTTGAAGTATTTCTGTTAATTAACTATTAATTTTACCTTCAACTTTATTAATTATTTCTTATATTTTTACCCACCTTTACTAATTATATAATGTTTCCTGTTTAAAGTATAATTACAAGATACATTGAAGTCTAGTATCTTAAATACAGGGTTTCATTCTTTTCTCTCTCCTATGAAGTGGATTGGTAGTGAAGATGTGAAAGTACATCATCTTCTTATATTAGTCTCACATTTGGAAACTGATAAAATCAATGCTATTACAGCAGACGTCTTTCACTTAAAACTTTTGTAAATACTTTTTACTGTTCAAAACTGTTTTTAAAGTTCAATTCTTTTAAAACACAGGTTAAGCTTTATTTTTCTAATAGGACAGGATGAATAAAATGGGTGCCAAAAAATAAGGGTTAAAAATGCTCCAAATCCTTGTCTTGCACATTAAACAGATCTCGAAATAAACAACACATAGCTAAGTATTTTATCTACAGATAGTTCTATTTCAGCATTTTACATGATTGTTTGAAGTTACAGTAGCCATGTTCTGATCAGCTGTGAAAGTATGATAATCATCACACATACTGCCAATAAGATGTTGTCTTTAAAACATAATGTATATTGGCTCAGAATGATCATGTGGGGTTAGTGTTGCCACATAATATGCCCAATGTGACAGCTAACCTTAACGGCTTTGATATTCATAATAATGAATCAGGACACACACACATGACTGGGTGGCCGTACCCCGAAACATTATAATAAACCACCGCTTTCTGTATTGTAACCTTTAAGAATCCTGAGTACCGCCTTATTGGAAATTGGTACATAGATGGGCGTCAATCCCAGAGGGAAGGCACCAGAGCACTTTTCTTGCATAGACCCTGTGGTAAGTGCCGGCTATAATGATGTTGCACTATATACACAGGTGCTAGCACATGTAAGCTCACCAATCCCCACACAGCTCTTGCTCAGTCTGGTGGTAGCGGACATCAGTAGCCACCAGCAGCTGACCGGAGGGTTCTGGACATGGACTGTGTGGGGTGTGGGAGGAGCAAGCACAGGATCCCACTCCTCCACCGGCGGGTAGTATATAAAAGGCAGTTGAGCTGATAACCTGCCTCCTCACCCACATCATCTGCAGCGCCAGCGCCAACCGCTCCACCTGATCACCGCAGTTCTCACCCCACACATGATCTCACCCCATACAGGATCTCACCCCTTCCTGCCAGACTGTTTCAAGCCCCCCCTCCCTGCCGGTAAGTGGCCACACGTGTCCCCGGTGCCTCCACTCGGACTTCAGCAGGACCGTCTGGTGGTTCCTGCACCCGTTTCCTGGATACTGCTGCTATTTGTCGCCGAGTCCAGGGATAGCAAGTAACCAGGGATTGTAGCATAGTATATGGAGGAGGGGGTGCACAGTATGCGGTATATGGAGGAGGGACGTTCCCTGTACATAGTGGGCACTATATATAGGTGTTTGAGGGTGCAGTATGTATATAGGGGCAGTATATGCCGGGGGGGGGGTGCAGTGTACATAGGGGGCATAGCTTGCCCCAGCGCCAGCAGCCCGCACCTCCACCAGAGCGCCCGAACTGGTAAATCCGAAACCCTTCAATCTCCTCCAGACCATAATCTGACATAATGAGATGTGCAGAAACATCATCCCTGCTGAAAAATAGCACTACTCTAACCGTAAATGGTATAAAACTTTTATGTCACTTTTTATGTGGATGCTCCAGGAGGGGCTTTAAGGTAAAAAGGGAGGGAAGGAGGGAAGTTTGAGACGAAACAGAAAATGTATTTATATAATTAAATAAAAATTATATTTTGAAAGAATATATGATTATGCTGCAAGATTTCCATCTCAAAACACTTAACTAAAAAATAGCAGATCTATTGTTATATACAGTATATTACCTGTTGTGTTATGTGGTCAATTCTTTACATTAGTAGATATTTTATAATTTTTATAATTGTAACTTTATAGCTCTTTGGGTGGATCAACAACAGAGTCCGTCTTCCTCTGTTTGTCACTGTCATATTGATCTTGATGTCAATACAAGGAATTAGCAACATTCAAAGTCAAATGAGCATAAAAGGAGAGTTTAGCAACATAGCTCAGGAAGAACTATTGGAGTGGATCAAATTCAGTACAAAGCCAAGTAAGTTTATTTTTTCATGTTACTATTTTTACTCCTAAGCTCTTTGACATTTTGATGATTTGGTAACAATTTTCAAACATGGGTAGTGGAAATCCATTTGTTAAACATTTTTTTTTTGTTAATTTATCAGCAGGCCTGTAGAAAAAAGGCAAAAATACATTTAATAAAATATACAGTGAATGAGTTCTGTGCAGTTCATATCATATGAATAGATAGATACTCTTAAGTCTGTCATTGCCACAGTGTGATCCAGTTCATTATTGGTGGTGCCCTGTTTTAATACTGTACTCTACATAACATTCCATGTTAATATAATATGCAAGAGGTCATTGCATACTGGACATATTAGAATAATGAAAATGTGCAGCAATCCAAATCAACTATACATTTGCTCAGTTCATCTTAAGCAATACAGTACACATAACCTCACATTTTGTCTTCCAACATTGCTGGGTGATCATATCATACAACCCATTAAGAACCTAGCAATCTGGTGGATCATTATGCAATAGGTAGCACAGGCTTTTTCAACCAGTGTGCCGTGGCACACTAGTGTGCCGCGACCAGTTACAAGGTGTGCCACGGAGCCAGAGCAGCTTCCTGCATCTTCAGAGTGAAGTGTGGCCCAGGTTTCTCTTAGAAGATCAGTCGTGCAACGATCGTGACCTGTGCCTTGAGGGCGCGGCGGTGTGATATCATAGGTCACGGACACTGCATCTCACCACCCAGCCACCCCACTCACCTGCATACACATCTTCCAGTTCCCGCCTGCATACACAGCTTTCCTTGCCCACCCACATCCACACCTGTCCACCCGACCGCCCGCTTCTCAGTATTCGCAGCACTCCACTATGAACAACTCCCACCACTGAGAGACAGGGAGGGGGACAGCTGACCGGTAGGGGCTAATATTTGTTATTTGATTTCTCCTGTGGGGAACAATAGGATTTATGTGGGGAGAATAAGGATTTATGGATTTATGGGGGGGATAATGTGAATAATTCATGTGGGGAGCAATAGGATTTATGTGGGGAGAAATGTGATTGATTTATGTGTGAGCAACATGATTTATGTGGGGAGCAATGTGATTGATTTAAGTGGGGAGCAATAGGATTTATGTAGGGAGCAACATGATTTATGTGGGGAGCAATGTGATTGCTTTTTCTGTGTAGGCCAATATATTGTGTTGTATTTTTTACTGTGAGGGAAAATGTGTTGTTGTTTTTTTCTGTGGGGAACTGATGGTGTGCCTTGGCAATTTTAAAATATTGTTTGGTGTGCCACAAGTAAAAAAAGGTTGAAAATCACTGAGGTAGCATCTATCCTTGTGTATCAATGCCTATTTCTTTTTCATCCACTAGGGGTCACTGGAGTACTCTTGGGATATGGACGGCTTCCGCAGGAACAGGGCACTGAATATTTAAATTTAGAACTCTCCACCCCTCCATATCCCAGAGTACCTCAGTGTTTTTTCTGTGCTCGATGTAGCAACAAGGCTTGTGTGGAGCTCAACCACACTTCTTTTGAATAATATATATTTTTTTTATATATATATTTGATTTTTCTTTTTCACTTTCTCCACATTCCTTCCCCCCTTCCAAAAGGCGAGGGTCCGGGATAGCGGAAGCTGCTACAAGCAGCTACTGGCGTGTCGGTCCTCTCTAAAAGAGCACCCTCACAGCCAAGTGCAGACAACCTGCAGGAAAGGCTGGACGGAGCTTGCAGAAGAAGCCCCGTCATAGCCCCTCACCACAGGCGTCCAGGTATGTTGGGGACGGGGCGGTCAGCTCACGCTGCCGCCCCGCTGTGTGGGGACACTGCACGGTGAAGCGCCGCCCACCGCTATGTGCACCGCCCGCCGCTATGTGAGGAGCTTGTGAGCGGATGCCGAACCCGCTCAATCCCGCCGCTAACAGAGCCGCACCGGCCGCATTTGCTACACATTGTAGACGCCGCTCCACGGCTCTATGGAGCGCGCTCCCCGGCTTCCTCTACCTCGCTCCCCGTAATCAGAGCAGATAGCTCAGTCATGTAAGCCCTGGCTCCGTGTACCCGCTCCCCGCTGGAATAGACAGCGGTACACGGAGCACGGGGGGGGGGGGAGTCTCACACAAGGGGGGAGAAGTGTGCCCATAAGCAGCAGCAGTATGAACGCTGCATGGGTTATATAACAGCATAGGCTATTAAGCCTTTTTTAACAGGATTATTCCCCGGTTATATCTGTTTTGCAAAGTAAACCTGTACTGTGATTTTAACTGTAAGCATGGCATGGTGGCCACTTTATCCATGCTTCCTGTTCTTCCTGTTGTGATTCCAGAACGTTCCTGTACTACATCTCTACTCCACCGGAGGCGCAGGGGTGTTAGTGGGAATTTGGGATCAGATTTCATATAGTACGGGCCACGTTCACTGCACTTGGCCAGATATATATATATATATATATATATAGACACTTTAGTACTATTTTACTGAGTCGTGCAAGTTGTCTGTCTTTGTATATTGTATTGTCTGTCTCCATAATGAGTAAGGCACCAGCAAAAGCAAAAAAGCAGTTTCACTGCAATGTCTGTAATAGTGTGTTACCGGATGGATCTACCACTTGTACAGTATGTTTTGTGAATTCAGCTAAGAATACAATTTTGGCTCCGGTTTTAAAGCCGGTTTCCTCCCCGGACCCTCCATGGGCTATGCTAACAAATGTAATGGCTGGGTTGCAATCAGAATTGGCCGCCGCTCGACAAGAGCGGGAAGCGGCAAGATCTGAGTCTAGGGTGAGACCGCCAGAACTACCGGAGGCGTCTCAGCCTTGCCAAAAGTCCAAATCCATTTTGGGTAGACGGGATAAATTTCATATGTCTTATGATTTACCAGTTTCTGCTATGTTGCATTCTGACGATTCCATGCCAGACCTCACTGCGCAAGATGAGGGTGAGGAGGGCGAAGTGGACCAGCAGTCAGATAGTGATGATTTTAACAGCCCAGGTATTGATAATCTCATCAGAGTGGTGCGTCAGTCTATGAAGTTTACAGAAACTGAGGAGCCTCTGAAAAATGATGAAGTCGTCTTTACTAAACGACAGAGATCTCCAATGTGTTTTCCTATTTCGGAATCTCTTAATAAGATGTTAGTAGAAACACGAAAGAATCCAGATAAACGGTTTTCTATACCTCGCAGATTTAAGTCTAGTTACCCGTTTCCAGAGTCGGTAACATGTACATGGAAGAATCCGCCAATGGTGGATTCGTCTGTGTCAAAACTTACAAAGAAATTAACCATACCAGTACCAACTGCTACTACGCTTAAAGACCCTTCAGACCGTAAAATAGAAACTATGCTAAATTCCATGTATATAGCAGCAGGAGTGCTGCTTAGACCTGGGTTGGTTGGCATTTGAGTCACTAAGGCGCTAATAGTATGGATAACAGAACTCAAGTCTGCCCTACATGACGATCACCTTATACTTCTTGCTGATCAAATCTGTGAAGCTGCTGAGTATCTATGTACAGCTTCTACTGACGTCTGTCAGTTCACTTCTCGTATTTCTTCGTCGCTAGTTACAGTACGACGAGCACTCTGGCTGCGTTCTTGGCAAGGGGAGGCAGAGGTCAAAAGAGGTATAGAGGCGTTACCTTATGGTGGCGAGAAATTGTTTGGTCCTGAATTGGACAAATGGATTTCTGAGGCCACGGGAGGAAAATCTGTTTTCCTACCATTGCCTCCAACGGTACCTAGACGGAAATACTCTGGCCCGGCGTTCAAATCCTTTAGACCTCAGCCCTTTCGAGGCCGTGGTAGAGGAACAGCCACGCCTGGTAGACGAGGTCGAGGATGTGGTTTCCACCAAACCAACACCAGTCGTCAGGACGCTAAGGTCACCGACAAGCCAGTGGCATGACGGGCTCCCAGCCCATCTTGGATCTCCAATTGTGGGAGCACGCCTTCAAACGTACCATTTGGCATGGTTCCAGACATCCACAGATGGGTGGATCCGTAATTTAGTGTTAAAAGGTTACAAAATAGAGTTCGACTGTCTCCCGCCACTGCGGTTTTTCAAGACAGGACTGCCTCTGTCGGACGACAAGAGGGCGGTTCTGCAAATTGCCATTCAGTCCCTGCTGGATTCAGCAGTTTTGATTCCGGTCCCTGCACAACAACAAGGTCAGGGTTATTATTCCAGTCTGTTTGTGGTACCAAAACCGGATGGCTCCGTCAGGCCAATATTGAACCTAAAGGGTCTCAATCAGTATGTGACATACTGATTGAGACCCTTTAGGTTCAATACTACAGATTCAAGATGGAATCTCTGCGGTCAGTAATTGCAGGTTTAGAGCCACAGGAATTCATGATTGCGCTAGATCTCAAGGATGCGTACTTACACATTCCGATTTGGCCACCTCATCAGAGGTTCTTGCGTTTTGCGATACGGCAGAACCATTACCAGTTTCAGGCTCTACCGTTTGGCCTCTCGTCAGCGCCTCGGGTATTCACCAAAGTGATGTCTGTGATGATAGCTCATCTCAGATCCCTGGGAGTGATAATAGTTCCGTACTTAGACGATCTGCTCATCAAAGCTCCGTCTCAACAGATGCTCCTCCAACATGCGTTGCTAACGTACAATGTACTAGTTCAGCACGGTTGGATTGTCAACTTCAAGAAATCACATCTAATTCCGTCTCAACGACTTCAATTCCTAGGTATGATTCTCGATACGGTAAATCAAAGAATTTACCTACCAGAACAGAAAGTACAGATTATTCGTCATCTGGTACAATTAGTACTCAAGCCACGCACCGTCTTGGTACATTTATGCATTCGCCTCTTAGGCACAATGGTGGCGGCTTTCGAAGCGCTTCAGTTCGGAAGATTTCACTCACGTCCTTTTCAACTGGATGTGCTCGCACAGTGGTCGGGCTCGCATCTGCAGATTCACCACAGGGTGAGGTTGTCGCCACGGGCCAGGGTATCTCTACTCTGGTGGCTCAAAGTACACAATCTAACCGCAGGGAAACGGTTCGGCGCCTGGAATTGGATAATTCTAACGACGGACGCGAGTCTCAGAGGTTGGGGAGCTGTAGTTCAAAATTGTCAGCTCCAGGGTTTCTGGTCGGATCACGAAAGATTGGTGTCGATAAATGTCCTGGAACTCCGGGCAATTTACAATGCGCTACGACAAGCAGTGCACATGCTTCGGTCTCAGACTGTCCAGGTGCAGTCAGACAACGCGACGGCGGTCGCGTACATCAACAAACAAGGAGGAACGAGAAGCCGCATGGCAATGCGGGAAGTAGCTCGAATCCTCAATTGGGCAGAGCATCACCAAGTGATATTGTCGGCAGTGTTCATTCTGGGAGTGGACAACTAGGAGGCGGATTATCTCAGCCGTCGAGATTTTCATCCAGGAGAATGGGCATTAAATCCCGAAGTGTTTCACATGTTGGTCCAGAGGTGGTTTTACCCTCAAGTGGACCTGATGGCATCTCGCCACAATCACCAAACGCCCCAGTATGTGTCCAGAACGCGAGATCCACAGGCAGTGGCGGTGGATGCTCTCACAATCGCGTGGCCGTACAGCCTCGTGTATCTGTTTCCACCGTTTCTGCTGCTCCCTCTGTTGCTAAAATGGATCAAAAGAGAGTCCGCCACAGTCATACTAGTGGCGCCTCATTAGCACGGAGAGCTTGGTTCTCGGATCTCCGCGGACTACTCGCAGACGATCCTTGGCCGCTCCCACTACGTCCGGACCTGTTAAAACAGGGTCCGTTCCTTTACCCCGATTTAGCGCGGCTGCGTTTGACGGGGTGGCTGTTGAGACCGCCCTCTTAAGAAGAGAGGGCATTCCAGAATCGGTTATACCAACCATGTTACGAGCTAGGAAGCCAGTTACGGCAGCTCATTATTACAGAATTTGGCGTGCCTATATAGGTTGGTGTGAAGCTCAGAAGTTTCCGACATCATCTTTCAAGTTATCCCGTCTTTTGTTATTTCTACAGACGAGGTTAGATGGAGGACTGCATTTATCTACACTAAAGGTGCAGGTATCTGCTTTGTCAATTTACTTTCAAAGACGATTGGCTCTATTGCCGTCTGTACACACCTTTCTGCAAGGTGTCCTCAGAGTACAGCCTCCATTCATTTCACCTACAGCGCCATGGGACTTGAATCTGGTTTTAGATTTCTTACAGTCTTCATATTTTGAACCCTTACAACAAGTGGATATTAAGTTTCTCACTTGGAAAACATTTTTTCTCGTAGCCTTAGCTTCAGCAAGGCGTGTTTCAGATTTGGGTGCCTTGTCATGCAAGCCACCGTATTTGTTGTTTCATGATGACAGAGCGGAACTTCGGACGAATCCCGCTTTGTTACCAAAGGTAGTGTCATCTTTTCACATCAATCAACCAATCGTAGTTCCTGTGTTAACAGAACATTCTGGAACTTTGGATGTGGTACGCGCATTACGCGTTTATGTATCCAGAACGTCTACAGTTCGTAAGACGGATACGTTGTTTGTTCTCTATGATGCTGCCAAGATGGGTTGGCCAGCTTCTAAGCAGACCTTATCCAGATGTATATAACTGACCATACGACAGGCTTACCTTCATGCTAGGTTACAGCCGCCTACATCAGTAACAGCTCATTCCACACGTTCTGTGGGAACTTCATGGACAGCTGGTCGTGGGGCTTCTACGACGCAGCTTTGCCGTGCGGCTACATGGTCATCAGTGCACACGTTTGTGCGCTTTTACAAGTTTGATACGTTTGCGGCATCAGCATCTAGCTTTGGCCGCCTACTGTTACAGGTGCCAAACAGCTCTCCCGCCCACGGGGGAAGCTTTGGTACATCCCAGGAGTACTCCAGTGACCCCTAGTGGATGAAAAAGAAAATAGGATTTTGGTACTTACCAGGTAAATCCTTTTCTTTGAATCCATAGGGGGCACTGGACGCCCACCCAGAGCAGTTTTACCTGGTTTGTGGTAAGTTCAGGGGATCTTATGGTAACACACTCTCACCGACTGGTTCAAATTATCAAGTTCTATCGGTTATGGTGTCAACTGTTTAGTTGTCAGTAACGTTATGTGTCAACTTTTTTGTTGTCCGTTATGTTATATGTAATTCTCCATTGTCAACCTCTCTATAGCTCCTGTTCGGCTCAGTAAAAAACACTGAGGTACTCTGGAATATGGAGGGGTGGAGAGTTCTAAATTTAAATATTCAGTGCCCTGTTCCTGCGGAAGCCGTCCATATCCCAAGAGTACTCCAGTGCCCCCTATGGATTCAAAGAAAAGGATTTACCTGGTAAGTACCAAAATTTTCCCTATAGATTGTAAACTTGCGAGCAGGGCCTTCCTACCACTATGTCTGTCTGTCTGTTTTTGACCAGTTTTGTTCTATTACTGTTGTTCTAATTGTAAAGCACAATGGAATATGCTGCGCTATATAAGAAACTGTTAATAATAATAAATAATGCAAATCTCTAATTGGTTGCTAAACTGTATGTTTCTCTAACGTCCTAAGTGGATGCTGGGGACTCCGTAAGGACCATGGGAATAGCGGCTCCGCAGGAGACTGGGCACAAAAGTAAAGCTTTAGAACTACCTGGTGTGCACTGGCTCCTCCCCCTATGACCCTCCTCCAAGCCTCAGTTAGATTTTTGTGCCCGAACGAGAAGGGTGCACACTAGGTGGCTCTCCTGAGCTGCTTAGTGAAAAGTTTAGTTTTAGGTTTTTTATTTTCAGTGAGACCTGCTGGCAACAGGCTCACTGCATCGAGGGACTAAGGGGAGAAGAAGCGAACTCACCTGCGTGCAGAGTGGATTGGGCTTCTTAGGCTACTGGACATTAGCTCCAGAGGGACGATCACAGGCCCAGCCATGGATGGGTCCCAGAGCCGCGCCGCCGGCCCCCTTACAGAGCCAGAAGACAGAAGAGGTCCGGAAAATCGGCGGCAGAAGACGTCCTGTCTTCAACAAGGTAGCGCACAGCACTGCAGCTGTGCGCCATTGCTCTCAGCACACTTCACACTCCGGTCACTGAGGGTGCAGGGCGCTGGGGGGGGGCGCCCTGAGACGCAATAAAAACACCTTGGATGGCAAAAAATGCATCACATATAGCTAATGGGCTATATGGATGAATTTAACCCCTGCCAGAATACATAGAAAAACGGGAGATAAGGCCGCCGATAAGGGGGCGGAGCCTATCTCCTCAGCACACTGGCGCCATTTTCCCTCACAGCTCCGTTGGAGGGAAGCTCCCTGGCTCTCCCCTGCAGTCACTACACTACAGAAAGGGTTAAAAAAGAGAGGGGGGGCACTAATTACGCGCAGTATTAAAGATACAGCAGCTATAAGGGGAAAAACACTTATATAAGGTTATCCCTGTATATATATAGCGCTCTGGTGTGTGCTGGCAAACTCTCCCTCTGTCTCCCCAAAGGGCTAGTGGGGTCCTGTCCTCTATCAGAGCATTCCCTGTGTGTGTGCTGTATGTCGGTACGTTTGTGTCGACATGTATGAGGAGAAAAATGATGTGGAGACGGAGCAGATTGCCTGTAATAGTGATGTCACCCCCTAGGGGGTCGACACCTGAGTGGATGAACTGTTGGAAGGAATTACGTAACAGTGTCAGCTCTGTATAAAAGACAGTGGTTGACATGAGACAGCCGGCTACTCAGCTTGTGCCTGTCCAGACGTCTCATAGGCCGTCAGGGGCTCTAAAGCGCCCGTTACCTCAGATGGCAGATATAGACGCCGACACGGATACTGACTCCAGTGTCGACGGTGAAGAGACAAATGTGACTTCCAGTAGGGCCACACGTTACATGATTGAGGCAATGAAAAATGTTTTACACATTTCTGATAATACGAGTACCACCAAAAAGGGGTATTATGTTCGGTGAGGAAAAACTACCTGTAGTTTTCCTGAATCTGAGAAATTAAATGAGGTGTGTGATGATGCGTGGTTTTCCCCCGATAACAACTGATAATTTCTAAAATGTTATTGGCATTATATCCTTTCCCGCCAGAGGTTAGGGTGCGTTGGGAAACACCCCCTAGGGTGGATAAAGCGCTCACACGCTTGTAAGAACAAGGGCTCTACCCTCTCCTGAGATGGCCGCCCTTAAGGATCCTGCTGATAGAAAGCAGGAGGGCATCCTAAAAGGTATTTACACACATACTGGTGTTATACTGCGACCAGCAATCGCCTCAGCCTGGATGTGCAGTGCTGGGTTGGCGTGGTCGGATTCCCTGACTGAAAATATTGATACCCTAGATAGGGACAGTATATTATTGCCTATAGAGCATTTAAAAGATGCATTTCTATATATGCGTGATGCACAGCGGAATATTTGCCGACTGGCATCAAGTCTAAGTGCGTTGTCCATTTCTACCAGTAGAGGGTTATGGACACGACAGTGGTCAGGTGATGCGGATTCCAAACGGCATTTGGAAGTATTGCCTTATTAAGGGGAGGAGTTATTTGGGGTCGGTCTTTCAGACCTGATGGCCACGGCAACAGCTGGGAAATCCACGTTTGTACCCCAGGTCGCCTCTCAACATGAGAAGACGCCGTATTATCAGGCGCAGTCTTTTCGTGGGCAAGCGGGCAAAAGGTTCCTCATTTCTGCCCCGTGACAGAGGGAGAGGAAAAAGGCTGCAGAAATCAGCCAGTTCCCAGGAACAGAAACCCTCTCCCGCCTCTGCCAAGCCCTCAGTATGACGCTGGGGCTTTACAAGCAGAATCAGGCACGGTGGGGGCCCGTCTCAATGAATTTCAGCGCGCAGTGGGCTCACTCGCAAGTAGACCCCTGGATCCTTCAGGTGATATCTCAGGGGTACAAATTGGAATTCGAGACGTCTCCCCCTCGCCGTTTCCTAAAGTCGGCTTTACCGATGTCTCCTTCTGACAGGGAGACAGTTTTGGAAGCCATTCACAAGCTGTATTCCCAGCAGGTGATAATCAAGGTACCCCTCCTGCAACAGGGAACGGGGTATTATTCCACACTGTTGTGGTTCTGAAGCCGGACGGCTCAGTGAGACCGATTCTAAATCTAAAATCTTTGAACACTTACATACAGAGGTTCAAATTCAAGATTGAGTCACTCAGAGCAGTGATTGCGAACCTGGAAGAAGAGGACTACATGATGTCTCGGGACATCAAGGATGCTTACCTTCATGTCCCAATTTACCCTTCTCACCAAGGGTACCTCAGGTTTATGGTACAGAACTGTCACTATCAGTTTCAGACGCTGCCGTATGGATGGTCCACGGCACCCCGGGTCTTTACCAAGGTAATGGCCGAAATGATGATACTCCTTCGAAGGAAGGGAATTTTAGTTATCCCTTACTTGGACGATTCCCTGATAAGGGTAAGATCCAGGGAACAGTTGGAGGTCGGTGTAGCACTATCTCAGGTAGTGTTGCGGCAGCACGATTGGATTCTCAATATTCCAAAATCGCAGCTGATTCCAACGACTCGTCTTCTGTTCTTAGGGATGATCCTGGACACAGTTCAGAAAAAGGTGTTTCTCCCGGAGGAGAAAGTCAGGGAGTTATCCGAGCTAGTCGGGAACCTCCTATAACCGAGCCAAGTCTCAGTACATCAATGAGATGGTTCTGGGAAAAATGGTGGCTTCCTATGAAGCAATCCCATGCGGCAGATTCCACGCAAGAACTTTCCAGTGGGACCTGCTGGACAAATGGTCTGGGTCGCATCTTCAGATGCATCAGCGGATAACCCTGTCACCAAGCACAAGGGTGTCTCTCCTGTGGTGGTTGCAGAGTGCTCATCTTCTAGAGGGCCGCACATTCAGGACTGGGTCCTGGTGACCACGGATGCCAGCCTGCGAGGCTGGGGAGCAGTCACACAGGGAAGGAATTTCCAGAGCTTATGGTCAAGCCTGGAGACATCACTTCACATAAATATCCTGAAGCTAAGGGCCATTTACAATGCTCTAAGCTCAGCAAGACCTCTGCTTCAAGGTCACCCGGAGTTGATCCATTCGGACAACATCACGGCAGTCACCCACGTAAACAGACAGGGTGACACAAGAAGCAGAAGGGCAATGGCAGAAGCTGCAAGGATTCTTCGCTGGGCGGAAAATCATGTGATAGCACTGTCAGCAGTATTCATTCCGGGAGTGGACAACTGGGAAGCAGACTTCCTCAGCAGACACGACCTCCACCCGGGAGAGTGGGGACTTCACCCAGAAGTCTTCCACATGTTTATAAAACTCGACAAGTATTGCGCCAGGTCAAGGGACCCTCAGGCAATAGCTGTAGACGCTCTGGTAACACAGTGGGTGTACCAGTCAGTGTATGTGTTCCCTCCTCTGCCTCTCATAACCAAGGTACTGAGAATTATAAGATGGAGAGGAGTAAGCACTATATTCGTGGCTCCGGATTGGCCAAGAAGGACTTGGTAACCGGAACTTCAAGAGATGCTCACGGAGGATCCGTGGCCTCTACCTCTAAGAAGGGACCTGCTCCAGCAAGGACCCTGTCTGTTCCAAGACTTACCGCGGCTGCGTTTAACGGCAGGGCGGTTGAACGCCGGATCCTGAAGGAAAAAGGCATTCCGGATGAAGTCATCCCTATCCTGATCAAAGCCAGGAAAGATATAACCGCAAAACATTATCACCGCATTTGGCGAAAATATGTTGCGTGGTGCGAGGCCAGTAAGGACCCGACGGAGGAATTTTCAACTAGGTCGATTCCTACATTTCCTGCGAACAGGAGTGTCTATGGGCCTGAAATGGGGGTCCATTAAGGTTCAAATTTCGGCCCTGTCAATTTTCTTCCAAAAAGAACTAGCTTCAGTCCCTGAAGTTCAGACGTTTGTGAAAGGGGTACTGTATATACAGCCTCCTTTTGTGCCTCCAGTGGCACCTTGGGATCTAAATGTAGTTTTTGGGTTCCAAAAGTCACATTGGTTTGAACCACTTAAATATGTGGAGTTAAAATATCTCACATGGAAAGTGGTCATGCTGTTGGCCCTGGCCTGGGCCAGGTGCGTGTCAAAATTGGCGGCTTTATCCTGTAAAAGCCCTCATCTGATTTTCCATTCGGACAGGGCGGAATTGAGGACTTGTCCTCAGTTTCTCCCTAAGGTGGTTTTCAGCGTTTCACCTGAATCAACCTATTGTGGTGCCTGCGGCTACTAGGGACTTGGAGGACTCCAAGTTGCTAGACGTTGTCAGAGCCCTGGAAATATAGGTTTCCAGGACGGCTGGAGTCAGAAAATCTGACTCGTTGTTTATTCTGTATGCACCCAACAAGCTGGGTGCTCCTGCTTCTAAGCAGACTATTGCTCGTTGGATTTGTAGTACAATTCAGCTTGCACATTCTGTGGCAGGCCTGCCACAGCCAAAATCTGTAAAAGCCCATTCCACAAGGAAGGTGGGCTCATCTTGGGCGGCTGCCCGAGGGGTCTCGGCTTTACAACTTTGCCGAGCAGCTACTTGGTCAGGAGCAAATACGTTTGTAAAATTCTACAAATTTGATACCCTGGCTGAGGAGGACCTGGAGTTCTCTCATTTGGTGCTGCAGAGTCATCCGCACTCTCCCGCCCGTTTGGGAGCTTTGGTATAATCCCCATGGTCCTTACGGAGTCCCCAGCATCCACTTAGGACGTTAGAGAAAATAAGAATTTACTTACCGATAATTCTATTTCTCGTAGTCCGTAGTGGATGCTGGGCACCCATCCCAAGTGCGGATTGTCTGCAATACTGGTACATAGTTATTGTTACCAAAAAATCGGGTTATTGCTGTAGTGAGCCATCTTTTCTAGAGGCTCCTCTGTTATCATGCTGTTAACTGGGTTTAGATCACAAGTTATATGGTGTGATTGGTGTGGCTGGTATGAGTCTTACCCGGGATTCAAAATCCTTCCTTATTGTGTACGCTCGTCCGGGCACAGTATCCTAACTGAGGCTTGGAGGAGGGTCATAGGGGGAGGAGCCAGTGCACACCAGGTAGTTCTAAAGCTTTACTTTTGTGCCCAGTCTCCTGCGGAGCCGCTATTCCCATGGTCCTTACGGAGTCCCCAGCATCCACTACGGACTACGAGAAATAGAATTATCGGTAAGTAAATTCTTATTTTTAGCACATTTGTTCTTTAACACTATGGGCTGAATTCAATTAGCTGTGGTAAATTTACTGCGTGCTTATTGATCTGCTGTAGCTATTCAATTAGAGCCCGCAATAGCCCACAGGCTGCGCTTGAGCATGAACCCACAGTTCTGAGAACTTATTTCGGATTCTATTGGTTTACTCCCATTACTGGGTAATTTACTGTACTGCATGAGGAAAAGGGACTGTAATTGAAAAGCCCCAGACGTAAAAGTCGAGGCTACCTTTTCTCAGTGCGGTAAATTTCCACATCAGATTGAATCCGTCCATATATATTTGTAAATCACTGAGTTGTTAATTCCAGAATTTCTCTGACGTCCTAGTGGATGCTGGGAACTCCGTAAGGACCATGGGGAATAGATGGGCTCCGCAGGAGACTGGGCACTCTAAAAGAAAGATTAGGTACTATCTGGTGTGCACTGGCTCCTCCCTCTATGCCCCTCCTCCAGACCCCAGTTAGAATCTGTGCCCGGCCAGAGCTGGGTGCTCCTAGTGAGCTCTCCTGAGCTTGCTAGAAAGAAAGTTTCTCTAACGTCCTAAGTGGATGCTGGGGACTCCGTAAGGACCATGGAGGAATAGCGGCTCCGCAGGAGACTGGGCACATCTAAAGAAAGCTTTAGGACTATCTGGTGTGCACTGGCTCCTCCCCCTATGACCCTCCTCCAAGCCTCAGTTAGATCTCTGTGCCCGAACGAGAAGGGTGCACACTAGGGGCTCTCCTGAGCTTCTTAGTGAAAGTTTTAGTTTAGGTTTTTTATTTTCAGTGAGACCTGCTGGCAACAGGCTCACTGCATCGAGGGACTAAGGGGAGAAGAAGCGAACTCACCTGCGTGCAGAGTGGATTGGGCTTCTTAGGCTACTGGACATTAGCTCCAGAGGGACGATCACAGGCCCAGCTTGGATGGGTCCCAGAGCCGCGCCGCCGGCCCCCTTACAGAGCCAGAAGGCAGAAGAGGTCCGGAAAATCGGCGGCAGAAGACGTCCTGTCTTCAACAAGGTAGCGCACAGCACTGCAGCTGTGCGCCATTGCTCTCAGCACACTTCACACTCCGGTCACTGAGGGTGCAGGGCGCTGGGGGGGGCGCCCTGAGACGCAATAATAAACACCTTGGATGGCAAAAAAATGCATCACATATAGCTCCGGGGCTATATGGATGCATTTAACCCCTGCCAAAATACATAAAAAAACGGGAGATAAGGCCGCCGATAAGGGGGCGGAGCCTATCTCCTCAGCACACTGGCGCCATTTTCCCTCACAGCTCCGTTGGAGGGAAGCTCCCTGGCTCTCCCCTGCAGTCACTACACTACAGAAAGGGTTAAAAAAGAGAGGGGGGCACAAATTAGGCGCAGTATTAACTATACAGCAGCTATAAGGGGAAAAACACTTATATAAGGTTATCCCTGTATATATATATAGCGCTCTGGTGTGTGCTGGCAAACTCTCCCTCTGTCTCCCCAAAGGGCTAGTGGGGTCCTGTCCTCTATCAGAGCATTCCCTGTGCGTGTGCTGTATGTCGGTACTTTTGTATCGACATGTATGAGGAGAAAATTGATGTGGAGACGGAGCAGATTGCCTGTAATAGTGATGTCACCCCCTAGGGGGTCGACACCTGAGTGGATGAACTGTTGGAAGGAATTACGTGACAGTGTCAGCTCTGTATAAAAGACAGTGGTTGACATGAGACAGCCGGCTACTCAGCTTGTGCCTGTCCAGACGTCTCATAGGCCGTCAGGGGCTCTAAAGCGCCCGTTACCTCAGATGGCAGATATAGACGCCGACACGGATACTGACTCCAGTGTCGACGGTGAAGAGACAAATGTGACTTCCAGTAGGGCCACACGTTACATGATTGAGGCAATGAAAAATGTTTTACACATTTCTGATAATACGAGTACCACCAAAAAGGGGTATTATGTTCGGTGAGGAAAAACTACCTGTAGTTTTCCTGAATCTGAGAAATTAAATGAGGTGTGTGATGATGCGTGGGTTTCCCCCGATAACAACTGATAATTTCTAAAATGTTATTGGCATTATATCCTTTCCCGCCAGAGGTTAGGGTGCGTTGGGAAACACCCCCTAGGGTGGATAAAGCGCTCACACGCTTGTAAGGGCTCTATCCTCTCCTGAGATGGCCGCCCTTAAGGATCCTGCTGATAGAAAGCAGGAGGGTATCCTAAAATGTATTTACACACATACTGGTGTTATACTGCGACCAGCAATCGCCTCAGCCTGGATGTGCAGTGCTGGGTTGGCGTGGTCCGATTCCCTGACTGAAAATATTGATACCCTAGATAGGGACAGTATATTTTTGCCTATAGAGCATTTGAAAGATGCATTTCTATATATGAGTGATGCACAGCGGAATATTTGCCGACTGGCATCAAGTCTAAGTGCGTTGTCCATTTCTACCAGTAGAGGGTTATGGACACGTCAGTGGTCAGGTGATGCGTATTCCAAACGGCATTTGGAAGTATTGCCTTATTAAGGGAGGAGTTATTTGGGGTCGGTCTTTCAGACCTGGTGGCCACGGCAACCGCTGGGAAATCCACGTTTGTACCCCAGGTCGCCTCTCAACATGAGAAGACGCCGTATTATCAGGCGCAGTCTTTTCGTGGATAAGCGGGCAAAAGGTTCCTCATTTCTGCCCCGTGACAGAGGGAGAGGAAAAAGGCTGCAGAAATCAGCCAGTTCCCAGGAACAGAAACCCTCTCCCGCCTCTGCCAAGCCCTCAGTATACGCTGGGGCTTTACAAGCAGAATCAGGCACGGTGGGGGGCCCGTCTCAATGAATTTCAGCGCGCAGTGGGCTCACTCGCAAGTAGACCCCTGGATCCTTCAGGTGATATCTCAGGGGTACAAATTAGAATTCGAGACGTCTCCCCCTCGCCGTTTCCTAAAGTCGGCTTTACCGATGTCTCCTTCTGACAGGGAGACAGTTTTGGAAGCCATTCACAAGCTGTATTCCCAGCAGGTGATAATCAAGATACCCCTCCTGCAACAGGGAACGGGGTATTATTCCACACTGTTGTGGTACCGAAGCCGGACGGCTCGGTGAGACCGATTCTAAATCTAAAATCTTTGAACACTTACATACAGAGGTTCAAATTCAATATTGAGTCACTCAGAGCAGTGATTGCGAACCTGGAAGAAGGGGACTACATGATGTCTCGGGACATCAAGGATGCTTACCTTCTTGTCAAAATTTACCCTTCTCACCAAGGGTACCTCAGGTTTATGGTACAGAACTGTCACTATCAGTTCAGACGCTGCCGTATGGATGGTCCACGGCACCCCGGGTCTTTACCAAGGTAATGGCCGAAATGATGATATTCCTTCAAAGGAAGGGAATTTTAGTTATCCCTTACTTGGACGATTCCCTGATAAGGGTAAGATCCAGGGAACAGTTGGAGGTCGGTGTAGCACTATCTCAGGTAGTGTTGCTGCAGCACGGTTGGATTCTCAATATTCCAAAATCGCAGCTGGTTCCGACGACTTGTCTTCTGTTCCTAGGGATGATCCTGGACACAGTCCAGAAAAAGGTGTTTCTCCCGGAGGAGAAAGCCAGGGAGTTATCCGAGCTAGTCAGGAACCTCCTAAAACCGAGCCAAGTCTCAGTGCATCAATGCACAAGGGTTCTGGAAAAAAAATGGTGGCTTCCTACGAAGCAATCCCATTCGGCAGATTCCACGCAAGAACTTTTCAGTGGGACCTGCTGGACAAATGGTCCGGGTCGCATCTTCAGATGCATCAGCGGATAACCCTGTCACCAAGGACAAGGGTGTCCCTCCTGTGGTGGTTGCAGAGTGCTCATCTTCTAGAGGGCCGCAGATTCGGCATTCAGGACTGGGTCCTGGTAACCACGGATGCCAGCCTGCGAGGCTGGGGAGCAGTCACACAGGGAAGGAATATCCAGGACTTATGGTCAAGCCTGGAGACATCACTTCACATAAATATCCTGAAGCTAAGGGACATTTACAATGCTCTAAGCTTAGCAAGACCTCTGCTTCAAGGTCAGCCGGTGTTGATCCAGTCGGACAACATCACGGCAGTCACCCACGTAAACAGACAGGGTGGCACAAGAAGCAGGAGGGCAATGGCAGAAGCTGCAAGGATTCTTCGCTGGGCGGAAAATCATGTGATAGCACTGTCAGCAGTATTCGTTCCGGGAGTGGACAACTGGGAAGCAGACTTCCTCAGCACGACCTCCACCCGGGAGAGTGGGGACTTCACCCAGAAGTCTTCCACATGATTATAAACCGTTGGGAAAAACTCGACAGGTATTGCGCCAGGTCCAGGGACCCTCAGGCAATAGCTGTAGACGCTCTGGTAACACCGTGGGTGTACCAGTCAGGGTATGTGTTCCCTCCTCTGCCTCTCATACCCAAGGTACTGAGATTGATAAGATGGAGAGGAGTAAGCACTATATTCGTGGCTCCGGATTGGCCAAGAAGGATTTGGTAACCGGAACTTCAAGAGATGCTCACGGAGGATCCGTGGCCTCTACCTCTAAGAAGGGACCTGCTCCAGCAAGGACCCTGTCTGTTCCAAGACTTACCGCGGCTGCGTTTGACGGCATGGCGGTTGAACGCCGGATCCTGAAGGAAAAAAGGCATTCCGGATGAAGTCATCCCTATCCTGATCAAAGCCAGGAAGGATGTAACCGCAAAAACATTATCACCGCAATTGGCGAAAATATGTTGCGTGGTGCGAGGCCAGTAATGCCCGACGGTGGAAATTCAACTGGGTCGATTCCTACATTTCCTGCAAACAGGAGTGTCTATGGGCCTGAAATTGGGGTCCATTAAGGTTCAAATTTCGGCCCTGTCAATTTTCTTCCAAAAAGATCTAGCTTCAGTCCCTGAAGTTCAGACGTTTGTAAAAGGGGTACTGCATATACAGCCTCCTTTTGTGCCTCCAGTGGCACTTTGGGATCTCAATGTAGTTTTGGGTTCCAAAAGTCACATTGGTTTGAACCACTTAAATCTGTGGAGTTAAAATATCTCACATGGAAAGTGGTCATGCTGTTGGCCCTGGCCTGGGCCAGGCGCGTGTCAGAATTGGCGGCTTTATTCTGAAAAAGCCCTTATCTGATGTTCCATTCGGACAGGGCGGAATTGAGGACTCGTCCTCAGTTTCTCCCTAAGGTGGTTTCAGCGTTTCACCTGAACCAACCTATTTGTGGTGCCTGCGGCTACTAGGGACTTGGAGGACTCCAAGTTGCTAGACGTTGTCAGGGCCCTGCAAAATATATGTTTCCAGGAGGGCTGGAGTCAGGAAATCTGACTCGCTGTTTATCCTGTATGCACCCAACAAGCTGGGTGCTCCTGCTTCTAAGCAGACTATTGCTCGTTGGATTTGTAGTACAATTCAGCTTGCACATTCTGTGGCAGGCCTGCCACAGCCAAAAATCTGTAAATGCCCACTCCACAAGGAAGGTGGGCTCATCTTGGGCGGCTGCCCGAGGGGTCTCGGCTTTACAACTTTGCCGAGCAGCTACTTGGTCAGGAGCAAATACGTTTGTAAAATTATACAAAATTGATATCCTGGCTGAGGAGGACCTGGAGTTCTCTCATTTGGTGCTGCAGAGTCATCCGCACTCTCCCGCCCGTTTGGGAGCTTTGGTATAATCCCCATGGTCCTTACGGAGTCCCCAGCATCCACTTAGGACGTTAGAGAAAATAAGAATTTACTTACCGATAATTCTATTTCTCATAGTCCGTAGTGGATGCTGGGCGCCCATCCCAAGTGCGGATTGTCTGCAATACTTGTACATAGTTATTGTTACAAAAATCGGGTTATTATTGTTGTGAGCCATCTTTCAGAGGCTCCTCTGTTATCATGCTGTTAACTGGGTTCAGATCACAGGTTATACGGTGTGATTGGTGTGGCTGGTATGAGTCTTACCCGGGATTCAAAATCCTTCCTTATTGTGTACGCTCGTCCGGGCACAGTATCCTAACTGAGGCTTGGAGGAGGGTCATAGGGGGAGGAGCCAGTGCACACCAGATAGTCCTAAAGCTTTCTTTAGATGTGCCCAGTCTCCTGCGGAGCCGCTATTCCTCCATGGTCCTTACGGAGTCCCCAGCATCCACTACGGACTATGAGAAATAGAATTATCGGTAAGTAAATTCTTATTATTTGTTAGGTTTTTTGTTTTCAGTGAGATCTGCTGGCAACAGACTCACTGCTACGAGGGACTGAGGGGAGAGAAGCAAACCTACCTGCGTGCAGCTAGCTTGTGCTTCTTAGGCTACTGGACACCATTAGCTCCAGAGGGTTCGAACACAGGGCCTGACCTCGATCGTCCGTTCCCGGAGCCGCGCCGCCGTCCCCCTTGCAGAGCCAGAAGACAGAAGAGAAGGAGATGAAATCGGCGGCAGAAGACTCCGGTCTTCATTAAGGTAGCGCACAGCACTGCAGCTGTGCGCCATTGCTCCCACTGCACACCACACACTCCGGTCACTGTAGGGTGCAGGGCGCTGGGGGGGGGGGGGGGGGGGGCGCACCCTGGGCTTCAATAAAATACCTTTTGGCATAAAAATACACATAAAACAGTCTGTGACTGTATATGTGTAAAACCCCCACCATTTTTCAGTCAGAAACTGCAGGGAGAAGCCCGCCGCTGAGGGGGCAGGGCCTTCTTCCTCAGCACACCAGCGCCATTTTTCCTTCACAGTTCCGCTGGAAGCAGCTCCCCAGGCTCTCCCCTGCAGTATTCCTGATACAAGAAGGGTAAAAAAGAGAGGGGGGGCACATAAATTTAGGCGCAAATAATATATATTAAGCAGCTATTGGGAAAAATCACTCATTATAGTGAAAATCCCTGTGTTATATAGCGCTCTGGTGTGTGCTGGCATACTCTCTCTCTGTCTCCCCAAAGGACTTTGTGGGGTCCTGTCCTCAGTCAGAGCATTCCCTGTGTGTGTGCGGTGTGTCGGTACGGCTGTGTCAACATGTTTGATGAGGAGGGTTACGTGGAGGCGGAGCAAGGGCAGATAAGTATGGTGTCACCCCCGACGGGGCCGACACCGGATTGGATGGATATGTGGAAGGTCTTAACCGACAGTGTCAACTCCTTACATAAAAGGTTCGATGACGCAGCAGCCTTGGGACAGCCGGGATCTCAACCCGCGCCTGCCCAGGCGTCTCAGGGCCATCAGGGGCTCATAAACGCCCGCTAGCTCAGATGGTAGACACAGATGTCGACACGGAGTCTGACTCCAGTGTAGATGAGGATGAGACAAATGCACAGTCTACTAAAGCCATCCGATGCATGATTACTGCAATGAAAATTGTATTGCACATTTCTGATATTAACCCGGTTACTACCAAGAAGGGTATTATGTTTGGGGAGAAAAAGCAGCCAGTGACTTTTCCCCCATCTGATGAATTAAATAAATTGTGTGAGGAAGCGTGGAGTTCCCCCGATCAGAAAATACTGATTTCTAAGAGGTTACTGATAGCGTACCCTTTCCGGATAGGTTACGTTGGGAAACATCCCCTAGGGTGGACAAAGCGCTCACACGCTTATCAAAAAAGGTGGCACTGCCGTCTCAGGATACGGCAGCCTTAAAGGAGCCTGCGGATAGAAAGCAGGAAGCTATCCTGAAGTCTGTGTATACACACTCAGGTACTATACTGAGACCTGCTATTGCTTCAGCATGGATGTGTAGTGCTGCAGCCGCATGGTCTGATACCCTGTCAGACAACATTGATTCCCTCGACAGGGATACTGTTTTGCTAACCATAGAACATATAAAAGACGTTGTCTTATATATGCGGGATGCACAGAGGGACATTTGCCTGCTGGCATCTAGAATTAATGCAATGTCCATTTCTGCCAGGAGAGTATTATGGACTCGGCAGTGGACAGGTGATGCTGATTCTAAAAGACACATGGAGGTTTTGCCTTATAAGGGTGAGGAATTGTTTGGGGACGGTCTCTCGGACCTCGTATCCACGGCAACAGCCGGGAAGTCAACTTTTTTACCTCAGGTTCCCTCACAGCGTAAGAAAGCACCGTATTATCATGTACAGTTCTTTCGGCCTCAGAAAGGCAAGCAGATCAGAGGCGCATCCTTTCTGCCCAGAGGCAGGGGTAGAGGAAAGAAGCTGCATCAGAACAAAAATCCTCCCCCGCTTCCTCTAAGTCCACCGCATGACGCTGGGGCTCCACAGGCGGAGCCGGGTGCGGTGGGGGCGCGTCTCCGAAACTTCAGCAACCAGTGGGTTCGCTCACAAGTGGATCTCTGGGCTGTACACATTGTATCTCAGGGATACAAGCTGGAGTTCGAGGCGACTCCCCCTCGCCGTTACCTCAAATCAGCCTTGCCAGCTGCTCCCAGGGAAAGGGAGGTAGTACTGGCGGCATTTCACAAGCTGTACCTCCAGCAGGTGATAATCAAGGTTCCCCTCCTTCAACAGAGACGGGGTTACTATTCCACAATGTTTGTGGTACCGAAACCAGACGGTTCGGTGAGACCCATTCTAAATTTAAAATCCTTGAACACTTATATAAGGAAGTTCAAGTTCAAAATGGAATCGCTCAGGGCGGTTATTGCAAGCCTGGAAGAGGGGGATTTTATGGTGTCGCTGGACATCAAGGATGCTTACTTGCATGTCCCCGTTTACCCACCTCACCAGGAGTACCTCAGGTTTGTGATACAGGATTGTCATTACCAATTCCAGACGTTGCCGTTTGGTCTGTCCACGGCACCGAGAGTATTTACCAAGGTAATGGCCGAAATGATGATACTCCTTCGGAAGAAGGGAGTTATAATTATCCCGTACTTGGACGATCTCCTTATAAAGGCGAGGTCCAGAGAGCAGTTGTTAGTCAGCGTAGCACTTTCTCGGGAAGTGTTGCTACAGCACGGCTGGATTCTGAATATCCCAAAGTCGCAGCTGATTCCTGCGACACGTCTGCTCTTCCTGGGCATGATTCTGGACACAGAACAGAAGAAGGTGTTTCTCCCGGTGGAGAAGGCCCAGGAATTGTCATCTCTGGTCAGGGACCTCCTGAAACCAAAACAGGTGTCGGTGCATCACTGCACGCGAGTCCTGGGAAAGATGGTGGCTTCTTACGAAGCAATTCCCTTCGGCAGGTTCCATGCAAGGATCTTTCAGTGGGATCTGTTAGTCAAATGGTCCGGATCGCATCTTCAGATGCATCGGTTGATCACCCTGTCCCCAAGGGCCAGGGTGTTTCTGCTGTGGTGGCTGCAGAGTGCTCATCTTCTCGAGGGCCGCAGATTCGGCATACAGGACTGGGTCCTGGTGACCACGGACGCAAGCCTCCGAGGATGGGGGGCAGTCACTCAGGGAAGGAACTTCCAGGGACTGTGGTCAAGTCAGGAGACTTCACTACACATAAATATACTGGAACTAAGGGCCATTTACAACGCCCTGAGTCAAGCAGAGCCCCTGCTTCAGAACCAACCAGTGCTGATTCAATCAGACAACATCACGGCGGTCGCCCATGTAAACCGACAGGGCGGCACAAGAAGCAGGATGGCGATGGCAGAAGCCACAAGGATTCTCCGATGGGCGGAAAATCACATGCTAGCACTGTCAGCAGTGTTCATTCCGGGAGTGGACAACTGGGAAGCAGAATACCTCAGCAGGCACGACCTACACCCGGGAGAGTGGGGACTTCATCCAGAAGTCTTCACGCAGATTGTAAACCGTTGGGAACGGCCACAGGTGGACATGATGGCGTCCCGCCTCAACAAAAAGCTAAAAAAATATTGCGCCAGGTCAAGGGACACTCAGGCGATAGTTGTGGACGCAATAGTGACACCGTGGGTGTACCAGTCGGTTTGTGTTCCCTCCTCTTCCTCTCATACCCAAGGTACTGAGGATAGTAAGAAAGAGAGGAGTAAGAACTATACTCATCGTTCCAGATTGGCCAAGAAGAACTTGGTACCCAGAACTACAAGAAATGATCTCAGAGGAACCATGGCCTCTGCCTCTCAGACAGGACCTGTTACAGCAGGGGCCCTGTCTGTTCCAAGACTTACCGCGGCTGCGTTTGACGGCATGGCGGTTGAACGCCGGATCCTAACGGAAAAGGGCATTCCAGATGAAGTGATTCCTACGCTGATAAAGGCTAGGAAAGACGTGACAGCACAACATTATCACCGTATATGGCGAAAATATGTTGCTTGGTGTGAGGCCAGGAAGGCCCCTACAGAGGAATTCCAGCTGGGTCGATTCCTGTACTTCCTTCCATAAAGGTCCAGATTTCGGCCCTATCTATTTTCTTTCAAAAAGAACTTGCTTCACTGCCTGAAGTTCAGACGTTTGTTAAGGGAGTGCTGCATATTCAGCCCCCTTTTGTGCCTCCAGTGGCACCTTGGGATCTTAACGTGGTGTTGGGTTTCCTGAAATCCCACTGTTTTGAGCCACTTAATACTGTGGAGCTAAAATATCTCACGTGGAAAGTGGTCATGCTATTGGCCTTAGCTTCGGCTAGGCGTGTGTCAGAATTGGCGGCTTTGTCTTGTAAAAGCCCTTATCTGATCTTCCATATGGACAGGGCAGAATTGAGGACCCGTCCCCAATTTCTCCCTAAGGTGGTATCAGCGTTTCATTTGAACCAACCTATTGTGGTGCCTGCGGCTACTCGGGACTTGGAGGACTCCAAGTTACTAGATGTAGTCAGGGCTTTGAAAATCTATGTAGCCAGGACGGCTGGAGTCAGGAAAACTGACTCGCTGTTTATCCTGCATGCACCCAACAAGCTGGGTGCTCCTGCTTCTAAGCAAACTATTGCACGCTGGATCTGTAACACTGTTCAGCAAGCTCATTCTGCGGCAGGATTGCCGCATCCTAAATCAGTGAAAGCCCATTCCACAAGGAAGGTGGGCTCTTCTTGGGCGGCTGCCCGAGGGGTCTCGGCTTTACAGCTTTGCCGAGCTGCTACTAGGTCGGGTTCAAACACATTTGCTAAGTTCTACAAGTTTGATACCCTGGCTGAGGAGGACCTTGCCTTTGCTCATTCGGTGCTGCAGAGTCATCCGCACTCTCCCGCCCGTTTGGGAGCTTTGGTATAATCCCCATGGTCCTTACAGAGTTCCCAGCATCCACTAGGACGTCAGAGAAAATAAGAATTTACTCACCGGTAATTCTATTTCTCGTAGTCCGTAGTGGATGCTGGGCGCCCGTCCCAAGTGCGGACTCTCTGCAATACATGTATATAGTTATTGCTTAACTAAAGGGTTATTGTTATGAGCCATCTGTTACTGAGGCTCAGTTGTTGTTTATACTGTTAACTGGGTATGGTTATCACGAGTTGTATGGTGTGATTGGTGTGGCTGGTATGAGTCTTACCCTGGATTCCAAATCCTTTCCTTGTTGTGTCAGCTCTTCCGGGCACAGTTTCCCTAACTGAGGTCTGGAGGAGGGGCATAGAGGGAGGAGCCAGTGCACACCAGATAGTACCTAATCTTTCTTTTAGAGTGCCCAGTCTCCTGCGGAGCCCGTCTATTCCCCATGGTCCTTACGGAGTTCCCAGCATCCACTACGGACTACGAGAAATAGAATTACCGGTGAGTAAATTATTATTTTTACAATATAGATTTAGCCATGCTCATTCAAGCTGCAGCTATTCGCATCCGCAGCTTGTTTGCTACGGTGCACGCTCATGCACAGGGGCACGTGTGTATATTCTTGCCCGTAGCTTATGGCAAATTAATTCGCTAATCACGGATGCGAATAGTCACAGCAAGGTGCATCTAGTCGTACTGGAGATGCATGTGACAACATCCCGGGATAGATAAGCCTGGCTACATCTGTAGCGTCTGTTTTTATTGTGTGCAAGTGAAGCAATGAAATTGAAGTTTTAAGTGAAAAACTCATTGGTATATAATGTGCAGTTGAGACATTAGAATCTATATGTGCTTTATGTATTAGTCTTTATTCAGTATTATATATTGCAAACTTTTTGGATTTAATTGTAGAAACACATATTAAATTTACAATATAGATTTAGCCATGCTCATTCAAGCTGCAGCTATTCGCATCCGTAGCTTGTTTGCTACGGTGCACGCTCATGCACAGGGGCACGTGTGTATATTCTTGCCCGTAGCTTATGGCAAATTAATTCGCTAATCACGGATGCGAATAGTCACAGCAAGGTGCATCTAGTCGTACTGGAGATGCATGTGATAACATCCCGGGATAGATAAGCCTGGCTACATCTGTAGCATCTATGTTTTTATTGTGTGCAAGTGAAGCAATGAAATTGAAGTTTTAAGTGAAAAACTCATTGGTATATAATGTGCAGTTGAGACCTTAGAATCTATATGTGCTTTATGTATTAGTCTTTATTCAGTATTATATATTGCAAACTTTTTGGATTTAATTGTAGAAACACATATCAAATTTACCAACTATGCTTAAAATTAGAATGATACAAGATAAAGTTTATATTTCTCTGACGTCCTAAGTGGATGCTGGGACTCCGTAAGGACCATGGGGAATAGCGGCTCCGCAGGAGACTGGGCACAACTAAAGAAAGCTTTAGGACTACCTGGTGTGCACTGGCTCCTCCCACTATGACCCTCCTCCAGACCTCAGTTAGAATCTTGTGCCCGGCTGAGCTGGATGCACACTAGGGGCTCTCCTGAGCTCCTAGAAAGAAAGTATATTTTAGGTTTTTTATTTTACAGTGAGATCTGCTGGCAACAGACTCACTGCAGCGAGGGACTAAGGGGAGAAGAAGCGAACCTACCTAACTGGTGGTAGCTTGGGCTTCTTAGGCTACTGGACACCATTAGCTCCAGAGGGATCGACCGCAGGACCCGACCTTGATGTTCGGTCCCGGAGCCGCGCCGCCGGCCCCCTTACAGAGCCAGAAGCAAGAAGTGTTCCGGAAAATCGGCGGCAGAAGACTTCTGTCTTCAACAAGGTAGCGCACAGCACTGCAGCTGTGCGCCATTGCTCCTCATGCACACCTCACACTCCGGTCACTGATGGGTGCAGGGCACTGGGGGGGGGCGCCCTGAGGGCAATAATAATACACCTTGGCTGGCAAATCATCACAATATATAGTCCCAGGGCTATATATGTGATAAATTACCCCTGCCAGAATCCATGAAAAAGCGGGAGAAAAGTCAGCCGAAAAAGGGGCGGGGCTATCTCCCTCAGCACACTGGCGCCATTTTATATTCACAGTGCAGCTGAAAAATAGCTCCCCAGGCTCTCCCCTGTAGTTTTCAGGCTCAAAGGGTTAAAAAGAGAGGAGGGGCACTAAATTTAGGCGCAATATGTGTATACAAGCAGCTATTGGGGGAAAAATCACTCAGTTATAGTGTTAATCCCTGCATTATATAGCGCTCTGGTGTGTGCTGGCATACTCTCTCTCTGTCTCCCCAAAGGACTTTGTGGGGTCCTGTCCTCAGTCAGAGCATTCCCTGTGTGTGTGCGGTGTGTCGGTACGGCTGTGTCGACGTGTTGGATGAGGAAGGTTACGTGGAGGCGGAGCAGAGGCCGATAAATGGGATGTCGCCCCCTGTGGGGCCGACACCAGAGTGGATGGATAGGTGGAAGGTATTAACCGACAATGTCAACTCCTTACATAAAAGGCTGGATGACGTAACAGCTGTGGGACAACCGGCTTCTCAGCCCGCGCCTGCCCAGGTGTCTCAGAGGCCATCAGGGGCTCAAAAAAAACGCCCGTTACCTCAGATGGCAGACACAGATGTCGGCACGGAGTCTGACTCCAGTGTCGACGAGGTTGAGACATATACACAATCCACTAGGAACATCCGTTGCATGATCTCGGCAATAAAAAATGTGTTACACATTTCTGACATGAACCCAAGTACCACATAAAAGGGGTTTTATGTTTGGGGAGAAAAAGCAGCCAGTGTTTTGTTCCCCCATCAGATGAGTGAATGAAGTGTGTAAAGAGCGTGGGTTCCCCCGATAAGAAAATGGTAATTTCTAAAAAGTTACTGCTGGCGTACCCTTTCCCGCCAGAGGATAGGTCACGTTGGGAGATATCCCCTAGGGTGGATAAGGCGCTCACACGTTTGTCAAAAAGGTGGCACTGCCATCTTGGGATACGGCCACTTTGAAGGAGCCTGCTGATAAAAAGCAGGAGGCTATACTGAAGTCTGTATATACACACTCAGGTACTATACTGAGACCTGCATTTGCCTCAGCATAAATAGTGCTGCTGCAGCGTGGTCTGATACCCTGTCAGATAATATTAATACCCTAGACAGGGATAATATTTTGCTAACATAGAGCATATTAAAGACGTCGTTTTATATATGAAGGATGCACAGAGGGATATTTGCCGGCTGGCATCCAGAATTAATGCAATGTCCATTTTGCCAGGAGGGTATTAGAGACCCGGCAGTGGACAGGTGATGCGGCCTTTAAAAGGCACATGGAGATTCTGCCTTATAAGGGTGAGGAATTGTTTGGAGATGGTCTCTGGGACCTCGTATCCACAGCAACAGCTGGGAAGAAAAATTTTTACCTCAGGTTTCCTCACAGCCTAAGAAAGCACCGTATTTTCAGGTACAGTCCTTTCGGCTTCAGAAAAGCAAGCGGGTCAAAGGCGCTTCCTTTCTGCACAGAGACAAGGGAAGAAGGAAAAAGCTGCACCAGACAGCCGGTTCCCAGGATCAAAAATCTTCCCCCGCTTCCTCTGAGTCCACCGCATGACGCTAGGGCTCCACAGGTGGAGACAGGTGCGGTGGGGGCGCGTCTCGGGAACTTCAGGAACCAGTGGGCTTGCCCACAGGTGGATCCCTAGGTTCTGCAAGTAGTATCACAGGGATACAGGCTGGAGTTCGAGGCGACTCCCCCTCGCCGTTACCTCACATCAGCCTTGCCTGCTGACCTCGGAGAAAGGGAGTTAGTACTGGCGGCAATTCACAAGCTGTACTTCCAGCAGGTGAACTCAAGGTACCCATCCTTCAACAAGCCCGGGGTTACTATTCCAAAATGTTGTGGTACCGAAATCAGACGGTTCGGTGAGACCCATTCTAAAATGTAATGCCTTGAACACTTATATACGAAGGTTCAAGTTCAAAATGGAATCGCTCAGGGCGATTATTGCAAGCCTGGAGAATTTCATGGTATCACTGGACATCAAGGATGCTTACCTGCATGTCCCTATTTACCCTCTTCACCAGGAGTACCTCAAAATTGTGGTACAGGATTGTCATTACCAATTCCAGACGTTGCCGTTGGTCTGTCCCCGGCACCGAGGGTATTTACCAAGGTAATGGCCGAAATAATTATCCCGTACTTGGACGATCTCCTTATAAAGGCGAGGTCCAGGGAGCAGTTGTTCGTCGGAGTGGCACTATCTCGGGAAGTGCTACAACAGCACGGCTGGATTCTGAATATTCCAAAGTCGCAGCTGGTTCCTACGACGCGTCTACTGTTCCTGGGTATGGTTCTGAACACAGAACAGGATAAAAAGGGTTTCTCCCAGAGGAGAAGTCCAAGGAGTTGTCGTCTCTAGACAGAGACCTCCTAATACAAATCCAGGTGTCGGTGCATCAATGCACGCGAGCCCTGGGAAAGATGGTAGCTTCTTACGAAGAAATTCCATTCGCCAGGTCCCATGCAAGGATCTTCCAGTGGGATCTGTTGGACAAGTGGTCCGGGTCGCATCTTCAGATACATCGGCGGATAACCCGGTCTCCAAGGGCCAGGGTGTCGCTGTTGTGGTGGCTGCAGCATACAGGACTGGGTCCTGGTGACCACGGATGCCAGCCTTCGAGGCTGGGGGGGCAGTCACACAGGGAAGAAACTTCCAAGGACTATGGAAAAGTCAGGAGACTTCCCTACACATAAATATTCCGGACCTAAGGGCCATTTACAATGCCCTAAGTCAGGCTAGACCCCTGCTTCAACATCGGCCGGTGCTGATCCAGTCAGACAACATCACGGCGGTCGCTCATGTAAACCGACAGGGCGGCACAAGAAGCAGGATGGCGATGGCAGAAGCCACAAGGATTCTCCGATGGGCGGAAAATCATGTGTTAGCACTGTCAGCAGTGTTCATTCCCGGAGTGGACAACTGAGAAGCAGACTTTCTCAGCAGACACGACCTCCACCCGGGAGAGTGGGGACTTCATCCAGAAGTCTTCCAAATGATTGTACACCGTTGGGAAAGGCCACAGGTGGACATGATGGCGTCCCGCCTCAACAAAAAGCTACAAAGATATTGCGCCAGGTCAAGGGACCCTCAGGCGATAGCTGTGGACGCTCTGGTAACACCGTGGGTGTACCAGTCGGTGTATGTGTTCCCTTCTCTGCCTCTCTTACCCAGGGTAATGAGAATAATAAGAAGGAGAGGAGTAAGAACTATACTGATTGTTCCGGATTGGCCAAGAAGAGCTTGTTACCCAGAACTCCAAGAAATGATCTCAGAGGACCCATGGCCTCTGCCGCTCAGACAGGACCTGCTGCAGCAGGGGGCCTGTCTGTTCCAAGACGTACCGCGGCTGCGTTTGACGGCATGGCGGTTGAACGCCGGATCCTGAAGGAAAAGGGCATTCCGGAGGACGTTATCCCTACGCTAATTAAAGCTATGAAAGAAGTGAACGCAAACCATTATCACCGCATATGGCGGAAATATGTTGCGTGCTGTGAGGCCAGGAAGGCCCCAACGGAGGAATTTCAGCTAGGTCGATTTCTGCACTTCCTACAGTCAGGGGTGACTATGGGCCTAAACTTGGGTTCCATTAAGGTCCAGATTTCGGCTCTATCGATTTTCTTCCAAAAATAGAACTGGCTTCACTGCCTGAAGTTCAGACTTTTGTTAAGGGAGTGCTGCATAGTCAGCCCCGTTTGTGCCTCCAGTGGCACCGTGGGATCTCAACGTGGTGTTGGATTTCCTGAAGTCGCATTATGTTGAGCCACTTAAATCCGTGGAGCTAAAATACCTCACGTGGAAAGTGGTCATGCTGTTTGCCTTGGCGTCGGCCAGGCGTGTATCAGAATTGGCGGCTTTGTCATGCAAAAGCCCTTATCTGAATTTTTTATATGGATAGGGCGGAATTGAGGACTCGTTCCCAATTCCTTCCTAAGGTGGTATCAGTTTTTCATGTGAACCAACCTATTGTGGTGCCTGCGGCTACTTGGGACTTGGAGGATTCCAAGTTGCTGGACGTAGTCAGGGCCCTGAAAAATATATGTTTCCAGGACGGCTGGAGTCGGGAAAACTGACTCGCTATTTATCCTGTATGCACCCAACAAGCTGGGTGCTCCTGCTTCTAAGCAGACTATTGCTCGCTGGATCTGTAGCACGATTCAACTTGCACATTCTGCGGCTGGACTGCCGCACCCTAAATTTGTAAAAGCCCATTCCACGAGGAAAGTGGGCTCTTCTTGGGCGGCTGCCCGAGAGGTCTCGGCTTTACAAATTTGCCGAGCTGTTACTTGGTCGGGTTCAAACACTTTTGCAAGAGTCTACAAGTTTGATACCCTGGCTGAGGAGGACCTAGAGTTTGCTCATTCGGTGCTGCAGAGTCATCCGCACTCTCCCGCCCGTTTGGGAGCTTTGGTATAATCCCCATGGTCCTTACGGAGTCCCAGCATCCACTTAGGACGTCAGAGAAAATAAGATTTTACTCACCGGTAAATCTATTTCTCGTAGTCCGTAGTGGATGCTGGGCGCCCATCCCAAGTGCGGATTGTCTGCAATACTTGTATATAGTTATTGCCTAACTAAAGGGTTATTGTTGAGACATCTGTTGAGAGGCTGTTATATTTCATACTGTTAACTGGGTATAGTATCACGAGTTATACGGTGTGATTGGTGTGGCTGGTATGAGTCTTACCCGGGATTCAAAATCCTTCCTTATTGTGTCAGCTCTTCCGGGCACAGTATCCTAACTGAGGTCTGGAGGAGGGTCATAGTGGGAGGAGCCAGTGCACACTAGGTAGTCCTAAAGCTTTCTTTAGTTGTGCCCAGTCTCCTGCGGAGCCGCTATTCCCCATGGTCCTTACGGAGTCCCAGCATCCACTACGGACTACGAGAAATAGATTTACCGGTGAGTAAAATCTAATTTTTCACTCTACTCCAGATGCAGTGTTTGCTGGAGCAATGCCTACAATGGCAAGTGTTAAACTATCAACAGGACGCCCTGTTGTCAACCACCCACACTATGAAGATGCAGATTTACGGTGAGGTGTTGATTTTTTTCTTTTCTTACAGAATTTTTTTTATCAAAACAGGCTTTATACCGTATTATATCATCCATTTATGTTCTGTATTCTAAGTGTTCAGTATTACCTTATGTGCAAATTAATATTTATTTAGAATAGAATATTACATTTTAGATATGCATCTTAAGAATTTAATGTAAAGAGCCTTATGTGTTGAGTCTAGATGGCATTCTTTTTTTAGCAACATTATTCTCCCTGTAGCGTTTTTTTTTTGTTTTTAGCACTTGATTCTGTGTGTTTATTTTTTGTTTGTATTATTTATTTTTTCATCTTTATTTTTCAATTTTTTGTAACTAGACACAAATAGAACGCTTAAGTTTATTTGTTACAAATAAATATGATTGCATGACACAGTACAGATGTGACTGCTTACATCTAGCCCCCCTGCATGTTAAATTACTAGTCACGCAATGCCGTGGCGTGACTCGGTTGCTCCGAGTGTCTTTACATGCATTTTTTTTTCCATTTAAAATGCGTCTTATTCGCAAAATAATGCCAATAAGACGCATTTTCTGCAAAAAAAGGTTATTATAAGTCCTTGATAGTGAACGTTTAAAAGTTAAAAGAATAGTTATAGTTCTTGCTTGTAATATGTACTCTAGTTAGGAGACAAAATAGTTAATATAGGAGTTATTTGCATATGCAGTTTTACATTATGGATAGTGTATTTACTAAGCTGTGTGTTAACGTGCAAAAAATTTTGGGAGATGGATGTTTTTACATAGAACACTCTCCTGAGCGTACTTGATGTGTTAATCACAACCAAACCACCTGGTCTGTCTAAAACGTGTTAAACAATACCTTATTATACCTCACACTCTCTCTTAATCTACTCAGTACTGCCACCAACTAACATTCACGCGCTATATCATTCAGTGTGTATGGCCATCGGAGCTTTGGCCAAGATACACATCATGATAGTGTGTACCCGACCTAACTGTCTATGCGGACAGGAGCTGGAGCAGAGGTAGGAAAGTCCATTTGCGGCAATGTAGTACACAGCCAACTTGTGGATGATGGTGGCAGCCATTAAGGAAGTAGTGTGTGCCATAGACCACGCCTAGCTAGGTTTGTTACCACTGTTAACTTTATCAAAGGCACATGCCTGTTTGAAGGAGTTTCTTCAGGCTCCACAGGAATTACCATGTGGTATATGTGGTTTGGAGAGAACTGGGCACTTAACAGTTAAACTTTCAGGTCCCAGGATGCACTGGTCCTTCCTCCTATATACCCCTGCTCCAGGCTGTCCAGTTTTAGTTTGGTGCCAGCAGGAGCCGGATGCACCTTTAGACAGGGGAGCTGCTGTTGAGCAGCTCCAAGCTTTCTTTTATGATTTTCTTTACTTTATAGGTATTTGATCATCAGAGCAAGTAGCGGGTAAGTCCCATAGGACGCCTGCACTACTGTTCCTGCACCCCTGTTGTCGCTGCAACACTGACGACCGGGCCAGTGATCTTGTCGGGTGCCAGCTGGATCATTCTAGAAAACAGCTCTTTCTGGACCCAGGCCATAGCTGCATATACAGGGGATCAGGTAAGGTGGCACTGACGGCGGGGACCAGTTTGCTCATGTTCCTCTACTAGACACCAGGGCTACGGGCCTAATTCAAGGTTGAACGCAGATGTATTAGCAAAAGTAAATTTGCAAAGTACATGCAAATCTGCGTTAAAAAAACATGTCCACAGCGCAAACTAACACAAAAAAAATATACAAAAGTGGAGTCACCCTGAATGATGCACTTACCAACATAAGCTAAACAAAGGAATAAACCTAAAAATAGGATTTTAATACCTACCGGTAAATCCTTTTCTCTTAGTCCGTAGAGGATGCTGGGGATGCTTCAAGAACCATGGGGTATAGACGGGATCCGCAGGAGACATGGGCACACTATAAGACTTTGAATGGGTGTGTGTCACAACTGAGGGCCTGAGCTGACGGGAGGCAGCCTCAGTTGTAGGGGCTGAGATGTACCGGAACCTGGGAGGTTGTATCAGACCCCTGGACATGTAAGTAACATGAATAATAACTGCCCGAAGGCGTGACCACGACAACTTGGATAAAAGTCAATGATGTTTATTATGACAACTCCGCAACACAGCAGCAGTAAAAGAAAACGTAAAAAGTCAGCAAAGAATAAATAAAGTTCCTGGGTACTACAGGATGGCAGGAGCCACAGGGCACTGGTAGTGTGAGATAGTTCTTATGATCTTCTAGATGGAAAGTCCTTACCAGGCCCGACTGTAGCAATTGAGATAACCCAGGATTGTGCCAGCTGGTGTTCCAGGAAAAGCTGGGTTGCTGAAGATAAAACAGCTGCTGTGGATACTGGCTGGAACCAGACTGTT
The DNA here is from genome assembly GCF_028390025.1 of Pseudophryne corroboree. Lineage (NCBI taxonomy): Eukaryota > Metazoa > Chordata > Amphibia > Anura > Myobatrachidae > Pseudophryne > Pseudophryne corroboree. The sequence goes on from NC_086448.1 coordinate 329,069,811, forward strand.
GTTAGCACGGAGTGGATACTGGCTGGAACCAGTTAAATAATAAATGAACTTGGGAGCGATGAAATATGAACTGAAATGTAGAACTTGAGAGCGGAGAAATAATAATACCGGTGGAGAGTGGTAAAGTGTAGAAAGGACACCGGCCCTTTAAGGGAAGCTGTACTCTGCTGGAAGCTGAGCTGGAAGCAGGTAATGTTGTAGCTGGAAACTGATGAATCCACAATGGATTGGAGAGTCAGGCTACACCGCAGGTGGAATGCTGGTGCGGGTCTCTATGGTGGAAGTCTTGAGACAGGAGCTGGAACCTGGAAGACAATCACAGGAGAGAGACAAACAGGAACTAGGTTTGACAACCAAAGCACTGACGCCTTCCTTGCTCAGGCACAGTGTATTTATACCTGCAGCAAGGAAGGGATTGGCTAGGCAATTATGCAGATTATCAATACTGAGAACAGATTGGTGGAAATGATCAGCTGACAGAATCCAAGATGGCTGCGCCCATGCAGACACTTGGAGGGAAGTTTGGTTTGTAATCCATGTGGTAATGAAAACAGTAATGGCGGCGCCGGCCACCGGAGACAGGAGGCGCCAGGCTGACAGATGCACATCCAACCACGCGGACACAGCGGAGGCCGCGGCTGACGTAATTGCCACTCAGACACTCTGCATGCAGAAGTTCAGGGACGGCGGCGGAGGCCGCGGGAGACGCCATGCCAGGTGTAATATGGCGTTTACTGTAACAGCGTCCCAGAGTGACAGGAGAGGATACAGGAATGTACACATCAGGATAACAGATGGGATCCGGTCCTGGAGCGCTGAGCCAGCCTTAGGAGGCATCTGATGGGTAAGAAATGGCGTCCAGATACCCGGATCGTGACAGCACCCCCCCCTTTAGGAGTGGCCCCAGGACACTTCTTTGGCTTTTGAGGAAACTTGGAATGGAATCTCCGGACCAAGGCAGGAGCATGGACATCAGAAGCATTGGTCCATGAACGTTCCTCAGGACCATAACCCTTCCAGTCAATAAGATATTGTAGTTGACCGTAACGGTGACGTGAGTCCAGGATCTTGGCCACTTCATACTCAACGCCTCGTTGAGTTTGGACTTTCGGAGTTGGAGGAAGTGAGGAATGAAACCGATTCAAGATCAGCGGTTTCAACAGGGAAACATGGAATGTCCTGGGTATTTTTAAGAAGGGAGGCAACTGGAGTCTGTAAGCAACAGGATTGATGACTTGTTCAATCTTGAAAGGACCGATATAGCGAGGTGCAAACTTCATACTGGGAACTCTTAACCTCAAATTCTTCGTGGATAACCATACCCGATCACCCACCTTGAGAGCAGGAACTGCTCGACGCTTCTTATCCGCAAACTTCTTGTACCTGAACGATGCCTTGAGCAGAGCTGATCGTACGCTCTTCCAGATATTGGCAAACTGATGCAAGGTGATATCCACTGCGGGAACAGAAGTTGCTGGAAGCGGTTGGAACTCAGGGACTTTAGGGTGGAATCCAAAGTTAGTGAAGAATGGTGTTGAAGCAGATGAAGAATGATACTGGTTGTTATGACAGAACTCGGCCCAGGGAAGTAATTGAACCCAGTCATCTTGAGAGGAGGACACATAGATGCGGAGGAAGGCCTCCAAGTCCTGATTCACCCTCTCGGTTTGACCATTGGTCTGAGGATGGTAAGCCGTGGAAAACTTTAGCTTGACTTGGAGGACTTGACATAAACTTCGCCAGAATTTGGCTGTGAATTGAACTCCTCGATCTGAGATAATTTCTTCAGGAAGACCGTGGAGTCGGAAGATCTCTTGTATGAATACTTGAGCCAACTTGGAAGCTGACGGAAGACCGGTGAGAGGAATGAAGTGTGCCATCTTGGTGAACCGGTCAACTACCACCCAGATGGTATTGAACTTGTTGCACATGGGTAAGTCTGTAATGAAATCCATCGACAAGTGGGTCCATGGTCGACGGGGAACGGATAGTGGAACCAGTTGCCCCGCAGGCGACTGGCGGGATACTTTATGTTGGGCACACTTTGGGCAAGATGCAATAAACTCCAAGACGTCCTTTTTCAGAGTTGGCCACCAATAGGACCTAGAGATAAACTCCAGGGTTTTTTGGATACCTGTATGTCCGGCAAAACGGGAAGCATGGGCCCAATGCATGAGCTTCTTCCTTAGCATCGGCTTCACAAAACTTTTCCCTGATGGGGGCGTAGAGTCCATCCCTACCGTGGAGAATGCCAACGGATTTATAATAGGATGCTTGTCTGAAGACTCTGACTCATTTTCTTGCTCCCATGAGCGGGAAAGGGCATCGGCCTTGCGATTCTGAGAGCCCGGACAGAACTGGAGTTTAAAGTCGAACCTGGAAAAGAAAAGTGCCCATCTGGCCTGACGAGGGTTGAGACATTGTGCGCCCTTCAGGTATAAAAGGTTCTTGTGGTCTGTAAGTATGGTGATTGAATGAGAAGCTCCCTCCAACAGATACCTCCACTCTTCTAGAGCGAGCTTGATGGCTAGCAACTCCTGGTCGCCAATGGCATAGTTGCGCTCAGCTGGGGAGAACTTCCGGGAGAAGAAACTGCAAGGGTGTAAATGGCCATCTTTAGCCCTCTGAGATAACACCGCTCCTACTCCAACGGAGGAGGCATCCACCTCTAAGATGAAAGGAGAGTCGATGTCAGGCTGTTTCAGAACAGGCGCAGAGATGAACCTTTGTTTTAAAAGATGAAATGCTTGCATGGCTTCTTCAGACCACTTGGACGGGTTAGCACCCTTCTTAGTGAAAGCAGTAATAGGCGCCACAATGGTGGAAAAGTCTCGTATAAACTTTCGGTAATAGTTGGCGAACCCTAAGAACCTCTGGACCCCTTTGAGGGTTAAGGGTACCGGCCAATTTTGGATTGCTTGTAGTTTCTCAGGATCCATCTCTAGTCCGGAACCGGACACAATGTACCCTAGAAACGGAATGGACTTGACTTCAAAGACGCATTTTTCTAATTTGCAATAGAGATGATTGACACGGAGACGGGACAGAACCTCTTTAACCCAAAAACGATGTTCCTCTAAATCGTTGGCAAAAATGAGGATATCGTCTAGATAGACCACGACATGACGGTATAGAATGTCTCTGAAGATCTCATTGACAAAATGCTGGAAGACAGCTGGAGCATTGCTCAATCCGAAGGGCATGACGAGGTACTCATAATGTCCGTCACGGGTGTTAAAGGCGGTCTTCCACTCGTCACCCTCACGGATCCGGATGAGATTGTATGCACCTCGCAAGTCCAGCTTTGTAAAGATGGTAGCTCCGCTAACTCTGTCAAAGAGCTCAGTAATCAGGGGTAAAGGATAACGGTTCTTGATGGTAATGTCGTTCAAACCTCTGTAGTCGATGCACGGCCGCAGACCACCATCTTTCTTTTTTACAAAAAAGAAGCCTGCGCCGGCTGGAGAAGAAGAAGGTCGAATGAACCCCTTTGCTAGGTTCTCTTTAATATATTCCTCCATAGGATGCGTCTCAGGCAGAGACAACGGATAAGTTCGGCCTCGAGGTGGAACCTTCCCTGGAACGAGATCAATCGGACAGTCCCATTCTCTATGAGGAGGAAGGATATCAGCAGAAGCTTTACTGAACACATCCGTGAAATCTTGATATGGAGGAGGTGGAACATCAGACGACCTGGGGGAGGAAGAACAGACAGGCAATACTTTAAACAAACATGTCTCAGCACAGGAGGAACCCCATGCCAGGATTTGCGTAGTCGTCCAATCAATTGTAGGATTGTGAAGACGGAGCCATGGAAGGCCCAGGACCACAGGATGTGTGGCTCTTGGAATCACTAAAAAAGAAATAAGTTCGGAATGAAGAACTCCCACTCTCAGACGAACTGGTAGAGTCCTTAAAGAAATAACTGCATCAAAAATTTTGCTGCCATCCACGGCAGTTAAAGAAATGGACGAAGGAAGTCTCTCGGTGGGTAGGGACCACCGTTTAACATAGGCTTCGGTAATAAAGTTCCCAGCTGCTCCGGAATCAAGGAGGGCAAGGACGTTCCGATAACGTTGAGCAACTTGAAGCGAGACTGGGAGATTACAATCTTGAGGAGATGGAGAGGAGATCATTACTCCTAGCCGGCCCTCTCCTTGGCGAGCTAGGATTTGGAGTTTCCCGGACGTTTGGGACAGGCATTAATGGTGTGAGACGGAGCTGCACAATAGAGACAGAGAAACTCGGAGAGACGTCTTCGGCGCTCAGCAGGAGTTAAACGGGAACGGCCAAGTTGCATGGGCTCATCTTTAGATGGTGACAGTTGACGAGGAGGAGGAGCAGAAGATTTTGGAGCAGATGATCTTCCACGCTCAGTTGCTCTCTCTCTGAAACGTAAATCAACTTTCGTGCAGAGTGAGATTAGCTCATCTAACTTAGAAGGTAAGTCTCTGGTAGCTAACTCATCTTTAATACGCTCAGATAAGCCATGCCAGAATGCAGCATACAGGGCCTCGTCGTTCCATGCCAGTTCGGATGCCAGGATCTGGAACTGTATCAGATATTGTCCTACAGTACGTGACCCCTGGCGTAAACGGAGAATCTCGGATGAAGCTGAGGTTACCCGGCCTGGCTCGTCGAAGATGCGCCTGAATGTTGACACGAAGGCAGTGTAGGAAGATAGCAGGGTGTCGGACCTCTCCCATAACGGTGATGCCCAATCAAGGGCTGAGCCACTGAGAAGAGAAATAATGTAGGCAATTTTTGTACGGTCACTGGGAAAATTGCCAGGTTGTAGCTCAAACTGAATCTCACACTGGTTGAGAAATCCCCTGCAGAATCTTGGAGATCCGTCAAATTTTGCTGGCGTTGGAAGATGAAGACGTGGAGCAGAAATGGGTAAGGTGGGTGGGGTTATAGCTGGAGTCACTGTGGTTGACGCACCAGACGCGCCTGATCCACGGAGAGTTGTCTGAATCCCATCCAGCCGAGTAGAGAGATCCTGGAGACAGCGGATGATGTGGCCCTGTGCAGCCTCCTGATGTTCTAGTCGGGCTGCCAGTTCTTGCATCGGCCTGGTCGCTTGATCCTGGTCTCCGGCTGGATTCATTAGGTCAATGCTTACTGTCACAACTGAGGGCCTGAGCTGACGGGAGGCAGCCTCAGTTGTAGGGGCTGAGATGTACCGGAACCTGGGAGGTTGTATCAGACCCCTGGACATGTAAGTAACATGAATAATAACTGCCCGAAGGCGTGACCACGACAACTTGGATAAAAGTCAATGATGTTTATTATGACAACTCCGCAACACAGCAGCAGTAAAAGAAAACGTAAAAAGTCAGCAAAGAATAAATACAGTTCCTGGGTACTACAGGATGGCAGGAGCCACAGGGCACTGGTAGTGTGAGATAGTTCTTATGATCTTCTAGATGGAAAGTCCTTACCAGGCCCGACTGTAGCAATGGAGATAACCCAGGATTGTGCCAGCTGGTGTTCCAGGAAAAGCTGGGTTGCTGAAGATAAAACAGCTGCTGTGGATACTGGCTGGAACCAGACTGTTGTTAGCACGGAGTGGATACTGGCTGGAACCAGTTAAATAATAAATGAACTTGGGAGCGATGAAATATGAACTGAAATGTAGAACTTGAGAGCGGAGAAATAATAATACCGGTGGAGAGTGGTAAAGTGTAGAAAGGACACCGGCCCTTTAAGGGAAGCTGTACTCTGCTGGAAGCTGAGCTGGAAGCAGGTAATGTTGTAGCTGGAAACAGATGAATCCACAATGGATTGGAGAGTCAGGCTACACCGCAGGTGGAATGCTGGTGCGGGTCTCTATGGTGGAAGTCTTGAGACAGGAGCTGGAACCTGGAAGACAATCACAGGAGAGAGACAAACAGGAACTAGGTTTGACAACCAAAGCACTGACGCCTTCCTTGCTCAGGCACAGTGTATTTATACCTGCAGCAAGGAAGGGATTGGCTAGGCAATTATGCAGATTATCAATACTGAGAACAGATTGGTGGAAATGATCAGCTGACAGAATCCAAGATGGCTGCGCCCATGCAGACACTTGGAGGGAAGTTTGGTTTGTAATCCATGTGGTAATGAAAACAGTAATGGCGGCGCCGGCCACCGGAGACAGGAGGCGCCAGGCTGACAGATGCACATCCAACCACGCGGACACAGCGGAGGCCGCGGCTGACGTAATCGCCACTCAGACACTCTGCATGCAGAAGTTCAGGGACGGCGGCGGAGGCCGCGGGAGACGCCATGCCAGGTGTAATATGGCGTTTACTGTAACAGCGTCCCAGAGTGACAGGAGAGGATACAGGAATGTACACATCAGGATAACAGATGGGATCCGGTCCTGGAGCGCTGAGCCAGCCTTAGGAGGCATCTGATGGGTAAGAAATGGCGTCCAGATACCCGGATCGTGACAGTGTGAACTGGCTCCTCCCTCTATGCCCCTCCTCCAGACCTCAGTTATAGGAACTGTGCCCAGGGAGACGGACATTTCGAGGAAAGGATTTATTTAACTATTTTAAACTAAGCTGAGATACATACCAGCTCACACCACTAACACGCCATACAGCATGGCATTCAACAAAAACGCATGCAACGGCATGACCAACAACAGTCACAGAGTGACTAAGCTCAACGCAACATGAGCGTAACTATAGCAAACTGCAGATTTAGCCCGCACTGGGACGGGCGCCCATCATCCTTTACGGACTAAGAGAAAAGGATTTACCGGTAGGTATTAAAAACCTATTTCCTCATACGTCCTAGAGGATGCTGGGGATGCTTCAAGAACCATGGGGTTTATACCAAAGCTCTAGAACGGGCGGGAGAGTGCGGATGACTCTGCAGCACCTATTGACCAAACAAGAGGTCCTCCTCCGCCAGGGTATCAAACTTGTAAAACTTCGCAAATTTTTTGAACCCGACCAAGTAGTAGCTCGGCAAAGCTGTAACGCCGTGACTCCCGGGGCGGGCAGCCGCCCAGGATGAGCCCACCTCTCTGGTAGAATGGGCTTTCACCGATTTCGGTAACCGTAATCCTGCCGTAGAATGAGGCTGCTGGATCGTATTACAAATCCAGCGCGCAATAGTCTGCCTAGAAGCAGGAGCCCCAATCTTGTTGGGAGCCCACAGGACAAACAGAGCCTCTGTTTTCCTAATCTGCACCATTCTGGCGACATAGATCTTCAAAGCTCTGACCACATCGAGAGACTTTTACTCCGATAAGGCGTCAGTAGCCACTGGCACCACAATTGGCTGGTTAACATGAAATGATGAAACCACTTTTGGCAGAAATTTCTGACGAGTTCTCAACTCCGCTCTATCAGCATGGAAAATCAAATAGGGGCTTTTGTGAGATAAAGCCACCAACTCAGATACTCGCCTTGCAGACGCCAAGGCCAACAACATAACCACTTTTCAAGTAAGGAATTTTAACTCAACCTTGCGCAAAGGTTCAAACCAATGTGATTGCAAGAATTGCAACACCACATTTAGGTCCCATGGTGCCACTGGGGGCACAAAGGGAGGTTGGATGTGCAGCACGCCTTTTACGAAGGTCTGAACTTCTGGAAGGGAGGCCAATTCTTTTTGAAAAAAGATTGATAAGGCAGAAATCTGTACCTTTAATAGAGCCTAACTTTAGTCCCGCATCCACACCTGCTTGTAGGAAATGGAGCAACCTCCCCAGGTGAAATTCTTCCGTAGGAGCCTTCTTGGATTCACACCAAGACACATATTTTCTCCAAATACGGTGGTAATGCTTCGCTGTTACTTCTTTTCTAGCCTGAAGAAGTGTAGGAATGACTTCACTAGTAATACCCTTCCGGGCTAGGATTTGGCGTTAAACCGCCACACCGTCAAACGCAGCCGCGGTAAGTCCTGATACACGCACGGCCCCTGTTGTAACAGGTCCTCCCGAAGAGGCCAGGGATCTACTATGAGCAACTCCTGAAGATCTGGATACCAGGCCCTTTTTGGCCAATCTGGAACAATGAGGATCGCGGAACCCTTGTTTTTCTTATAATTTTTATCACCTTTGGAATGAGTGGAAGTGGAGGGAACACATAGACCGACTGAAACACCCACGGTGTCACTATGGCGTCCACCGCTATCGTCTGAGGGTCCCTTGACCTGGAACAATATTTCTGAAGTTGCTTGTTGAGGCGGGATGCCATCATGTCCACTTGAGGAACTCACCACCGATTTGTCACTTCTGCAAAGACCCCACTCTCCTGGATGGAGATCGTGTCTGCTGAGGAAATCTGCTTCCCAGTTGTCCACTCCTGGAATGAAGACCGCTGCCAGAGCGCTGGCATGTCTCTCCGCCCAGCGAAGAATCTTCGTGGCCTCGACCATTGCCGCTCTGCTCTTTGTTCTGCCTTGGCGGTTTATGTACACCACTGCTGTCACGTTGTCTGACTGAATCAAGACCGGCAGACCTCGAAGAAGATGTTCTGCTTGCAGTATGCCATTGTGAATGGCTCTTAATTCCAGAATGCTTATGTGTAGACAAGCTTCCTGACTTGTCCACTTTCCCTGAAAGTTTCTTCCCTGTGTGACAGCTCCCCAGCCTCGGAGGCTTGCATCCGTGGTCACCAGGATCCAATCCTGAATCCCAAACCTGCGTCCCTCCTGAAGGTGAGAACTGTGCAGCCACCACAGAAGGGAAATTCTTGTCTTGGGAGATGGAATAATTTTCTGGTGCATGTCCAGGTGAGACCCGGACCACTGGTCCAGCAGGTTCCACTGAAACACCCTGGCATGGAACCTGCCATACGGAATGGCCTCGTAGGCCGCCACCATCTTTCCCAGCAACCGAGTGCAGTGAAGAACTGACACCTTTGCCGGTTTCAGAATCCGTTTTACCATATTCTGTATTTCCAAAGCTTTTTCCACTGGAAGAAAAACTCTCTGTAATTCTCTATTCAGAATCATACCCAGGAACGACAGCCGTGTCGTTGGATCCAACTGTGATTTTGGCAAATTTAGGAGCCAACCGTGTTGTTGCAGAATCGTCAGTGAAAGAGCAACATTCTTCAACAATTTCTCCTTGGTCCTCGCCTTTGAGGAGATCGTCCAAGTACGGGATAATTGTGATTCCCTGCTTGCGCAGGAGAACCATCATTTCCGCCATTACTTTGGTGAAAATCCTCGGAGCCGTGGACAGACCAAACGGCAACGTCTGAAATTGGTAATGACAATCCTGCACAGCAAATCTCAGGTAAGCCTGATGTGGAGGATATATGGGGACATGTAAGTAGGCATCTTTTATGTCGACCGACACCATAAAATCCCCCTTCTTCAGACTGGAGATCACTGCTCGTAGAGACTCCATCTTGAACTTGAATCTTTTTAGAAAGAAATTGAGGGATTTCAGGTTTAGAATCGGTCTGACTGAGCCATCCAGCTTCGGGACCACGAACAGACTTGAATAAAAACCTTCCCCCTGTTGAGATGGAGGCACCGTGACAATCACTTGATTTTGACACAACTTTAGTATCGCAGCGCATACTATCTCCCTTTCTGGCAGAGAAGCTGGCAAGGCGAGACGTGCCCCCACCGGAGCGGACTCCCGCAGAGGAGCCCCAGCGTCATGCGGTGGATTTGGTAGAAGCCGGAGAGGACTTCTGCTCCTGGGAACTTGCCACAGCCTGTGACCTTTTTCCCCTTCCTCTCCCCCTCGCAGCAAGGAAGGAGGACCCACGTCCTTTTTTGAATTTGTTGGGCCTAAAGGACTGCATCTGATAGTGAGGCGATTTCTTCTGCTGTGCAGGAACATAAGATAAAAAAGATGACTTACCCGCGGTAGCCGTAGAGACCAGGTCAGTGAGGCCGTCACCAAACAAGACCTTACCGTTAAACGGTAAAGACTCCATCGCCTTTTTAGAATCAGCATCAGCATTCCATTGATGAATCCACAATGCTCTCCTAGCAGAGACTGCCATGGCATTGGCCCTTGATCCCAAAAGGCCAATATCCCTTACCGCTTCTTTTAAATACACTGCAGCGTCCTTGATATGACCCAAGGTCAAAAGCACACTATCCCTGTCTAGGGAATCTACCTCAGATGACAAGTTATCCGCCCACTTTTCGCTACTCACCTATGCCGCAGTAACAGCGGGCCTGAGTAGCGACCCTGTAGTGACATAAATGGATTTCAGGGTATTTTTCTGCTTACGATCCGCAGGATCCTTCAGGGCTGCCGTGTCAGGGGACGGAAGCGCTACCTTTTTGGATAGACGCGACAAAGCTTTGTCTACCGTGGGGATTGACTCCCAGCTGTCCCTGTCCCCAGAGGGAAACTGATATGCCATTGGAATTCTTTTGGGAACATGTATCTTTTTGTCGTGATTTTCCCAAGCTTTTTCAAAAAGTGCATTCAGTTCATGAGAGGGAGGAAACGTTACCTCAGGTTTCTTGCCTTTAAACATACAGACCCTCGTATCAGGAACAGCAGGGTCCTCAGTGATATGTAAAACGTCTTTTATCGCCACAATCATGTACTGAATACTCTTAGCCAGTTTTGGATGTAATCTGGCATCACTATAGTCGACACTGGAATCAGAGTCCGTGTCGGTATCTGTATCTGCTATTTGGGCAAATGCACGTTTCTGCGACCCCAAAGGGGTCTGGACCTGTGACAAAGCATCTTCCATGGATTTCCTCCATGTCTGGTTCTTAGACTCAGATTTATCAAACCTCTTAGCCAACTTAGTCACATTTGTATTTAAAACACTCAGCATATTGACCCAATCATCCGTTGGCGGTGCCGACACTGTCACTCTCACAGAACTGTCAGTCCCCACGGCAGCCTCCTCCTGGGAAGAGCATTCAGCCTCAGACATGTCGACACACACACGTACCGACACCCACAAACACTGGGCTATAGGGGACAGACCCACAGCAGAGCCCGTTAGAAAGACACAGAGAGAGTTCAGCCAGCTCACCCCCAGCGCCTATCCCGGTTCTGAAGTCCGCAACAATACTGCCCAGACCTGCTAGCGCTTTTGTCAAATAATATAATTCACCAATTACTAATGCCCCCCCATTTTGCACCCTGTTACTTGCACAGCAGTGTGGAGGATCAGGGCCAGCGTCTCTGCAGCCTTCTGTGAAGAAACAAATTGCGCTGGTGAGAGCTATGCGGCTAAGCCCCGCCCCTGACATGGCGCGCTTCAGTCCCGCTCAAAATTCTTTATACTGGCGGTGGTCCCTTAACAAGTGCCTGGGCACTATTATATTGCATGACAGTGGTATTTGCGGCCCCCCCTGCGCCCTGCGCCATGCAGTGCCGTGATCAGTCTGGGAGTATGGCGCGCAGCGCAACCGCTGCGCGTTACCTCAAGCCGTCTTCTGATCTTCTCATACTCACCCGGCTTCAGGGCCGTCTTAGCAGCAGTGTGGGCCCCTGGGCACAGCAATACACTGGGGCCCCTACCCATCCTCCATGGGTGGGGGTGCTATTAGCGGCAGTTTTGATGTCCCGCAGGCGGTAGGGGGTGTACTATCTTCTGCTCAGCATGTAGGACCTGGAGCAGTAATTTCTGCTAATTACTCCTTTACTGCACAGATGGGGCGGGAGGGAGATCACTAATCTGTAGAAGGGGGCATTGGGCTGAATGAAGGTGCCCCGATACATGACTTCCAGGGTGCTATGGGGTGTTTAATACATAAGGGAGGGATTGATAGTGGAGTGGGCTTAATTTTCATCATTTTCTGGTGGGGGGCAGCTTGCTTGACTGCAGATATCTCAAGTTCCTGGAAAAAGATTTCCTAGCTTTGAATGGGATAAAAATTAGAGTGTCCCACCTATCAGGAGGTACTGGGGACACCTGTCAGGAGGTACTGGGGACACCAATCAGGAGGTACTGGGGACACCTGTCAGGAGGAACTGGAGACTTGGATATTAGAGTTCAGGAGCCAGGGCAATCCACCATTTGTCCACCAACAAATATATCAAACTGCATATTAGGCGTGTGGAGCTTGAGCAGGGACCAGCTGCTTGAAGGCTGATGTTTCTGGTTCTGGGCATAGTAGAGACAAGCTGCGAGTATCCACCGAAGGTGGAGAGCCCCAGCTTTTGAAATGTACCCTCAGAAAAACTCTAAGTTATACAGAGCCCGAGATATCTGGCTGGGAAGAGCAATTAACAGGCTTGGATGGGGACCACTGCTTTGAAGTCGGATATCTCTGGTTCCCTAGGGCCGATTTTAAAAAATCTGGTACCCCTTGAAAGAGGGGACCCTCAGCTGTCAGACTAGGGCCCTTATACTCCTGGGGCCCTTGGGCAAGAGCCCATTGAGCCCATACGAAAAGACGGCCCTGCCCGGCTTCTATCTTCTGGCTTTGTGAGGGGGGTGACGGCGCAGCTCCGGGAACAAGCAACTAGGCGTACCGTAGTGATCAAACTCTCTGGAGCTAGTGGTGTCCAGTAGCCTAAGAAGCAGAGCCCTTGAACTCTTAAGAAGTAGGTCTGCTTCTCTCCCCTCACTCCCACGATGCAGGGAGCCTGTAGCCAGCAGGTCTCCCTGAAAATAAAAAACCTAAATAAAGTCTTTATCTGAGAAACTCAGGAGAGCTCCTCAGTGTGCATCCAGTCTCGCTGGGCACAGAATCTAACTGAGGTCTTGAGGAGGGACATAGGCGGAGGAGCCAGTTCACACCCATTCAAATTCTTATAGTATGCCCATGTTTCCTGCGGATCCCGTCTATACCCTATGGTTCTTGAAGCATCCCCAGCATCCTCTAGGACGTATGAGAAATTCAGAATGAATGTACCTGGATCCTAGGTGGTTCATACGCATATCTGCAGATAGCCAAGCAAAAAGTACCGAAAAAAGTCAATGCAGATTCTGCGTGGCTCAATACCTGCCCAGAATCTGCATTTACTTTTTCTGTACGTTTTGCTTGGCTGTCTGCAGATATGCGTATGCACCGCCCAGGACCCAGGTACATTCATTCTAAATTTTAGGTTTATTCCATTGTTCAGCTTGTGTTGGTAAGTGCATCATTCAGGGTGACTCCTCTTTTGTGTATTTGTTTTTTTTGTTTTGTTTTTTTGTTAGTTTGTACTGTGGGTGTGGGGGTTTTTTGTGCAGGTTTGCGTTTACTTTGTTAAGGTTTGCAAATTTGCTTTTGCTAATACATATTATAGGGTCTAATTCAAGGTTGAACGCAAATGTATCTGGTGTCGATTGACACTTGTAAAGGCTGAGTCATCCCTGAGGGTTATGTCTGCATGGGGGAGGTGAGCTCTCCCCCCTGTTAGCCCCTTCCCCAGCCCAGGGTGTGATTCCTCTAAAGATTTTCACAACTTTTGAGCGGTTACTTCTCCCCCGGTGAAATGCTCAGCAGCCATTGTTACACAAGCCTACCACAGCAAGTCTCAGGAGGCGGGACTAGTCTCCCTGTATACATCTCCCATTGGCCAGGTTATACAGGTTATCTATCCTACCAACTGCTGAGGCTTGTGTAGTTGATTCAGTGCCCAATTTATATGCTGTGTGTGACTTGTTGCTAGCTACTGCTGTTTGTGCTTTCAAATCATGCAGTACTGTATATCTATAACCAAGTGTTTTAGGGTTTTATACCTCACATCTACTGCTCTCTGCCCCCAGATTGAGAGAGTAGTGATATGCTGGGTTAGCTGATGCGAAGCCTCCAGCATAGGGGTTTTGGTAGTGTCTGTTTATGAGTAGGGGCAGAGGTAAAGCTTGGGTACACAGTATTTTTCCCACGACTAGACTGATGAAAACGATCCCAAAAACCATCAATTAACATACACAATTCAGGGCTATTCAGGCAGTGAACAACAACACAACTGCTGCAATCTAGCTCTCCCGCCTTCCTACTATACAGAAACGTGCTGGATGGGGCTACTTGGTAGTACAGGTGTGTTTACTACTAGAGTGCCTGGTTAATACCTCTCCTGGTGAATGGAGTACATTCCATATGAGTATGACATGCACAATTTATTCCTATCTATGTGAGTGGAACCAATAAAAGGATCTTTTTTATATGATATCATCTTTTATTGCACCGTTGGTTTTTGTATTTTGATTGTATAAATTTTAATTATGTTTTAAAAATTGAAAGACCTCTGCACGTCTTCCACATTCAAATGTGAGCAATTCTCTTTACTGCTACGTGCGTGTGTTTTGGTTACGGTAGCGCCACGTGTTTCCACATATTTTGTTTGTATGCTGTACTGTATATCTATAACCAAGTGTTTTAGGGTTTTATACCTCACATTTACTTGTATTTGTGAGGGGTGTCACATTGCATTATTTGGCTTATACACACACTGTGTGTTTATACTGCCTGTATTACTATGTCTTCCAAAGGCAAAGCTTATAAGGAGGGTGGGGCTCCTACACTAATTACATGCTAATTATACAGAATTTATTCTAACAGCCTTTGAGGCTTGTGTAGTTGATTCAGTGCCCAATTGTTTTTGCATTGTATGTGACTTGTTGCTAGCTACAGCTGGTGTATCCCCTCAGACAGTAGAGGGATTCTGTATTGGATGGTCTCTGTTTTAAAATGTTATATACAAACAGGCCATCCCACCAGCACCTGTACAGGAACCACCTTGGGTGTCTTCCTTATTTCAGGTTATGATTCAGCTAGTTGAATGCATGTCAGCTCCTACTCTGTCCCCTCAATGGGGTTTCTTCAGTAATTACAACCTGCTTGGTATACCCCTCCTGTGCATCCTCTCTGGATTGATACTCCCGCTCTGTACAGAGTTTTGGCTCAAATGTCTGTCGCTTTTCAGAAAATGTTACAAGGCGACAGACCGTTAGCTACCAGAGTGCATAGATGTGCTGTAGCTTCACCACAGTCTGCGCAGGCTTCAGATTCTGAGGTAGTGAACTGATCAGTAGCTAAATGACACATACAGTATGTCTCTGATACTGAATCTTCCTCTGTTCGGGAAAAATCATTGCTCTGGATGTTCCGGCTTCAGTGCACTTAGAGGAAGAGGAGCCGTCTCCAAAGCCTAAAAGCTCCAGTGTTTAAATAACAGAAAGTCAAAGCAGAGTTTGCTCAGTTGAATCAGCTCAACGAACTCATGCTGGAAGTCTGGATTACGAAGCTACTTGAAAGGCTTATGTCCTTTACCCCCTTCCGGCAAGGAAAGTGTACTAAGTGGGAGGTTTTCTCTTTTGGTAGATGCTTCTGTGCCAAGAAAGCAAGAGACATTGGGAGCTATTTGTCTGGTATGCCACTCAGCAGAGCAAATACAGTTACTCTGTCAGCCACAAGACTACAAACCAAATGTGGTCAGGGGCTCGCTTTGTTAGAATCACTAAATTATCCTACCTCAAGGATGCCACTGACATAAAAATTTAAACTTTCCTCAAGTCTACTTACATTACACACCCAGCTATGGCTTCAGTTAGTTATTGAAGGCTGGGTGGATGCGCTTGAAGACAGCCTCCCATCAGATGCCACTAGGAAACAACTGTCCGACATCTCCCATAATGGGGAAGCAGCTTGGGATACAGGGTTTCTCATTTCTAAAGGGTCTGCGACATCCGTGGCAGCTTACCCAAGCAAACCACTCTCCAAGCCATCCTGGGCTATTAGACATCCGGCTGCAAAGTCGGACAACAAACCCTCTGCTACACAACCTCAGTGCACTCAACAAGCTTATGCGGGTGCTCATGTTTCGCAGGGTTATCCTCTGCTCCATTATCCTGGCACTGGAGCCTGGGGACTTATGGCCTCACTGAATATTCAGGAAGCGTACCTACTGTACATGTGCCTATCACTCCCAACAGTGATACCTCACTTTTCCTCCAGCAGCATTATCAATTTCAGGTCCTTCCCTTTGGACTGGCCACTGCCCCTTCGGTTTTTAGCAAAATGGCAGTCACAGCTTCAAATCTTGGGCGTCAGGGGGTCTGAATACCTCCTTACCTAAATCCTACAGATTTCTCTTATGTCCTAGAAGATGCTGGGGTCCACATTAGTACCACATTAGTACCATGGGGTAAAGACGGGTCCACCAGGAGCCATTGACACTTTAAGAGTTTGATTGTGGGCTGGCTCCTCCCTCTATGCCCCTCCTACCAGACTCCATTTAGAAAATGTGCCCGGAGAAGCCGGTCAAAGTTAGGGGAGCTCTGCAGAGCTTCTTTAGTAAAGTTTGTTTTTAGAGTTTATTATTTTGCAGGGAGGCTGCTGGCAACAGCCTCCCTGCTTCGTGGGACTAAGAGGGGGAGTAGTGTTCTGCCCTGCGGCGTCTGAGCCACTATCTCCACTGACAGGACACTGAGCTCCTGAGGGGATAAATCGTTCCCCGCCACAGGGGATCGCTCACCCCAGCAGCATGCCGCCACCCCTTTACAGAGCTGAAGATCAGTTGCGTGTGTGTCACCGACCCCGCTAACAAGCGGGGGACCAGTGTGAAGATGGCGGCAACAGGGTAGGAGCGCAGTACTAACTGCATTCCGGAGGCTCAGCGGTACTTAGTGCGGCGCTGTGAGAGGCGCCCTGAGCCAGCGCCTGAACCCTACACTGGTCAGCAAGCCTGTCGGGATCCGTGGATCTCAGCCAGTACTTTACTTCAGGCCAGTATAATCCTTGTTAAGAGCGGGAAGACAGCGCCATTTGGGGGGTGGAGCTTCTCAGAGCGGACCCAGCAGCGTTTCAGAGCCATTTTCCTGCCTGCACAGCGCTGTCCAAGAAGAGCAAATCCCTCCACAGCAACTCCAGCTATCTCTCACGGTACCAGGGGGTTGTAGAAGGGGGGTAGGCTGCATTAAGACTGTGTAACCTATTAAGGTGCACAGTCAGCGCTAGTAGGGGTCTCCCTTTACATTAAAAGCGCTTTGTGTGGGTTGGCTCCAATCTCTGTGTCTCTCTTGCTATTCTTGGGGTGAAACCCTGTCTGTCCTCCCCTGTGTGTGTGGAGTGTCTGTGGTCTCCATTAAGCAATGTCCAGGGACTCTGTGTCATAAGCTGCAGAGGATATGTCCTCTCAGGATGATCCCATTCCATGTAATCAGGATTGCACTGATTTAGCACAGATACCAGCAAGGGAGCCTGAGTGGTTATCCTCTATCAAATCTTTGATTTCTCAGATTTCAAATAGGGTTGCACAAAATGAATCTGCAACTCAGGCTTTACAGAACTCTATGGCAGTCTGGCCCAGTTCTGGTGCCTCAAGGCTCCCCGCCGTATATTCACATAAACGTGCTCTTGCGCAGATCATGCAGGATGATACGGATATCGATTCTGATACTGCAGACGGTGACAGGGATGTGTTGCGGGGGACAGCATCTCTTGCTAAAGGGGTGCAATTGATGATAGAGGCTATTAGAGATGTGTTGAATATTGCTGATACAACACCTGAGCAGGTTGAGGAGGCTTACTTCACTGAAAATAAGAAAGCCTCGCTAACCTTCCCTGCGTCAAAGGAATTAAATGCTATTTTTGAAAAGGCTTGGGAAAACACGCTTAAAAAAATTCCAGATACCTAAAAGGGTTCTGGTGGCATTCCTTTCCCGTTAGAGGATAGGAAAAAAATGGGAAAACTCGCCTATTGTTGACGCGTCAGTATCCAGACTCTCAAAAAAGGTGGTTTTACCTGTCCCATGATCTACCGCCTTGAAAGAGCCGGCTGATCGTAAAATTGATAGTACGCTCAAATCCATGTACACGGCTTCTGGGGCAATACTACGTCCCACTATTGCCAGTGCTTGGATTGCCAAAGTTATAGTAAAGTGTTCAGGCACGTTACTTGAAGACTTGGATACTATGGAGAAATGTGATGTTGAATTGCTTTTACGTAACATTCAGGGTTTGGCAGGATTTCTGGTAAAATCCATGAAAGACCTGGGTTCCATGGCTGCAGGAATTTCTTCCATTTCTGTATCAGCTCGTCGAGGACTGTGGTTGCGCCAGTGGTCTGCCAATGCGGAATCCAGGAGAAGTGTGGAGACCATACCCTACACAGGTCAGGCTCTCTTTGGGGAAGCGTTAGACATGTGGATCTCCACGGCTACGGCTAGTAAGTCACCTTTTCTTCCCTCAGCTACACCTGCTCCGAAGAAACCCTTTTTTTCAGCTACATCACAGCCCTTTTGGTCTACCAAGCCCAGAAAGGCCAAGCCGTCCAACACCTTCTTTCAGGGAGGTTGACCCAAGTCCAAGAAACCAGCGGCTGCAGGTTCCCAGGAACAGAAACCTGCTTCAGGTACACCAAAGTCCTCCGCATGACGGTGGACTGCACGCCCCGAAGGTGGGGCCAGTGGGAGCGAGGCTCAGGCATTTCAGTCACTTCTGGGTGTCATCCGGCCTGGAACCCTGGGTGCAAGATATTGTGTCTCAGGTGTACAGGCTGGAATTTCAAAATCTCCCTCCTCACCGATTTTTCAAATCAGGCTTGCCAACTCTGCTGGCTGACAGGACTGTCCTGCAAGAAGCCGTCCAGAAGTTGGTGGAGGCACAGGTCATTGTGCCAGTACCACCTCATTTGCGAAACAAAGGTTACTATTCAAACCTTTTCGTGTTACCGAAACCGGATGGTTCGGTCAGGCCCATTCTGAACTTAAAATCACTAAACCCCTTTCTGAGGGAGTTCAAGTTCAAAATGGAATCTCTTAAGGGCAGTGATATCAGGTCTGGAGGAGGGGGAATTCCTGGTATCCCTGGATATCAAGGATGCGTACCTCCACATTCTGATTTGGCTGCCGCATTAAGCTTATCTTCGATTCGCACTGTTGGACTGTCATTTTCAGTTCCAGGCCCTGCCATTCGGCCTCTCCACAGCACCGAGGGTATTCACCAAAGTGATGGCGGATATGATGATTCTCCTACGCAGACAGGGGGTGAACATAATTCCATATCTGGACGATCTGCTGATGAAAGCATCGTCCAAGGAGAAGCTGTTACGGTCCATAGCTCTCACGACCCAGCTTCTCAGGGAACATGGCTGGATCCTGAATCTTCCAAAGTCACATTCGGAACCAACCAGGAGGTTGTCCTTTCTGGAAATGATCCTCGACACAGAAGTTCAGAGGGTGTTTCTTCCAGAGGAAAAAGCATTGGTGATACAAACAATGGTCCGGGATGTCCTGAAGCCAACCCGGGTGTCTGTTCATCAGTGCATTCGACTCCTGGGAAAGATGGTGCCCTCTTACGAGGCCCTGCAGTACGGGAGGTTTCACGCTCGGTCCTTCCAACTGGATCTCCTGGACAAGTGGTCGGGATCGCATCTACACATGCACCAGAGAATACGTCTGTCACCAAAGGCCAGGATTTCACTCCTCTGGTGGCTGCAACTACCTCACCTTCTGGAGGGCCGCACGTTCGGGATTCAGGACTGGATCCTTCTAACCACGGATGCAAATCTCCGGGGCTGGGGGGCAGTCACTCAAGGGGAAACCTTCCAAGGAAGGTGGTCAAATCTGGAAGCCGGCCTGCCAATAAACATTCTGGAACAAAGAGCCATCTACAACGGTCTTCTTCAAGCGGCCCATCTTCTGAGAAATCGGGCCGTTCAAGTGCAGTCGGACAAAACACACATTGGCGCTGTCAGCAATCTTCATTCCGGGAGTAGTCAACTGGGAAGCGGACTTCCTTAGCAGACACAATCTCCATCCAGGGGAGTGGGGTCTCCATCCGGAGGTGTTCAAGGAGATAACAGATCTTTGGGGCGTACTCCAGATCGAAATGATGGCCTCTCGTCTCAAAAAGAAGTTTTGGCGGTATTGTTCCATGTCGAGGGACCCGCAAGCAGTGGCGGTGGACACCCTAGTGACTCCGTGGGTGTTCCAGTCGGTGTACGTGTTTCCTTCACTTAAACTCATCGCAAGGGTTCTAAAACTCATAAGGAGAACAAGGGTTCAAGCGATCCTCATTGCTCCAGACTGGCCAAGAAGGGCTTGGTACGCAGATCTTCTGTATCTACTGCGAGAAGAACCGAGGCCTCTTCCTCTTCAGGAGGACCTGCTGCAGCAGGGGCCGTTCGCCTATCAAGACTTACCATGGCTACGTTTGATGGCATGGAGGTTGAATGCCTCATACTAGCTCGAAAGGGCATTCCGAAGAAGGTTATTCCTACCCTGATAGAGGTTAGGAAAGGAGTAACGTCTAAACATTACCATCGTATTTGGAAAAAAGTATGTATCTTTGTGTGAGTCCAAGAAATTTCCTACGGTGGAGTTTCAACTGGGACGGTTTCTCCTCTTCCTGCAAGCAGGTGTGGATATGGGCCTCAGGTTGGGATCCGTAAAGGTCCAGATTTCATCCCTATCCATTGTCTTTCAGAAACAGTTGGCTGCCCTCCCTGAGGTTCAGACTTTTTTGAAGGGAGTTCTGCACATCCAACCTCCCTTTGTACCGCCTACTGCGCCCTGGGATCTTACCGTGGTGTTGCAGTTCCTCCAGTCGGACTGGTTTAAGCCTCTACCTGAAGTTGAGGTCAAGTTTCTCACGTGGAAAGCTGTCACTTTGTTGGCCTTAGCTTCTGCTAGATGTGTTTCCGAGTTGGGGGCTTTGTCATGTAAAAGCCCATACTTGATCTTCCATGAAGATAGAACTGAGCTCCGGACACGTCAGCAGTTCCTTCTGAAGGTTGTGTCGGCATTTCATATCAACCACCCTATTGTGGTGTCAGTGGCTACTGACTCCTCAATTTCATCAAAGTCCTTGAATGTTGTCAGGGCTCTGAAAATCTATGTGAAGAGGACTGCTCATCACAGAAAATTGGACTCTGTTTGTCCTGTATGATCTCAAGAAATTTGGGTGTCCTGCTTCTAAGCAGACGATCTCTCGCTGGGTCAGGTTCACTATCCAGCACGCGTATTCTACGACAGGATTGCCGGGTCCTACGACTGTTAAGGCCCACTCTCTCATAAGATGGGATCTTCCTGGGCGGCTGCCTGGGGTGTCTCGGCTTTACAACTCTGCCTAGCTTGCAACTTGGTCAGGGTTGAACATGTTTGCAAAGTTCTACAAGTTAGATACTTTGGCCTCTGATGATCTGAAGTTCAGTCAATCAGTTCTGCAGGAGCCTCTGCGCTCTCCATCCCATTCTGGGAGCTTTGGTACATCCCCATAGTACTAATGTGGACCCCAGCATTCTCTAGGACGTAAGAGAAAATAGGATTTTGGTTACCTACCAGTAAATCCTTTTCTCGTAGTCCGTAGAGGTTGCTGGGCGCCCGCCCAGCACTTCATTTTCCTGCTATAGTTATTGTGGTTCAGTACAACTTCATTTTAGATGAATACTGCATTGTTACTTGGTTGTAATGTTTCAGCGGTTGCTGAGTTTTCAATCTAAGTTAGCTTGATGTGCCTTGTATGTGTGAGCTGGTATGAATCTCGCCACTATCTGTGTTAAATTCTTCTCTTGAAGATGTCTGTCTCCTCGGTCATAGTTTCTAGACTGAGTCTGGTAGGAGGGGCATAGAGGGAGGAGCCAGCCCACACTCTCAAACTCTTAAAGTGCCAGTGGCTCCTGGTGGATCCGTCTTTACCCCATGGTACTAATGTGGACACCAGCATTCTCTATGGACTACGAGAAAAGGATTTACCGGTAGGTAACCAAAATCCTATTTTTAGCACTCCTGAGGTCCTACAACAGCATCTCCATCTGGCCATTTCCTTATTGCAGGCGTACGGCTGGATTATCAGCTGGAAGAAGTCCTCCCTGTCTCCTCAAGGGATGTTACATCTAAGAGCCATCCTAGATTCTTAGGTCTAGAGGATTTTCCTACCAGCAGACAAGATAACAGTGTTTCATACTCGAATACACAAGTTCTTTGACACTGGTCAATGTCCATCTGCTCAGCCATGCAGGTATTGGGGTTCATGGTCTTCACCTTCAACATGTTGAAGTACGCCCAAGTTCACTCCAGACCTTTTCAATCATACTATCCCGGGAGGTTCGGCTCTCCCGCTTGTGGTGGCTACAGACAACCCACTTAAAGTAGATACGGGTCGTTCCTTTTTTGGGTTATGGATTTGGGTACTCCTCACCACGGATGCCAGCTTTCGTGGATGCATAGCAGTTACCAGTCGGTGATCCCTTCATGCGCAATACCTTCTCCACCGTCGACCTGTTCAGGTCCAATCTGACAACACAACCATGGTAGCCAACTTCAATCATCAGGATGGTATGAAGAGGCTGACGGCCATGAGAGAAGTAACACACATCCTCACTTGGCCAGAACATCATCTTTCAGTTACATCGGCGGTGTTCATCCCAGGAGTCCTCAACTGGAAAGCTGACTTCTTAAACTGACAGAACATACACTCCGGTGAGGGGGCTCTACATCCAGAGGTATTTCATGTCGTGCTGGACAAGTGAGGCTTACTGGACATGCATCTCATGCCCTTACATCACGACCACAGGCTGCTTGTGTACAGGTACTGAACCAGGGATCCCGCAGCCGCCTTCATGGACACTCTGGCAGTGAGGTGGAACTTCAAAAAATCTGGCATACATTTCCCCTCCAGTCTCACTCCTTCCAAAAGTTCACAAGTTTAAAAGGGAAGGAGGCACAGTGCTTCTTATAGCTCCAGACTGGTCGAGACGACATTGTTTTTTTAGGGTCTCTCAATAGACACTCCTTTTCACCTTCCTCTATGGCCAGATCTGCTGACTCAGGGATTGTGTTACACCCATACCTGACTCGTCTGTCTTGACGACGTGGCTCTTGAGATATCCATCTTAAGATCTAAGGGCTTCTCATGCTCAGTCATTCAGATGATTCTCAACGCTCGTAAACCTAGGTCTATACCTACAAACTTATAGAGTGATGAAAATGCCTTCCTCCAGACAGGAGGACTTAGGCCTCCATATGGTGTCCCTCTGGGTACAGGTATCTGCCCTGTCAGTTGGGTTCCAGTGAAAGATTGCTTACCTACTGACGTCAAGACCTTTTTTTTTTTTTTTTTTTAAGAGAATTGTACACATTCAACCTCCATTTATCACTCAGGTGGCTCTGTGGAATTTTGTCCTTAGTTCTCCCGGTCTTACAAGCACCGCCATTTTAACCTTTGGAGACCATGTACCTTAAGTGGCTGACCTGGAAAACACTCTTCCTCTTTGCTATTGCCTCTGCTCGCAGAGTGTCTGACCTAGCAGCATCATCGTGTCACTGCACTTTTTTGGTTTTCCATCCGTTCAGAGCTGTTCTAGGGGGATCATTCCGACCCGTTCGCATGCAGCGTTTTTTCGCTGCAGTGCGAACGGGTGCGGAATGCGCATGCGCGGCGGCCACTGTGCGCGACGTTGCCCGGCGACAGGGGTTGCCGGGTTACGTCGCGCCTACCGGCGGAAGAGATTGCAGCGGCGACCGCTAAGAAGATTGACAGAAAGGAGGCGTGGATGGGCGGATCCAGACCATCGGGGAGTGGTGAGTGAAACGCAGGCGTGTCTAGGACAACGGAGGGCGAAGGAGTGACGTCAAAGCCGGACCCATCATCGCTGGATCCATTGCACAGGGTAAGTATGTCCAGGGATAGTCTACTTCTGCTTGATTTTTTTTTAGCTTAGCAGGGGTGGACAAGCGATCGCAGCCCTGCTAAGCTAAAATACACTCCCCCATAGGCGTGGACTATTGATCGCAGCAGCAGCAGCTAAAAGTTGCTGGCTGCGATCAACTCGGAATGACCCCCTAAGTCCGGCTACC
Source organism: Pseudophryne corroboree (assembly GCF_028390025.1). Classification (NCBI taxonomy): domain Eukaryota; kingdom Metazoa; phylum Chordata; class Amphibia; order Anura; family Myobatrachidae; genus Pseudophryne; species Pseudophryne corroboree. The sequence goes on from NC_086448.1 coordinate 329,093,486, forward strand.
TTCCTAAAGTGGTCTCCAAAGTTTATATGAATAAAGAGATTGTAGTTCCAGCTTTTCATCTCTGACCCCTTAAACAGATGAAGCCTGCTGTATGTACTACGTACACTTTAGATTTATGTGGTTCGAACCAAATCTACGTAGATCAGATACTCCAGTTGTGTTATACGGATTTCACAAAAGAGGCTGGCCTGCTAACAATGGCTTTGAATTACTATTTCTCAGGCATGCAGGGAAGCAGACCTCCCAGTTCTATATAGCATCAAGGCCCACTGCACTAGATCTGTGGGACCATCGTGTGCGACCGTTCGTGCGGCACTGCTGAACAATTGTGCAGAGCAGCCATGTAGGCTTCGGTCAGCTCCTTTGTCCATTTTTATTAATTCCATACCTTCGCCTCCCAGGATGCTGCCTTTTGGCGATGGGTTTTCCCTGCTGCTCAGGGGCATCCCCTCCCTTAGGGGAAACTGCTTTGGGACATCCCCATGGTATTTCCTTTGGAGCCTATGGACCCTGAAGAAGAAAATAAGAGTTATGGTAGACTTTCCATTGTTAACTCTGTTTTATCGAGGTCCATAGGCACCACATGGAACCCACCCTGACGCACCTAGCTTATTGTCATTATTATTATTTGGTCACTAGTTCTCCTTTTCTAATATGGTGTGTTTCTTAAGTCTTCCTTCTCATCTGTCCTTCTCCTGCCTTGGGGGAGTTCACTAAACTGGATAGCCTGGGGCTGGGTGCGGGGTATATAGGAGGAAACAGTGCATCCCGGGACCTGAACGTTTAATTATTTGGTGCCCGGTTCTCTCCAAACCACCTATACCCCATGGTAATTCCTGTGGAGCCTATGGACCTCGAAGAAACAGAGTTAACAATGGTACGTCTACCATAACTCTTGTTTTTCATTTTTCTTTAAAATGATGCCTTACTATACTCATTGTTGCAAAAACCGTTAATAAAAACTTTTGGGGAAAAAAGTATTCCTTACTTGCAGATACAGTGGTTCCTGAAATGCCAGCATGTAGTGACAGTTACGGGTATGCAGTTACTACATGCACCAGCATTACCAATCCTTTAAAGGCATGAAAGAGATACATTACCCCATCTCCCAGGAATATCTTGAATACCTCTAGTTCTATCTTTAAGGGATTAAGTGCATTTTTATATTTTTTTGCATACTTGATCCTCTTAGAGAATTAAGCCCCATGCTAACCAGCAGTAGCTGAGAGGACACTGTGGGTGTCCCAGATATAGTGCCGCCAGTCGTTGTTGATAGTGCCTGGTGCAGCGGGAATTTTTTCAGTACTAGTGCAGGCTATATGCAATAGTGCTGGCGGTTGTGGTGGGGGGTTCTTGTTGAGCAGTGGGACACATCTATTAATTTTGTATTTAATTGTTTTTTTAACATTGTCAAATGTTTGTGCTAATTATCATCATCAGTACAGTTCTTGGACCAGGTGCTATAAATACAGCTCTTAGCCATGTCTGCAGCTACTTCACCTCTATGTAGTGTGAACACACCTTTATTGGACACAACCTGCATGTCTGAGCATAGGGTGATGCAACGAGGGTCTTCTGAGTTGACTTATGTCCAACTCCAAATGACTCCTATAACATTTAATTACAGTTTTTTGAGTATGAGTTAACATTTATATAAAAAGGTAGCTTCTCAATCAATTTAATAACCCTTCTTGGGTGCATGAAAGGTAAGGGTTAGAAATAAAGGAAAACTATTCCACCGGAGCACTCAAAAGTATCAGCAACAAGATGTAAATACTACATAATAGAAATACAGATATATAATTTGCATATATTTGCAAATATCTGATAAAGCTGCCAGGCAGCGTCAAGGCTCCTGTTTTTGGGGGTCCTTAACGCTACATAATAATTGCCCACTCTGGGTCATATAATTGCATATTGTTATGCTTCATGATAATAGCACATACATGAATATATCTAAATTGAGAGTCAACTCACCTGGAGACACCCCAAGCTCTTCCAAATGGCACTACAAAGACCAGCATGCCCTCCAAATGCTGGTCCCATCCATGCCTCTCAGAACAGCAATATGAAATGGAAGCTGCTCAATCAATTTAATAATCCTTCTCAAGTGCATTGAAGGGAGGGGTTTTTCGAGAAAAAAAAAAGTATAATAATCCCCCAGCACACTGAAATGTTAAGGGTACTTGTATTTCTCTTACGTCCTAGAGGATGCTGGGGACTCCAAAAGGACCATGGGGTATAGACGGGATCCGCAGGAAACATGGGCACACTAAAAAGACTTTGACTGGGTGTGAACTGGCTCCTCGCTCTATGCCCCTCCTCCAGACCTCAGATTCTGTGCCCAGGAGTGACTATACACACACTAGGGGAGCTCTACTGAGTTTCTCTGGAAAGACTTTATGTTAGGCTTTTTTATTTTCAGGGAGACCTGCTGGCTACAGGCTCCCTGCTTCGTGGGACTGAGGGGAGAGAAGTCAGACCTACTTCTTCTTAGTTAAGGGCTCTGCTTCTTAGGCTACTGGACACCATTAGCTCCAGAGGGTTCGATCACTTGGTGCGCCTAGCTGCTTGTTCCCGGAGCCGCGCCGCCACCCCCATCACAGAAGCCAAGTGAGTATTAGAAGAACAGAACTTCAGTGACGGCAGAAGACTTCAGTAACGGAGGTACAGCGCAGCGGTCGCGCTGCGCTCCATGCTCCCACACACCAACGGCACTAACAGGGTGCAGGGCACTGGGGGGGAGCGCCCTGGGCAGCAAGTTACTGAGGGGCTTTTTCACTGGCAAAAAGGCATATTCGGTGCCCGGGCAGTATAATTTTTTTTTAATTTAAGCGGGACTACAGCGCGCCGGGAAGGGGCACAGCTTAACAGTGCCATTTTATCTCTTCACAGACCGCTGCAGAGACGCTGGCCCGGACCTCCACTCTCCTTACAAGTATCTGGGGAGCAAAACGGGGGGAGGGCACATGCAGTTTGGTGCTATATATGTGTAAATTACAGCGCAGCCATCATATATTATTTCTTTAGTAGTATATGGGCGCTGGGGTGTGAGCTGGCATACTCTCTCTCTGTTCTCTCTACAGGCTTCCCTGTGGGTCTGTCCCCTATTTGGCCAGTGTGGGTGTGTCGGCACTGCGTGTCGACACGTCTGAGGCTGAGTGTTCCTCCCCGGAGGAAGTTACTGGGGGCACGGAGAAAGATTTGGGAATGACTCTGTCGGCACAGCCGACTGCTGATTGGGTAAATATGTTGAGTACATTGAATGCAAACGTGGCATTATTATCTAAGAGGCTGGATAAATCTGATTCTCAGACTCAAACATGGAGAAAATCCACGGAGGACGCTTTGTCTCAGGTACAGACCCCCTCAGTGTCACAAAAACGTTCATTTACCCAGATGGCAGATACAGATACCGACACAGACTCTGATTCCAGTGTCGACTTCAATGAGGCCAGTTTATATCCGAAAGTGGTTAAGAGTATTCAGTACATGATTGTGGCTATTAAAGATGTTTTACATATTTCTGAGGAACCTCCGGTTCCGTATACAAGGGTTTGTTTATTTATAGGGAAAAAGCCTGAGGTGAAGTTTCCCCCCTCTCATGAACTGAATGCTCTTTGTGAAAAGGCTTGGGAGTCGCCTGACAAAAGGTGGCAGATTCCCAAAAGAATTTTTATGGCATATCCTTTCCCCTCTGACAACAGGGAGAAATGGGAGTCGTCACCCAACATGGACAAGGCTCTGTCCCGACTGTCCAAGAAGGTGGCGCTTCCGTCTCCTGACACGGCTGCCTTCAAGGATCCGGCAGATCGCAAGCAGGAGATGACGTTGAAGGCCATTTTCGTTACTACTGGTGCACTACTCAGGCCTGCTGTGGCGTCGGCGTGGGTGAGTAGTGCTATTGCTAAGTGGGCTGATAATTTAGCTTCTGATATGGATACCCTTGATAAGGATAACATTCTTTTGACTGTTGGTTATATCAAGGACGCTGCAGATTACCTAAAGGATGCGGCGAGGGATATTGGCCTCTTGGGATCAAGGGCCAATGCCATGGCGGTCTTGGCCAGGAGGGCGCTGTGGATTCATCAATGGAATGCAGATGCCGACTCCAAGAAAGCTATGGAAGCTCTCCCTTTTAAAGGTAGTGTCTTGTTTGGTGACGGCCTTACTGCGGGTAAGTCATCTTTTCTTCCTTATGTTCCAGCACAGCAGAAAAAGGCGCCCCATTCTCAGATGCAGTCCTTTCGGCCTAATAAATACAAAAAAAGGAAGGGGTTCGTCATTCCTTGCTTCAAAGGGTAGAGGAAGGGGAAAAAGGTCGCCTGCTGTGTCTGGCGCCCAGGACCAAAAGTCCTCCCCCGCCTCTGCCAAGTCCACCGCATGACGCTGGGGCTCCTCTACGGGAGAGCGTGCTGGTGGGGGCCCATCTCCGAATCTTCAGTCAGGTCTGGTTTCAATCGGGCCTAGATCCTTGGGTCTTAGACATAGTGTCCCAGGGGTACAAATTGGAGTTTCAGGAGATGCCCCCCCCCCCCGCCGATTTTTTAAACAGCCTTGCCAGTTTCTATTCCAGAAAGAGAAGTAGTAAATGCTGCGAAACAAATGCTGTGTCAACAGAGGGTCATTGTCCCGGTTCCCCCGTCCCAACGGGGGGAAGGGTTCTATTCGAGCCTCTTTGTCGTGCCGAAGCCGGACGGCTCGGTCAGACCGATTCTGAACCTAAAATCCCTCAATCCATACTTGAAAACTTTCAAGTTCAAGATGGAATCTCTTCGAGCTGTGAATTCCAGCTTAGAAGGGGGAGATTTTATGGCGTCAGTCGACATAAAGGATACCTACTTACATGTCCCGATATATCCTCCTCATCACACCTTCCTAAGATTTGCGGTGCAGGATTGTCATTACCAATTTCAGACGTAGCCGTTTGGGCTTTCCACGGCCCCGAGGGTCTTCACCAAGGTGATGGCGGAAATGATGGCAGGGTGTCACAATTATCCCGTACTTGGACGATCTCCTGATAAAGGCGAGATCAAAAGAGCAGTTGCTAAGAAGCGTGGAACTCTCCCTGGTGGTTCTGCAACATCATGGTTGGATTCTCAATTTGCCAAAGTCTCAGTTGATTCCGACAACTCGGCTGCCCTTCTTGGGCATGATCCTAGACACGGAACTGTGGAGAGTGTTTCTTCCGGCGGAAAAAGCTCTGGAAATCCAGACCATGGTCAAGGAGATTCTGAAACCGGCAAGAGTGTCGATTCATCAATGCACTCGAGTGCTAGGGAAGATGGTTGCGGCTTACGAAGCCATTCCGTTTGGCAGGTTTCATGCCCGGGTGTTTCAGTGGGATCTGCTGAACAAATGGTCCGGGTCTCACCTTCACATGCACCGGAAAATAAGTCTATCTTCCAGGACCAAAATTTCTCTCCTGTTGTGGCTGCAAAGTTCTCACCTTCGAGAGGGACGCAGATTCGGAATCCAGGATTGGGTCCTGCTGACCACGGATGCAAGTCTCCGAGGCTGGGGAGCAGTCACACAAGGAAGAAGTTTCCATGGAAAATGGTCAAGCCAGGAATCTTGTCTCCACATAAATGTTCTGGAGTTAAGAGACATTTACAATGGCCTTCTGCAAGCGAAGAACCTTCTTCAAGGTCTACCTGTCCTGATCCAGTCGGACAACATAACAGCGGTGGCGTACGTAAACCGCCAGGGCGAAACAAAGAGCAGAGCGGCAATGGCGGAGGCCACAAGAGTTCTCCGCTGGGCAGAACAGCACGTGAGCGCTCTGTCAGCAGTTTTCCTTCCGGGCGTGGACAACTGGGAAGCAGACTTTTTCAGCAGACACGATCTCCATCCAGGAGAGTGGGCCCTTTATCCAGAGGTGTTTGCAGAAGTTACAAGGTGTTGGGGAATCCCTCAAATAGACATGATGGCGTCTCGCCTCAACAAGAAGCTTCCGAGGTATTGTTCCAGGTCAAGAGACCCCCAAGCCAGTGCAGTGGACGCCCTGGTAACTCCGTGGGTGTTTCAGTCGGTATATGTGTTCCCTCCACTTCTTCTCATTCCGAAAGTGCTGAGGATCATAAGACGAACAAGGTTTCAGGCAATACTCGTCGTTCCAGATTGGCCACGGAGGGCCTGGTATCCGGATCTTCAGGAATTGCACATAGAAGATCCTTGGCCGCTTCCTCTAAGAGAGGAGCTGTTACTGCAGGGGCCATGCGTGTTTCCGGACTTACCGCGGCTACGTTTGACGGCGTGGAGGTTGAACGCCAAATCCTAGCTCGTAAAGGTATTCCCAGGGAAGTCATCCCCACTCTCCTTAAGGCTAGAAAGGAGGTCACGGCAAAACATTATCACCGTATTTGGAGAAAATATGTGTCGTGGTGTGAAACCAAAACAGCTCCTGCGGAGGAATTTCACTTGGGTCGTTTTCTCCATTTTTTGCAGGCAGGCGTGGATGCAGGCCTGAAATTGGGTTCCATCAAAGTGCAGATTTCGGCTTTATCTATTTTCTTTCAAAAAGAATTGCCCGTCCTTCCTGAGGTTCAGACTTTCGTGAAGGGAGTGCTGCATATCCATCCTCCATTTGTGCCACCCGTGGCACCGTGGGATCTTGAAGTGGTGTTACAGTTTCTTATGTCTCACTGGTTTGAACCTTTGCGAAAGGTTGAGTTAAAGTTTCTCACTTGGAAAGTGGTCATGCTTTTGGCTTTGGCGTCTGCCAGACGATTGTCAGAATTGGCGGCTTTGTCTTACAAGAGCCCATATTTGATTTTTCATGTGGATAGAGCGGAATTGAGGACTCGTCAACAATTTCTGCCGAAGGTGGTGTGTTCGTTTCACATTAATCAACCTATTGTGGTGCCTGTGGCTACGGATGCCGTGACGGTGCCAAGATCACTTGTTAGGAAAAGGGAGGCTCTGTTTGTCCTGTATGCTTCCAACAAGATTGGAAATCCTGCTTCCAAGCAGACTATTGCACGCTGGATTTGTAATACAATTCAGCACACTCATTCTACGGCTGGATTGCCGTTGCTGAAGTCAGTGAAGGCCCATTCTACCAGGATGGTGGGCTCATCTTGGGCGGCTGCCCGAGGGGTCTCGGCACTTCAACTTTGCCGAGCAGCTACGTGGTCGGGTTCAAACACTTTTTCTAAGTTCTACAAGTTTGATACCCTGGCTGATGTTGGCTTATTTTTTGTTGAATAAGTAATAACAGGATTTTAATACCTACCGGTAAATCCTTTTCTCCTATCCATAGAGGATGCTGGGGTCCACTTCAGTACCATGGGGTATAGACGGTTCCGCAGGAGCCATGGGCACTTTAAGATTTTTCAAGCGTGTGAACTGGCTCCTCCCTCTATGCCCCTCCTCCAGACCTCAGTATAGGAACTGTGCCCAGGGAGACGGACATTTCGGGGAAAGGATTTACTTTTAAACTAAAGGTGAGATTCATACCAGCTCACACCTCAACCATGCCGCACAACATGGCATTCAACTTAACACATGCCAACGGGCATGAACAATTGCAGCAACATGCTGAAAATAATCGTAACACAATACTCATGTAACAACAAATTAACAAACTGCTGGTAAAGTACGCACTGGGTCGGGTGCCCAGCATCCTCTACGGACTAGGAGAAAAATATTTACCGGTAGGTATTAAAATCCTGTTTTGTCATACGTCCTAGAGGATGCTGGGGTCCACTTCAGTACCATGGGGTTATACCAAAGCTCCAGTATGGGCGGGAGACTGCGGATGACCCTGCAGGACCAATTGACCAAACTTGAGGTCGTCATCGGCCAAGGTGTCAAACTTGTAGAACTTTGCAAACGTGTTTGCCCCTGACCAAGTAGCTGCTCGGCAAAGTTGTAACACCGAGACCCCCCGGGCAGCCGCCCAGGATGAGCCCACCTTTCTAGTAGAATGGGCATTTACCGACTTCGGTATCGGCAATCCTGCCGTGGAATGAGCGTGCTGAATCGTCCCTCTGATCCAGCGCGCAATAGTCTGCTTAGAAGCAGGACACCCAATCTTGTTGGCAGCATACAGGACAAACAGAGCTTCTGTTTTCCTTATCCAAGCTGTCCTTGCGACATAAATTTTCAAAGCTCTAACCACATCCAGAGACTTTGACTCAGTGAAGGTGTCAGTAGTCACTGCCACCACAATAGGTTGGTTTATATGGAAAGACGAAACCACCTTTGGAAGAAATTGTTGTCGAGTTCTCAACTCTGCCCTATCTTCATGGAAGATCAGGTAAGGGTTCTTGTGAGACAAGGCCCCAACTCAGACACCCGCCTTGCGTATGCCAAGGCTAAAAGCATCACTACTTTCCAAGTGAGAAACTTCAATTCTATCTCCTGTAGAGGTTCAAAACAATGTGATTGAAGGAACTGCAACACCACATTAATGTCCCATGGTGCCACCTGGGGCACAAATGGAGGTTGGATGTGCAGCACCCCTTTCACGAACGTCTGAACTTTTGGAAGGGAGGCCAATTGTTTCTGAAAGAAAACTGATAAGGCCGAAATCTGGACCGTGATTGAACCCAATCTTGGGCCTGCATCCACACCTGCCTGTAGAAAATGGAGAAAACGTCCCAACTGAAACTCTTCCGTAGGAGCCTTCTTGGATTCACACCAAGACACATATTTTCTCCAAATACGGTGGTAATGTTTAGACGTTACTCCTTTCCCGGCCTGAATAAGAGTGGGGATGACTTCTTTGGGAATACCCTTTCGGTCTAGGATCCGGCGCTCAACAGCCATGCCGTCAAACGTAGCCACGGTAAGTCTTGATACATGCACGGCCCCTGCTGCAGCAGGTCCTCGCGAAGAGGAAGAGGCCAAGGATCTTCTATTAGCAACTTCTGAAGATCTGGATACCAAGCCCTCCTTGGCCAGTCTGGGAAAATGAGGATCGCTCGAACCCTTGTTCTTCTGATGATCTTGAGAACTTTTGGTATTAGTGGAAGTGTAGGGAAGACATACACCGACTGAACCACTCACTGGGTCACTAGAGCATCCACTGCTATTGCTTGAGGGTCTCTCGACCTGGAACAATATCTCTGAAGCTTCCTGTTGAGACGAGATGCCATCATGTCTACTTGAGGAACTCCCCAAAGACTTTTCACCTCTGCGAAGACTTCTTGGTGGAGGCCCCAATCTCCTGGATGGAAATCGTGTCTGCTGAGGAAGTCTGCTTCCCAGTTGTCCACTCCCGGAATGAAAATTGCCGACAGAGCTCTTGCATGTCTTTCTGCCCAGAGGAGGATCTTTGTCACCTCTGCCATTGCCGCTCTGCTTTTCGTTCCACCCTGATGGTTTATGTACGTGACTGCTGTTACATTGTCCGACTGGATCAGCACGGGTTGATCTTGAAGAAGATGTCCCGCTTGTAGAAGGCCGTTGTGAATGGCTCTCAATTCCAGAACATTTATGTGAAGACAGGTTTCCTGACTTGACCATTTTCCTTGGAAGCTTTTTCCCTGCATGACTGCTCCCTAGCCTCGGAGACTTGCATCCGTGGTTACTAGGACCCGGTCCTGAATCCCGAACCTGCCTCCCTCTAGGAGGTGAGAACTGTGTAGCCACCACAGGAGCGAAATTCTGGCTTTGGAGGACAGGATTATCGTCTGGTGCATGTGTAGGTGGGATCCGAACCATTTGTCCAACAGGTCCCACTGAAATACTCTGGCATGGAATCGGCCAAACTGTATGGCCTCGTAGGCCGCCACCATCTTTCCCAACAACCGAATGCATTGATGTATTTACACTCTTGTTGGTTTCAAAATTTGTTTGACCATTCTCTGGATTTCCAGAGCCTTTTCCACTGGAAGATATACCCTCTGTACTTCTGTATCCAGTATCATCCCCAGAAAAGACAATCTTGTCGTCGGTTCCAACTGCGACTTTGGAAAATTTACGATCCAACCGTGTTGTTGGAGTACTGACAGGGAGAGTGCAATGTTCTGCACCAAGTTTTCCCGGGATCTCACTTTTATCAGGAGATCGTCCAGGTAAGGACTTATATTGACTCCTTGTTGTCGAAGAAGGACCATCATTTCTGCCATCACCTTGGTGAATACCCTCGGTGCCGTGGAGAGTCCAAACGGCAACGTCTGGAACTGGTAATGGCAATCCTGAACTGTGAATCTCAGATAAGCTTGGTGAGGAGGATAAATGGGAACATGCAAGTAAGCATGACGTCCCCTTCCTCCAGACTGGAAATCACTGCTCTCAAAGATTCCATCTTGAACTTGAACCTTTTCAGGTAGAGATTTAGATTCTTCAGGTTTGAAATTGGTCTGACCGAGCCGTCCGGCTTCGGAACTACGAAGAGGCTTGAATAAAAACCTTCTCCTTGCTGTGACAAGGGTACGAGGACGATGACTTGATCCTGACATAATTTTTGAATTGCAGCTGTTACGAGTTCTCTGTCTGGAAGAGATGCTGGCAAAGGTGATTTGAAAAATCGGCATGGGGGAACATCTTGAAACTCCAGTTTGTATCCCAGGGACACTATTTGTAAGACCCATGGGTCCAGACCAGATTGAAGCCAGATCTGACTGAAAATTTTTGGATGTGCTCCCACCCGAGGGGACTCCTGCGAGGGAGCCCCAGTGTCATGCTGCAGATTTGGCAGAAGCAGAGGTTGATTTCTGCTCCTGCGATCCTGGAGAAGCTGCGGATTTCTTTCCTCTTACCCTTCCTCTTCCTGCAAAGAAAGGGGAGCCTTTGGCCTTTTTGTATTTGTTGGGCCGAAAAGACTGCATGTGAGAGTGATGTGTCTTTTTCGCCGGTGCAGGAGCATAAGGCAAGAATGTCGACTTACCTGCGGTAGCCGCAGAGACCAACGCATCCAGCACATCTCCAAACAAGGCCTCGCCTTTATATGGTAGAGCCTCCATATTTCTTTTGGAATCTGCGTCAGCATTCCACTGGCGAATCCACAACGCCCTCCGAGCCGAGACTGCCATGGTAGCGGCTTTTGAACCCAAGAGTCCAATATCTTTCGTGGCTTCTAGCATGTATATAGCAGCGTCTTTTATATGACCTAACGTTAGGAGTATCTCGTCTCTATCATGTCACTTTCAGATGACAAGTTATCTGACCATTTTTCGATAGCACTACTCACCCACGCGCAAGCAATGGTGGGCCTGAGCAGCGTACCATTGGCCACATAAATAGATTTCAACGTAGTCTCCATCTTGCGATCCGCCGGCTCTTTTAGTGAAGCCGTCCCAGGTGCAGGGAGAATCACCTTTTTAGTTAACCGTGACAGGGCACTGTCCAAAACAGGGGGTGACTCCCATCTTTTCCTGTCCTCTGCCGGGAAAGTATAAGCAACCTGAATCCTTTTGGGAATCTGAAATTTCTTTTCAGGATTTGCCCAAACTCCCTCAAATATAGTATTTAGCTCGTGAGAAGGGGGGGAAGTTACATTAATTTTCTTATCCTTATAAAAAATAAGCCTTCTCCTGAGGTACAGGATGGGCTTCCGTAACTTCCAAGACCTCCTTTATAGCAACAATCATGTATTGAATGTTTTTCGCCAATTTAGGATCTATTCCCCTGGAATCACTATCGTCGACACAGGGATCCGAGTCCGTGTCGGTATCAGTTTGTACAATTTGAGCAAAAGGTCTCTTGTGTGACCCAGAGGGGTCGCCTGTGGCTGACAAGGCAGAACTATGAAAAATCACATCCTCTATTGATTTTCTGCATGAGACTCAGACTTATCTAATCTCGATATGATTCACACTATCACGTAGTTCTTTCACCCATTCAGGCTCGTGGTGTGCCGGCAGCGTCACCACATTACAACTCTGTGTCCCTAAAATGGCTCCCTCAGGGGAAGAGCTCCCTACCTCAGACATGTCACACACGTGCACAACCACACCACAGACACTCCGGGACTTATAGAGGACAGACACACAGTAAAATCTGTCAGAAGGACACAGATAGGATTTGCCACTTCACAACCCAGCGCCAGTAATAAAATGTCTGTGTACACAAAATGCCCACAGACCTGCAGCGCTTTTATAATGATGATATCACACAATATATAGCACCAAAATTCACTGTGCCCCCCCTGTTTTTCACCCTGATACTTGGTTCAGCAGTGGAGGAGGACCAGCGTTCTTCTCTGCACCCTGGAGGGAGTGAAAATGGCGCTGAGCAATGTGCTGGCTGACTGAGGAGGAAGCCCCACCCCCGTAATGGCGCGTTTCCCTTCAGAATTTTAGATACTGATATTTATACTGGCGGGGGTAGGACTGTGCCTCAGCATCTTATGCCCTTTATTAGTGCCAGTTTAGTAGGTTTCATGCTGCCCAGGGCGCCCCCCCGCGCCCTGCTTCCTGCAGTGCCTGTGTGTGTGTGGGTAGCATGGCGCGCAGCGTTCCCGCCTGCTGCGCGGTACCTTTTAGCCGTCACGATGACGGAAGATTCTTTTTTTCTCACACTCGCCTGTCTTCTGACTTCTGGCTCTGTAAGGGGGGTGACGGCGGGCTGTGGGAGTGAGCACATAGCCGCAGCTAGCGTTCAGTACCTTTCAGGAGCTAATGGTGTCCTGTCAGCCAGAAGCAGAGCCATGAAACTATTCAGGAAGTTGGTTCCTACTTCTGCCCCCTAAGTCCCACGAAGCAGGGAGACTGTTGCGAGCAGTCCTCCCTGAAAATAAAAAACCTAACATAAGTCTTTCAGAGAAACTCAGTAGAGCTCCCCTGGAGTGCATCCAGTCTGCCTGGGCACATTTTCTAAACTGAGGTCTGGAGGAGGGGCATAGAGGGAGGAGCCAGTTCACACCCTTGAAAAGTCTTAAAGTGCCCATGGCTCCTGTGGAACCGTCTATACCCCATGGTACTGAAGTGGACCCCAGCATCCTCTAGGACGTATGAGAAAATACATTTACCTTTTTTATACGATTTTGTCTTTTAACCATAGAATGATCAAAATTGTTAGACATGGGCTGGGATGTAATGAAATTCGAGTTCAGTGGCCGGTCGAACGCAGACTTTTTTTTTTAATGGTTAGCCTTGTAAATGATTGCCCCTTTAAAAAAAAAAAAAACTTCAAACTCGGCCCTGGGGAGTACAGTATGATTTTTTCTGATATGCAAAAACAGAGTTGAAAGCTGGTTCATTAGTAGCAGTCATCAATTTGATCAAAACAATGGCAACATTATTTCTCTGACGTCCTAGTGGATGCTGGGAACTCCGTAAGGACCATGGGGATAGCGGTTTCGCAGGAGACTGGGCACAACTAAAGAAAGCTTTAGGACTACCTGGTGTGCACTGGCGCCTCCCTCTATGACCCTCCTCCAGACCTCTGTTAGAATCTTGTGCCCGGCTGAGCTGGATGCACACTAGGGGCTCTCCTGAGCTCCTAGAAAAGAAAGTATATTTTAGGTTTTTTATTTTCAGTGAGATCTGCTGGCAACAGACTCACTGCTACGAGGGACTAAGGGGAGAAGAAGCGAACCTACCTGCTTGCAGCTAGCTTGGGCTTCTTAGGCTACTGGACACCATTAGCTCCAGAGGGATCGAACACAGGACCCGACCTCGATCGTCCGCTCCCAGGGCCGCGCCGCCGTCCCCCTTACAGAGCCAGAAGCATGAAGATGGTCCTGAAAATCGGCGGCAGAAGACTTCGGTCTTCAACAAGGTAGCGCACAGCACTGCAGCTGTGCGCCATTGCTCCTCATGCACACCTCACACTCCGGTCACTGATGGGTGCAGGGGGGGGGGGCGCCCTGAGCAGCAATATTAACACCTTGGCTGGCAAAATAATCACAATATATAGTCCCAGAGGCTATATATGTGAAAAATACCCCTGCCAGAATACATAAAAAAGCGGGAGAAAGTCCGCCGAAAAAGGGGCGGGGCTATCTCCCTCAGTACACTGGCGCCATTTTCTCTTCACAGTGCAGCTGGAAGACAGCTCCCCAGGCTCTCCCCTGTAGTTTTCAAGCTGAAAGGGTTAAAAAGAGAGGGGGGGCACTAAATTTAGGCGCAAATCTGTGTATTATAGCAGCTATAAGGGAAAAATCACTGTGGGTAGTGTGAATCCCTGTATTATATAGCGCTCTGGTGTGTGCTGGCATACTCTCTCTCTCTGTCTCCCCAAAGGACTTTGTGGGGTCCTGTCCTCAGTCAGAGCATTCCCTGTGTGTGTGCGGTGTGTCGGTACGGCTGTGTCGACATGGTTGATGAGGAGGCGGAGCAGATGCCGATAAATGTGATGTCGCCCCCTGTGGGGCCGACACCAGAGTGGATGGATAGGTGGAAGGTATTAACCGACAGTGTCAACTCCTTACATAAAAGGCTAAATGACGTAACAGCTGTAGGATAGCCGGCTTCTCAGCCCGCGCCTGCCCAGGCGTCTCAAAAGCCATCAGGGGCTCAAAAACACCCGCTACCTCAGATGGCAGACACAGATGTCGACACGGAGTCTGACTCCAGTGTCGACGAGGTTGAGACATATACACAATCCACTAGGAACATCCGTTGCATGATCTCGGCAATGAAAAATGTGTTACACATTTCTGACATTAACCCAGGTACCACAAAAAAGGGGTTTTATGTTTGGGGAGAAAAAGCAGACAGTGTTTTGTTCCCCCATCAGATGAGTGAATGAAGTGTGTGAAGAAGCGTGGGTTCTCCCGATAAGAAACTGGTAATTTCTAAAAAGTTACTGATGGCGTACCCTTTCCTGCCAGAGGATAGGTCACGTTGGGAGATATCCCCTAGGGTGGATAAGGCGCTCACACGTTTGTCAAAAAAGGTGGCACTGCCGTCTTAGAATACGGCCACTTTGAAGGAACCTGCTGATAAAAAGCAGGAGGCTATCCTGAAGTCTGTATATACACACTCAGGTACTATACTGAGACCTACAATTGCCTCAGCATGGATAGTGCTGCTGCAGCGTGGTCTATTACCCTGTCAGGACAAGGATACTGTTTGCTAACCATAGAGCATATTAAAGATGTCGTCTTATATATGAGGGATGCACAGAGGGATATTTGCCGGCTGGCATCCAAAATTAATGCAATGTCCATTCTGCCAGGAGGGTATTAGGGACCCGGCAGTGGACAGGCGATGCTGACTTTAGAAGGCACATGAAGATTCTGCCTTATAAGGGTGAGGTATTGTTTGGAGATGGTCTCTGGGACCTCGTATCCACAGCAACAGCTGGGAAGAAAAATTTTTACCTCAGGTTTCCTCACAGCCTAAGAAAGCACCGTATTTTCAGGTACAGTCCTTTCGGCTTCAGAAAAGCAAGCGGGTTAAAGGCGCTTCCTTTCTGCACAGAGACAAGGGAAGAGGGAAAAAGCTGCACCAGACTGCCAGTTCCCAGGATCAAAAATCTTCCCCCGCTTCCTCTGAGTCCACCGCATGACGCTTGGGCTCCACAGTTGGAGCCAGGTGCGGTGGGGGTGCGTCTCGGGAACTTCAGCGACCAGTGGGCTCGCTCACAGGTGGATCCCTGGGTTCTGCAAGTAGTATCACAGGGATACAAGCTGGAGTTTCGGGGCGACTCCCCCTCGCCGTTACCTCAAATCAGCCTTGCCTGCTGCCCTCGTGGAGAGGTAGTACTGGCGGCAATTCACAAGCTGTACTTCCAGCAGGTGATAATCACGGTACCCCTCCTTCAACAAGGCCGGGGTTACTATTCCACAATGTTTGTGGTACCGAAACCAGACGGTTCTGTGAGACCCATTCTAAAATTGAAATCCTTGAACACTTATATACGAAGGTTCAAGTTCAAAATGGAATCGCTCAGGGCGGTTATTGCAAGCCTGGACGAAGGGGATTACATGGTATCACTGGACATCAAGGATGCTTACCTGCATGTCCCCATTTACCCTCCTCACCAGGAGTACCTCAAAATTGTGGTACAGGACTGTCATTACCAATTCCAGACGTTGCCGTTGGTCTGTCCCCGGCACCGAGGGTATTTACCAAGGTAATGGCCGAAATGATGTTACTCCTTCAAAAAAAGGGAGTTATAATTATCCCGTACTTGGACGATCTCCTTATAAAGGCGAGGTCCAGGGAGCAGTTGTTCGTCGGAGTAGCACTATCTCGGGAAGTGCTACAACAGCATGGCTGGATTCTGAATAGTCCAAGTCGCAGCTGGTTCCTACGACGCGTCTACTGTTCCTGGGTATGGTTCTGGACACAGAACATAAAAAAGGGTTTCTCCCGGAGGAGAAGGCCAAGGAGTTGTCATCTCTAGTCAGAGACCTCCTAATACAAATACAGGTGTCGGTGCATCAATGCACGCGAGTCCTGGGAAAGATGGTAACTTCTTACGAAGAAATTCCATTCGGTAGGGTCCATGCAAGGATCTTCCAGTGGGATCTGTTGGACAAGTGGTCCGGGTCGCATCTTCAGATGCATCGGCTGATAACCCTGCCTCCAAGGGCCAGGGTGTCGCTGTTGTGGTGGCTGCAGAGTGCTCATCTTCTAGAGGGCCGCAGATTCGGCATACAGGACTGGGTCCTGGTGACCACAGATGCCAGCCTTCGAGGCTGGGGGGGCAGTCACACAGGGAAGAAACTTCCAAGGACTATGGTCAAGTCAGGAGACTTCCCTACACATAAATATTCTGGGACTAAGGGCCATTCACAATGCCCTAAGTCAGGCTAGACCCCTGCTTCAACACCAGCCGGTGCTGATCCAGTCAGACAACATCACGGCGGTCGCCCATGTAAACCAGCAGGGCGGCACAAGAAGCAGGATGGTGATGGCAGAAGCCACAATGATTTTCCGATGGGCGGAAAATCATGTATTAGCACTGTCAGCAGTGTTCATTCCCGGAGTGGACAACTGGGAAGCAGACTTTCTCAGCAGGCACGACCTCCACCCGGGAGAGTGGGGACTTCATCCAAAAGTCTTCAAAATGATTGTGCACCATTGGGAAAGGCCACAGGTGGACATGATGGCGTCCCGCCTCAACAAAAAGCTAAAAAGATATTGCGCCAGGTCAAGGGACCCTCAGGCGATAGCTGTAGACGCTCTGGTAACACCGTGGGTGTACCAGTCGGTGTATGTGTTCCTTCCTTTGCCTCTCATACCCAAGGTATTGAGAATACTAAGAAGGAGAGGAGTAAGAACTATACTCGTGGTTCCGGATTGGCCAAGAAGAGCTTGGTACCCGGAACTTCAAGAAATGATCTCAGAGGACCCATGGCCTCTGCCGCTCAGACAGGACCTGCTGCAGCAGGGGCCCTGCCTGTTCCAAGACTTACCACGGCTGTGTTGGACGGCATGGCGGTTGAACACCGGATCCTAAAGGAAAAGGCATTCCGGAGGAAGTCATTCCTACGCTGATTAAGGCTAGGAAAGATGTGATCGCAAAATATTATCACCGCATATGGCAAAAATATGTTGCTTGGTGTGAGGCCAGGAAGGCCCCAACGGAGGAAATTCAACTGGGTCGATTTCTGCACTTCCTACAGTCAGGAGTGACTACGGGCCTAAAATTGGGTTACGTTAAGGTCCAGATTTCGGCTCTGTACATTTTCTTCCAAAAAGAACTGGCTTCACTGCCTGAAGTTCAGACTTTGGTTAAGGGAGTGCTGCATATTCAGCACCCGTTTGTGCCTCTAGTGGCACCGTGGGATCTCAACGTGGTGTTGGATTTCCTGAAGTCGCATTGGGTTGAGCCACTTAAATCCGTAGAGCTAAAATACCTCACGTGGAAAGTGGTCATGCTGTTTGCCTTGGCGTCGGCCAGGCGTGTATCAGAATTAGCGGTTTTGTCATGCAAAAGCCCTTATCTGATTTTCATATGGATAGGGCGGAATTGAGGACTCGTTCCCAATTCCTTCCTAAGGTGGTATCAGCTTTTCATGTGAACCAACCTATTGTGGTGCCTGCGGCTATGTGGGACTTGGAGGACTCCAAGTTACTGGACGTAGTCAGGGCCCGGAAAATATATGTTTCCAGGACGGCTGGAGTCAGGAAAACTGACTCGCTATTTATCCTGTATGCACCCAACAAGCTGGGTGCTCCTGCTTCTAAGCAGACTATTGCTCGCTGGATCTGTAGCACGATTCAACTTGCACATTCTGCGGCTGGACTGCCGCACCCTAAATCTGTAGAAGCCCATTCCACGAGGAAAGTGTGCTCTTCTTGGGCGGCTGCCCGAGGGGTCTCGGCTTTACAACTTTGCCGAGCTGTTACTTGGTCGGGTTCAAACATTTTTGCAAAAGTATACAAGTTTGATACCCTGGCTGAGGAGGACCTTGAGTTTGCTCATTCGGTGCTGCAGAGTCATCCGCACTCTCCCGCCCGTTTGGGAGCTTTGGTATAATCCCCATGGTCCTTACGGAGTTCCCAGCATCCACTAGGACGTCAGAGAAAATAATATTTTATTCACCGTTAAATCTATTTCTCGTAGTCCGTAGTGGATGCTGGGCGCCCGTCCCAAGTGCGGATTGCCTGCAATACTTGTATATAGTTATTGCCTAACTAAAGGGTTATTGTTATGAGCCATCTGTTAGTGAGGCTCAGATATATTTCATACTGTTAACTGGGTATAATATTACGAGTTATACGGTGTGATTGGTGTGGCTGGTATGAGTCTTACCCGGGATTCCAAATCCTTTCCTTATTGCGTCAGCTCTTCCGGGCACAGTATCCTAACTGAGGTCTGGAGGAGGGTCATAGAGGGAGGAGCCAGTGCACACCAGGTAGTCCTAAAGCTTTCTTTAGTTGTGCTCAGTCTCCTGCGGAGCCGCTATTCCCCATGGTCCTAACGGAGTTCCCAGCATCCACTACGGACTACGAGAAATAGATTTACCGGTGAGTAAAATCTTATTATTATTATTTTTCATTATTTTTATTTTTTAACACTATATTAAAATAATGAATTTTAGTTTATTTAAGAACAAGTTTAAAGTCCACAATTATATTTTTGGCTCTATTTTTTTTCCAATACTTTAGACTTATGTTTATCAGGGGAGAAGGGCATAAATTATATTGTGTTTGTGTGATGGTTATGTTGAACTGGTGTTGAATTAAAGAAATGCAATCAAAAATAAAATCAGCTGATCATCAGGGGACACAACTTCCCCAAAATAAAACACAATGATAACAATTTGATTATCACTTTACATTTGGCAGGTTCACCTCATTGTTTGTCTTTGTTTGAAAACACGCACAGGAAATGTTCATCCTTAGTTAAAATGAATCTAATTACATTCTTGCTGTCCGATTATCAGTGATTATTTGTCGCAGCTGTATTTTTGTATGTTCATTTAAAAAAATAAAATTATGATAAATGCATATAATAAAATAAAATAGCATAATGTGATAAAATATGAATTTGTTAATACTGTCATTTGCATTCCTTATGAATATGGAATTCAAATAGCAAATACAAAAAGTCAGCCTGAAAAACCAGAAAGCCTTTTTTATACAGTAGTATATTTTGATTCATGCTTTAGTTCAATATGAGAGTGTCTTTATACAATCTTTTTCAGAGCACGGACAAAAATAGTTTACTCAATGTACAGCCGTAAGGCCGCTAAAGATGTAAAAAAGGACCTGATCAAATTGGGAGTGCAATACTTCATATTGGAAGATGCGTGGTGCTTGAGAAGGACTAAGTGAGTATTTTAGAATGTCCTTAATTTACTTTTGTTTGGAATCCTACGTTTTTTACATTCCCTGCATACTCTATTTGGCAGCGTGGTGTTGGTTGCCTGAAACAAAGAGTAGATTGGCTGTAGTGAGGAGAGCTCATCTGACATTGCTGTGCTCACCTAGATCCTACCAAACTGGTCTTTTTATCAAACCTTGCCAGACTCTACTGGGCCTTGCTGACCTGGGGGTAAATTTATTAAGCAGCGTTGTTGAATTCCACTGTGTATTCCTACTCTGGTTTTAAAGGAGCAGTAATATGAAATACAAAACATTGTTGGTTTGGTTTTTAATATTACAGATGTAGCCTCTGTCATCGTTGCATCGCAGCAGCGATGGTGCAATTAGTGTGTGTACGTGCTTGTGTACGCACAAGCACACATTAAAGTCTATGGTGCGAACGTGCACTGCGGCCAGTCGCAGTGCACCTTTTAAATCTAGCAGCTAAAAGAGCAGACTATGTTGCAGCTCTGAATCTATTTTAGATATTATTGGTCTCTTCTGACCATCTTTGTCCATCAGATATCAATAGGCTCTTTGCCAACCTGGTCTTTTTTTCAGGCAAGCAGTACGTGGTTACTGAGGTATGCTGATTTTAGAGAAGTACTGGTAAATGCCTGCTAAAAGACAGCTGCTTCTATCATAGCGCATGAATTCTGGACCTCCGATAAGAAATGTTCTGCTAACAGTTTTGTGTACAATATCCCGCAGAAAACGTAGTTTTCAGTTTTGATTAAAATTATACTTTTAGGGGTATATGCAATTCCGGGCGAATTGCGGCAATTTTTCGCCCGTTTTTAAATTCGACACAATTCGACCGGCGAATTCCGGCCGGCGGGTGCCGGAATTCGACATATTCAATAAAAAACGGATTCGACAGTCCCGCTGTCGAAAAATGGACCAATTGACGGATTTTTAATCGACTTTTCAGATGGTACAAAAAACGGTAAAAAACCCGAAAAAAAATTGCGTGGGTTCCCCCCTCCTAAGCATAACCAGCCTCGGGCTCTTTGAGCCGGTCCTGGTTGCCAAAATACGGGGGGGGAAATTACAGGGGATCACCCGTATTTTAACAACCAGCACCGGGCTCTGCGCCTGGTCCTGGCGCAAAAAATGCGGGGGACAAAAAGAGTAGGGGTCCCCCGTATTTCTCTGACGTCCTAGTGGATGCTGGGACTCCGTAAGGACCATGGGGAATAGCGGCTCCGCAGGAGACAGGGCACAAGAATAAAAGCTTTAGGATCAGGTGGTGTGCACTGGCTCCTCCCCCTATGACCCTCCTCCAAGCCTCAGTTAGATTTTTGTGCCCGAACGAGAAGGGTGCAGGCTAGGTGGCTCTCCTGAGCTGCTTAGAATAAAAGTATATTTTAGGTTTTTTATTTTCAGTGAGTCCTGCTGGCAACAGGCTCACTGCATCGTGGGACTAAGGGGAGAAGAAACGGACTCACCTGCGTGCAGAGTGGATCGGGTTTCTTAGGCTACTGGACATTAGCTCCAGAGGGACGATCACAGGTTCAGCCTGGATGGGTCCCGGAGCCGCGCCGCCGGCCCCCTTACAGAGCCAGAAGAGCGAAGAGGTCCGGTGAAATCGGCGGCAGAAGACGATCCTGTCTTCAGACTAAGGTAGCGCACAGCACTGCAGCTGTGCGCCATTGCTCTCAGCACACTTCACACTCCGGTCACTGAGGGTGCAGGGCGCTGGGGGGGAGCGCCCTGAGACGCAATATAACAGATAATACCTTAGGTTGGCTAAAGAATACATCACATATAGCTCTTGGGCTATATGGATGTATTTTAACCCCTGACATTTTTTACAGAAAAAGCGGGAGATAAGGACGTCGTGAAGGGGCGGAGCCTATCTCCTCAGCACACAAGCGCCATTTTCCCTCACAGCTCCGCTGGAAGGACGGCTCCCTGACTCTCCCCTGCAGACTTGCTACTGAATCAGGGTAAAAAAGAGAAGGGGGGGCACTATTGGCAGCTAAAAACTATATAAACAGCAGCTATAAAGGAATAACACTTATATAAGGTTATCCCTGTATATATATATAGCGCTTGGTGTGTGCTGGCAGACTCTCCCTCTGTCTCTCCAAAGGGCTTGTGGGGTCCTGTCCTCTATCAGAGCATTCCCGGTGTGTGTGCTGTGTGTCGGTACGTGTGTGTCGACATGTATGAGGAGGAAAATGATGTGGAGGCGGAGCAATTGCCTGGGTTAGTGATGTCACCTCCTAGGGAGTCGACACCTGACTGGATGATCGTATTTAAAGAATTAAGTGATAATGTCAGCACTTTGCAAAGAACGGTTGATGACATGAGACAGCCGGCAAATCAATTAGTGCCTGTCCAGGCGTCTCAGACACCGTCAGGGGCCCTAAAACGCCCGTTACCTCAGTGGGTCGACACAGACCCAGACACAGATACTGAGTCTAGTGTCGACGGTGAGGAGACAAACGTAATGTACAGTAGGGCCACACGTTACATGATCACGGCAATGAAGGAAGCATTGAACATTTCTGACACTACAAGTACCACAAAGAAGGGTATTATGTGGAGTGTGAAAAAACTACCAATAGTTTTCCCTGAGTCAGATGAGTTAAATGAGGTGTGTGATAAAGCGTGGGTTTCCCCCGACAAAAAAACTGCTAATTTCTAAAAAATTATTGGCACTATATCCTTTCCCGTTAGAGGTTAGGACACGTTGGGAAACACCCCCTAGGGTAGATAAGGCGCTCACACGTTTATCTAAACAAGTAGCGTTACCGTCTCCTGATACGGCCACCCTCAAAGAACCAGCAGATAGAAGGCTGGAAAATATTCTTAAAAGTATATACACACATACTGGTGTTATACTGCGACCAGCAATCGCTTCAGCCTGGATGTGCAGTGCTGGCGTCGCGTGGTCGGATTCCCTGACTGAAAATATTGATACCCTGGATAGGGACAATATACTGTTAACTATAGAGCATTTGAAGGATGCATTACTATATATGCGTGATGCACAGAGGGATATTTGCACCCTGGCATCAAGAGTAAGTGCTATGTCCATTTCTGCCAGAAGAGCGTTATGGACGCGACAGTGGTCAGGCGATGCGGATTCCAAACGACATATGGAAGTATTGCCGAATAAAGGGGAGGAGTTATTTGGGGCTGGTCTATCGGACCTGGTGGCCACGGCAACGGCTGGAAAATCCACCTTTTTACCCCAGGTCACTTCACATCAGCAGAAAAAGACACCGTCTTTTCAAACTCAGTCCTTTCGTTCCCATAAGTACAAGCGAGCTAAAGGCCATTCCTTCCTGCCCCGGGGCAGAGGAAGGGGAAAAAGACTGCACCATGCAGCCGCTTCCCAGGAGCAGAAGCCCTCCCCTGCTTCTGCCAAGTCTTCAGCATGACGCTGGGGCTTTACAAGCAGACTCAGACTCACTCGCAAGTGGACCCCTGGATTCTACAGGTGGTATCGCAGGGGTACAAACTGGAATTCGAGGCGTTTCCCCCTCGCCGGTTCCTGAAGTCTGCTCTACCAAAGTCTCCCTCCGACAGGGAGGCAGTTTTGGAAGCCATTCACAAGCTGTATTCCCAGCAGGTGATAATCAGGGTACCCCTCCTACAACAGGGAAAGGGGTATTATTCCACGCAGTTTGTGGTACCGAAGCCGGACGGCTCGGTGAGACCAATTTTAAATCTGAAATCCCTGAACACTTACATAAAGAGGTTCAAATTCAAGATGGAATCACTCAGAGCGGTGATAGCAAACCTGGAAGAAGGGGACTATATGGTGTCTCTGGACATCAAGGATGCTTATCTCCACGTCCCAATCTACCCGTCTCACCAAGGGTACCTCAGGTTTGTAGTACAAAACTGTCATTATCAGTTTCAGACGCTGCCGTTTGGGTTGTCCACGGCACCTCGGGTCTTTACCAAGGTAATGGCCGAAATGATGATTCTTCTTCGAAGAAAAGGCATCTTAATTATCCCTTACTTGGACGATCTCCTGATAAGGGCAAGGTCCAGGGAACAGTTAGAAGTCGGAGTAGCACTATCTCAGGTAGTGTTACGTCAGCACGGGTGGATCCTAAATATTCCAAAATCGCAGCTGATTCCAACGACACGTCTACTGTTCCTAGGAATGATTCTGGACACAGTCCAGAAAAAGGTGTTTCTCCCGGAGGAGAAGGCCAGGGAGTTATCCGAGCTAGTCAGGAACCTCCTAAAACCAGGCCAGGTGTCAGTGCATCAGTGCACGAGGGTCCTGGGAAAAATGGTGGCTTCTTACGAAGCAATTCCATTCGGAAGATTCCATGCAAGAACATTTCAGTGGGATCTACTGGACAAATGGTCCGGATCGCATCTTCAGATGCATCAGCGGATAACCCTGTCGACAAGGACAAGGGTGTCTCTTCTGTGGTGGCTGCAGAGTGCTCATCTACTAGAGGGCCGCAGATTTGGCATTCAGGATTGGGTCCTGGTGACCACGGACGCCAGCCTGAGAGGCTGGGGGGCAGTCACACAGGGAAAAAATTTCCAGGGCTTGTGGTCAAGCATGGAAACATCTCTTCATATAAACATTCTGGAACTAAGGGCCATTTACAATGCCCTAAGTCAAGCGAAACCCCTGCTTCAGGGTCAGGCGGTATTGATCCAATCGGACAACATCACGTCAGTCGCCCACGTAAACAGACAGGGCGGCACGAGAAGCAGGAGGGCAATGGCAGAAGCTGCAAGGATTCTTCGCTGGGCGGAAAATCATGTGATAGCTCTGTCAGCAGTGTTCATTCCGGGAGTGGACAACTGGGAAGCAGACTTCCTCAGCAGACACGACCTTCACCCGGGAGAGTGGGGACTTCACCCAGAAGTCTTCCACCTGATTGTAAACCGTTGGGAAAAACCAAAGGTGGACATGATGGCGTCACGTCTAAACAAAAAACTAGACAGATATTGCGCCAGGTCAAGGGACCCTCAGGCAATAGCGGTGGACGCTCTGGTGACACCGTGGGTGTACCAGTCAGTGTATGTGTTCCCTCCTCTGCCTCTCATACCAAAAGTACTGAGAATCATAAGAAGGAGAGGAGTAAGAACGATACTCGTGGTTCCGGATTGGCCAAGAAGGACTTGGTACCCGGAACTTCAAGAGATGCTCACGGAAGACCCGTGGCCTCTACCTCTAAGAAAGGACCTGCTCCAGCAGGGGCCTTGTCTGTTCCAAGACTTACCGCGGCTGCGTTTGACGGCATGGCGGTTGAACGCCGGATTCTGAAGGAAAAAGTCATCCCTACCCTGGTCAAAGCCAGGAAGGATGTAACCGCAAAACATTATCACCGCATTTGGCGAAAATATGTTGCGTGGTGTGAGGCCAAGAAGGCCCCTACTGGGTCGTTTCCTCCATTTCCTGCAAACAGGACTGTCTATGGGCCTAAAATTAGGGTCCATTAAGGTTCAAATTTCGGCCCTGTCAATATTCTTCCAAAAAGAACTAGCTTCAGTTCCTGAAGTTCAGACGTTTGTCAAGGGGGTACTGCATATACAGCCTCCTTTTGTGCCTCCAGTGGCACCTTGGGATCTCAATGTTGTTTTGAGGTTCCTTAAGTCACATTGGTTTGAACCACTCACCACTGTGGACTTAAAATATCTCACATGGAAGGTGACGATGCTGTTAGCCCTGGCTTCAGCCAGGCGTGTGTCAGAATTGGCGGCTTTATCATATAAAAGCCCTTACTTAATTTTTCATTCTGACAGGGCAGAATTGAGGACTCGTCCTCAATTTCTCCCTAAGGTGGTTTCTGCTTTAAACATGAACCAACCTATTGTGGTGCCTGCGGCTACTAGGGACTTGGAGGACTCCAAGTTGCTAGACGTTGTCAGGACCCGGAAAATATATGTTTCCAGGACGGCTGGAGTCAGGAAATCTGACTCGCTGTTTATCCTGTATGCACCCAACTAGCTGGGTGCTCCTGTTTCTAAGCAGACTATTGCTCGTTGGATTTGTAGTACAATTCAGCTTGCACATTCTGTGGCAGGCCTGCCACAGCCAAAAAATCTGTAAATGCCCACTCCACAAGGAAGGTGGGCTCATCTTGGGCAGCTGCCCGAGGGGTCTCGGCTTTACAACTTTGCCGAGCAGTTACTTGGTCAGGAGCAAATACGTTTGTAAAATTCTACAAATTTGATACCCTGGCTGAGGAGGACCTGGAGTTCTCTCATTCGGTGCTGCAGAGTCATCCGCACTCTCCCGCCCGTTTGGGAGCTTTGGTATAATCCCCATGGTCCTTACGGAGTTCCCAGCATCCACTAGGACGTCAGAGAAAATAATAATTTACTTACCGATAATTCTATTTCTCGTAGTCCGTAGTGCGGATTGTCTGCAATACTGGTACATAATTATTGTTACCAAAAAATTCGGGTTATTGCTGTAGTGAGCCATCTTTTCTAGAGGCTCCTCTGTTATCATGCTGTTAACTGGGTTCAGATAACAAGTTGTACAGTGTGATTGGTGTGGCTGGTATGAGTCTTACCCGGGATTCAAAATCCTTCCTTATTGTGTACGCTCGTCCGGGCACAGTATCCTAACTGAGGCTTGGAGGAGGGTCATAGGGGGAGGAGCCAGTGCACACCAGGTGATCCTAAAGCTTTCTTTAGATGTGCCCAGACTCCTGCGGAGCCGCTATTCCCCATGGTCCTTACGGAGTTCCCAGCATCCACTACGGACTACGAGAAATAGAATTATCGGTAAGTAAATTCTTATTTTTTATGATCATCCAAGAATAAATGTATAAAAATTCTTTATTTTTGAGCTTATGCATTAATGAAAATTAATTCTTGAAAGTCCCTAATTTAGTTTGAATTAACCAAGATTATGGAGGGTATTCAAATAACAGCGAAATCGCGACAATTTTATGCACAATAATTTTTTTCCCAAAAATTGGGCCAAAAAATAAGAATTTACTCACCGGTAATTCTATTTCTCGTAGTCCGTAGTGGATGCTGGGACTCCGTAAGGACCATGGGGAATAGCGGCTCCGCAGGAGACTGGGCACAACTATAAAGAAAGCTTTAGGTCTAACTGGTGTGCACTGGCTCCTCCCACTATGACCCTCCTCCAGACTTCAGTTAGGATACTGTGCCCGGAAGAGCTGACACAATAAGGAAGGATTTTGAATCCCGGGTAAGACTCATACCAGCCACACCAATCAGACCGTATAACTCGTGATACAATACCCAGTTAACAGTATGACAACAACTGAGCCTCTCAACAGATGGCTCAACAATAACCCTTTAGTTAAACAATAACTATATACAAGTATTGCAGACAATCTGCACTTGGGATGGGCGCCCAGCATCCACTACGGACTACGAGAAATAGAATTACCGGTGAGTAAATTCTTATTTTCTCTGACGTCCTAAGTGGATGCTGGGACTCCGTAAGGACCATGGGGATTATACCAAAGCTCCCAAACGGGCGGGAGAGTGCGGATGACTCTGCAGCACCGAATGGGCAAACTCTAGGTCCTCCTCAGCCAGGGAGTCAAACTTGTAGAATTTAGCAAATGTGTTTGACCCCGACCA
The DNA here is from genome assembly GCF_028390025.1 of Pseudophryne corroboree. NCBI lineage: Eukaryota > Metazoa > Chordata > Amphibia > Anura > Myobatrachidae > Pseudophryne > Pseudophryne corroboree. Next base: position 329,120,704 of record NC_086448.1, read on the forward strand.
AGTAGCTGCTCGGCAAAGTTGCAAAGCCGAGACCCCTCGGGCAGCCGCCCAAGAAGAGCCCACCTTCCTTGTGGAATGGGCTTTCACTGATTTAGGATGCGGCAGTCCAGCCGCAGAATGTGCAAACTGAATCGTACTACAGATCCAGCGAGCAATAGTCTGCTTTGAAGCAGGTGCACCCAACTTGTTGGGCGCATACAGGATAAATAGCGAGTCAGTCTTTCTGACTCCAGCTGTCCTGGAAACATAGATTTTCAGGGCCCTGACTACGTCTAACAACTTGGAAGCCTCCAAGTCTTTAGTAGCCGCAGGCACCACGATAGGTTGGTTCAGATGAAAAGCTGATACCACCTTAGGGAGAAACTGGGGACGAGTCCTCAATTCTGCCCTATCCATATGGAAGATCAGATAAGGGCTTTTACATGACAAAGCCGCCAATTCTGATACACGCCTGGCCGAAGCCAAGGCCAACAACATGACCACTTTCCACGTGAGATATTTCAATTCCACGGTTTTTACTGGCTCAAACCAATGTGACTTTAGGAAATCCAACACCACGTTGAGATCCCAAGGTGCCACAGGAGGCACAAAAGGGGGCTGAATATGCAGCACTCCCTTAACAAAAGTCTGAACTTCAGGTAGTGAAGCCAGTTCTCTCTGGAAGAAAATCGATAGAGCCGAAATCTGGATCTTAATGGAACTCAATTTTAGGCCCATAGTCACCCCTGACTGTAGGAAGTGCAGAAAACGGCCCAGCTGAAATTCCTCCGTTGGGGCCTTCCTGGCCTCACACCACGCAACATATTTTCGCCAAATGCGGTGATAATGGTTTGCGGTAACTTCTTTCCTAGCTTTAATCAGCGTAGGAATGACTTCCTCCGGAATGCCCTTTTCCTTCAGGATCCTGTGTTCAACCGCCATGCCGTCAAACGCAGCCGCGGTAAGTCTTGGAACAGACAGGGCCCCTGCTGCAGCAGGTCCTGTCTGAGCGGCAGAGGCCATGGGTCCTCTGAGTTTATTTCTTGAAGTTCCGGGTACCAAGCTCTTCTTGGCCAATCCGGAACAATGAGTATAGTTCTTACTCCTCTTCTCCTTATTATCCTCAGTACCTTTGGTATGAGAGGAAGAGGAGGGAACACATAAACCGACCGGTACACCCACGGTGTCACTAGAGCGTCCACAGCTATCGCCTGAGGGTCTCTCGACCTGGCACAATATCTTTCTAGCTTTTTGTTTAGGCGGGACGCCATCATGTCCACCTGTGGCTTTTCCCAACGGTTTACAATCAGTTGAAAGACTTCCGGATGAAGTCCCCACTCTCCCGGGTGGAGGTCGTGTCTGCTGAGGAAGTCTGCTTCCCAGTTGTCCACTCCCGGAATGAACACTGCTGACAGTGCTAACACGTGATTTTCCGCCCATCGGAGAATCCTTGTGGCTTCTGCCATCTCCGTCCTGCTTCTTGTGCCGCCCTGTCGGTTTACATGGGCGACTGCCGTGATGTTGTCTGACCGGATCAGTACCGGCTGGTTTTGAAGCAGGGGTTTTGCCTAACTTAGGGCATTGTAAATGGCCCTCAGTTCCAGAATATTTATGTGTAGGGAAGTCTCCTGACTTGACCCTAGTCCTTGGAAGTTTCTTCCTTGTGTGACTGCCCCCCAGCCCCGAAGGCTGGCGTCCGTGGTCACCAGGATCCAGTCCTGTATGCCGAATCTGCGGCCCTCTTGAAGATGAGCACTTTGCAGCCACCACAGCAGAGACACCCTGGTCCTTGGAGACAGGGTTATCAGCCGATGCATCTGAAGATGCGATCCGGACCACTTGTCCAACAGGTCCCACTGAAAGGTTCTTGCATGGAACCTGCCGAATGGATTTGCTTCGTAGGAAGCTACCATCTTTCCCAGGATCCGCTTGCAGTGATGCACCGACACCTGTTTTGGTTTTAGGAGGCCTCTGACTAGAGATGACAGCTCCTTGGCCTTCTCCTCCGGGAGAAACACTTTTTTCTGTTCTGTGTCCAGAACCATCCCCAGGAACAGTAGACGTGTCGTGGGGACCAGCTGTGACTTTGGAATATTCAGAATCCAGAATCAGTGCTGTTGTAGCACCTCCCGAGATAGTGCTACCCCGACCAACAACTGCTCCCTGGACCTCGCCTTTATCAGGAGATCGTCCAAGTACGGGATAATTAAAACTCCCTTCTTTCGAAGGAGTATCATCATTTCGGCCATTACCTTGGTAAATACCCTCGGAGCCGTGGATAGACCAAACGGCAACGTCTGGAATTGGTAATGACAATCCTGTACCACAAATCTGAGGTACTCCTGGTGAGGATGGTAAATGGGGACATGCAGGTAAGCATCCTTGATGTCCAGTGATACCATGTAATCCCCCTCGTCCAGGCTTGCAATAACCACCCTGAGCGATTCCATCTTGAACTTGAATTTTTTTATATATGTGTTCAAGGATTTCAAATTTAAAATGGGTCTCACCGAACCGTCCGGTTTCGGTACCACAAACATTGTGGAATAGTAACCCCGTCCTTGTTGAAGTAGGGGCACTTTGACTATCACCTGCTGGGAATACAGCTTGTGAATTGACTCTAACACTGCCTCCCTGCCTGAGGGAGTTGTTGGTAAGGCAGATTTGAGGAAACGGCGGGGGGGAGACGTCTCGAATTCCAGCTTGTACCCCTGAGATACTACTTGAAGGATCCAGGGATCCACCCGTGAGCGAGCCCACTGATTGCTGAAGTATTTGAGACGGGCCCCCACCGTACCTGGCTCCGCCTGTGGAGCCCCAGCGTCATGCGGTGGACTTAGAGGAAGCGGGGGAGGACTTTTGCTCCTGGGAACTGGCTGTATGCTGCAGCTTTTTCCCTCTACCTCTGCCTCTGGGCAGAAAGGACGCGCCTTTAACCCACTTGCCCTTATTGGGCCGAAAGGACTGTACCTGATAATACGGTGCTTTCTTTGGCTGTGAGGGAACATGGGGTAAAAATGTAGACTTCCCAGCTGTTGCTGTGGAAACGAGGTCCGAGAGACCATCCCCGAACAACTCCTCACCCTTATAAGGCAAAACTTCCATGTGCCTTTTAGAATCTGCATCACCTGTCCACTGCCGAGTCCATAACCATCTCCTGGCAGAAATGGACATTGCACTTATTTTAGATGCCAGCCGGCAAATATCCCTCTGTGCATCTCTCATGTATAAGACTGCGTCTTTAATATGCTCTACGGTTAGCAATATAGTGTCCCTGTCTAGGGTATCAATATTTTCCGACAGGGAATCTGACCACGCAGCTGCAGCACTGCACATCCATGCTGAAGCAATAGCTGGTCTCAGTATAATACCTGTGTGTGTATATACAGACTTCAGGATAGCCTCCTGCTTTCTATCAGCAGGTTCCTTCAGGGCGGCCGTATCCGGAGACGGTAGTGCCACCTTTTTTGACAAGCGTGTGAGCGCTTTATCCACCCTAGGGGATGTTTCCCAACGTGACCTATCCTCTGGTGGGAAAGGGTACGCCATTAGTAACCTCTTAGAAATTACCAGTTTCTTATCGGGGGAAGCCCACGCTTCTTCACACATTTCATTTAATTCCTCAGATGGAGGAAAAACTACTGGTAGTTTTTTCTCTCCAAACATAATACCTTTTTTTGTGGTACCTGGGGTAACATCAGAAATATGCAACACATTTTTCATTGCCTCAATCATATAACGTGTGGCCCTATTGGAAGTTACATTAGTCTCATCGTCGTCGACACTGGAGTCAGTATCCGTGTCGACATCTGTGTCTGCCATCTGAGGTAGCGGGCGTTTTAGAGCTCCTGATGGCTTTTGAGACGCCTGGGCAGGCACAGGCTGAGAAGCCGGCTGTCCCATATTTGTTATGTCGTCAAACCTTTTATGCAAGGAGTCGACACTGTCGCGTAATTCCTTCCACAGAACCATCCACTCAGGTGTCGACCCCGCAGGGGGTGACATCACATTTATCGGCATCTGCTCCGCCTCCACATAAGCCTCCTCATCAAACATGTCGACACAGCCGTACCGACACACCGCACACACACAGGGAATGCTCTGACAGAGGACAGGACCCCACAAAGCCCTTTGGGGGGACAGAGAGAGAGTATGCCAGCACACACCAGAGCGCTATAATAATACAGGGATTAACTGAATTATTTCCCCTTATAGCTGCTATATAAGTTATACTGCGCCTAAATTTAGTTCCCCCCCCCCCCCTCTCTTTTTTACCCTTTGTAGCTCTGATACTGCAGGGGAGAGCCAGGGAGCGATCCTTCCAGCGGAGCTGTGAGGGAAAATGGCGCCAGTGTGCGGAGGGAGTTAGCCCCACCCCTTTTCCGGCGGACTTCTCCCGCTTTTTTTCAGGAATTCTAGCAGGGGTAATTTATCACATATATAGCCTCTGGGACTATATATTGTGATGATTTGCCAGCCAAGGTGTTTATATTGCTGCTCAGGGCGCCCCCCCCCCCCCCCAGCGCCCTGCACCCATCAGTGACCGGAGTGTGAGGTGTGTATGAGGAGCAATGGCGCACAGCTGCAGTGCTGTGCGCTACCTTGTTGAAGACCGAGGTCTTCTGCGCCGGATTTTCCGGACCACTTCTTGCTTCTGGCTCTGTAAGGGGGACAGCGGCGCGGCTCCGGGACCGAACGATCGAGGTCGGGTCCTGTGTTCGATCCCTCTGGAGCTAATGGTGTCCAGTAGCCAGCGAAGCCCAAACTATCTCCAGTCAGGTAGGTTCGCTTCTTCTCCCCTTAGTCCCTCGCTGCAGTGAGTCTGTTGCCAGCAGATCTCACTGTAAAATAAAAAACCTAAAATATACTTTCTTTCTAGGAGCTCAGGAGAGCCCCTAGTGTGCATCCAGCTCAGCCGGGCACAAGATTCTAACTGAAGTCTGGAGGAGGGTCATAGTGGGAGGAGCCAGTGCACACCAGTTAGACCTAACGCTTTCTTTATAGTTGTGCCCAGTCTCCTGCGGAGCCGCTATTCCCCATGGTCCTTACGGAGTCCCAGCATCCACTTAGGACGTCAGAGAAATAGCTTTTTGCAGGTATGCGCGCTCCCTTTTTTGCACATATTCAATTCCATAATCACAAAAACAAGGTTCGTGTGAAAATTCTTTCCGGGAAAATATGGAAATTGGCATGTACTCCGAAAAATGCCAACCTAACATAGGATAAGAGTATAGAAGTTTATTCGAGGTTGTAATAAATAGATTTGGGGTATTTATATTGAGTCAAATGGCTGTTAAATGCATTTTTTTTTTAAATAAATGGAAAAAATTATAAATGCTATTCTTTATCAGCAAAATAACTGATCTAATTTAATTTGGGGTACATAAAAATGGACATAAGTGTATATTTGTGTCATTTTAGGGTACTTAAAAAAAGTGGAAAAAGACAGACTACTCCCATCTACCAGCCTAAAAACATTTGACCCACAAAGCACCCAGTATACCTATCCCCATACCTTGAACCCAAAATTCTATCACTTTGCACCTTTCCACCAAAAAAATACGTCATTATTGGCCAATTACAAATAATTAAAAAGGGGGTTCTGTACTAAATTTAAAAAAATTCACCAAAATAGAGATTTTCGCAAACTGTGCACCTCCCCAGAGTAGGTAAAATTAAATCCAAGGTAAAATTATTGCTGATAATTGATAATGCATTGCTTATTGAACCCACTTTTTTTTTGCACCAAAAAATAATTAAGTATGAAGTAAAGGAATGTATAATTACTCTGAAAGTCATCAAGATTGATAAAACACATTTTTCAGGAATCTCTATTTTTCGATTAACAAAGGCTTAACATTTCAAAGTCATATGTGGATTAGGCAATGGAATTTTTTTTTTTTCACATACAAGTGGACAATCAGGAGTGGCATTTCTGAGAAATTTTCAAAACTTTGACCACCTATACTGTATCTCAAAAACTATGAGGCCTGGAGAAGAAAAAATGTACGAGGGTTTGTAGCTATGTGGTAGTATCAAGTGTACAAAGTATCATGAAAATCTAAGTCTGTGTGAGTCATGGCCTGGGTGAACTGATATCGAATGACCTGAGACAGATAAAGTACCAACCAATCAGCTCCTGTTATTTTTCAAACACAGTCTGTTAAGAGCTGATTTGTTGGTACTTTATCTCACTACACTTAATTACTCTCCCAGCTTTTAACATTTCCCCCGAGTGCTTAACAACTACAAGGTATTCTAAATGCATCCTCATATTTAACCTTTTATAAGTTCAAATACTTCACCTGTTTTTCTTCAAATATATTTGTTAATAGCTGTTCTACTTGTTCTTCGCACGGGAGTTTCTGATTTTCATGGTTGTACATATAAATGAGTGTTAAAAATTTGGTAAATCTATAGAGATGTAAATTTGAGATGTCTTAATTTAAGTAAATATTAATCCATGGTTCTTGGCATTGCCCAAGGAGCACCCATAGCAGATACGGAAAAAAGTGACAGGACCATTTTTGTAGTTTATTAAATTCTGCCCACTTGAGGTGCAATCCAAATTTTGATCCGATTGTCCATTTGGGCGTTATCGTTCATGCAACACAAGCCACACATCGGTAATGACATCATTATGTCAACACCCTTTTCATCCTCCTAAGCGGAGGTTTTTTTCAATTCTATTTACGTAGTGTTCCTATTTCTTACCTGGAGAATACCTTTGTTAAATTTCAGCTTCCTAACATATCGGGAAGTAAGAGAATTAGTGATGAGTCAGTCAATCGGTGAATGAGAGCTTTCGCATTATATATATATATATATATATATATATATAATACAGTATATATACTGTGTGTGTGTATATATATATATATTTATGGAGAGAGCTTTTGGCCAAAAAGTTGATTTTTCAGTCTTTATTACTTTTTATAAAATAGTTTCTAGAATATGTACACAGAATTTTTGAGATGAGGTAATTAGAAAGGTGTCCTACTGATTACTCCCCTCCTCCAAGTAAATCGTTTTTGTCTAAGTAGCATTGTACTGTACACAACTACTCCAGTGTCTGTGAAATCTTACTGCAGTTCTGCAGTTTTCCAATTTATTCATGTCTTGTTGAAAATTGTAACTTTTGTAGATCTGTCAAGTCAATCAGTTACACTTTAAAAAGATAAGTCTGAAGTAGACTCATCCAAATAGACAAAACAACAACATGATATGTACATATGTAATGATGCACTCAGATAACAAAGTGTCAGTGACCTCCGTATTTGACGGGATGTTGGAAAAATGCACAGTTGGTGAATGATGGTATCAATTCACAGGACTCATTGTCAAAATTTGTCTTAAACGCATAGGAAATCCTAATTTGCAAAGTAATGCACCTGAATGATCCAATTTCTCTAACGTCCTAGTGGATGCTGGGGACTCCGAAAGGACCATGGGGAATAGCGGCTCCGCAGGAGACTGGGCACAAAGTAAAAGCTTTAGGACTAGCTGGTGTGCACTGGCTCCTCCCCCTATGACCCTCCTCCAAGCCTCAGTTAAGATTTTGTGCCCGAACGAGAAGGGTGCAATCTAGGTGGCTCTCCTGAGCTGCTTAGAGTAAAAGTTTAAATAGTTTTTTTATTTTCAGTGAGACCTGTTGGCAACAGGCTCACTGCATCGAGGGACTAAGGGGAGAAGAAGCGAACTCACCTGCGTGCAGAGTGGATTGGGCTTCTTAGGCTACTGGACATTAGCTCCAGAGGGACGATCACAGGCCCAGCCATGGATGGGTCCCGGACCCGCTCCGCCGGCCCCCTTACAGATGCTGAAGCAAGAAGAGGTCCATAAATCGGCGGCAGAAGACTTTCCTGTCTTCATAAGGTAGCGCACAGCACTGCAGCTGTGCGCCATTGCTCTCAGCACACTTCACACTTCGGTCACTGAGGGTGCAGGACGCTGGGGGGGGGCGCCCTGGGAAGCAATGAATTTACCTTATTTGGCAAAAAATACATCACATATAGCTCCTGGGCTATATGGATGTATTTAACCCCTGCCAGTTTTCCAGAAAAAAGCGGGAGAAGTGCCCGCCGTGAAGGGGGCGGGGCCTATCTCCTCAGCACACAGCGCCATTTTTCCCACACAGCTCCGCTGGTAGGAAGGCTCCCAGAATCTCCCCTGCATCCTGCAACTACAGAAACAGGGTAAAAAAGAGAGGGGGGCACTTATTTGGAAAAATAACAGATATAAGCAGCTATAAGGGATAGACACTTATTGTAAGGTTGTCCCTATACATATATAGCGCTCTGGTGTGTGCTGGCAAACTCTCCCTCTGTCTCCCCAAGGGGCTAAGTGGGTCCTGTCCTCTATCAGAGCATTCCCTGTGTGTGTGCTGGGTGTCGGTACGTGTGTGTCGACATGTATGAGGAGGAAAATGATGTGGAGGCGGAGCAATTGCCTATAATGGTGATGTCACCCCCTAGGGAGTCGACACCTGAATGGATGGCCGTAATTAAGGAATTACGTGACAGTGTCGGCACGTTACAGAAAACTGTTGACGACATGAGACAGCCGGCAGCTCAGTTAGTGCCTGTCCAGGCGTCTCAAACACCGTCAGGGGCTATTAAACGCCCGTTACCTCAGTGGGTCGACACGGACCCAGACACAGACACTGACTCCAGTGTCGACGGTGAAGAAACAAACGTATTTTCCAGTAGGGCCACACGTTACATGATCACGGCAATGAAGGAGGTTTTGCACATCTCTGATACTGCAAGTACCACAAAAAGGGGTATTATGTGGGGTGTGAAAAAACTACCCGTAGTTATTCCTGAATCAGATGAATTGAATGAAGTGTGTGATGAAGCGTGGGTTACCCCCGACAAAAAACTGCTAATTTCTAAAAAATTATTGGCACTATATCCCTTCCCACCAGAGGTTAGGGCTCGTTGGGAAACACCCCCTAGGGTGGATAAGGCGCTCACACGCTTATCAAAACAAGTGGCGTTACCGTCTCCAGAAATGGCCGCCCTTAAGGAGCCAGCAGATAGGAGGCTGGAAAATATCCTTAAAAGTATATACACACATACTGGTGTTATACTGCGACCAGCAATCGCCTCAGCCTGGATGTGCAGTGCTGGGGTGGCTTGGTCGGATTCCCTGACTGAAAATATTGATACCCTGGACAGGGACAATATATTATTGACTATAGAGCATTTAAAGGATGCATTCCTATATATGCGAGATGCACAGAGAGACATTTGCACTCTGGCATCAAGAGTAAGTGCGATGTCCATTTCTGCCAGAAGAGGATTATGGACACGACAGTGGTCAGGGGATGCGGATTCCAAACGGCATATGGAAGTATTGCCGTATAAAGGAAAAGATACCGCCTTTTCAGGCTCAGTCCTTTCGTCCCCATAAGGGCAAGCGGGCAAAAGGCCACTCATATCTGCCCCGGGGCAGAGGAAGGGGAAAAAGACTGCAACAGACAGCTTCTTCCCACGACCAGAAGCCCTCCCCCGCTTCTGCCAAGTCCTCAGCATGACGCTGGGGCCTTACAAGCGGACTCAGGCACGGTGGGGGCCCGTCTCAAGAATTTCAGCGCGCAGTGGGCTCACTCGCAAGTGGACCCCTGGATCCTGCAGGTAGTATCTCAGGGGTACAAATTGGAATTCGAGACGTCTCCCCCTCGCCGGTTCCTGAAGTCTGCTTTACCAACGTCTACCCCCGACAGGGAGGCGGTATTGAAAGCCATTCACAAGCTGTATTCCCAGCAAGTGATAATCAAGGTACCCCTCCTACAACAGGGAAAGGGGTATTACTCCACGCTGTTTGTGGTACCGAAGCCGGACGGCTCGGTGAGACCCATTTTAAATCTGAAAGCCTTGAACACTTACATAAAAAGGTTCAAGTTCAAGATGGAGTCACTCAGAGCAGTGATAGCGAACCTGGAAGAAGGGGACTACATGGTGTCTCTGGACATCAAGGATGCTTACCTCCATGTCCCAATTTGCCCTTCTCACCAAGGGTACCTCAGGTTTGTGGTACAGAACTGTCACTATCAGTTTCAGACGCTGCCGTTTGGATTGTCCACGGCACCCCGGGTCTTTACCAAGGTAATGGCCGAAATGATGATTCTTCTTCGAAGAAAAGGCGTCTTAATTATCCCTTACTTGGACGATCTCCTGATAAGGGCACGGTCCAGAGAACAGTTAGAGGTCGGAGTAGCACTATCTCAAATAGTACTACGACAGCACGGATGGATTCTAAATATTCCAAAATCGCAGCTGATTCCGACGACACGTCTGCTGTTCCTAGGGATGATTCTGGACACAGTACAGAAAAAGGTGTTTCTCCCGGAAGAGAAAGCCAGGGAGTTATCCGACCTAGTCAGGAAACTCCTAAGACCAGGCCAGGTGTCAGTGCATCAGTGCACAAGGGTCCTGGGAAAAATGGTGGCTTCTTACGAAGCGATTCCATTCGGCAGATTCCACGCAAGAACTTTTCAGTTGGATCTGCTAGACAAATGGTCCGGATCGCATCTTCAAATGCATCAGCGGATAACCCTGTCTCCAAGGACAAGGGTGTCTCTCCTGTGGTGGTTACAGAGTGCTCATCTCCTAGAGGGCCGCAGATTCGGCATTCAGGATTGGGTCCTGGTGACCACGGATGCCAGCCTGAGAGGCTGGGGAGCAGTCACACAGGGAAAAAATTTCCAGGGCTTGTGGTCAAGCATGGAAACGTCACTTCACATAAATATCCTGGAACTAAGGGTCATTTACAATGCCCTAAGTCAGGCAAGGCCTCTGCTTCAGGGTCAGCCAGTATTGATCCAGTCGGACAACATCACGGCAGTCGCCCACGTAAACAGACAGGGCGGCACAAGAAGCAGGAGGGCAATGACGGAAGTGACAAGGATTCTTCGCTGGGCGGAAAATCATGTGATAGCACTGTCAGCAGTGTTCATTCCGGGAGTGGACAACTGGGAAGCAGACTTCCTCAGCAGACACGATCTTCACCCGGGGGAGTGGGGACTTCACCCAGAAGTCTTCCACATGATTGTAAACCGTTGGGAAAAACCAAAGGTGGACATGATGGCGTCTCGCCTCAACAAAAAACTGGACAGATATTGCTCCAGGTCAAGGGACCCTCAGGCAATAGCTGTGGACGCTCTGGTAACACCGTGGGTGTACCGGTCAGTGTATGTGTTCCCTCCTCTTCCTCTCATACCAAAAGTACTGAGAATCATAAGAAGGAGAGGAGTAAAGACTATACTCGTGGCTCCGGATTGGCCAAGAAGGACTTGGTACCCGGAAATTCAAGAGATGCTCACGGAAGACCCGTGGCCTCTACCTCTAAGACAGGACCTGCTCCAGCAGGGACCATGTCTGTTCCAAGACTTACCGCGGCTGCGTTTGACGGCAGGGCGGTTGAACGCCGGATCCTGAAGGAAAAAGGCATTCCGGATGAAGTCATCCCTACCCTGATCAAAGCCAGGAAGGATGTAACCGTACAACATTATCACCGTATTTGGCGTAAATATGTTGCGTGGTGCGAGGCCAGGAAGGCCCCTACGGAGGAATTTCAACTGGGTCGATTCCTGCATTTCCTGCAAACAGGACTGTCTATGGGCCTCAAATTAGGGTCCATTAAGGATCAAATTTCGGCCCTGTCGATATTCTTCCAAAAAGAACTAGCTTCTGTTCCTGAAGTTCAGACGTTTGTCAAGGGAGTACTGCATATACAGCCTCCTTTTGTGCCTCCAGTGGCACCTTGGGATCTCAATGTAGTGTTGGGATTCCTAAAATCACATTGGTTTGAACCACTCACCACTGTGGACTTGAAATATCTCACATGGAAAGTGGTAATGCTGTTAGCCCTGGCTTCAGCCAGGCGTGTATCAGAATTGGCGGCTTTATCCTATAAAAGCCCTTACCTAATTTTTCATACGGACAGGGCAGAATTGAGGACTCGTCCTCAATTTCTCCCTAAGGTGGTTTCAGCATTTCACTTAAACCAACCTATTGTGGTGCCTGCGGCTACTAGGGACTTGGAGGATTCCAAGTTGCTGGACGTAGTCAGGGCCCTGAAAATATATGTTTCCAGGACGGCTGGAGTCAGAAAATCTGACTCGCTGTTTATCCTGTATGCACCCAACAAGCTGGGTGCTCCTGCTTCTAAGCAGACGATTGCTTGTTGGATTTGTAGTACAATTCAGCTTGCACATTCTGTGGCAGGCCTGCCACAGCCAAAATCTATAAAAGCCCATTCCACACGGAAAGTGGGCTCATCTTGGGCGGCTGCCCGAGGGGTCTCGGCTTTACAACTTTGCCGAGCTGCTACTTGGTCAGGGGCAAACACGTTTGCTAAATTCTACAAATTTGATACCCTGGCTGAGGAGGACCTGGAGTTCTCTCATTCAGTGCTGCAGAGTCATCCGCACTCTCCCGCCCGTTTGGGAGCTTTGATATAATCCCCATGGTCCTTTCGGAGTCCCCAGCATCCACTAGGACGTTAGAGAAAATAAGAATTTACTTACCGATAATTCTATTTCTCATAGTCCGTAGTGGATGCTGGGCGCCCATCCCAAGTGCGGATTGTCTGCATTACTTGTACATAGTTATTGTTACAAAAATCGGGTTATTGTTGTTGTGAGCCATCTTTTCAGAGGCTCCTTCTGTTATCATGCTGTTAACTGGGTTCAGATCACAAGTTGTACGGTGTGATTGGTGTGGCTGGTATGAGTCTTACCCGGGATTCAAAATCCTTCCTTATTGTGTACGCTCGTCCGGGCACAGTATCCTAACTGAGGCTTGGAGGAGGGTCATAGGGGGAGGAGCCAGTGCACACCAGCTAGTCCTAAAGCTTTTACTTTGTGCCCAGTCTCCTGCGGAGCCGCTATTCCCCATGGTCCTTTCGGAGTCCCCAGCATCCACTACGGACTATGAGAAATAGAATTATCGGTAAGTAAATTCTTATTTTAATCAACAGTTGTTTTGAGCTACAGTATTAAACCTATGCACAAAATAGCAGGAACAGTGGGCAGCGCATGTAATATAAACTGAATTTTAGTTATTTTTACTATGGAATTGTTCCGATCACTGGCCCTCATTCCGAGTTGTTCGCTCGGTATTTTTCATCGCATCGCAATGAAAATCCGCTTAGTACGCATGCGCAATGTTCGCACTGCGACTGCGCCAAGTAACTTTGCTATGTAGAAAGTAATTTTACTCACGGCTTTTTCATTGCTCCGGCGATCGTAATGTGATTGACAGGAAATGGGTGTTACTGGGCGGAAACACGGCGTTTCAGGGGCGTGTGGCTGAAAACGCTACCGTTTCCGGAAAAAACGCAGGAGTGGCCGGAGAAACGGTGGGAGTGCCTGGGCGAACGCTGGGTGTGTTTGTGACGTCAACCAGGAACGACAAGCACTGAACTGATCGCACAGGCAGAGTAAGTCTGAAGCTACTCCAAAACTGCTACGAGGTTTGTGATCGCAATATTGCGATTACTTCGGTCGCACTTTTAAGAAGCTAAGATACACTCCCAGTAGGCGGCGGCTTAGCGTGTGTAACTCTGCTACATTCGCATTGCGACCGATCAACTCGGAATGAGGGCCACTGTCTCCTGGTGAGATAAGTTATGGTAATATAATTAAATTGTTGAATGCAAATAATAAAAGAAATTGAGTAATTTGAGGAGCAAATTCAACATAGGTACAGCATAGATATGATTCCCTAATATCACACAATGAACCCAATAATTAGGGGATGCTCATAAGCTGCTGTGTCAAAATGAATGTTTACAATATAGCAAGTCATAAGTTGGCTTATATGTTTCATTGTATGCTACATGACTAAAAGTACATCTTTCCGATGCCAGTCTTCTCCCATCTCTGTTTAGTGCCATATTATTTTATCATTTAATTGCGGTCTGTTTATTTTGCAGAACTGGCTGCACCTTGTCAGAGATCTGGGATATTGAAGATCCTTCTAATGTTGGGAAGACTCCATTGTGTTCTATTTTGGCCAAGGAAACATTGCCACACTTTATCACCTTATTTCAAAATAATCTTTACAAAGTTTTAAGAATTACTGTTTAAAGAAGTTCCCATGTACTCAAGATTCAGATGGGGTTTTTTTGTTTTTAATTCTGGTATCCTTGTTTTACATATATTTGTAAGCTGACATTTTGTAATATACACTATGCTATGCAAATCTTTATTGCTAAGTAAAATCTTTTAAAAATACACTGCATCCTTATTCGGACATTTGCAATTGTTTTGCATAGTGTTCTCAAAGCTTCGCAAGTTAAGAACAAGAGCAAAATAAATACAGAACTGCCTTACTAAGTTTACAATTGGCAGACATTTCTGTTACAGCATAGTTTCTATAAATGAGCACCAAAGATTACCTAAAATGTAAATATGTATGTAATTGTAATAGTGATATACATCTGTATTATCATACAACAGATTTTTATATTGATCAGTACAGATTCTATTTAATGATTGACGCGGTGGTAAATTGGAGTCTGCAATACCTCCGTGCCAAAAGGGTTTGAATGGTGTATAAAGAGTAATATTCTGTGCGGGTTGTATAACAGCTTACCTCACAGTGGGCCTGATTAAGGTCCCAACGCACTGGTTGCTACAGTTTCAAAGTTCCAAAGTTTGGTACTCTGCGCATGCGCAATATTGCACATGTGAAGTACGAGTCCTGCATCATCAGACACAGTACACCTACAGGCATAAAGTGATTGACTGTCTGCAGCCATTTGGAGGCTGGGAGGGGGTGATGACAGCAGCCGTTTCACAAAACTGAGGCATATATCTGTTGTGTGTGAGTGTCAAGACCAGGGTCTCTGTCTTCCAATAGTGAATTCCTGGCCTCTTGGACAGAGCAATGGCAGCCAGTCCGTGCGACCTCATGAGTCACTCATTTGGATACAGCAGTAAATCACTCATGCACAAAGGAGGCATCTACTTATACCAGATGCCTCCTGCTGCATTACCATACCTGAGCATCACTGCTGCTTCCAAGTAAGCAGCAGTGATTCTCTCTCCGTCCACATCTGAATCAGGACCACTATTACCAATGTGGACAAATAAGGATATGTCCATTCCTCTCATTGCACGCCATGCACATTACCCAACAAGGCTTATGGAAGTCAGCACTGTTGAGAGGTATCGCACAGGTACAGGTTATTATTTGTTTAGTACTTTAAAGCTCCCTTAATTCTAAGATGGGCTTTGTATTTTATATATTTGTAATCGGAAGATTTTTTTTCAATTTAAGTTTACTTTATTTCAGCCTATTTACGGGGGTGGTTCAATAAGTAAGGTAACAAGACCTCTCACATGTATAATGTTTTCTATTTCATTCTAATTTCCCACCAGGCCAGAACAGGTAGACCAATGCTTCCCCTCACGGCCATTAGACTGCTTTTCATATCAGTCATACTGTCCCAACTTCAGTTGTATGGTGGTGGGGCTGGAGGAAACATAGGCATACATTGAGGTGTGTAGTGTGATCAGATTTCTGCATCTAAAGGGATCATCAGCTGAAACGCATTGCCAACTTGTTGAAGTGTACAGTGATAATGTAATGTCACTGAAACAAGTTTTCGGTTTGGTGCACTGCCTTTGATAACAAGACTGACATGAGTTGTTACAGCGCTTCTACTGGGAAGTACTGGATCATCCTCCCTACAGCCCTGACCTGCCACCCCACCGAGTGATTTCCATCTCTTTAGACCATTGAAGAACCACCTGGGGGAAGGTGATCTGCAAACCAACAGTGAAGTTCAGCAAGCCGCCATGTCCTGGCTTCAGGCTCTTGACACTGATTTTATATGTGCCTTGATAGATGCTTTTATGTAGCATTGGAATACATGCTTGGTATGGGGGACTATGGTGAAAATTAGTTTGTACCAAGGCCATTTTATTGATTATACATCTATGTTCGACTTGAATAAATTTATGCAGTGAGAGGTCTTGTTACCTTATTCATTCAACCACCCTCATAATAACAATCCAATGTGTAGAACAGAATTAATATATTCTTCTACATTTTTTATTTTGTTTTTAAAAAGTGTTTTGCTTTAACTATTAGACTTTTCTAGGATTCCCTCCAATTCATAAAGCTAAATCAAGAATTTAAATATCTGAATTATGCCTACATGTGTACTTAGCCTTGAGTTCTGAGATGACACAATACAGCAGTAAAATATTCTCTGCATAGTACTGTACAAAACCAGCTACTATGTATTATTTTACAGGACCAGCTGTATTGTATATCCTTATAACAATAAATAGAAATAGAAATTGTTTAAAATAGTTTGTCAGAATATTTTAGATTTTATTTATTACCTGCAGGAAAACTGTTACACAAGTAACTGAAGCAGAGGTGGTATCAATAGTGACCAAATACATATTTGTGAAACTGTAATACAACTGGTACCTTAAAGCCTGTACACAACACAACTTGTTCTACACTGTTACCTGCAGATCAGTTTTCCTAAATACCCACACCACTCAACTTAAAACAAATGTTGAATTCCTACTGTCACCATGTAAAATAATACAAATGACATGTTCATATGAGTATAGATTTGAAATCTATATACATACAATATGTGTTCATGATGTAGATGAGAGAGCGACTGGTTCATTAGTGTGCTTGTACCTACAGCTTAAATCCTGCTGTTAGCCAGCAATAAATTACTGGCAATGTGATTGCAGCAGATTACCAGCAACTGTGGCAAAATACTGCATGAGTTTACAATAGGGCCTGATTCAGAGATGGATGCAGTTCATACAACAGCTGCGCCTTTGGACACCGGCTTCTGTAAGCCATTGCTACTCATAAGATGCAGCATTGGCTCTACTGCGTTAACATCAGCCATGTAACCGTCAGGTTACTCAGGATGGCAGACAAATTCATGTTGCTGATACAGGAACTCTTCATCAGAAGGTGCAGACCCTGGCCTTGGAACCCCTACAAAACAGGGCAACACGCCTCCGTTTTGTAAACCGGTCTGTGTCTTAACCTCCTCCCTGTCCCCAAATGGCATGCTGTGGCTTGGAGGGCAATGCAGGTCATGATGCAGGACCTGTTCTGCACATGCACAGCATAGATGGTGACCATGCACATTACTGCAAACATTGGAGATGTACCATTGGGTTTGCGTACATTTGTGAATTAGGCCCTTAGTTATGACTTTGATAAATATGTACTAAATATGGCATTGTTTTTTTGTATACTGTTGTGTTCTATGTTTAATATTGACAGGCAAAGTGTTGAAAAAACAAAGTTAATAAGAGCTGTGCTAGTCCACTATATATTTAAAAAGAATTGTTATATGTAAGTATATGAGTAGTTGTATTGGATAAGTTATTACATCTTGATGAGAGAGTTTAATATTCTGACATTTTTACTCTTACAACAGCAGGGAACAACACACCATGACCCTACATTTGTAAGGGCAAGTGTAGGAATTCTATAAAAGGGTTTCTATGCCACACCATGAGAGTGGGCATGACCAGCATGCAAGGGGGAATGGCTCTCTTTTTTGACATTGCTACCCTTCTCTCAAACCCCTTTAAATACAGCGGTAAAGCAGTTACGTGCACACAACCCCCCTTCATAAACAGTGCAGTATGAAGCTGGACATAACTGACAACTGTTCCTGCAGCTAGACAGTAATCCAAAATTGGGACCGTCACACCACAATCAGGACAGTTGCTGATTGCTCAGCTGTCTCTTATCTGTTCTTACCGCTGTTACACCCTGTTGCTGCACGCGTCTTGAGCTCAGTACCTGATTGTATTAATCCTGAAACGTTGGGGACATATATTTAAAAAGTACAGTTGATATGAAAAGCCTAGCAAAGAGTGAGCAATTTAGGCCTCCCTCCCTATAACATGGGCATTGTGGCATATTGTAGCAAAGTGTGCTTGGCATATCATGCACTGCTTATTGAAGTATTTTTAAATATTTTTATAATTAACTAATATACAAATCTAAAATAACTTGTTTGTCTGAAGTTATGTATAAACTCATAAGTTTTAATTGAATACAGGGGCATTTGTAGAGATTTATGTATTTAGAAATGTTCAAACATTCGTGCCTATACAATATAGTAGTAGTAAAAGGCAGCATTTTGTAATTAACACAGATCCACAAATGTACATATGCCAGCAACACAATTTTAGCTAAAGGAAAAAAATATATTTCTATGAAGTCTTTTGTTTTTCAAGCTCTGTTTTAGTACTTCAGGTTTTATTTATAGTTGAAGTGTTGTGCAGCTTGCTATTTTTTTGTAGTTATTTTTATTTTTGCAGGTTCAAATTATTATAGCTGATCATATTTCAGTGGCTTGTGATTGTAATTAAGAAAGTGATACTGCTAGTAATTTATTTAACCCAAAAAGCATTTTTTTTAAAAATGTATCTATAGGTATCTGATGTTAAAGGTATTTGGGATGTCATTGATAAGTCTTCCAGTTAAAAATAGTTTTCATTAAAAGCAAAATTGTATTACTCTGTTACAAATGGCATGCGTGTTGAACAGCAACTATCTTATAAATAACTTTTTGTTAAACTGAATACTGTATTTCGCTAGTGCCATTTTGCAAAGTGCATTCAAATACACAACATTTTTATTATAATTTTAGTAAAGTAATTATGCTGTTACTTTTATAGAATCTTTTATGTTTGCACTTTACAGTTGCTTCTTTACTTTTCTTATTTTGTCTTACTGATAGTGAAGTTTACAGTTTATTTATTGGTTCAGAGAATTATCTAAAAAAAATTGAATTAAAGAAAACTTTAAATTGATTCAGACCTCCCAGATATTCAACTAACTACCCTAATAAGCAGGACCATGGGGGTGCAGTATTAAGCAACTATTCAGTTTGGAACAAACTCTCCCTTTAGGAAACATAGTAACATAATACAGTATGACTAAGGCTGTTATATCATTCAAACACTTTACATGTAAATGGCACACTTCACCAATACAAACACGCAGTCAACTATACTGTAATGTAATCAACTTCTAAATTGCCTTGATTTATCATTGTTTTACATTACATGATGTTGATAAAATGCCAAATGGGTTAGTTTTTCCCAAGCTGCAGTGGTTGCAATCATGAGACTTCCATGTTTTGTATGGCAGAATTTAGAAAATTCTGAAAAAAAGCCATTCAAGATTGTTTTCTTCTGTGAGGAATATAAGCAGAGTCATATACAATGACAGCTGTGAAAATATATTAAACACTTTCTAACTAAATAATTATACTACCTATTTGAATTATAAAGATGGACTCACACTAATCATGGCTCCTTCTGTGCCTGGGTGCGCCTATTGCCAAGAGCCGTCTCCGTCTGTGGCGTGTGTCCGTGACAGAGACGTACCCCATTCACTAGAATGGGAGAGCGTCTCCATGCACTCCGTCATGATGGAGACACGCCCCATTCATACAATGGGAACATCTCTGTTCACTCCCGGCGTGACTAGGCGGACGGATCGCCTAGGCACGCCGGGAGTGCACTATGCGATGGAGCCGCCCTAGATGAGTGCTGCTCCGTCTGTATGTATGTTAGTTACTTATAATTTTTTAACATCTATACTATAAAAAGAGTAACAATTTTTTCAGTATTATCCATTTTTGAATATGGCTCATCAAAGCCAGAATGTGACATATCTAATATACTTCACAGTTGAGTGACAAATGTATTTTTCTTCATTTGGGATACTTGCTGTAAAGTTCAGGGGTACATGAAACATTTCAGTAATGATTGGGGTGCTGGACAGATTTTGTCAGTCATCGATGGTAGACCATTCTTCTTGATTCTCTATGAGCAGAAGCTCGGTTACTTCACCAGCATAGCTAGTCTAGTAGCTGAGACAGTAAGACACCTCTTCCTCAGCCTTTTTGGAGACATAGCCCTTGGTCATCTCTTCTTTTGTAATTTGTTGACATCCTTAATCATTTCCTTGCCATCAATTACATTTGGACGTGTCCCAGACTTTTAAGGCCAACAACACCTAACTTACGTTTATATATTGATCAGGTGTCCTACTGGACATCCACTGGATAATTTGTCACGTACAGTAGGGAAATCAGTGTAGGGAGGATGCATCACTATAGGACACTCATAATAGGAATATATAGTCACATGATCAGTGTTGTTTTCTGCATAAAAGAGAGAATCTGTGTTTAGTGAAATACAGATAATTTCTGAAACAGTGTACCTAATTTCAGAATGCATGGCTGTGACGTTAGCCTATGATATTACATGTTAATGTATGTTTTACCAGTTTCCGATTCAAAACTAATAATGTAATCCTGTAATTTTTCGAACATGACATCACGTTAAAAGAAATAGGTAAGCATATGTGGACAATAGTTATATCATTAGAATTTCTTCTTAATACAATATGCGAGAAATATATATGTATAATTCATTCTATTGTAGGGGTTTTGTTTTTTGTTTTTATTTGGTTACATCACATTTATTGCTTTTTGTTTACAGCAGCACCTAAACATTTAATTTAATAATCACTCATTCAAAATATTTTGCATTGCAAATGTGTGGGGTACAAATAACACACATTTGATTCAATTTTTTTATTCTATTTAGTACCATGTAAATGTGATACATACTGTATTGTGTCCTGTTTTTTCTGTAATTGTATTTGTTGCTTTAACTTCTTTATTTAAAAAAGGGTACGTTTGTGACAGTGGCTTAGTTTTTCCTTCATACAATTTCAGTTTCTTCCTAAAAGTGACCTCTAGTTTATTTTTTCTTGTCTTCTAACCGTGCAATGTAAGTCTATCAGGTCAGATTACTGTTTTGTTTCATTATTTTGTCTTACAAAGGTTAATTGTTATGAACCCTCTGTTGAGCCCGTTAGGACATGTTCATTTCTATTTGAAAAGGGAGCATAGATTTCTGTTAAAATATGCAATAGAGGGTTTAATGTACATCATTAGTTTAGTATTTGTTTGAATCACGTTAGGAAATATGACAAGTTTTCTTACTATATTATCTTGATTATATACTGTTTATTATAGAACATGTCTAATTTAAAATCTTAAGCTGTTACAGTAAATACTTGCACGTTCAGATTACAAATTGTATTATGTGGAATGTATGTACTTACATAGCGAATAGCTCTCCATATTAGGTTTGAACAAAATGTGCTTTTTAATCAGATGTTTTGTTCTGTAACGAGACCTTTTTCAAGATCATAGAAAGAGTAGCTATTGTATAGTTGTTGTCTCAGCTACACTTTATGTCCTTGAAAAAAATATGTTTACAGAACGAAATGTCTGTTTAAAAGGCAAGTTTTGTTCAAACCTGGTATGGAGAGTGCTATTGCCATCAGGAGGAATTTTTATTTATATTAATACATATTAAGAAATAACCTTTTACCTTTCATATTTTATAAGTTTATTGCGTCTGGATAAGTATTAAAAAATATATCTTTCCCAATATATATTCACACAAATAAACATGCATTAATCTTCGCAAAGACCATGATTTAGACAGCCAATACAGTGCCATAGAACTTGACAATGATATGTCACGTTTCAAAGCATTTAAATATTAACAGTTTTTACTACTGTAGCAGAAAAAAAATATTTTTTATCAATTTTGTAAGTTTCTCTGTATTAAAAAATAAACATTTTGTATGTCTAAATATAAAGCATTCTGTTGATTTTTTTTCAGTGTGCGTGACAACTATGAACAACTTAGTGTAACGAATTGAAACTAAACATTATGGTTAATAAATACAAATTCCTAAAATGTTACTCATAAAACCAATTGAGATACTGTAGCTTTGTTATCCAGTCTACTTTCAAATTTAGGAGCAACTCAACAACCCTATTGTCTCTCTAGTGGAAATTTTGCATATTTGATGGTCATAAACATCAATGAGTCCACATTTTTATTACATCTCTGTATTCTGTTCTGCCACTAATGGGCTCTCAGCACCTCCTGGAGTTGAAACTTATGTTACAGAACGCTATTACCTATGCACCTATCTGCTTTACAAATAAAATTGAATCTGCATGTGCCAAAATAGTACACAGACAGCATAACGTTTCACAAGTGACAAGTACTTTAATCTGTGTCATTCTCCACAATATTCACTTGCATATGTTCTTTTTATTCAACAAACTGTTGGATCAGCCTGTCATGGTCAGAGGGTGGCATCAGAAAATATAGATAACCAATGTAGGTTAAGGGACTAAACTGATTTCTTGTGGGGTAGGTAAAGATTTTTTTTTTTTTGTCATACTAATATACATGCTGATCTTATGTGTGGTGAACATCAAGGCTTCTTAAAATTAACTTGGATGAGCATATACAGAAAAAATATTAATAATGGCCTGGAATCTAACTCCTTATATGTTGTGAAAACCCTACTGGCCATGGTCTACCACAGTGAAGATTTAGAAATACAGTATAGAGACACAGCTAGCAAAAATAATGTAATGGATACACCACCTATGGACTTTGTTACTAAACAGACTGTATTCTGATTTTTTAAATCACATTTTTTTATGTTTAATAGAATGCATGATATACATTATAGATTAGTTTCTCTTAGTATTTAAATGCTATTAACCATTTTGTCATTCTACTGATGGACTGGACTTCCTTAAATTGAGTTCTGTGCACCTCCATCACATTGGCTCTAAGAAAGATGCATCTGTATCGAAATGCTGCAGGAGGAACAAACGGGACGATAATCCTCTTGTGGCACTTCAGCTATATGAGGGTGTCACTCGAATACCAATGACTTTTTCTATTTGCTTCTCGCTCTCTTATGCGGGTTTTCAGGTATGAGTTTATAACCTATAAAGAATCCCGTTTTGTACTTTATGGCTGTTTTTTGTTAGTTTAAAAGTGAGTATATCTGCAATAAATTATTGCGTTCAGTAAAACATATATATTTTCTTTATGATGGAATTATGGGGTAAATGTGTTATAGCGGCACAGATCATACCACTATGACACTTCCTGCTTCGCCTCATTACCGAGGCGAAGCAGGAAAGGACATCGACAAGATGTAAGAACATCTCGTCTGCCAAAGTGGGGGAGCAAAAGCTCCCACCTCCAGCGATGCCCTCCTGAGCACACAGCACATCAGCTTAGTACTGATGTGCCGTGTCTCCCTGCTTGGCTGGATGCACTGCACATGTATAGAAAATCGACAGCTGCAGGTGTCGGAACAGTCAGTGATGCTGACCGTTCATACATTACCCCCTCATATCGGCGTGCTATCTGTTAGACAGCAGCACCAATATGGACAGGGGACTGATCCCACACCGCTGCTGTCATACATGGGGGAGAAGCGGTATCAGTGCACCTAACATACGCAGATACTGCTTCTCCCCCATAACAGAGGGTAATACATTTACCCCCATATGAGGAATGATTCCCTTTTGTAAACAGAAAAGAGATTTATATCTGATATGCCTTACCTACTTCCAGTTAAAAAGCGTATACAACTAACAATCCCTGTTTTCTGGAATTTATTTTGGGGAATATGTGAGCTCTTCGAAGCACAATGTTTATGAATATTTATATAAAAGTAGTACACCTATTTATTTTTATTTATTTTGTAACATGCAGTACTGGATAATGTTCCGCTGGAAAGAAAAGTCAGAAAGTTGATGCACACAGTACATAAATAAACCTTTATTCAACATTAAAAAAAAATCTAATTGAATGCCATTTCTTCAGTTGCACTTATAAACGTGTATGGGGCCGCAAGTACTGCTTGCTAAAAACCTCATCACCTGAGAGTCACTGTGCTTTTTAGACACTTTTTTTTTCTCTGAAGCAATACCAAAGAAAAGTTGGTGGCTCTGGACCTTGTCTCCCAATAACAAGGTCAAAATCGGTACAATACTGGAGCATTCTCCTTAACCATAACAAGGAGGAAATACATCAGTAAAATAAATAATGGTTTGTGTTCAGTCTGCAAAAGGTTTTATTAATTATTAACAGTTTCATATATAGCACAGCAAATTCTGTTGTACTTTTCAATTGGAGACAAAAATGATAAAACAAAACTGGGTAATAGCAAACAGGCATAGAGATAGGAAGGCCCTGCATCAAAGCTTACAATCTATAGGAAGAAAGTAATTGATACACATGGATAAGGGCTATCTATTGCATCATTGTCCACCAGATTGCATCGGTTCTTGGTGGGCTGCATGATGTGACCACACAGAATGATGAATTGAGGTCAAGAGGAAGGGAAAGTGAAGAAAGACAATCTATGTGAGGATATGTGTAGACTGTAAAGTGGGGATATAATTGGATAGAAAAGCTTATGAAGGTTATGTGAACGGTTCTGGAATTTGATAAGCTTGCCTGAAAAGGTGAGTTTTCAGGGAATACTTGAAGGTTTGGAGACTAAAGGAGAGTCTTATTGTATATGGTAGAGTATTTCACAGAATTGGTGCAGCCCGAAGAAAGCCCTGCAAACGTGAATGGGAAATGTTATGAGGCATTCTCAAAATAATTTCATATTGAGCATTTTGTAGTGAGAAAGATCATTTATAAATGGAGAACACTAAATTGTTCCTGTTACAATTATAGTTGGGATGATGTATTCTAATCTCCCAATTAAAGTTTTGCACTACCTAGAACATGGCCATGTAGTGCAAATGCACCAGATATTTCTACAACTGCAGGTTGCAGCTTCCTGAGTTAGTTCCTAGTATGATAGTGATTGAACCCCCTTGGTTGGTTGAGCAACAAGTCACAAAACGTAAAAATATATTCAAGGGATGTTTATTGAGGGAAAACAGAAACACTGAGAATCCAGAATATAAACAATAATAAATGGAGATAATTGCAGACTAATTCAGATTGCATAGTGGTCACAGCAGCATAACAAATGTCCTGGATAACTAAATTAACAAAGGTGTTAACCTGGTGAATGGCAGAAGTTCCTTGGCAGGCACAGAACACAGGAGTTCACAGGAACACAACACAAGAAATATTGTTGACCCAGGCAAGTATACTGGAAACAGGCAGACTTAAATAGCCAGCTGTCAGGTGCAAACCAAGTTGATGCATATGTAATCAATTTCCTGACACCTGGCTGCAGCATCTCTGGTAAGAATCTGAACTGAAACTCGCAATCAGGAGGCCTGGAGACCCCTGGTGGTGGGGAAACATCGCAAAAACAAAGTACTAACAATACTACTTCTTTGGAAGGTGGATTTCAGAAGCATATGAGGTCATCTCTGACACCAGACTGGCAGCAGTCAAGACTGGAACCGCTGGGCTGTCAGCAGCTACTTGAACCACCATACCGGGGACAGACCAGGTGGGACCCACCGGACTGGCTACATATACTGTATCCTTTTGACACTAGTCTTGGCAGACAGAACCTCATGCCCAAATGCATGGTAAACAGAACCTCATGTCTAGAGTCATGGGCAGACAACCTTTTGCCTGGAGGTGTGGACAGACAGAACCCTGCACCTGGACAACCTCTCAGATCTCTGGTAATGCAGCTCTTGGACTTTGGGCAAGGCAATAAGCACCTCTTGGACCTCTGGCAAGGCAGCATTCTGCTGTCAAAATCTGGCATGTCAATGGACACATCTCAGAACTCTTGCAGGGTTCAGATCAGTGGCTGGCACGGCTGCACTCAGATTAGTGGCCGACAGCAGCATTCAGACTGCAGATAAGGACATACAACTCATATCTGGCTGTAAGGGCAGACTGAACATCATGCCTGAAGGCAAAGGCACTCTGCTGGCCGGTAGGGGCACTCGGGTTAGCGACCAGCTGGGTAGCACTCAGAGACAACTCACATTGTGCAGCAATGTGAGGCAATTTGGGCTCATCGGCAGGATGGAAGCCTCATAGGAACTGGCAAACAAGAGTCCCTCACTGAGCATTTCAAATAATTATCTTTCCTGAGGCTGTGGACTCTGAACTCTCTTCTGGGTCTGTGGCCCTAAATTCCCTGTCTTAGGCTGTGGACTTTTGAACTTTTTCCTTAGTTGCACTAGAGAACCCTCCTGATAATGTGGATTCAGAACACCCTTCTGGGGCTGTGGCATTAGAGACTTAGAAACTCTTTTGGGGCAGGACACTAAGAAGCCCCTCCTATGGCAGCAGATTCAGAACCCTTCAACAATCTAGGAATGTAGCACCCAGTTGTAATTCTGACCAGAAAGCATTATATTGTGCTACCAGAGCATGCAGAAGCATTTTGAGCAAACGCAATGAAATGGATTCACAGAGAGGATCAAAATAGTAAGCAGGATCAAAAAGCAAGCAACATAGTTTTGCCCAGTTGCTTGTTTTTTTTGGTTGGCTAACAAACTTTAAGAACCCCTCCTATTACATATGCCCCACTGCAGAAGGTCTGCTTCTAAATCATCTTGAAGAGTAGATATCTGAATTCTAAGAAATGTCTCTAGATCCTGTTTCACACATTTGATACAGCCATTTAGCTGAGTGGTGAAGATAAACTGAGCTTAATATTGAAACTCTAGTGCTCCCCAGACTTTTGAAGTAAATTGCACTCCATGGACTGAGGTTACTTGACGCCATGTAGACATTAAAGAACATTAATAAAATGTGCTGCAAGTGTGGGAGCTGAAGAGAGTTCTTTTACAGGGACACAGATAGCAAAAAAAATGTTAGCCAGTTAAGTTGTACCACTTGTCCACAATTATATATTTATTTACAGATGTAGCCATGCTCATCTGTGCTGTGATACGTACACATTGCAGCACGGATGGTGCACTTAGTGTGCCCTCAAATGCATGCATGTTAGATTCCAAACCAGTAATGAACTTTCTCCTGGGCCTATCCATTTTGAGAATTGTCAGATTGGGGCATATGGAAAACTAATTTCTGGCCAGGGCAGCATACAGCTGCAGGCTCCCTAGTTCCCTGGGGTCCGAAGATATTTGCATGCACAGTAGCAAAATATCGTCTATGTTTTGTTATTTGGATGACTCCGAACCTGTTATAGAGGTACTTGTACATGGAGCTGTACTGTTAACTAAAGCTTGATGGCTTGATATAGTTCTTGCTCATGAGGTCAGAGAGAGACTTGAGGCTATGGAAGAGTTGGGTGATTCACTAGAACTAGCACCGGGTTGTTGACTGAACCCAGAACAAGGGCTCGGAGTCTTACACCACCGCTGGTCTTCTCCAGGATCCCCGCAAGGGGATTTGGGTCTTGCTGCACCCGGCAGGCCGCTCGTGGCCCCCTGACTGGGTCACCTGGGCTAGACCTGGAATAATATCACTGGAGATTTAGATCTGGAACTAGACTGGAGTGCTGAATGGGCTGGAACCAGAATGCTGACACTTCTTGGATAGAACTGGTAACTGGACTAGAACCAGACTGAAGAAGTGCTGACCGGGCTGGAACCAAAATGATGACACTTCTGGACTAGTTAATTTAAAAATAAAAAAAAGCGCTAGGGTGTATGGAACAAAATAATTAAATGTTAGAACTTGCGGCACCTGTAAAAAAAGGGTTGGTTAGTATCAATAATGTTTACACTCTTTTGGGTGAATAATTGGGTAGCAGATGTTACACGGTTTTTTTTGTACGTGGTATGATGGCTCTTACCCCTATCTTTCCCTATCCGGAGTGATGGCTGAGCGGTTGTTAGATGGCAGCCGCTTCCGTTGTTGAGGCCGATGGCAGGGCTCCGGCGTGCTTTACCTCTGCTCCATCCAGCGGACTGTGGAACGCACGCTGTCAGTCTCTTCCTCAGGCTATGGGTGATGACGTCTCCGTGATGCGGCCAGGCTCGGCCGTGTTTAGCGCTATCCCAGATGAATGTTAAGAGAGTGTTGAAAGTTCTCCAAATGGCTCCAACGCGTTTCATGCGACAGCAGCGCACTTTTTCAAGGAGTGTAATTAAAAACTATGTTTTTATTTTGGTTATTTATTACTAAAAATACCGGAACTTCCGTCCGGAAATGGTCATGCCATTTAGCGGGAACCACATGTTCCTAAAAAATTCATTAAAAATATATTAAAATTACTAATACATATTTTTAGGTGCCACAAGTGTACGGTTCTAATAGATTTTAACATATAATGGGGAAAAGGGGTTTAATTCATTTATATTTTATACTACACTAAAAGAAAAGGGTTTAATTCAATATCTACGTTTAACCCTCTTGGTGTTAAAGTTTTTAGATCGAAGATACATTTTGTCTCCACTTTTTTTAGTTCTTCTGCTATGTCTCCTGCCCTCCAATTTTTTTCTACTTTTTTGATGACCAAGAATTTCATTCCAGCTGGATTTCTGTTGTGTACCTCCGAAAAGTGTTTTGATACATTATGAGTTGCTAATCCTCTTTTTATATTATTGATGTGTTCCGCAAGAGGAAGGATTCCAATTAGGAATTATTACCAAAAAAGAACTTGACTTCCTGAAACAACAGAACCCAAAGATTCCTACCTTTTACTTTTTGCCCAAAATCCACAAACATTTAACACATCCACCAGGACGACCAATTATTTCCGGAATAAATTCAATTACCTCAAACTTATCAAAATATACAGATTTTTTTTCTTCAGAATTTAGTTAAACAGCAAAAAAGTTATTTAAAGGACACAATTCATATACTACAAATCATAGAAAAATTAGAATGGAAATCAACATACACATTGGGCACAGCAGATGTCAAGTCCCTATACACTTGCATTTCGCATGAAATGGGATGTGAACACACTAGACATTATCTCTCCACTCAAACTGAATTACCTACCTGACAAGTGAACTTCATCATGGCAAATATAGACTTCATACTAACCCACAATTATTTTTGGTACGATGAAAAGTTCTATCTCCAAAAATGTGGGACCGCCATGGGTACATCACTGGCCCCTAGCTACGCCAATTTGTTTGTCTAAAAATGGGAAGACGACAACATTTGGGTAAAAAATCCATTCACAGAGGGTTTAGTATGTTGGCACAGATACATAGTCAATGTAATTTTTGTCTGGGACGGACCAGAAGAAAACCTACAGAGATTCATCAACTATATTAATGACAATAAACTAAATCTCGAATTCACAACTACAACCAGTAAACAGGTGATATTTTTAGACTTAGAAATCTACATAGAAAATCAACTCCTCAAAACCCGTACTCATTTCAAGGAAGTAAATGGAAACAACACACTCCCAACAAGCAGCAACCATCATGGAAATTGGATCAGAAACATACCGGGTGGGCAAATGCAAAGAATTCGTAGAAATTGCACGGACGATGATACCTTCAAATTACAAAGCGAAAGACTTAAAAACAATTTCATAGAAAAAGGCTATTCAGAATTGGAAATTCAAAAACACATTCTAAGATTAACCGACACTGACAGAAAAGAACCTATCAAATATAGAGAAAAACAGGAAACCAAGATTGAGCTCCCTTTCATTACCCAATTTACTAGCAATACAGCACCAATAGAAAATATGATCAGAAAACATTGGCATATTTTACAATTGGACGAAACCCTAAAGAAGATCCTACCAGAGAAACCTAGAATTATATATCGACGGGCACAATCACTGAAACAAACGATTGTGAAAAGCCATCTTCACCAAACAGAAAAGAATGGGAATAACCCTACGATGAAAGGTTTCCATCAATGTTTAAATTGCAAAGTTAGTGAAAAAACAACAACAAAAAAAAACAAGTTTTAAATCCACATCTACAGGAAAAACATATCACATTAATCAATTCCTTAGTTGTGGAACAGAAGGAGTCGTCTGCCTTTTAGAGTGTCCTTGCAAATTACAATACATTGGACAAACAAAAAGAACAGTCCAATGTATTGTCAGATTTGCGGAACACATCAATAATATAAAAAGAGGATTAGCAACTCATAATGTATCAAAACACTTTTCGGAGGTACACAACAGAAATCCAGCTGGAATGAAATTCTTGGTCATCAAAAAAGTAGAAAAAAACTGGAGGGGAGGAGACATAGCAGAAGAACTAAAAAAAGTGGAGACAAAATAAATCTTCGATCTAAAAACTTTAACACCAAGAGGGTTAAACGTAGATATTGAATTAAACCCTTTTCTTTTAGTGTAGTATAAAATACACTATGTTTTTTTTATGTAAGAATAAAATAAACTCTTACCTACTATTATAATAAAAAATAATACTATATTTCTTTCCTCATAAGACCATTATATGTTAAAATCTAATAGAACCGTGCACTTGTGGCACCTAAAAATATGTATTAGTAATTTTAATATATTTTTAATGAATTTTTTAGGAACATGTGGTTCCCGCTAAAGGGCATGACCATTTCCGTGCGGAAGTTCCGGTATTTTTAGTAATAAATAACCAAAATAAAAACATAGTTTTTAATTACACTCCTTGAAAAAGTGCGCTGCTGTCGCATGAAACGCGTTGGAGCCATTTGGAGAACTTTCAACACTCTTAACATTCATCTGGGATATCGCTAAACACGGCCGAGCCTGGCCGCATCACAGAGACGTCATCACCCATAGCCGGAGGAAGAGACTGACAGCGTGCATTCCACAGCCCGCTGGACGCAGCGGAGGTAAAGCACGCCGGAGCCCTGCCATCGGCCTCAACAACGGAATCTGCCGCCATCTAACAGCCGCTCAGCCATCACTCCGGATAGGGAAAGATAGGGGTAAGAGCCATCATACCACGTACAAAAAAAAACGTGTAACATCTGCTACCCAATTATTCACTCAAAAGAGTGTAAACATTATTGATACTAACCAACCCTTTTTTTACAGGTGCCGCAAGTTCTAACATTTAATTATTTTGTTCCATACACCCTAGCGCTCTTTTTTATTTTTAAATTAAGTACCATTTTTATAAGAGCTGCTTATAACAAGCGCAGCATTATCTTTGTTTCATAACTTCTGGACTAGTGCCAGACTTGAGTGAAACCAGACTAAAGGAATGCTGACTGGGTTGGAACCAGAATGATGACACTTGACTAGAACTGGACTGGAGTGAAATCAGACTGGATCCGGACTGGAATGCTGAGACACAAAGAAGAGCATCTTCTAAGGCAATACCTATGAACACTGTGGAGCGCAGCTACAAGGCTCACACACTGAGCTGTGTGACATATGTAACTAGCAACATGTGCCCCAGAAAACAGGAAGCTTTATAACCCCCTGGGTTGTTCTGGATTGGCTGGAAGTATCAGCTGAGCATCAGACTGGACTGGTGACGCATGCAGTTCAAGCCTGACTTCCGGTATGCGTTCCAACAACCAGAAGTCAGTCACAAGTAGCGCTTTCTGGAGGAAACACATTGTTGTTGAAGTATGGGAAGAGTGGTGTATGTCTCAATTACAAGGGGTTTAGCTCTCTGGGCATTTCTGGACTTTTGGAATTTGTTTTTCCCTGTGAACAGGGCATATGGACCGATCTGGCCATAAACTCCACCACCTATATGTTGTCATCAATTTTTTGCTATGCATTATTTCTCTAACGTCCTAGAGTATGCTGGGACTCTGTAAGGACCATGGGAATAGACTGGCTCCGCAGGAGACATGGGCACTTTAAGAAAGACTTTGGATCTGGGTGTGCACTGGCTCCTCCCTCCATGCCCCTCCTCTGGACCTCAGTTTGATAGTGTGCCCAGTGGAGACTGGGTGCTTTCAGGGAGCTCTCCTGAGTTTCCTGTAAAAGAAAGTATTTGTTAGGTTTTTTATTTTCAGGTAGCCTGTTGGCAACAGACTCCCTGCATCGAGGGACTGAGGAGAGAGAAACAGACCCACTTCTCTGAGTTTCAGGGCTCTGTTTCTTAGGCTACTGGACACCATTAGCTCCAGAGGGATCGGTACGCAGGTCTCACCCTCGCCGTCCGTCCCAGAGACGCGCCGCCGTCCTCCTCGCAGAGCCGGAAGAAAGAAGCCGGGTGAGTATGTGAGGAAAAGACTTCAGAGGCGGCAGAAGACATGATCTTAATAAGAGGTAACGCACAGCAGTGAAGCGGTGCGCCATTGCTCCCATTCACCTCACACACTTCGGTCACTGTAAGGGTGCAGGGCGCAGGGGGGGCGCCCTGGGCAGCAATAAACACCTCAGGTGGCAAATACACATATATACATGTACAGCTGGGCACTGTACATGTATAAAAAGAGCCCCCGCCATGTTATTAGTAAATTTGAGCGGGACAGAAGCCCGACGCCGAGGGGGCGGGGCTTCTCCCTCAGCACTCACCAGCGCCATTTTTTCTCCACAGCACCGCTGAGAGGAAGCTCCCCGGACTCTCCCCTGCTTGACACAGGGTTTTAAAGTAGAGGGGGGGCACATAATTGGCGCATATACATTATACATAAGCGCTACTGGGTAAACATTCTGTGTTTTTTCCTGGGTCATATAGCGCTGGGGTGTGTGCTGGCATACTCTCTCTGTCTCTCCAAAGGGCCTGGTGGGGAACCTGTCTTCAGAAAAGAGCTTCCCTGTGTGTGGTGTGTCGATACATGTGTGTCGACATGTCTGAGGTTGAAGGCTCACCTGAGGAGGAGGGGGAGTGTATGAATATTAGGTCTCCGTCGGCAGCGCCGACACCTGACTGGATGGATATGTGGAATGTTTAAGTGCTAATGTTAATTTATTGCACAAAAGATTAGACAAAGCTGAAGCTAGGGTACAGTCAGGGAGTCAACCCATGTCTGTCCCTATGTCGCCGGGACCTTCGGGATCTCAGAAGCGCCCACTATCCCAATTTGTTGACACAGATACCGACACGGATTCAGACTCCAGTGTCGACTACGATGATGCAAAATTGCAGCCAAGGGTGGCTAAATGTATTCGATATATGATTATCGCAATTAAAGATGTTTTGCATATTACTGAGGAACCCCCTGTCCCTGACACGAGGGTACACATGTATAAGGGAAAGAAACCTGAGGTCACCTTTCCCTCCTCACATGAGCTGAACGAATTATGCGAAAAAGCGTGGGACACTCCAGACAAAAACTGCAGATTCCCAAAAGGATTCTAACAGCGTATCCTTTCCCGTCACAGGACAGAATACGGTGGGAATCCTGCCCTAGGGTAGACAAAGCTGTGACACGCTTATCAAAAAAGATAGCGCTCCCGTCCCAAGATACGGCTACCCTCAAGGATCCTGCTGACCGCAAGCAGGAGGTTACCTTGAAGTCCATTTACACTCATTCTGGTACGTTGCTCAGGCCGGCAATTGCGTCGGTCTGGGTTTGTAGTGCTGTAGCAGCATGGACAGATTCTTTATCAGCGGATATTGAGACCCTTGATAAGGATACCATTTTAATGACCCTAGGGCATATAAAAGATGTTGTCTTATATATGAGGGATGCTCAAAGAGACATTAGTTTACTGGGTTCCAGAATAAACGCTATGTCCATTTCTGCTAGGCGAGTCTTATGGACCCGACAGTGGACGGGGGATGCCGACTCAAAGAGGCATATGGAGTTTTTGCCGTACAAGGGTGAGGAATTGTTTGGAGAGGGCCTCTCGGACCTAGTCTCCACAGCTACGGCAGGTAAATCGAATTTTTTGCCTTATGTTCCCTCACAATCTAAGAGAGCGCCTCATTATCAAATGCAGTCCTTTCGTTCAAATAAAAGCAAAAGAGTACGTGGATCGTCCTTTCTTGCCAGGGGTAAGGGCAGAGGAAAAAAGCTGCACAACACACCTAGTTCCCAGGAACAGAAGTCCTCCCCGGCCTCTGCAAAATCCACCGCATGACGCTGGGGCTCCCCTGAGGGAGTCCGCTCCAGTGGGGGCACGTCTTCGACTTTTCAGCCACATCTGGGTTCAATCACAGGTGGATCCCTGGGCAATGGAAATTGTTTCCTAGGGATACAGGCTGGAATTCGAAGAGGTGCCTCGCCGGTTTTTCAAATCGGCGCTACCAACTTCTCCCCTGGAAAGGGAGATAGTGTTACAGGCGATTCAAAAATTGTGTCTTCAACAAGTGGTGGCCAAGGTTCCCCTGCTTCAGAGGGGGAAGGGGTACTACTCAACCCTGTTTGTGGTCCCGAAACCGGACAGTTCGGTCAGACCCATTTTGAATTTAAAATCCCTGAACCTTTACTTAAAACGGTTCAAGTTCAAGATGGAATCGCTCAGAGCGGTCATCGCCAGCCTGGAAGGGGGGGATTTTATGGTATCGCTGGACATAAAGGATGCATACCTGCATGTTCCCATATATCCTCCTCATCAGGCATACCTGAGATTTAAATCCACCACATGACGCTGGGGCTCCACAGGTGGAGCCGGGAGCGGTGGGGGCGCGTCTCCGAAAATTCAACCACCAGTGGGTTCGCTCACAGGTGGATCCCTGGGCTACACAGATTGTGTCTCAGGGATACAAGCTGGAATTCGAAGTGATGCCCCCTCACCGTTACCTAAAATCAGCCCTGCCTGCTTCCCCCATAGAAAGGGAAGTAGTGTTAGCGGCAATTCACAAATTATATCTCCAGCAGGTGGTGGTACAGGTTCCCCTCCCTCAACAGGGTTACTATTCCACAATGTTTGTGGTTCCGAAACCGGACGGTTCGGTCAGACCCATATTGAATTTAAAATCCCTGAACATTTACCTGAAAAGGTTCAAGTTCAAGATGGAATCGCTCAGAGCGGTCATTGCAAGCCTGGAAGAAGGGGATTTTATGGTGTCTCTGGACATAAAGGATGCTTACCTGCATGTCCCCATTTATCCACCTCATCAGGAGTACCTCAGATTTGTGGTACAGGATTGTCATTACCAATTTCAGACGTTGCCGTTTGGGCTTTCCACAGCCCCGAGAATTTTCACCAAGGTAATGGCGGAAATGATGGTACTCCTGCGAAAGCAGGGTGTCACATTTATCCCATACTTGGACGATCTCCTCATAAAAGCGAGATCACGGGAGAAGTTGCAGAACAGCGTATCCCTTTCACTGAAGGTGTTACAGCGACACGGCTGGATTCTCAATATTCCAAAGTCGCAGCTGGATCCTACGACTCGCCTGTCCTTCTTGGGCATGATTCTGGACACAGACCAGAAAAGGGTTTTTCTTCCGGAAGAAAAAGTGCAGGAACTCATGACTCTAGTCAAGAACCTGTTGAAGCCGAAACAAGTGTCAGTGCATCATTGCACTCAAGTCCTGGGAAAAATGGTGGCGACATACGAAGCCATTCCCTTCGGCAGGTTCCATGCAAGGACTTTCCAGTGGGACCCATTGGACAAATGGTCCGGGTCACATCTGCACATGCATCAGCGGATCACCCTGTCCCCCAGGGCCAGGGTTTCTCTCCTGAGGTGGCTGCAGAGTGCTCACCTTCTAGAGGGCCGCAGGTTCGGCATTCAGGATTGGATCCTGGTGACCACGGACGCGAGCCTCCGCGGTTGGGGAGCAGTCACACAGGGAAGAAATTTCCAAGGCCTTTGGTCAAGTCAAGAGACTTGTCTTCACATCAACATCCTGGAACCGAGGGCCATATTCAATGCCCTACGTCAAGCGGAGACCTTACTTCGCGACCGACCGGTGCTGATTCAGTCGGACAACGTCAACGCAGTAGCTCATGTAAACTGCCATGGCGGCACAAGGAGCAGAGTGGCGATGGCGGAAGCCACCAGAATTCTTCGCTGGGCGGAGAATCATGTAAGTGCACTGTCAGCAGTATTCATTCGGGGAGTGGACAACTGGGAAGCAGACTTCCTCAGCCGACACGACCTGCATCCAGGAGAGTGGGGACTTCATCAGGAAGTCTTCGCACAGATTGCAAGTCGGTGGGGATTGCCCCAAATAGACATGATGGCGTCCCGTTTCAACAAAAAGCTACAAAGGTATTGCGCCAGGTCAAGAGATCCTCAGGCGGTAGCTGTGGACGCCCTAGTGACACCGTGGGTGTTCCAGTCGGTCTATGTATTTCCTCCTCTTCCTCTCACACCCAAGGTGTTGAGAATAATAAGAAAAAGAGGAGTGAGAACAATACTCATTGTTCCGGATTGGCCACGAAGGACCTGGTATCTGGATCTGCAGGAAATGCTCACAGAAGATCCGTGGCCTCTTCCTCTAAGACAGGACCTGTTGCAACAGGGTCCCTGTCTGTTCCAAGACTTACCGCGGCTGCGTTTGACGGCATGGCGGTTGAACGCCGGATCCTAGCGGAAAAAGGTATTCCGGATGAGGTCATTCCTACGCTAATATGTTAATATGATAATATGTTAATATGATAATATGCATATGTTCTGAGGAAGCTGCCGAGCGGATCTAAAGGCAGAGAAACGCGTAAACCCTTTATCTTTTACCACAAGCCGGCATATCCATCTATTTCATCATATGACCAGATGAATATGGTTTATACGTCCTGAAAATAAACCGTCATCTGAGGAGAGAGCGGCACTGGGAACAGTATCTGCTGTGCGGCTCATGTGCGTTGTAGAGCCCGACACTATATCACAGAGGGGACAGCTACCAGACGGCTGCAGGAGAGACGAGCGCTTGAGGCAGCGCCGGCAGCGTAGTCCGGGAACGAGCTGCACGAGGAACAGCTTTATGTGCAGTGTGGAGCTTGACAATATAGAGGAAGCACACCACGAGACGGCTGCAGGAGAAACGAGCACCTGAAGCGGCGCCGACAGCTGAGTCCGGGAGCGGTGCATAGTCCAACATAAGGTAACGAGGTGAGCACTATACTGTATACCTCGTCTCTATGGAATCATTTCCAATAAGCTCCTTTACCATCAAGTAAATAACTTCATTCCTAAGGATAAATACAACTTTGCTCCCTCTATGCCACAGTGAACAAGAAACTTTCACACAGTGAATTTCACGGGATAAGCCAATATATATTCTGGCAATAAAGCAGTTGTAACTAAATATACTCACCTGATTTCCTGATATGTCCACATAAAAAGGAACTGCTACCAGTGGACGGGAAGAGTGATTACGTTTACAAAATCGGGCACATAATGTAGTATAGTATAATAAATCTTCAACATCTAGATACGTTTGTATTCTAAAGGACATTCTGTATTACAGTTTTGCTTTAGATTTTTAGATACAGTAATTGATCTGTTTTTAAATTGATTATTCTCAGGATTGTATAAATAATGGAATATCTTTGAATATATTTACCGGCCGGTATTAATACAAATAATCATTTTTTATTGTTTAAATAAATCTAAAATCAAAAATTGAATATATTGCCATATTGTATATTTATTCATAATATTTTTATATCAGCGCCTCTATATATTTTTCTCCATTTGTGGAGAAAACTCTTTTTTCGTTTTATTAAAAATCACTATTTGACTTCTGGACACTACAGAATCCTACAAAAAAGGATTAAACTGGTTCTAGAATACATAATATTTATTCGAGAATCAATAATATTTTTTGGGGACTATCAAGAGCGTCTAAAACTCTCAACATAGAAAAACACACCCTGTAACATGGACAGATCATGCCCCATTTTCACTTGAGCTTTCTGTGATTTCATATTTCTACACCTCATGAACTACTGCAAAATTCAAACAATAAATTACAGCTATCCCAAAAGCAGGAGGATTACTTCCCATTAAATCAATCACGAGAGATTTGTGCAATTTATTTTTCAGATGCTTATAAAGTGGTAACAAGGGTCATTATCATTCGTATAGCTTCTCATACTAAAAAAAAGTATAACCAACTAACTTCACAATTCCAGGTGTAAGAAACTATACATAAGAATACTTTATACTATATGGTCACTTTTAATATGCTCCCTGGCCTCTTCCCAGCCCCAAAATGGCGTTGACGCCTCAGTTTTAACAAACAGAGGGCGTTGCTGCCCACTCCTGTCCCTAAAACATTGTCAGACTATCAATCAAAGACAGGATGATGGCGGGCTACTTCCTATTCAGTAGGGTCCAAAAATTGGTACTTTGCGCCAATGGTTGCAGGAGCAACTGAATGTCCCTTGAAAACTTTCTTTTACTTAAAGACAAAAAGATGCCTATTAACCAATGATCCAGCCAAAATAACTAAGGAATATGAGGACTTCTATAAATCCCTATATACTGCAATATTGTTTCCATGGGATCCGGTCTCTAGGTCGACAAGACTTAGGTCGACAGTAAGTAGGTCGACATGGTTTCTAGGTCATCAAGGACTCTAGGTCGACATGACAAAAGATCGAATTGAGTTTTTCACATTTAATTTTTAATTTTTTTAATTTTTTGATTTTTTTCATACTTTTACGATCCATGGCCCTGATTCCGAGTTGTTCGCTCGCTAGCCGCTTTTCGCAGCAGTGCACACGCTAAGCCGCCGCCCTCTGGGAGTGAATCTTAGCTTAGCAGAATTGCGAACAAAAGATTCGCAAAATTGCGAATAGAAATTTCTTGGCAGATTCTGAGTAGCTCGAGACTTACTCTGCCACTGCGATCAGTTCAGTCAGTTTCGTTCCTGGTTTGACGTCACAAACACACCCAGCGTTCGCCCAGGCACTCCCCCGTTTCTCCAGCCACTCCCGCGTTTTTCCCAGAAACTGCAGCGTTTTTTCACACACACCCATAAAACGGCCAGTTTCCGCCCAGAAACACCCACTTCCTGTCAATCACACTCCGATCACAAGAACGAAGAAAAATCCTCGTAATGCCGTGAGTAAAATACCAAACTTCTTAGCAAATTTACTTGACGCAGCCGCAGTGCGAACATTGCGCATGCATCGGAAAATCGCACCGATGCGAAGGAAAATAACGAGTGAACAACTCGGAATGAGGGCCCATGTGGACTACAGTTTGGGACGGTAACCTGTGCCGAGCGCAGCGAGGCACCGTGCACGAAGCATGGCGAGCGTATATGGAGCACTAATTGGAGTTACCCGTCACTGTACGAAATGTAAAAAACTCGACCTTTTTTCATGTCGACGTAGTACATGTCAACCTAGAGTCCCTGTCGACCTAGAAACCATGTCGACCTACTTACTGTCGACCAATAGTGGTCGACCTAGACACTGTCGACTTAAGTCTATACTATCTAACATACCACACCCGTTTCCATGAATTTTTGACAGAATTGTCGTTTACACTAGTGATGAGCACTCTGGTAGCATGGTTGGGGTTAGAAATTTTAGGCGAAGAGTTGTAGGCAGTTGTTAAAGATCAAAATGTTGGAAAATTGCCTATTCTAAAACTTAAAAAAAAAAAAATATTAATTCACCTCTGTACTCTGTAATAGAATTTGAATAGGTAACAATTTCACCAGCATTGGAGGCTGTTATTACTTAAATCCATAAAGCCAGGAACTAGCATAATTGTAGTTTGTAAACATTATATTGTTTCTGAATAATAATGTATTTTTTTCTTCATTGTCAGCTAATAGCTACAAACTTATAATAATAATAATAATAATAATAATAATATAATTCCTTCTACTAAACTATAAGTTCCTTCCAAAGTTCATCCATTATGATCCATCCGTTTTTGTTCCTGACAGCCAAACCAAGAACAATACCCATGGGGGGTAATTCCAAGTTGATCGCAGCAGGAAATTTTTTAGAAGTTGGGCAAAACCATGTGCACTGCAGGGGGGGCAGATATAACATTTGCAGAGAGAGTTAGATTTGGGTGGGTTATTTTGTTTCTGTGCAGGGTAAATACTGGCTGCTTTATTTTTACACTGCAATTTAGGTTGTAGATTGAACTCACCCCACCCAATTCTAACTCTCTCTGCACTTGAGCGGACTCCCGCAAGTGAGCCCCAGCGTCATGCTGAAGATTTGGCAGAAGCAGAGGTTAATTTCTGCTTCTGTGATCCAGGAGAGGCTGTGGATTTTTTACCTTTTCCCCTTCCTTTACCCTCAAAGAAAGGGGAACCTTTACCCTTTTTGTATTTATTGGGCCGAAAAGACTGCATCTGAGAGTGATGTGTCTTTTTCGCCGGCGCAGGAGCATTAGGCAAAAATGTCGATTTACCTGCGGTAGCCGCAGTAACTAAGGCATCTAGCCCATCTCCAAACAAGGCCTCACCTTTATACGGGAGAGCCTCCATATTCCTTTTGGAATCTGCATCAGCATTTCATTGGCGAATCCACAACGCCCTACATGCTGAGATCGCCATGGTAGGGCTCTTGATCCCAAGAAACCAATATCTTTCATGGCTTCCAGCATGTATGCAGCAGCGTCTTTGATATGACCTTACGTTAGGAGTATCTCGTCTCTATCTATTGTGTCAATGTCTGATGACAAGTTTTCTGACCACTTTTCAGTAGCACTACTCACCCACGCACAGGCAATGGTAGGCCTGAGTAGTGTTCCATTGGTCACATAAATAGATTTCAACGTAGTCTCTAACTTCCGGTCTGCTGGATCCTTTGGTGAAGCCGTCCCAGCTGCAGGGAGAATCACCTTTTTTGTTAACCATGACAGGGCACTGTCTAAAATGGGGGGCGACTCCCACCTTTTCCTGTCCTCTGCAGGGAAAGGGTAAGCTGCCTGAATTCTTTTGGGAATCTGAAATTTCTTTTCAGGGTTTGTCCAGACTCCCTCAAAGAGAATGTTCAGTTCATGAGATGGAGGGAAAGTTACATTAATTTTCTTCTCTTTATTAAAGTAAGCCTTCTCCTGTGGTAAAGGAGGGGGCTCCATAACTTCTAACACCTCCTTTATAGCAACAATCATGTATTGAATGTTTTTTGCTAACTTTGGATCTATTCCCCTTGAATCACTAGTGTCGACACAGGGATCAGACTCCGTGTCAATATCAGTTTGTACTACTTGTGCAAAAGATCTTTTTTGTGAACCCGAGGGGTCCCCTGTGGATGAAAAGGCAGAACTATTAAAAGTCACATCTTCCACAGATTTTCTCCAGTTTTCTGCAAGAGACTCAGACTTATCCAATCTCTTACTGATATGATTCACACTATCACGTAATTCTTTCACCCATTCAGGCTCATGGTGCGACGGCAGAGCCACCACATTACAACTCTGTGTCCCTAAAATGGCTCCCTCAGGGGAAGAGCCCCCTGCCTCAGACATGGCACACACATGCACAATCACACCACAGACACTCCGGGGCTTATTGGGGACAGACCCACAGTAAAATCTGTCAGAAAGACACAGAACAGGATTTGCCAGCTCACAACTCAGCACCAAGGAAAAGATCCCTTTGTCATGTACCTTGTACACAGAGACCTTAAGCACTTATATAATGCTAATAATATGACTGAGCACCCAAATTACACTCTCCCCCACCCCCTTTTTGCAACCTTGATTCAGAAGTGAAGAGGAGGATCAGCGGTTCAGCAGGTGGGAGAAAATGGCGCTGAACAGTGTGCTGGCTGCCTGAGGAAGAAGCTTCACCCCCTGTAATGGCGCATTTCCTCTTAGAGCTAACTTCTAATCTTTATACTGGCGGGGGTGTAAGACTGTGCCACAACATCATATGCTACCTTTTGCAAGTGAGAGTAGGTTTCATGCTGCCCAGGGCGCCCCCTAACCCCCCTTCCCCGCACCCTGCACCCTGATGGGCTCTGTTTTATGGATAGCATGCTCATGCAGCATTCCCGCTCGCTGCGCGGTACCTTAAGCCTTCACAATGACCGGAGGTCCCTCTCTGCAGATCTCCGGTAACACTACTCACCAGTCTTCTGACTTCTGGCTCTGTTAGGGGGGTGATGGCGTGCTGTGGATGTGAGTGCATAGCCACAGCTAGTGTTCAGTACTCTTCAGGAGCTAATAGTGTTCTGTCAGCAGAAGCAGAGCCATGAAACTATTTAGGAACTTGGTTCCTACTTCTTCCCCCTAAGTCCCACGAAGCAGGGAGACTTGCCAGCAGTCTCCTGTAAAATAAAAAACCTAAATAAAGTCTTTTAGTAGAGCTCAGTAGAGCTCCACTAGAATGCGACCAGTCTGCCTGGGCACATTTTCTAAACTGAGGTCTGGAGGAGGGGCATAGAGGGAGGAGCCAGTTCACACTCTGAAAAAGTCTTAAAGTGCCCATGGCTCCTGCTAAACCATCTATACCCCATGGTACTAAAGTGGACCCCAGCATCCTCTAGGACGTATGAGAAAAGGATCCTCAAATCAGGTGCATCAGGGTGGGATCCCTGTGGAACCTGTGGACTTAGGAGAAATACCATTATCAATGGTAAGTTCTTACCATAACGTATATTCTCCGGCAGGGTCCACAGGTTAACAATGGGATTTCCCAAAGCAGTTTAGTAGTGGGGACACTCCTGATGCACAGGAGAATCCTTTGCACGAATTCAGCATTGTGAGAGGCAAAAGTAACCAAAGCATAATGTCTTAATTAATGTGCAAATGGAAGACTATACGGCTGCCTTACATACCTGTTCTGTTTAAGCACCACATTGTGCTGCCCATGAAGGACCTACCTTACGAGTAGAGTGAACAGAGACATTAGCCGGAACAGGGAGATCAGTTTGAGAATATGCTTCGTCATCCAAAGTCATCTTGCCAGTGTCTGCTTACCAGCAGGCCTTCCTCTCTTGTGAAATCCATAGAGAATGAAGAGAGAATATGCCTTTCTGATGACACTGCTACCATCTACGTAGATCCTTAATGCACGGATCACGCCCAGCGATGCATCTCCCGCCGAAAAGGCCCGGAACCTAAAAGGCCGGGACAGCATTTTCTTTGTTAAGGTGGAACTTAGTCATAACCTTAGGAATATACTGTACCCAGATCTAGTTCTGATAACTACTTTATCTAGATAAACAATCAAATGGGGAACAATATGAAAATATTCCTAAGTTTGATATTCTTCTAGCTGACGCTCTAGTCAGTAGAAAAGACACTTTAGCTGTCAACCATTTATGATCCATATTATTGAGTGGTTCAAATGGGGCAACTTGAAGGTCTTTCAGGACTAAACAAGTCCCACGGCACTGTAGGAGAAACAACCAAAGGTTGAATGCGCAGCATACCCTGGAAAAAGGTACAAACATCCTGTAAGTTGGTCATTTATTTTTGGAACTCTACAGTCAATGCCGACCCTTGCTTTCTCAAGGAAGCCATCCATTCCTGTCTGAAGGAATGCTAAGACCCTGGAAACTCTGAAAAAATTTTGGGGTCCTATTCACCTACAGCACCTGGCATTCGCAGATGTCTCTCATCCAGGCACTCTCCGTGCCCATCACTGCATAGCTCCAAAATCTGGTGATCTTGGGCATATCCAGTGTGGTTTAGCTGTAGATTTTCATTCACTGCACCAATGTATATAGGCTTGCCATATTTGGTGATAAATGCGACCTAAGGAAGGTTTCCTTGCTCTAAACACTGTTTGAAAGTATCCTCTTGAGCTCAGGATAGAGGTTTAAATGGCCACGCTGTCAAAGACAGTTGATCCTCATGTCTGTGATAACCAGGACCCTACGTTAGTAGGTCTGAATGTTGAGGGAGCAGAAGTAGAGCATCCGTTGCCATTCTCTGCTGGTCTTTCTGTTTAAACTTTCTCACCACCCTGGGTAATAGGGTAATTTGAGGAAAATCCATCCGCTAGATGAAGGTCCTATCTCACCGATAAGGCATCCACAACAATCGCCCTGGGATCCTTTGTTCTTGACCCGTATGTGAGCACTTTGTTGTTCAATCAATACGCTATGAGATACATCTCTAGCAAGCACCTCTTGTTTGCTATAGTCCGAAAGATCTCTGGGTGTAGCGCCCATTTACTTCCGTGA
The DNA here is from genome assembly GCF_028390025.1 of Pseudophryne corroboree. Lineage (NCBI taxonomy): Eukaryota > Metazoa > Chordata > Amphibia > Anura > Myobatrachidae > Pseudophryne > Pseudophryne corroboree. Next base: position 329,164,368 of record NC_086448.1, read on the forward strand.
ATGGTGTGTCGACTTGAGAAAGTTCGTTTCCCCATTTAGGATTCCCGGAATGAGAAAGGCAGACAAGGTTGGATGATGAAGTCCTGCCCACTTAGGTATGTGATGTACCTTCATCACTTTTCGGCTGAGAGTTCCTCCCTGATGTTGAGGTAGCCTACTGCCGTCACTTTGTCCGAGCGGAACTGGACTGGTTTTCACCGAAGACTGTCCCGTGTCTACACTGGTGCCCTGTTTATGGCCCGAGGTTTCACCCTTTATCGATAGACAGCTCTTTGGGAACACAATCTTCCTGACACTTATCCTAGTGTCAGAATCTTCCCAATCTGATATCAAAAGGACTTCCCTTTGTCCAGCTGGGATGTCTGTAGTCACCAGGCTAACGACCTTCTTACTTTTATTGTAAGTCCCATAGTTCGTCTTTATTATCTGATGCAATCCATTACACCTTGTATTCCCAGCTGGTCCCTCCAGGTACCAATTAGGGCCACACTGCTGATCTTCCATGATCCGATGAAATCTGGGCATATCCAGTGTGCTGTGACTGTAGATTCTACTTGGTAAGAATCAGATGCTGCAGTGACCTAGAGTGGAATTGTGCATACTCCCTCATGTTGATGCAGATATGATCAAACCCATTCCCTCATTGCTGCGTGAATGGATACCGTTTGACTCTGTGGCGAGCCCTGAATCCTATATTGAACCCTGGATATCTTGTAGCGAGGTAAAAAATTACTCTATGCAGACCTGCTCCAGTACAGCCCCCAAGTGAGTCATCCAATGTGACGAAACTGGAGACGATTTTCCCCAAGTTATGAGTCACTTGCCCCTGCAAACACGTTATTGCTGTTGCTGATGACAAAAAGCAATCTCTGTGACTCTGTCAGGATTAAAAGTCTAGGTATGGGAATAACCTTAACCCCTGCTGGTAAATACTCTGGGGACTGTGGCTAAAGGGTAAGGCCTAGAACTGAAAATGCTGTCTGGTGTATAGCAAACCTTGGATAACACTGATGGACAGTGGTATAAGAAAATTTAGGTAAGCATCCTGTATATCCAGCGATACCATCAAAACCCCTGACTCCATACCACACATAAGGAACGTAACAATTCCATATTTCCATATGCATTTGTTCAGCATTTTAGGATTGAACATGGGCCGAAATGACCCATTTGCTTCCGACTCAAACCAGGTTGAAGTAAAATCTTGTCCTTGCTTGCCCGGTGAACTGGAATGACTATTCCCAACCGAAGCAATTTGTGGCCTGCTTCTTGCAAAGCCATGGCCTTCAACTCTAGCCATGACAGGCTATCTTGAAGGCGAAAGCATTACTAAAGATACCATGCCAGATCTGTGTGACCTGAGGAAGTCGGTCCCCCAACCTGGGGTCTCCCAGGCGGAGCCCACACCATCAGACTGATGGTTTAATTTTTCTACAGCACCTGGTTTTCCCCGATGGTCTCCCAACCGAGTACTGACCAGGCCCAACACTGTAGATCTTCTCCAAAAAGAGCAGAAAAGCAGAACTTTTAGGTCTGAACTGTATGTGGAAGGAACCGGACCTTCTTGGAGTCTGCTTCTGACTCCAGAATATCTGTCAATTCTTACCAAAAAGAATATTTTCAAAAAAAGACTGATTCCAAAACCTCCTAGATTCTGAATCAGCTTCCACATACCCAAGGTAAACTGCTCTACGAGCAGGTATAGTTAGGGCTGATGCACTGGAGTAATATTTTGCCCATATCCAATGCTTCCAGGAACATTGCAGTTTTTTATATGAGCCCTATGAGATTCTTGCTCTACTGAAAAATCTCCTACCATTGCATCAGCCCAGGCAGCCACTGCCTTTGTCATTCAAGCCAAAGCCAAGGCTTGGCCTCATGACTGCCCTAGACAGGAAAATATGTTTTTTTTAAACCCATCCACTCTCCTATCTGTGCTGTTGACAGCAAAGCTAATGTAGATTATTTGTATCTACTTTAGGAGCCACCTCACGTTTTTTAAACAATCCCCAGATGGAAGTGGATCATTGGAATTCCATTTCTTAGGAATTCTAAATTCTAATTGGGCGTAGCCCAAGCCTCTTCCATGATTTCCGTCAGCTGATCTGACCCTAGAAACTCAGGTTTTGGGATGTTTAAACACAGGTGCCTTGATTTTTAACACAGGCTCTGCTGTATCCTCTAAGGATAAGATGGCTTCATTGCTTTAATTAATTCAGCTATATTCCAGAGCTGAGACCTACCTCTTTTTCATATGATGAAGTAGAATAAATTGGGCTTTCATCCTCTGATAAATCAAAACAATGTGTAGCCTGTGAGGGTGAAGGTTTACTTACCACTGGTTCTGAGAAGCTACTGCTGCATGTAAGGGCTAATAGTGTAACCCTATCACTGGTACAGAATTTTTGGAGGATTATCCATTTAATTTATTGGATAAAGCTTGTGCAAAGATAGCTGAAGGTGGATATACTTGTACCTGCATCCGCCTTGTATCCCTTCCAAGCTAAATCATTATGCATACAAGCCCTCCAGAACCAGATCATAAGAGGATAATACAGCTTTTCAAAACAAGCATGGTATGAGTGTCCTCACCATTACTGCTTTAATACATGGTAAATAATCAGCACTTCCACGGTGTACTACACAATTTTGTGACTGTAATCACTTTAACCTTTTTTCTTTAAAATGATATCCATCTGACCCTACTTATGCACCAGCATTGAGGATCTGCAAAACAAACTGACAAACATATACTGTAGTAAAGTCAGGATCATACTAGCAGTCAGTCACATGTTATACATTAGTATAATAAGCAATATAAGTACATCATCAACTACAATAATATTTTAAGTATGTAGGAGAACACATTTACTGAATCATGTTTAACAGATCTAACGTATTCAGACGCATTGCGAAAGAAACAACAGTAATGGTATACAGACTCATGCAATATGCACTTATCTAACTATTCGTACTCAAAAGGTAGATAGAGATTTAGTGCTGTATTACCCGTACTCAGCAGAGTGGGATACCGGGAGACTAACCCCGCTTCCAAGATCGATCATACATTAGCAAACGCTGAGTGGATCCAGATGCTACTAGTGTACACTGCCACTCCCTGAACCTAGTGAACACAGATGCTCCAGTCACACAGCCGCCTATGCTGTGACCGGAACCCCTCGTAGTAGCGCTCAGTGAATACAGACGCACCGGTCACACAGCCGCCTATGCTGTGACTGGGTCCCCTCGTGGTAGCAATCAGTGAACACAGACGCACCAGTCACACAGCCACCTATGCTGCGACCGTGCCCCCTCGTAGCATCTGAGACGGAAGCGAGGAAACAGTTCATGGCGGGAGACTTGATGGAAACTGGTCATGAACTGGGGAAGGGGCGACCAGGAGAGCGTCTGACTCCCCCTGCTGACATCAACCCTAGGGATCGCGGCCTCATGCTATCCCTGGAGCCTATGATCCTGGAGCCTATGATCCTACAGCTACTGTTTGATAGTCTCCTCCCAAAACAGTGCAGCTGTGTATTCCTTTACTAAGCGGAACTGATGCCTTTCCTTCTCCCCGTGCTCCAGTCACAGCCTGGTAAAGTCTGATGGACCTGCTAGTATATCCGACACAGATGTTCACCAAAACAGCACTGTACTCGTGGGTAAGTGTTGTCGTGACCCGGCGGAAAGTTGTTGGAGCGACTCTTTCTAATATGCGTATAAGACGCTGTTTAGAAAGATCACTCAAAAAAAATAGTAAGACTATAAAAATAAAATAATAAATCCTAGGGCTGCTAAAAAAAACAGCAGCCCTCTGACCATGGTCCGGCTCCTGCCGCACCAAACAATAAACTGATTTGCCTGAGCCAGGGGGAGGGGATATATATGACGGGCCCATTGCATGCTGGGAGGCCGGAAATCTTTGACTGATTGGTGCAAACCCGCTGTCGCTCCATCATATCCTATTGTTATCCTGTGGATAACATGTGGTCCCTGCCGGAGAATTAGTTGTTTCATGTTGAATATACTGTAACTGGTAAAAAATATTGTAGATGTACAGAGCTGTAACTAGACATTTTGGCCCTCTCCTTACTGTTTGCAGGCTCTCCAGAGAGTTGATGCTGGAGGCTGTGATGGTGCAGTTTTCACATAGTTCTGGCAAGATTGCGGGACTCAGAAGCAGGGACCCAGGCACAGAGAAGGTGAGAGGCACTGCAGCGCAAACCCTAGAAGAGGGGAACGCAGCTGGGTGCCTGCTCACCATCAGCAGCATGTGGAAGATGCTGGCAGGAAGTGCACCTTGGTATGACATACCCAGAATACACGGCAGCGGGGTTACAGATCCAATAAGTCACATCCAGGAAGTGGAGACTGGACCAGGCCACACTCCTAATCAAAGGAGGCATGACTAGTCCATTTGTCACAAAGCCCATCTTTCACCCTATATGAAAGGGTAGGAGCTGATGCCCTCAGTCTTCCTAATTCAGATGCAGTAACAAAGTGGCAGTTGTTTGCAAATTGGTCAATGTTTTTTTACTATGCATGCATCTGAGCTGCAGTGTCCATGCACAGTTCTTGGATTACGATGGCGGTCAAACTGAGGAATTACTTGCAAAGTAATTTATAGGAAGACAATGGGGGTTATAATGGGGAGTGGTCAGATAAATGCAGGTTTCTCATGGCTGTTTTGACTTTGTTTTCTGGATGTGCATAAATTACAGTAGCAGTTGTAATCTTTCTTGCTACTGGAGAGCCCTCTGCATTCCGGAAGAGCAGCTCAGCCTACATGTCTTCAGAGGCATTCATACCCTGTGACATAACCCGATTTGCAACAATGGTACTGTTGTATCAGCAATTATACACCATCAGACGGAAATGATGCGACACCAATAGGTGTACCTATGCCCAAGTTAGCTTCTACTCATAGTAACAAATAGTCGCAATTGTGAATGCCAAAAAATAGCAACATAAATCACAAGAACACTCTCATCTGAAATAGGTGCAGTGCCTACCCGCTGGCAAGGAAACACGCTGAGGTAAGACATCTGTCTGATCGGAGAAGGATTTTAAGTCCTGTGAAATGGTTCAGTCCATCATCTGAAAAATAGGCTCTGATGAGATGACTACAAAGCTCTTTCCCTACTCCCTCCTCAACTCAACTCCAGGGGGAGTTAGATAAGTATCTTAAAAATTATTTATACTTTACTCAGATATTTTGCTGTGACACTGTTTTTTGTATATATGCTTTGTTTTACATTAGTGCTTATACTGTTAGTAGGTATTAACCTGTGCAACTGGTCTGAAAAGGTAATATCACTAAAGGTGCAATACACACGGTGCAATGTAACCTTACGATTCTGACTATATAGTCAAAATTGTAAGGAAAGTTAGTGCAAATCGCACCATGTACGCAACTTGCAATGCTGATGTGAACTCCCGTGGGGTCGGTATTGCATGAAAAAATGGACTGTGCAGGCATGTCAATCTTTACTATATTGTGTACAAACTAGTACATAGTATAGAAAAGAGTGTATAACAGTAATCACAAGGCGCCACAGATATGGGATAACAAAAATTCACATATACATCCCTTTTTGCAGAACAATTTTTCCTCCCTTGTAGCGTGATCTTCCAGTCATAATCAACAGCACATGTAGAGGAAGCAGAATCTTATCATGTCTTTGTGTGGAACTGGGGATTTTGGAGCTTGCTTGCCTGAAGGGAAATCCCAGACTGCCTACCCGGGGTACACCTGGTGACTGTTAACAAACGCTATTGAGAACTGTTTATGCACCAGTTCTCAATACCTTCTGGTAATTATGCTCCCTTTTCCTCTACTGCACAGGAGCATAGGGGGGACCCTTTCCATTTTATATATGCTGTATGAGAATGTTTATTTATAATGTAATTTTTTCTGATGTACAAACATTAAATTGAATTTATTGCACATGATAAGATTCTGCTTCCTCTACATGTGCTGTTGATTACGACTGGAAGATCACGCTAAAAGGGTGGAAAAACTGTTCTGCAAAAAGGGATGTATATGTGAATTTTTGTTATCCCATATCTGTGGCGCCTTGTGATTACTGTTATACACTCTTTTCCATACAGTTGTAGTTTTGGTGTTTTTGGAGAGACACTTTTTGGGATAACTGGTTTTCTAATGCCGACTAGATTGCGCAGTTTCCGTATCACCCATACCCTCTTTAGTACATAGTATAGTCAAAATCTCACATTGTCAAAATCTCAAGTAAAGATAGTCAATATCAGCGGTTCAGGGGAAATCGCAAAGTCAAAATCGGAGATAGTCAATATCTCATCATGTGTATGCACCTTTAGGCTGAAAGAGGGAGGGTCAGTGTGGGTTCTTAACCAGTTCAGGTGCCAGAAACTGTGACCACCTCTGTGGAAGGGCCAGCCTGAGTCAAATGATTTGCACTGCTTTGAGGATAAATGTCTGACAAATTATTGATATGTTTACTCAGATATGTACTTGATAAAGCTAATTATTTATCTTATAACATTCACTATGTGTGGGTAAGAGACTCAGTACGCAATTGGCGTATGGGGTACCGTAAGGGTACACACTTAGCGTAGCAGACGCTTAGCCGTGGTCGAGACGCACATGCGGCACGCTCGCTCACAGCTTAACGCTTGGTGTCGAGCACGCTATAGGCGGCCGACTACCGTAATGCTATGCTACCAGCGTAGCGGACGCTCGTGACCACGAGGGGAACACGAGCGGCGCAGACGCTCACGGGATGACACTCAGTAAACCTTGTATGCAACACACAGAAAGGATACGCTTATACTGTAAACCTTGTATTGAAATACTGTAGCGATATAACGCTGCTTAACCTTGTTAATACAAAAGCTGTTTGAGCGATTGAGACGCTCCGAATACCCTCAGTAATGTAATAAACACACAATACCTTGCTAAGGTTCCAACACCTTTACTAACAATATCTAGCTATGTAAAAAAGGGAAAACAGTTAACAGTTCATACACTACAGGCTAACATCAATATCGAAACATAATAACTACACATATACAATATACAACAGTTTAACAATAACAGAGAGAGAGAGAGAGTATGGCAAATACAGAGAATAAGTTGGTTACAGAGAGTACTTACACACATGGGAATGAATCGCAGGCGCAATCTGGAAATCCAGCCCTCAGTTAATCAGTGATGAAAACCTTGTGGAGAGTAGAGTCTTGTGTCCCCAAGCCTATTGCAAACTATATTTATGTACTAGCTCAAGACATACTACAATAGATACTGTTGTGCCCTCTTTCCATTGGTTAGGGGGTGGGACATGTACTGCACCTGGGATCATTGGTTAGTTCAAGAAGTGGGCGCTGGCTAGGACTTTTTAGTATTCTAAATTCCTCTCTGGTTGTATTGTGGAAACCTATTGTTTGGATCTTCCAAACAAACTCTGTCTCTGGGCTTTGTTTACCCCACGGTCACCTCTTTCAGTTGAGACAATGACATCTCAGCACTCATTATTCTGGAGAGAAACCTGGACCTATTCATAAACCAAGGTGTAAACCCTCTTCATAGAATCTCAAAGCTTAGTGTAAATAAGGCTATTTGTTTTCAGTCTGTGGGAAAGAGGTGACTGAATTCCAGTCACCCACCCTGCATTTATGTGTAATTTATTCTGAATGCAATTAATCTTATGTTCTACTTCTGTGCATAACCATGAGCAGGAACTATGCGAATCCCTCCCAACTGTCATAGACACAACACCTCTTCAATACCCCACAGCTGGACACCATACACTACCCTCCAACCTTTGTCTGAGCCCTCCCAGCATGCAAAGAGGAATCTCTCTGTCTAAGAGGTTTTAAACTTACCATACTTGCTGACATTATGAAGGGGGATATTAACTATAAAACGCATTATATTGGTTAAATATGTAGCGATCGAGTCGCTCGCTAGTCGCACACAAACACCGCCGTAAATACCCATCTCCATGCGCAGGCGACGTCAGAGCGTCCCCTACGCAACCTGAGGGGATGCGTACGCACGGGGGAGTCAGTGCGCGAGCAGCGGGCACGTGCATTGGGGTTAGTACAAGGCATCATAGGTCGCTATATTTTTCGACTTTGACAGTCGACCCTTTGGCAGTCATCAATAACTGCCACTTAACAATTCAAACAGAAAAAATATGTCATCATGGAATACCTTTTTATGATTGGGTAGAGGGAGGAGAGGAGAAGGTGGGAAAGGTATGACCTAGTGAGATAGTAGAAGCGTGTGTGTATGAATCCATGTTTGAGGGGTCATGTATCATCGTGCCGTACATGTTTTAAATCAAGCTTCGAGGTATTGCGATGTATACATTTGAATCCTTCTTATCCCGTATCAAGGGTCTGTGGATGGGCTGTCAAACTCTACCGAGCTCTTTTCGGCTTTTGGTTGCAACAAATGGGGGAGCACATTAAGTTGATGATACATGAATGGGGGGGTATGTGAGTGCTGATATCTGTGTCTATATTCCCTATCGACTATGTGTGTCATTACCTGGAGGTTGTAGAGATGAGGATAAGAAACAATCGTTATAAATGCAGTCGTAAACTATGTGAGTTTATATAAACAGTCGCCGATTGAGGTCTTGTCTGATGTCTTGTCTTGATGTACATGTTGTCTGATGTCTCTCGGTGCTTTTGCTATAAATAGCGAGCAAAAGTTGTTCCATTGTCCATAAAGTTACAGTCTCTAAAGTATTGGGCTATCGTAAAAGTTAAAGTCACTAGGGAAATTGGGGGCTTGTAGCATAGTTCATCAATGATCTGTATAAAAGAGGTTATCAAATTCTTCTTCCAAGCGGATGTCTTTGTACCTTGGAGGAAAACAAAGGAGAAACGGGTGAAAGAAACGGACCGTGGAATCACATTTTCATCACAACATTTTCTCTATCGTTGGGTCATAAATCAGATTAGTTGTTGTTATTACAGTGTCTTCGCTCCTTAAACTCATCACCCTGGTATTACTTTTACACTTCGCTAAAACCTGGACGCATCTAAATATCAGGCCAACCAATATGACGACTCCTAGAATACACAAAAGAAATTTCCCTACATCCATAATAATACTTTGGGCCCATTCTCCTAAACCAGAGAACCAATTTCGTGGGTTCAACCATGACACCCAACTGGTCAGCTCATTACCCACAGCAGCGAGTGTGAGATTGTGTTTCCTTCGAAACTCCCACTTCAATTGCAGAATGTCATCCATCTTTTGGTCTATGACCTCGGCTGGGTCCTCCGTGCTGTTTGTGATATACGTGCAGCACTTTACACCATACTGAGTTGCTAGGGTAACACAATACCCGCCTGTCACAGCTGTGAGGTAATTGAGAATCATCCTATGCTGAACCAGTTCTGTTTTGTAGGCTTGTAACTCTCTCCCTGTATACCTGAATGTGTCGTCATACATTTCGGTGATATTGTCTAATAAATTTGCTAGCGCAGATATATATTTATAATTTATCACTCCTCCGGCGGTACGAGTGATATCTAACGCGAGTAGGAATTGAATCCCGGTGGATTCATGGATCAGATCAGAGGCCGAGTGCTCTGTCCTCTCTATCAGGTGCCTTTTAACGATGTGCTCGTAATGAGTGTGAGTATAAGGAGCTTGGGCACCGTGGTGAATGTCTTTCATTTTGTTATAGGATACAGTCCTTACTTCAGGCAGTACTTTTCCAACATAACACAATCCCTCTGAGTTTGGGGCAAGGAACCTATACGCCTTCCTCCCGCATATGAAATATGCATCATCGGGGAGAACATATGGGACTGAGTATGACATAACCATGTTACAAACTTTCCATGTGAACTCTCCTAACCCTAACTCTCCCATCTGTCTAGTACACGTATCAGGTTGTACGATATGTGCACAGTATCCTGATGATACTTCTCCAACTCGCATGGTCCTACTTCCTAGAGTATACCTATACCGGAAATATTTTCCATGGTCGGCTGTCTGGCGTATAAGTTCTGTGTCTATGGGCATTCTATCGGCTCTATATGAAAATGTCATGGTTTGATTACTCCATGACACTTCCCAATTTCCCGGCTTTCGGGGATTGGAAATGTTAAAGCATACTAAGGACCTATCCACATGATATTGGTGGAGCTTCAAACTAGGAGGACTAGAGATATTAAACATCTTGTCCACTGGCCTCCCACCACTTAGCTCAAGTACCTCTCCTATAGTTAAAGGGAATGGTACTAGTCCTGATTTGCTATGACCTTGAGGTACTTGAAAGCATACCCAACAGTCTGTCTGGTTTAACACTTTACCCACTAAGGAGTGATAGTCACTCAATGGATGCCGGTCCATGTGGATATTAAAACTGGACTGACATTTCTTGATGCACCCATCCTCAACTATATTGTCACAATGCCTACAGATGCAGTTCTCTTTAGCTAACAATCCTTCACAATGTCTACAAATAAACATGGCTGCTAGATCGTTTTCTGGTACTCGCCTTTGCTTGGTGATTGTGTTGCTATTGGAAATTTACGCCTCCGTCTCAGTCATCAGAAACCCATTCCGGATCCTTTCTCGACCTCACTGGTACTCTCACCGAAACAGACTGCTCTGGTCAACATCATGGTCAACAGGAAAACACAGACTGCAGTCTCTTGGGGCGAGTCCATCTTACAGGAGGAGAAAGAGAAATTTGTAATGGGGGTACAAAAAATACTTTGAGGGGAAAGAAAAATGTTACGATGTCTTATGTCCTCTAGTCTTGTTGTTCTTCTTGCTCTGCTGTCATCTCAAAGGTGCTGTCCTCAGTCTTCCAAACGAACACTCGGGTGATACAATATTCCTTCCAAATCAGCGATCTCTCTGTAAGGAGCAAAAATCTTGCATTACCATTTGTCTAACTGATGTGTGACATACCATCTTTAAAACATGAGAACATGAGAGAGAAGAGAGGGAAAAAAAAAAACGAGAGAGAGAACAATTCATCACATTTTACATTAAACAACAAACAAAAAAACATTGTCAGATCTTCCGTTCACCATCAGGCTGTCACACCAACACATCCATTGGTATCTTTGCGCAGAGTCCTCCCCACCAGTATTTCCACACTCCACCCTTTTGTGCCTGGCCAGGACACACCGATGTCGGTAGGTCACACTGGGGTTAGGTAGACTTCTGCAAAGACCAAGTAGCTATGTGATGTTTGAGTTCTGCCGATGAACGTCAGAGATGGGGAAAAAGAAACATTTACAAATAAATTACAACGTTTACCCGGCCGTTCCTGTGTCTACAAGGAACTGACCTCCCAATATCATTAACTGTAACCTCAGGTTTACTATCAGTCCTAATGATCACCTTTCCTGATTGCATATTACAGGTGCGGCCCAAACTTCTTCCTAGGTGATTCCTGATTACAATTTCGTGTGTCATAACTCTGCTCGCGTTCTTGTCTAGGGGGTTTATATAACCTTTGTCTATTTCTTGATCTACAATCTCTTGCATAATGACCTTCCTTCTGGCAATTATAACACCTTATCACCTTTGACTTACCCACAGGGATCTGAGGCTTCTTCTCTGTGTTTCCCTGTGCTTGCTGATGTTTTGCTCATGCCCAACAGCGGACTTTCTTAATGCAGCCACCGAGATATTTCTCCAGTTTGGGTTGGTGGTCTGTACCCTTGTTCTCAATACTTCCTTTAAACCATTTATTAACACAAATACTGCTACTTCTCTGTGCGGTGCACTTGTTTCGATGTTTTCTATACCTGTATACCTAGTCATGTCCTGCAATGCCCGATGGAAATAAGTAGAAGTACTTTCCCCTTCGTTTTGTCTTATGGAGAAGATTTCGTTCCACTCGACAACGGCTGGGAAATATACTCCTAACTGTCGGTTGATCTGCTTAATACATTCCTGATTGTGTTCCTCCGTTTGAGGTACTTCCCTGTCTAATTGACAATCAGTAATACATTTCGCAGGGTCAACACTAGAGGGCAAACATGCCCTCAGCACTGTCCGCCAATCTTTGTTGGTGGGTTCTGTGGAGTTTCCTAGTTCTTTAATGAACCTTTGACATACAACTATATCTTTCCTAGGATCAGGAAATTCAGACATAATTGACCTCAATTCCATCCGGGACCAGGGACGGCGCATTGCACTGTCCCTGACGGGAATGGTTCCCTGAGCGTCAGTCTTCCCATTGGGGACTGTGATCACCCTGACAGGATTAAACTCAATTACATCATCTTGTGTTGGTTCTACAATATGAGGTACATTTGTTTGTGCGTGATATATAACACAGTACGTACCTGTGGACACGACCTCACCTGACCCTCCGTTAGGGGGTTTGAGTATTGCCTTTACCGAATTGGTCGCGTCCACCTGGATGTCTTGTGTGATGGCTGCTGGAAAAGGTGCAGACATCGTGCTGGGCTCACTTTCTTGATGGTAATCCTGAGGGAAGTTTAACATGGAGTGCAACTTGCACGGGTTAACAGTTGTACATTTAACAGTTTTACTTTTATCATTGTTACATTTGTTACACTTATCCTTATTATCTATAATACAGTTGCTAAGTGCATTTTTATCATACACCAGTGTGCCACTCTCTGTAACCACCTTCTCTCTTGTTGCCATATTTTTCTTACCACAGTGAGAGTCAGCTGTGTAAGCTAATTCTCCTTGTATTTCACCTTCCTGTTGCCATAACTGTAAATAATCATAATGTTTGATCCGTCTCTTTGCAGATTTAATGAGACATATCCTTCTCCTTAGATTTTGTAACACCTCGGGACCAAAACTGCCTACTTGTGGGAACTTTTCCCCATCATGCACAGTCATTCTTTCCCATTCATTGACCTTTGCGTGTGATCCATTTCGGACTTCCCGGTCTGTATCACACGTTATCCTTGCCGACTCTATTGGCCGGTTTACTAAGTCAACCCGAACCGAGGTTGATCGCCCCCTACCTGAACAACTGGCCCCCATCTTTGCAGGTGTTGCTTTCACTAAATCTGACCTTCAATTCAGGGACTTCAGCGAACCTTTACAAAAACCAAGATGTCCGGGGTAGGCCGGCGGCGGAAGTTTACCGAGTACCTCCACTCACTCGCCCACGTCGACCAATACGCCCACACACTGCCTTAGCGCTGGCGTACTCAACCTAGGGCCCCTGCGACCTGAACCTCTATTTACTGGAACATGTGGGTGTGATCCGAAGAGCACTTAACCCTTCCCAGTAACTATTGGTTGTTAGAGATTTCCCGAGTGACCAGCGAACCTCCCTTAAAATAAAAAAAATTACACAAATCACGTTAGAATGTACAAATAGCGTTTATGACCCCTCTAACGTACGCAAATGGTACTGGGTCAAGTTACTAACTAATGCACACAATTACGTGCGGTACAATCGTTCTGCACATAAGCAACTAATCTTATGTGCGGAGCGACCAGTGGAATTGAAAATTGTGGCTGCGAATTCCTTCAGCCAGAGCTTAATGGCCTATATGGGTACCGCACCAACCCTTCCTGGTGTTGTGCTCCTTTACTCTTTATCTATAGCGGACTTCCTAGTCTGCTGTACCTAGACCTCCTGGTCTGTCTGGACCTCCTGGTCCGTGACCTCCTGGTCTGTGCTACAGTAGACCTCCTGGTCTGCTATACTCTAATGCTCTTATTTTAATATGTTTAACAAGGGATGCCTCCCAAGCCACCGTGCCGTCACTTACACGTATGTACCTCACGAGAACTCGATGATTTCCTGTGGTTCCACCCCAAAATTTAAAAACTTATATATATGTATACACACTCTTTCACCTCATATACTCTTTACTTTCATTTCTGCGCAGAAATCCTTTTCATTCAGTATCGCAGGCTAATCCCGAGGAGTTGCAACTAGAGAAGGATCTATTACCTTAAAATTTTGGACACTGTGATTGATTTGCGCTATTATCGCGTTGCCTCCGTATCGCCTACTAAAACAATACTATCGTGTGATTTGTATTATGTGGGCGTACCTAGACGCTCCGTTGCGTAATATACGCTCCGTGCGTCGGCCCTTGCGTCGCGTGCGCTAGTCTCACCCTTTGTTAGAGACACGTGTACGCCAGCTGGGTATATCCACAGAAGTACAACTAACACGTTTATCAATGTAGATGATCTTTAACTGTAATCATCTACCGAGCACCACACAGATCTTTCCTTGTATCTTTAGGCAAAGCCGTGTGCGTGTTTTACAAATTACTCCTTAACGTATTAATATTACTTTTAACTGCCAATAGCAACAAATCTTTCTCAGCATGTTATCAATTGTGAAATGGCAAACAGGAAAGTGAGGTGTGAAATTACACAGATGGAAAAAGAAATACAGGTGTGTGCGTGCCTGCGTGTGTGCGTACGCAAAACAGAAATAAACAGTTTTAAAAGACAATAGCGTACTGTTCTTACCTTCCGGTTCCGGATTCCACCAGCACTCCAACAGCGTAGCGAAACAGACGCTTATCTAGCCAGCACTACTGTATCCCGATACGAAGGGATACTGCCTTCCCGCCCTTTGCTGATAGATAAAGTCTGTGTTCGCCAGTGCGGATATGTGGAGGACGGACGAGCCGCAAATTGATAAAGCTAATTATTTATCTTATAACATTCACTATGTGTAGGTAAGAGACTCAGTACGCAATTGGCGTATGGGGTACCATAAGGGTACACACTTAGCGTAGCAGACGCTTAGCCGTGGTCGAGACGCACATGCGGCACGCTCGCTCACAGCTTAACGCTTGGTGTCGAGCACGCTATAGGCGGCCGACTACCGTAATGCTACGCTACCAGCGTAGCGGACGCTCGTGACCACGAGAAGAACACGAGCGGTGCAGACGCTAACGGGATGACACTCAGTAAACCTTGTATGCAACACACAGAAAGGATACGCTTATACTGTAAACCTTGTATTGAAATACTGTAGCGATATAACGCTGCTTAACCTTGTTAATACAAAAGCTGTTTGAGCGATTGAGACGCTCCGAATACCCTCAGTAATGTAATAAACACACAATACCTTGCTAAGGTTCCAACACCTTTACTAACAATATCTAGCTATGTAAAAAATGGAAAACAGTTAACAGTTCATACACTACAGGCTAACATCAATATCTAAACATAATAACTACACATATACAATATACAACAGTTTAACAATAACAGAGAGAGAAAGAGAGAGAGAGTATGGCAAATACAGAGAATAAGTTGGTTACAGAGAGTACTTACACACATGGGAATGAATCGCAGGCGCAATCTGGAAATCCAGCCCTCAGTTAATCAGTGATGAAAACCTTGTGGAGAGTAGAGTCTTGTGTCCCCAAGCCTATTGCAAACTACATTTATGTACTAGCTCAAGACATACTACAATAGATACTGTTGTGCCCTCTTTCCATTGGTTAGGGGGTGGGACATGTACTGCACCTGGGATCATTGGTTAGTTCAAGAAGTGGGCGCTGGCTAGGACTTTTTAGTATTCTAAATTCCTCTCTGGTTGTATTGTGGAAACCTATTGTTTGGATCTTCCAAACAAACTCTGTCTCTGGGCTTTGTTTACCCCACGGTCACCTCTTTCAGTTGAGACAATGACATCTCAGCACTCATTATTCTGGAGAGAAACCTGGACCTATTCATAAACAAAGGTGTAAACCCTCTTCATAGAATCTCAAAGCTTAGTGTAAATAAGGCTATTTGTTTTCAGTCTGTGGGAAAGAGGTGACTGAATTCCAGTCACCCACCCTGCATTTATGTGTAATTTATTCTGAATGCAATTAATCTTATGTTCTACTTCTGTGCATAACCATGAGCAGGAACTATGCGAATCCCTCCCAACTGTCATAGACACAACACCTCTTCAATACCCCACAGCTGGACACCATACACTACCCTCCAACCTTTGTCTGAGCCCTCCCAGCATGCAAAGAGGAATCTCTCTGTCTAAGAGGGTTTAAACTTACCATACTTGCTGACATTATGAAGGGGGATATTAACTATAAAACGCATTATATTGGTTAAATATGTAGCGATCGAGTCGCTCGCTAGTCGCACACAAACACCGCCGTAAATACCCATCTCCATGCGCAGGCGACGTCAGAGCGTCCCCTACGCAACCTGAGGGGATGCGTACGCATGGGGGAGTCGGTGCGCGAGCAGCGGGCACATGCATTGGGGTTAGTACAAGGCATCATAGGTCGCTATATTTTTCGACTTTGACATACTGTAACTCTATTATTTATATATATATATATATATTTATACACACTAACACACACACACACACACACAGGGCAGCTATCGGGGGAGGTTTGCGGGGACTGGATTACCAGGCCCTTTAAGAGAGAGGGACCCACCCCTGGCTCCTACCACCAATACCTGGAGAGCTGTACCAGGCTGCGCAACAACAGTAGGCTGATGCCCAGGAAGGACATCTTAAAACAAGCCTGACCCAGGCATCAGCTCTCCATGAATAATTCCTGCAGGGCTGCAACAGACATCACATAGGGGTGGAGTGGTGTAGCAACTTTTTTGGGGGGAGGGGGGACCTGTCTCTTTTGTCAGTCCCGGGCCCCACAATTTCTGATGGCAACCCTATATACATATAACATTGCAATTCAAGGCGGGATCTGAGTCCAGCTCGGGACTTCCTGCTTTACTCAGATCCCAAAGCCGGATGTCATCTTCCTGCTGTCAGATTCTTGCAGGTTTTGGATTCTATATAAGTCTCATGCATCGGCGACATCTTAGCTCCGGCTATGTAGAGTACGTCTCCAGTACTGTGTTGTCTGGCGAGGCGTTGCATGGGGCAGGAGCTTTGTCTACTGTATCTGAAAGGGGTGCTCTTTCTGTCTGCTTTATCTGAAGAGGGTGCTCTCTCTATCTATCTACTGTATCTGAAAAAGGGGTGCTTTTTCTGCCTGCTGTATCTGAAAGGGATGATCTGTTCATCCATCCAGGGGTTCTGCCCGAGTGTAAAATTAAAATAATAGAAGCTAAAAACAAAAAGCCTAAAATTATAATTATAAAAAATACATATTTTTTTGTTTGTTTTGTTCCCCAGTGTACTATACAATTTTTATTTTATTTTCATAAGTACTGTGACACTGCTGGTCAGACTGCAGTATATTATTTCCTACTCATAAACATATTGTGCGACGCTGCCGGTAAAAGTCAACCACAGTGTGTAATTATATATATATTTCAAACTCATTTGTGCTACGCTGTTGGTAAAGGTCAACCGCAGTGTGTAATTATTACATATATTTCTGACTCATTTGTGTGATGCTGTCGGTGAAGTCAACTGCAGTGTGTAATTATTATTTATATTTCTGACTCATTTGTGCGACACTGTAATTGCCAGTGTGTGATATAAAAAATACTTCTACATATTTCTCCAGCAGGGTTCACAGGTTATCCACAGGATAACATTGGGATATGATGACGCGACAGCGGTTTTGCACCAAATGGTCAAAGCTTTCGGCCTCCCAGCATGCAATGGGCCCATCCATATATCCCCGCCTCCTGGCTCAGGCAAATCAGTTTTTTGTTTGTTGCGGCAGGAGCCGGACCATGGTCAATGGGCTGCTGGTTTTTAGCAGCCAGAAACTTTTTTATTTTATTTTTACAGTCATACTATTTTTTTTGAGCGATCTTGTCTAAACAGCGTCTTATACGTACCTTCGAAAGAGTCGCTTCAACAACTCCCCACCAGGTCACGACAATGGTTACCCATGTGTACAGTGCTGTTTTGGCAGGTGTCTGTATCGGATGTGCTAGCATGTCCAGCTCACATTACCAGGCTGTGGCCAGAGCACGGGGAGAAGGTAAGGCATTGGTTCCGCTTAGAGGGGGAACACGGACACAGCTGCACTGTTTTGAGAGGAGACTACCAAACAGTCGCTGACACGGCTGCCATCTCGGGTGCACCAGCGCTAGGCCTTAGGGATCATAGGCTCCACGGGTAGTATGAGGTTGCGATCCCTAGGGTTGATGTCAGCAGTGTAGAGTCAGACGCTCCCATTGTCATCCCTCCCCTCCATTCATGACCAATTTCCTCCGAGTTTCCCGCCATGAACTGAGTTCCCGCTTCCGTCTGAGATGCTGTGTATCTAAAAGGGCCCAGTCGCAGCATAGGTGGCTGTGTGACTGGTGCATCCGTGTTCACTGTAGGTTCACTGGGCAAGTGTGTACACTATTAGCATCTGGATCTACTCAGCGTTCGCATACGTATTGATTGATCCTGGAAGAGGGGTGAAAGTCTCCCTGTATCCCACTTTCCTGAGCCGGGTGATACAGCACTAAGTCTCTATCTGCCTTTGAGTACGAATAATTGGATAAGTGTCATGCATATGAGTCTGAAAACTATTGCTGCTGTTTTCTTTCACTGAGTGAATACATTTGAAACTCCTTTATAAGGTAATGCAGTAATATGTTTCGCCTACATTCTTGTAATGTATTTGTAGTTGATTATGTTCTCATATTGCTTATTATACTAATGTATAACCTGTGACTGATTGCTAGTGTGATTGCTGACTTTACTATACAGTAATTCTGTCAGGTTTCTGTGTATTCCAATCCTCAATGCTGGTGCAAAGCAGGGTAGGCTCGGATTGTGTGTTACTTTAACAAATCTTAAAGTGATTACAGTCACATATTGTGTAGTAACACTGTACAGGTGTGTGATTTATTTATCATGTCTAAGAGCTGCAAGGGTGACAAAAATACACTTTCTACAGCAGCACCAACACTCATATCATGTTTGTCTATCAAAGCTGGGTTAACCTCTCAGGATCTGGTTCAAAGGGATTAAGTGCAAATTGTTTTAGCTTTCACTGAAGCCTCTTAAATAATGCAGGGCAGGCACAGGTTCAAGTTGAGCCCCCATGGGCTACTTTTGCACAGACATTATCCAGTATAGCTGAGCAGATAATGCCAGCTCCTATACCGGGGATAAGTTACCCTATTAACCCTTACATGCAATCTTCCACCTGGGGTTTATTACATTCAGCAGGGGAAGTGGCAGTCTCTCAACAAAAACAGGCTGAAAGGCCGGTGGTAAGTAAATCACATAGATATGAAACAACATCTTCAGTCTACACATGTTTCAGATGAGGACTCGTCGGAAGATGATGACTCATCACACTCCAGGTCTGCATACAGAGACAAGGATGAAGGCCTCAGCTCAGTAGACATACCTGAGCTGATTAGTGTGATGAAAGCCATTCTATCCTTAGAGGAGGTGGCAAAGCCTGTGTTAAAATCTTAGGCATCTGTGTTTAAATGTCCTAAAACAGGACTGAGTTTCCTGGGTCAGAACAGATGACAGCAATTATGCAAGAGACTTGGGTTACGCCCAGTATGAAGGTTAGAATTCCAGCTGGGGACTGTTTAAAAAGGGAGGTGGCTTCCAAAGTAGATACGCATGTCGTAAGACTGGTGCGAAAATCAACATTACCTCTGCCGTCAACATCATTAAATGATGTCACAGATAGGAGAATCAATGGTTTTCTTAAAACCATTTGTTCCTTGTCTGGGTCAATCTTAAGACCAGCCATGGCTTCAGCCTGGATGGCAAAGGCAGTGTCAGTCTGGGTTGATGCACTGGAGGAGGATCTTTCAATGGCATCTAGAGAGTAAAAATCTCATATTGCACATATCAAACAGGCGGCGATGTTTATGGAAGAAGCAGCCTTGGATATGAGTACAATTGCCTCTCAGGCATCAGCAGTAGCAGCTCGCACAGCGGTTTGGCTACATACATGGAAAACTGACTCAGAATCCAAAAAGGTTCTGGAGTCTTTGCCTTTTACTGGAGAAATTCTTTTTGGTAAAGAATTAAACAGTATTTTGGAGTCAGAAGCAGACTCCAAGCAAGTGAAGTTTCCTTCCAAACACAAATTCAAGCCTAGATTTCCAGGTTTTCGGCCCTTTTGGAATCATGGAAAAGAAAAAGGAAAGGGTGATGGCAAACAGTCCCAATCCAACAAGTCTTGTAAGACTAAAAAGTATTGGGCTACCAGAGGACCGGCTTCCAAATCAGAATATAAGCCATCAGCCTGATAGTGCAGGCCTCCATCTGGGGAAACTTAGGGTGGGAGGCCGACTTCTTCAGTTTTGCACAGATCTGGCAGTCTGTCCTCTGTGCAAGAAGCGATATCTCACGGTTATGCATTTGCTTTCAAGAAACACCCTCCTCAAAAGTTTTTTTTTGTACCAGCCCATCTTCAGTGTAAACGAAGGCCAGGGCTTTGCAAGAGGTAGTTCAGAAGTTGCTTCAGTCAGGAGTGATAATTTTAGTTCCGCTTGCAGAACGAGGACAAGGTTTTTATTCCAACCTGTTTATAGTCCAGAAGCCAAATGGGTCGTTCCAGCCCATACTCAACCTCAAAGCACTGAACAAGTAAATTTGGGTGCCTCGGTTTCATATGGAGACTTTACGTTCCACTATTTTGGCCATGGATCTGGAGGATTTTATGGTATCCATGGATATCCAGGATGCTTTCCTACATGTTCCTATAGCACTATCCCATCAGCGCTATCTCAGGTTTGCTATCCTCCAGCGTCATTTTCAGTTTCAGGCCCTACCATTTCGACTGGCCACAGCTCCCAGAGTATTCACCAAAATTATGGTGGTGATGGCATCTTATCTCCGTCAGCAGAGGAGAAGGATTTTTCCATACCTCAATGATTTATTAATCCTGGCACAATCTCAGAAATTGCTTCAGTATCATCTGCAACAGACAATAGCTTGTTTACATAGACACAGTTGGCTCATAAATTGGGCAAAGTCGTCCCTGATTCCGTCACAACTGATGACTCATTTGGGGACTGTGCTGGATTTAGGTCTTCAGAGAGTATGTCTACATCTGAACAAAATATCCAAAATTCAGTCAAGGATTCAGGAGCTACTATACAGTCAAAGGGTATCCATTCACGCCGCAATGTGCGTGATGGGGTTGATGGTGTCAACATTCGACATGGTAGCATATGCTCAGTTCTATTCAAGGCCTCTGCAATGTCTAATCTTTTCAAAATGGAATGGTTGTCATCAGACAATAAAAACGCAGACTATGGTCCTTCCTCTGGGAGTAAGGAGGTCATAAGCCTGGTGGCTACAGACATCCCCTCTAGACAAAGGGAGACCCTTTTGGATATCAGATTGGAAAATTCTGACAATGGATACCAGTCTTCAGAACTGGGGAGCAGTGTCAGGAAGAAGTTGCTTCCAGGGGCACTGGACCAAGGAAGAAAATTGCCTGCCAATAAATAAATTGGAACTTCGGGCCATATATAAGGCACTTATCAGGCAAAAGACATCCTTCAGGGGAAACCAGTCCAAATCCATTCAGACAATGCAACGGCAGTAGCGTACCTCAACCATCGAGGAGGAATTCACAGCCAGAATGCAATGAAGGAGGTAAGTTACACATTAAAGTGGGCAGAACTTCATCTTCCAACCTTGTCCGCAGTGTTCATCCCAGGAGTCCTAAACTGGGAAGCAGATTTTCTCAGTCGACATGCCATTCATGCAGACCAATGGGCTTTACACCCAGAGGTCTTCCAAAATCTGGTAGACAAATGGGGGTTACCAGAGATAGATATCATGGCGTCACACCAGAACAACAAAGTTCCACATACGGGTCAAGAACAAAGGATCCCAAAGTGATCTTTGTGGATGGTCTGTCAGTGAGGTGGGACTTTCGTCTGGCCTTTGTGTGGAAACCAATCGCCCTGTTACCCATAATGCGAAAGGTAAAACAAGGAAAGAGCGCCGTGATACTCATAGCTCTGGCTTGGCCCAGAAGACATTGGACACAGATCTGCAGAGGATGTCGAGGAACGCTCCAGTCTTACTCCCTCAACATCCAGATCTACTGTCACAGGGTCCTTGCTATCACAAGCAACTGGATTGACAGTCTTTGATGGCGTGGCTCTTGAGACTTTCATCATTAAAGCAAGAGGATTCTCACAACAGGTAATTCAAACAATGCTCAGAGCAAGGAAACTTTCCTCAGCTCTCATTTATCACCGAATATATTCAATGGTGCAGTGACCGGAAATTTGACCCTAGGGCATTCAGAGTTTCTAGAGTCTTGGCATTCCTTCAGGCAGGAATGGACAAAGATCTACGGGTAGCTTCCTTGAGAGTGCAAGTGTCAGCATTGACTGTATGGTTCCAAAATAAAATTGCTAACCTACAGGATGTGCACACTTTTTTCCAGGGAATGCTGCGTATTTAACCTCATTTTATTCCTCCTACACTGCCTTGGGACTTAAGTTTAGTCCTAAAGGCCCTTCAAGTTGCCTCATTTGAACCAATTAAACAAATGGATCTTAAATTGTTAACAGCTAAAGTTCTCTTTCTACTGGCTATTGCTTCAGCTAGAAGAGTTTCAGATTTAGGGGCATTGTTATTCCGCCCCTCCTTTTCTGATTTTTTTATCCAGATAGAGCGGTTCTCGGAACCAAATCTGGGTATCTTCCTAAGGTGGTGTCTAAATTCCACCTTAACAAAGAAATTGTAGTCCCGGCCTTCCATGGGCAGGACCTTTCTGTGAGAGATGCATCGTTGCACGTAGTCCGTGCCTTAAGTATCTACGTGGATCGTACCAGTGCCATCAGAAAGACAGACACTCTCTTTGTTCCCTACGGATTTCACAAGAGAGGAAGGCCTGCTGATAAGCAGACACTGGCGAGGTGGCTTCGGATGACAATCAAGCTGATCTCCATGTTCTAGCTAATGTCTCTGCTCACTCTACTCATAAGGTAGGTCCATCATGGGCAGCACAGCGTGGTGCTTCAGCAGAACAGATATGTAAGGCAGCCACATGGTCTTCCATTAACACATTCATTAGACATTATGCCTTTGATACCTTTGCCTCTCAGGACGCTGAATTCCGGCGAAGGATTCTCCTGTCCAATCAGGAGCATTCCCACCACTAAATTGCTTTGGGACATTCCAATGTTATCCTGTGGATAACCTGTGGACCCTGCTGGAGAAATAATTGTTATGGTTAAACTTACCGTTGATAACGCTATTTCTCCTAAGTCCACAGGATCCACAGGGATCCCACCCTGACGCACCTGATTTGAGGATACTTTTCACTCACTAACCTCTTGCTTCTTGTATGGAAGGGTGTGCATTCATATTCTTCTCGCCTGATTAGGGCTCTCTATGATGCTCCTGCCTTGAGCTTTGGGAAAACAACTGATTTGCCTGACCCAGGAGGTGGGGATATATGGATGGGCCCGTTGCATGCTGGGAGGCCGAGAAGCTTTGACCGTTTGGTGCAAATCCACTATCGCATCATATCCCAATTTTATCCTGTGGACTTCGTAGAAATAGTGTTATCAACGGTATGTTTTACCATAACAATTATTTATGACTCGTTTGTGCAATGCTGTTGTTGAAGTAAACTGCAGTGTGTAATTATTATATATATTTCTGACATATTTGTGCAAACTGTTGCTGTACCCTACTTCCTACTACTAGTGCTGAAGCTGCTGCCACTTGTCATGACATTGACAATGCAAGTCCGTCAACGTCATCTGCTAAGGCTGATACCCAATGGCATAGAGGGCATGTAAAATCAAAAAAGCCATATTTTAAGGTGATAAATTTAAAAAAAATTAAAGTTAACTGATGAGAAATATAAATTTGGCAATATGACGTTTATGACTGGTGGTTCTGCATCTCATAATGATGATGTAAGCCCTCCTACCTGTAGAAGAGTTGAAAAAAAATAAACTTTTTAAGCTAAAGGAACCAACTGTTCGTTCAGAAATACCACCAATCCCCAAGGAGAGTCTAAGTGTGTCCGCGGTTGCGATGTATAAGCCTGACCTTTCCAATACTGTATGGGAAGAGGAGGCTCCATCCACCATTTGCACACCCTCTGCAAGTTTTGGGAGAAGCAGTGCCAGTCAACGTGCTCACATTGAGATTGAAGATGTCACTGTAAAAGTACACTAGGTTGAGGAGGATATTTGATGTAGCTGGCGCTAATGAGAAAAATTCGCCAGAAATTACCTCCAAAAAGTAGAGAAGGACCTGTGATGGTGGACTCCAGTGGGGACGAAATAATAGTCTGTGAAGAAGAGGATGTACACACTGATGGGGATGAGGAATCGGATGCTGATGACGACATTGTTCCTTTTTAAAGTACTAAAACCAGTTTGTGCAATGTCCATTGCCAGCTTGTTTTGTTTAAACATAGAAACATAGAATTTGTAGGTAGATAAGAACCACTTGGCCCATCTAGTCTGCCCCTTTTATTTATTTTTTTGACACTATTTTTGTCTCTAACCTTATTTGATCCTTATTTCTTTGTAAGGATATCCTTATGTCTATCCCATGCATGTTTAAATTACTGTACTGTTTTAACCTCTACCACCTCTGATGGGAGGCTATTCCACTTGTCCACTACCCTTTCGGCAAAATAATTTTTCCGCAAATTTCCCCTGAACCTCCCCCCCTCCAGTCTCAGTGCATGTCCTCGTGTCCTATTGCTTCTCTTCATTTGGAGAATGTTTCCCTCCTGGACTTTGTTAAAACCCTTGATATATTTGAAAGTTTCTATCATGTCCCCCCTTTCCCTTCTCTGCTCCAAACTATACATATTGAGATTTCTTAGTCTTTCTGGGTATGTTTTGTGATGTAGGCCATGCACCATTTTAGTTGCCCTCCTTTGTACAGTTTCTAATGTATTAATATCCTTTTGAAGATATGGCCTCCAGAACTGAATACAGTATTCTAGATGAGGCCGTACCAATGACCTATACAGTGGCATTATTACTTCTTTCTTTCTGCTGCTGATTCCTCTCCAAATGCAGCCAAGCATCTGACTAGCCTTCCTCATTGCCTTGTTACATTGCTTACCTGCCTTTAAGTCATCTGAAATAGTGACTCCTAGATCCCTTTTCTCCTCAGTAGTTTCCAGTATAGTGCCATTAATACTATATTTAGCTTTTGGATTTTTGAGACCCAAGTGCATGATTTTTTTTGGCATTAAACTGTAATTGCCACACTCTTGACCATTCCTCTAGTCTACCTAGATCCTCAATCATTTGTTTTACCCCACCTGGTGTGTCTACCCTGTTGCATACCTTTGTGTCATCTGCAAAAAGGCATACTTTCCCTTTAATGCCATTTGCAATGTCACCAATAAAGATATTAAAAAGCACTGGTCCAAGTACAGATCCCTGGGGTACTCTACTGGTAACATTTCCCTCCTGTGAATGCACTCCATTTACCACAACTCTCTGTTTTCTATCCTTCAACCAAGATCTTATCCATTCAATAATCCTAATATCCAATCCCAAACTTTCAAGTTTATTTAGCAGTCTGCGATGTGGAACAGTGTCAAAAGCCTTACTAAAGTCTAGATAAGCTATATCCATGGCTCCACCTTTATCCATCACTTTAGTCACACAATCAAAAAAAGTCAATAAGATTTGTTTGACATGATCTCCCCCCAGTGAATCCATGCTGTTTGGGATCCTGTAAATTGCCGGATTTGAGATAATCTACAACTCTTTCTTTTAAGAGTGTTTCCATCAATTTCCCTACTACTGATGTAAGACTCACTGGTCTGTAGTTGTTTGCCTCTTCCTTGCTTCCACTTTTGTGCAGTGGGACTACGTTTGCTCTTTTCCAGTCCTCTGGAATTACTCCTGTAGCTAATGACTGGTTGAATGGGTCCAAACAAACCAATACTTTCAGCCACAAGCGACAGTCCCTGTCATTGAAATGATTGATTGCTGTTTAATATTCAACATATGGGTGAGAGGTCCCAAGGACAGTTCCATCTTGCACCTCTTTTTTTCTGCATTATGTGCTCTTTGGAGCATTTTTTTTGGCATAGTTTATAAAACTGATATCCTGTCTGCCACTGCAGTGCCACTCCTTGGTGTGCCACGTGTTCTGCCATCTAGCTACCTCGGTGCAACCTTTTGGCCTAAATTGCTTGAAAACAATATTGTGAGCTGTGAGGTGTTCTATGTTATGGTAACTATGCTTGAAAAAAGAGACTGCTTTTATTTTATAAATGGTGAGTGCCCTCTTGCTGGATTCTTATATATTTTCAATTATATGATTATAGTAATGAATTTGTGCCTGAAGAAGCTGCTCTGGAAATGTGGATTAATAGCGAGGCAAAGTATTTCTTTGGGAAAGTTATATAAAAACAAACAAAAAAAAAAACACACATTTGCTTTCATTTCACTTTCTATCAATTTCAATACAAAAAATTATTTGGGAGCAATTTTGTCAAGTGAGCCAAAACAGGGCATATTATTATTATTATTATTATTATTATTATTATTATTATTATTTTTATTATTATTATCCTTTATTTATATGGTGCCACAAGGGTTTCACAGCACCCAATTACAGAGTACATATGCACATAATCAAACAGGAAAACAGTGACTTACAGTTGAAGACAATATCAGACAAGTACAGGGTAACTAAGCATAACTACATCAGTAGATGACACTAAGGTAAGTATCAAGGTGGCCGAGAACTGCAGGATTTGGGCAGTTGAGGATTATTAAAGTAAGAAAAGGATGATCACATGAGGGATGAGGGCCCTACTCGTGAGAGCTTACATTCTAAAGGGGAGGGGCAGACAGACAGGGGTGACACAGATGGGGTAGACCGAGCGTGGGACAGAGAGTTCGGATGAGACTTGGCTGGGTTTGGTAAAGAAGTGGGTCTTGAGAGCCCGTTTGAAGTTCTGTAGAGAGGTGGAGATTCTGAAGGGGAGAGGTAGAGAATTCCAGAGTAAGGGAGCAGCACGTGAAAAAATCTTGGAGGTAGGAGTGGAAGTAAGTAATCAGAAGACAGGAGAGTCGGCATGCATTAGCAGAGTGAAGAGGATGGGTGGGAGAGTAAAGGGAGATAAGGTCAGAGATATAAATGGGAGAGGAGTGGGTGAGTGCTTTGTAAGTGAGTGTGAAGTTTAAATTGGATTCAGAAAGGGAAGGGAAGCCAGTGAAGGGCTTGTAGGAGATGGGAGGTGGACATAGTGCATTTGGTGAGGAAGTTGAGCCGGGCTGTAGCATTGAGGATAGTTTGGAGTGGAGAGAGGTAATTGTCAGGGAGGACAGTTAGGAGGAGATTACAGTAATCTAGTCTGGAAATAATCAGTGAGTGGATAATGATCTTGGTGGCATCATGGGTGAGAAGGGTCTGATCCTGGAAATGTTTTTGAGATGAAAATTACACATTTGTGAGAGGTTCTGAATGTGTGGTTTGAAGGAGAGGTAGGAGTCAAGGATTATGCCAAGACAGTGTACTTGGGGGCTAGAGAAGATAGTTGTGCCATCAATGGATAATAAGATTGTGGGAGGTGAGGTTGTGTGGGAGGATGGGAAGATGATCAGCTCAGTCTTGGACATGTTGTGTTTAAGAAAGTGCTGGGACATCCAGGAAGAAATAACAGAGAGACAGTTGGAGGTACGAGTGAGGAGAGATCAGGGGAAGAAAGGCAGATTTGAGTGTCATCAGCATAGAGGTGATATTGGAAGTTAAAAGAACTAATGAGTTCACCTAAAGAGGACGTATAGAGAGCGAAAAGGAGAGGACCAAGAAAAGAACCTTGGGGGACACCAACAGTGGAAGTGGGGGGAAGATAGTGTCATGAGAGAAAACAGAGAAGGAACAATCAAAGAGGTAGGAGGACAGCCAGGAGAGGGCAGTATCATGCAGACCAAGAGAGTAAATGATTTCCATAAGGACAGGGTGGTCCACAGTGTCAAAAGCAGCAGAAAGGTCAAGAATAATAAGCAGAGAGTAGTGGCCCATAGATTTGGCTGCATGGAGGTTCATTGCACACTTTTGTGAGGGCAGTTTCAGTGGAGTGGAGAGAACAGAAACTGAACTGGAATAGGTCAAGCAGTGAGAGGGAGGAAAGAAAGGCAGTGATGCGGTTTTAGACAATATGCTCAAGGAGTTTGGAGGCAAAAGGGAGGAGAGGGATGGGTCAGCTTTTTAAGAATAGGGGAGATGAGTGCATGCTTGAAGGCAGAGTGGACAGTGTCTGATGAGAGGGAGAGATTAAGAAGGTGGGCAAGATGGGAACAGGAAGGAGAGAGGTAGTGGATGAAGTGGGAGGGGATAGGGTCAAGTGGGGGGGAGGAACGGATCAGGGCCATGACTTCCTCACCAGATACATGGGAGAAAGATGTCAGAGTTGGTGAGTGGGAAGGGGAGGGGTCACAAGGAATAGGTTGTGGCTGGTGGGGTAGGATGTGATGTCCTGACGTATGGAGTCAATCTTGGATGTAAAATAGGTGTCAAAGTCAAGAGCAGACAATGAGGAAGGGAGAGGAGGTCGTAGTGGGCAGAGGAAAGAGTTGACAGTGGCAAAGAGGCGCTGGGGATTGGAAGACTGGGTAGACATGAGAATTTTGAAGTATAATTGTTTAGCGAAGGAAAGGGCAGCACTGAAGCATGAGAGCATGAATTTGAAATGGAGGAATTCTGCCCTAGAGCATGATTTCCTCCACTTTCGCTCGGCAGTTCTGTACGTGAGCATTTTTGAAGATGCATTTGATGTGCCAGGGTTGAGGCGTTGATCTGTGAGGGTGAATAGTGGTTGGTGGAGAGATAGTCAAGAGCAGAAGTAAGAGATGCATTGTATAGGGATGTGGTTTGTTCAGGGCATGTATGAGATGAGGTGTCAATAGCCTGAATGTTGCGCTTAAGACGGTAGCCTTAAGAGGGAGAGATGGGGAAGCAGAGATATATAAATTGAAAGTGATAGGGTGAAGGTCAGAGAGGGGAAAAGGGGAATTGGAGAAGTCGGAAATATCACAGCGGCGAGTGAAAACCATATCCAGTGAGCTCCCATTCACATGGGAGGGTGAAGTGGTCCACTGGGGGAGACCAAGTGAAGAAGTGAGGTTAAGGAGTTTAGAGGCAGATGATTTTGTGGGGTTATCGATTGAGATGTTGAAATCACCTAGGATAATGGAGGGAATGTCAGAAAAGAGGAAGTGAGGTAGCCATAAAGCAAAGTGGTCAAGAAACTTGGAGGAAATGTCAGGTGGACGGTAAATGACAGCAACTCGAAGATTAGTAGGTTGGTAGAGGCATATAGCATGGACCTCAAATGTAGAGAAGGTAAGGGATGGTTATGGAGGTATAAATTGGTATGTGTAGGTAGAGGCTAAAAGGATCCCAACACCACCACCATGGCAACCCCCGGGTCAGGGTATGTGTGAGAATGTGAGGCCCCCATCAGAGAGCATCAGGAGAAGTGGTGTCATAAGGAGTAATCCAGGTTTCTCTAATGGCCAGGAGGTGCAGGGAATTGGAAATGAAAGGTCATGAGTAGGGGCCAGTTTGTTGCAAACAGATCTGGCATTCCAGAGGGCACAGGATAGGTGGTAGGAGTTTGTGGGAGAGATGTGAATGAGATTATCAGGGTTGCTGGAGCATTGAGGTAAGATTAATTTGGAAGGAGGGGATAATGATGATGATAAGGAAGTGTGTAATGATGGTGCTGGCTTCTTGGCTATGAAGGGAGACAGCAGGAGTGAGGCACGGAGGGAGTGGTGGAGGAGAGGTGAGGTGACAGGCAGAGGAGGGAGAGGGTAGGGTTGAGTAATAGGGTAGAGAGCCTGTGAGGAGGCAGAAGTAGATTGCAATGGGGAAACAGAAGAGGAGGGGAAGGGAGGCAGAGGAGAGGAGAGAGGATGAGATGTAGGAGACTAGAATAGAGGTAGTACCAGGGGACAGATTAAAGGATTATGTGTGAGTACTATATAATTCTTACTGATATTGGAATGTAACAGCCCAAAAAGTGCCAAAATATGCTCAGTGATGAAGGGTTAATGGACTACAGGTTATATTTCTTACCGCAATTATATGCTTTTAACCTACTTTAGATAGCATGTTATTTCATTGATGTCACTAAGCACCAATTTTTGTTTAGAATGGTCTGTAGAAATACAGAAATGCCACTATCATGTTTCTGGCTTTCTCACTGATGTCTTTTTTTATGCTATCGCTGCATGTTGGTCAAATTTCAAATAACAAAAATTCAATTTATGTAAGGAATAGAAATGATAGCAACCTAATTGCTTTCTATCATTCAAAGTTTACACTTCATTATGCGGGCAACTGTTTCTGCTTTGCTGTTCAAGTAAACCATTGCCATCTACCTGCTGTTTACGTCAGAGCTATGTGCACCCAGCTATGATAGAATGTAGGAAAACCATGCACAGCAACTGTGGTCAATGAATAATATCATCACTTGAAAATATATATAATATAATATGATTAATTTATACTGTGTTTTCAAGTGGCTTGAGTTGGTTACTATATTTTTGTATGATCATTTGTTTTAAACCTTTAAAATATAGGTCATACTGAAACAGGCAAATGACCAAAAAAATCACCTTTCTGTATTGAATTTTTTTACTCAGATCCTGACAAAATGTGTCAAGGCATTGGTTCCATTTGTAGAACCAAAGTAAAGAGGTGGGAACATTATAAATCTATGCATCTCCTCTTTGTTATGTTATTTGCAGTAAATTCATTCAACGTTTTTTATTAAAATCTTGAAAATTACAGTATATATAACAACAAGCAGTCCAGCACCAACTACCTACAGCGTGGATAGATACCAGCACATGCAATCTCCATGCCAACACATTCATCATCAATCTCCTCATTAGCAATCAGAGGTAGTCCTGTATCCTACTTGCAAAAGCAAACTGACTCATCACTTATCCAGGATTCCCAAGAAGGGCTTCTACTGGGGGTAAATCTTCATTACAAAAGGGGACCAAGAAGAAGACTAGTATTTTCATACACCAATTTTCTGTGAAACAATCAACTGCTAGAGGAACCAAGTATGATAGTCACCATCCTGTTGCATAGTGGATCACTGAAGCCGTGATGGCTATGTTAGCATTAGATCTGTGTCCAATATCCACCAACAATGCATCTGGTTTTAGACGATTAGTTGAGGTCATGTGTACGTGCTGCCTAATTCCATTTCAATTCTATTTTACCAGAACAACATCTCCTTGGCTGTACTGGCATGGTAAAGAAAAATGTATTTGCATACAAAATGCTATTGCACTAACTATCCACTTAACTACAGATATGTGGACAAGCCGTATTGGTCAAACTAAAGATTACATTACTGCAACAGCCCACTGAGTGGGTGTATCACCTTTGGCAGCAGTATCTAAGACACGACACAATCTCACTCACAGGAAGGATACTTTCTGTATCACTGGCAGGATACTCAATTTAGATGGAAGACTGCTAATAATAATAATAATAATAATCTCTATTAAGTTAGTATCCACAAACACAAAATCATCCATTAAAGAATTTCAGCCTAATAGTAATTGCCTTTTACTGCGTATTAACTGCTTAAGTTACTGCTAGCAGAAACAGAAAATGCAGCATTATAGGATGTAATATGTCTTATACACTTTTGTGACTCTGAACATTACTCTTATCTATTAGAAAGTATCAAAGGGTCCAAAACTATCAATAAAAACAAGTACTCAGTCTGTACGTTCTTCTTTCTACTTTCTAAAATTATTAATTACTATTGTCCTGAGACCCATGATTTGCTGCTTGGGACAAGTTTCTTTGTAAAGTGACATATCAATTTTGACCTCAACTGGGTTTGACTCTAGCTTAAATCTCTCTTGCATTGTCATGAGGCCTGTGGTTTGCTGCTTGGATAATTTTGATGTAATTAAATTAACCTCTATCAACTTTGACTCGAAGAGGCTGCAACAGTTCAGAATCTCTTGTATTGCCCTGATGCCTGTGATTTGCTGCTTAGTTAGGTTTGTTGTAATTAAGTTAACTTCTATCAACGTCGACTAGGCTGTGACTCTGCCGTGACTCTGCCTTGAATCTCTTGTGTTGTCATGATGCCTCTGATTTGCTGCTTGGAGAAGTGTTATATGTTATTAAATTACCTTCTATCAATTTTGACTTTGATTTGGCTATGACTGTGCCTTGCTTCAATTGCCTCCATTGGCCTGAGGCCTGTGATTTGCTGCTTGGAGAAGTGTGCTGGTAATATATTTTTTTCTAATATTCTTTTACTTTTAAGCAATTAGTTACTGATTAATAAAAACATTCTATATGGTCTTATCATTTATTAAACTGCATTGTGTTTGACGTAACAAAGAAAATGTTTACTCTGCGCCCAAAAAACACTTTGTGATACCAGTGTGCAGTCTGTCATGTATAATGATTGACTCAGTACAACTTCAATTATAAATAACCACTTTTATATTTAGGTTTAGCAGCATAAAATACATACATACATACATAGACTTTGTAGCAATAAATTGCTCTCTAAACAAACAATATAGACAATATATTAAGTATTCTAAAAATAACTTATTGGCTCTGTTTGGTAAGAATTGATTCTTAAACACTGGCGTCCCAGTGTCAAAAACTAGAAAATATTAAGTAATAAATAATAAAAAAAGTCCCGCAAATATGATAATGCAGTCTCTTATAGGATAATATGTATTAATTATAGTGGATAGTTACCAATGTGCTGGTTCCTGAATTGTTTAGATGCAGGGTCCGTTTTATAGTAAATTGCACATATGTAGGTGATTAATAGAATAGAATTACCGTTCCATTCTCAAAAGGACTCCCCTGATTGATGGCCTTGTCAGGCGGTTTCTGTGATTGATTCCACACTGCGGGTAATTGACCCCACTGCGGAGGACATTAGCAGACACCCGGTGAGAACAAATGGAATGGCAGGTAAAGTTGAAATTGAAGCCGCTGCGGGCAGCCGTGTGCGGTAATTAGCTGATACTCGCCGGCTTCAGTAATAGTGAGAAACTGTGACGTGAAGTGCTGCAGGACACCGCCGGCTTTGAGTACCGGAATGCTGCCTCTCGGATTGTGGTCTGCGGCTGACAGTCAGCTGGAGCACCCGGCGTACAGCGTGCAGAGAATTGCTGTGGCAGTGTATAGCAGTGAGTCCGTTCCACGGACAAACGAGACCAAACAGAGACCAATATGGAGTGGGCGTCAACGCGTTTCATCTCCTAGGCAACCGGAGACTTCCTCAAGACGTCTTGAGGAAGTCTCCGGTTGCCTAGGAGACGAAACGCGTTGACGCCCACTCCATATTGGTCTCTGTTTGGTCTCGTTTGTCCGTGGAACGGACTCACTGCTATACACAGCCACAGCAATTCTCTGCACGCTGTACGCCGGGTGCTCCAGCTGACTGTCAGCCGCAGACCACAATCCGAGAGGCAGCATTCCGGTACTCAAAGCCGGCGGTGTCCTGCAGCACTTCACGTCACAGTTTCTCACTATTACTGAAGCCGGCGAGTATCAGCTAATTACCGCACACGGCTGCCCGCAGCGGCTTCAATTTCAACTTTACCTGCCATTCCATTTGTTCTCACCGGGTGTCTGCTAATGTCCTCCGCAGTGGGGTCAATTACCCGCAGTGTGGAATCAATCACAGAAACCGCCTGACAAGGCCATCAATCAGGGGAGTCCTTTTGAGAATGGAACGGTAATTCTATTCTATTAATCACCTACATATGTGCAATTTACTATAAAACGGACCCTGCATCTAAACAATTCAGGAACCAGCACATTGGTAACTATCCACTATAATTAATACATATTATCCTATAAGAGACTGCATTATCATATTTGCGGGACTTTTTTTTATTATTTATTACTTAATATTTTCTAGTTTTTGACACTGGGACGCCAGTGTTTAAGAATCAATTCTTACCAAACAGAGCCAATAAGTTATTTTTAGAATACTTAATATATTGTCTATATTGTTTGTTTAGAGAGCAATTTATTGCTTCAAAGTCTATGTATGTATGTATTTTATGCTGCTAAACCTAAATATAAAAGTGGTTATTTATAATTGAAGTTGTACTGAGTCAATCATTATACATGACAGACTGCACACTGGTATCCCAAAGTGTTTTTTGGGGGCAGAGTAAACTTTTTCTTTGTTTGTTCTATAAATTCTCAAGCGACCTAGCAAGTTGCTTTTACTCAGCTGCCTATCCACACTTTTTATATTTATTTATTCAAATAAAATTTTCTTTGACCTTCTAGAACTAGCGCCGGATTAGCAGATCTGTGACAATTGTCCAGTTCTGCAGTCCACTAACCATTGTGTTTGATGTGCCACAATGTTTCATATATGTGTCATAATCTTTTAAACTGTTATTTGATTGTTTCGCTGCTGTCACTTCATTTAGACAACCAGCTCAACTGCAGCCTTTTGCCAATAGTTGTGAAAACAATATTGTGAGCTGTGAGGTTGTCACAATTGACTGGAAATTCTTGTTATT
Organism: Pseudophryne corroboree; assembly: GCF_028390025.1. Lineage (NCBI taxonomy): Eukaryota > Metazoa > Chordata > Amphibia > Anura > Myobatrachidae > Pseudophryne > Pseudophryne corroboree. The sequence continues at coordinate 329,198,743 of NC_086448.1, forward strand.
GATGTTAATAATACTATAGGAACAAAAACAGGTCCAAATTGCATGAATTTAGCTGTTTTTATTGATTTGTAAAGAAATCCGGATCCAATACCAAAGCAAAACAGTTGAGGGTGATTGCCAAAACCAAAATCATAACACAATGGAAATTTAGAACAAAAACCATAATCAACACTGGGGGGTCTGCACTCATTTAAAGTTTTAAGTACAGATTTGCTCCTTTTAGCAAGGTACATACTATAAATAATCCTCAACCTATTTACATGTATGTCATTTTTAGTACATTGAGAAGGATGGAGGTTTGGGAATATGTGCACTGTATTTTGCATATGAAATGCTGGGGAAAAATGTTATATAAGATCTGAAGGGAATTCTGATGACATGTCCAAAAATAGAGGAGTAAGCTCAGCAGCTGGGTGCTAGAACATGTAGGCTATCTTTTCCTTCAAATTGCAAATCTAGGAAAAAACATAAAAAACTATTCTGTATGATATTTGACTTGTTTGTTCTACAGGAGCTACATTTCAACACTTTCTGAAAATGATCGCCATTTTTCTCACCTTTCAACTTTAGAACGAGAGAAAGCTTTTTGCACTGAAAAAGAGTAGTTGTTTTCAGGCTAAAATCATGCGGAAGTTTCAATAAAAAAATGTGACCTTTTATTTGTATGGATGTTTGTCATGTTAAAAAGCTTAATCTTCCAGGTATTTTGAACGATTAACTTAAAAGGGTGCAGGTCAAAGGCAGAAAACATGTAAAATAAATTACTATAGAACTATACATGAATAGCCAGAATAGGATTTCTCTAGTTGATTATGTACAGTATTAATGAAATACTGTATACATCTTCATTCCTTCTCCTGAAGCCTTACTGCAAGGAACCATAGTTTGTCTGTCACTTAAATATTTACTCTTTGAATTTGCATGTCATGCTTGAGATAAAGTAGATGAGAGAATACATGTAGTATTATATATAAGTTGAAAAAATTTGTGTTCTCCCCAAGGATTAGTGCAGGAACTGTAAATGTTTTTCAGTCTATGCCTCTGTTATGACTGATTTAAAGAACTTTGCGTCAAAGTATATTCAAAAGTGACAGCTCTAGCAAGCCAAAAGCTTATTTATGAAATAGAAAGCATTAATTTACTGTGACAATTGACTCAAATTCAGTAAAGCCTAATATATTTGATGGGAAGCACGGCATATGTTAAGCTATATTTAAGATGGCTTGATTGTATACAAAATTCCCATGCATCAGTGACTATGATTTTTTTTTACATATAAAAGTTCAAAATAAATCCAGCCCATGTGTACATCTAAGCCTAAAATAAGCTGCATAAAATAACAAACTAAGTTTTATTTACACTATCTAGTGTTAACAGCTAAAAGTTTTTCCTGACATTATTGAATTAAAACTGTCTTGATTCTAAATTGAGAGTAAAGGAACTTAGAGGAAGTAACTATGCACATGGACAAACCATATTGCAATGCAAGGGGTCCAAATACATCTTTCATATAAAATGCCACGGTCTGTTTGTCTGGTTATGCATTCGAACACCCCTGATTGGAATGAAACCAATGCGAGGTAGTCCAGTTGGATCCTGGCCAGGTTTTAGGGGTTAGGGTCCCATTAAACCTTACAGTGGAATGTGCTGGCCAGAACTTTGACACAGGGAGCCTGGTCTGGGTCCTTCCACTGGATGGATTTGGAAGAAAACTGCATAGAGTGGTAACATTAGATCCCAGAAGACAAACTAGGGGGTTGGGGTCAGTTGGACCTCACGGCAAAATGCGCCGGGTAGAACTTTGACCCAGAGAGCCTGATTTGAGTCCTTCCACTGGATGGATTTAGAAGAAAACTGCATAGAGTGGTAACATTGGATCCCAGAAGACATACTAGGGGGTTAAGGTCTGTCAGACCTTATGGCGAAATGTGCCGGGAGGAACTTTGACCCAGGGAGCCTGGTTTGGGCCTTCCACTGGATGGATTTGGAAAAGTGGTAACATTGAATCCCAGAAGACATTCTCTGGAGTTGGAGTCCAGTCGAACCTCTCATTGGCGTATTGTGACCAGCTTAGCCACATTGATAACAGAAGGAAATATTTAAACCCATCTTGCAATGGAAAAGTGATTATAAAACTGACCAGAAAGAAAAGCTTGGGATCAGGGCTACTGGTGACACCCCAAAAACAAAAATGACACTGGGCAGCCACCTCATTGGTGTAGAAAGAAAGAGGAAAGCTAAGGCGCTCTGGTGAGTGGTGTTATATGATGTATGTCAGCAGCCAATAGGAAAAGGGAATTGCTAGTCCCTTGTAGGCACACTAAATAGAAAATGAAACCAAGTGGCACTCAACAATAGAAAAATAATTAAAACATTTATTAGTATAAAACACAATATCAGAAAACTTCACGGGGGTGTGATACAGATTAATTCACATAAAGATAAAGTATAACAAATACAATGTTAAGCTTAACTAAAATAACTAGTTAAGTAGTTAATGTCACAATATGTAGCAATCAATATATGGGAGCTCTTTTTCTGTAAGATGTAAAGTACCTCAAAGGTAACGTAGTGAAGTGAATATTCCAATAGTGCACCGTTATTAAATTGCTGTAGTGCAGGAGTTTCAGATAAATAGCAAGTCACTCACTGTATGAATGAAAATCTAGGGCAGTCCAGTTCAATTTGTCCAGCGCTCCAATAGGAAGTGGATCCCCGATGGTCAGCAGCAGTGTGCTCCGGAGCACTGTCCACGTCTAGCTGTTACCAAGTTCTGCTAAAGTGGGAAATCGACTCCAGTCACTCTATATGATTGTAAGCAGTGGAGGAAGCTCGAGGTCGATTCCATTGTGTGGCAAGCAGTATCTGTGCTTGCGGCAAAGAGACGGGCACTTTCATCCACATCCGGGGTGCAGCGCAGTGCGGATGCACCATGTGTTTGTAGGCTCACACTGGCAGGGAGAGATGGAGGGTCACACTGGAGGATTCAGTGTGAAAGAATAGTGTGAAGACCCTGCTCCCGGGTGCAGCCCAACAGAGACCCCGCTAGGAAGCTTGCCGGGCTGATGTGGTTCCACTAAACAGTAGACACAGAATTAAAAATACATCCTGCGGCCTTTTATGCACAAACATCCATTTTTAAGTCTCTGAGTGCCGCCTGCTATATGGAGCTTCTGTGTATCTAGGCTCAATGCCTATATGGATGGCACCGATGCTTGTTGACTGTATGTAAATATATATATATATATATATGTGTGTGTGTGTGTTTTTGTATGCAGGGTAAAAACTGGCTTCTTTTACACATACTTTAGCCCACAAATGCTGGATTGCTTTATTATTACACTGCAATTTACAATAGATTTTAATTTGGACACCCACCCTCCAGAATCTAAATCTCTCTGCACGTTACATCTGTCCCACCTACAGTGCTGCATGGTTTTTCCATGGTCAGAGTTACTTAGAAGCTTTTAAGTAGGTGTTTAATTATTTATTTTGTTGTCTTTATTATTCTTATGTTAAATCCATCATTCATGATTAACTTTAACCCAGAAAATATCATTATTTTTTGGGTTGTAGTTAATCATGAATTATACTTTTACAGAAGATTCTAGTGTAATACTTTTTCATTTCTACCTTGAGGTAATGTTTTTTTATTTGCTTGCTTTAAAAGTAACTTATCTTATTTTTAATTTAATTACATTTAATTTTATATATTTTTTTATATATATATATATATATATATATATATATATATATATACATATACACTAATGTAGGGACTTGCTAGGACACCAGAGGCTACTCATTATATTTAAGTTTTGTGCAATGCTTTCTGTATAATATCGTGATCACTGTGATGCTCTCTGCATTATATTGTGGGCACTGTGATGCTTTCTGCATTATATGGCTGGCACTGTGATGCTCTCAGCCTTCTATGGTGGGTATTTATGGCCTTTGTATTATATGGAGGGCACTTTAATGCTCTCTGCATTATACAGTATGGTGTCATGGATGCTCTATGCTGGGGTGGATTGGCCTTAGGGCTCCCCAGGAAGATTCCTGGTAGGCTGACTTGTATTTGGGGTCTGTTTTATGTGTTGTCAAGTGTCTCCTTCCTCCACAGGACAGGCAGCCCACAGCACTCAGTACACTGCATTGTCCTCATTCATTCTGTTATATCATCTCTGTAGTACAGCAACTCTGCCATCCAGTGATGCTGCCATGGATACACGGTATGTTATACACCTTGTGCTGCCCATGTCAGGCTACTTCTACAAACTTTTACAGGGTCGCTTTTAGTTCTCAATCCGCCCTTGGTCTCGGATACAATTGCAGCAAATGTCACAAGGAAGGATGAAATTGCATACAATCAGGCCCTATGAGGAGGGATTTTGCCCCCTCAACAGACTCCACCCCCCTCCTCAGACCACACCCCCTTTAGGGCTGCTTCCATAAATTTTCTGGGCTGGTTTTCCATCCCAATCTGCCCCTGGCTCTATGTATGATATGACAATCACTGTGATGCTCTCTGCATTTACTGTAGGCACTGCAACACTCTTTACATTATATAGGGGTCACTGCAATGCTCTCTGCTGTTTATGGTGGGTATTAATGGTCTCTTATACTGTATGGTTGACACTGCAATGCTGTCTGCATTATAGGATGCCCATTAAGCCCATACATCGGATGAACCTGAGCAAACAACATCCAATCATGAAGAGTTTAAGTTTGTCATTAAGCTCCCCTGTTTTTAATGTTTTAATTAATATCTGTGTACCGTATGTATTCTTCATGTGAGTGGTTTAGTCCTTATGCTATGATACAACTTATAGGGGCAAATGTATCAAACCATCTAAAGAGTAGAGAGAAGGACAAGTGGAGAAATTGCCCATCGCAACCAATCAGATTCTAGCTAGCATTTTTTTTTTATTGTCGTATTCAAAAAAGATTGCGAAACATAAATATAAGTATTAGTGGAGAAATACAAAAGAGCCAGGAAGAATATAACAATTCCTTGAACAGCCCCCAAGTCAACAGCTCTCCTGCAGCTTGTATAATTATTACAGGTATATATAATATCATTGATATTTGATTAATTGAATACAAAGTTGTTATAAGCGCCTGGTGCGGTGGTTTTTAATTCCTTGAACAGATCAATAAACATACATAAATCGTGACATAGAAATCTCATTGTCAAATCTGCAAGGAGAAGAAAAAGTAGCCATCTCCATTCCAACAAATATATTATATAAGTAACCTAAAACCGATATTATGTTATAACAAAATACTGTTTTTATTTTTTATGATAGAAAGTAAAGAACAAGAAGAAAAGAAAAAAATGGAAAGAGAAAAAGAAAAAAAAGATGGCAAAGAGGGAAAAGTAGAGGAGAGAAGCGACGTGAGGGTGAGGGAGTAAGCAATTGTGTAATAGTAGCAATATTTCAATATATATGGAAGTCTGTAAATGGGCATTCAGGCAGTACACAATATTACAAAGCAATCCTAGAGAATATAATTAAGAAAAAAGGAGGAGGACGAGTCCCCTCCTAGATTAGAAACCAATATATTGTAATCTACGTTTAAGCGACCAAGTTGTGTTATCAAAGATTTGCATAATACGTGAACTTACATTTTGTGGCAAATACCTCAAATAAAGACTCCACTTTTTATAAAATGTCTCCACTCCTTTCTCAATATCTAGCAATGCAGTTTTACGGTCAAAATAGAGGACATTAAGTAATTCAGTTTTCAACAAAGATAACGTGGGAGCAGATTTTGATATCCAAAAATATAGGAGTTTTTTGGCCAACGTAACCAGTACCACTAAAAAGGGCAGAATAGAGCTATGCAATAAGGAAGGCACCCAACCAGAGAAGTTAGCCAACAAAAAAAATTCCCAGGTGAATGGTAGTCTGGTATTGGTTATCTGTTGGAGGAAATCATGTATTTTATACCAAAATTTCTGCACCTTCATGCAATTCCAGACATAGGGGTATATGCAATTGCGGTCGAATTCCCGAAAATATCGAAAAACGGGACATTTTCGCCCCCCCAAAAAAATCGACAATGCAATTCAGTACTTTTCGTCAAAAAAACGGACTTTCCAAATTCGACTTTTTGAAATTCGACATTTGACAAATTCGACATTTCTGCAATGGTACAAATGCGGCATTTCGACAAATGTATATTCAATTGAAGATTGTAAATTCGACAACAGTGCTTTTAGACAGTAAATTCATTTTCAATCCGCCTCACTTTGCTGGCGGAATCTAATAAAAACATTTAAAAACATGTTTTTTTGTGTCTTTTTTATTGGTAATAACATATCTATTTATATTAGAAGGGATTAGGTACTTGGTTTGTCTATTTAGGAGGCACAAGTATTTTTTATATATTTTTTAAAATATATGGAATGGGTTAAAAATCTGAAAAAAATGCGTGGGGTCCCCCCTCCTAAGCAGCTCAGGCTCTTTGAGCCGGTCCTGGTTGTAAAAATACGGGGGGGGGGGGGGGGATGGCAGGGGATCCCCCATATTTTTAGAACCAGCACCGGGCTCTGCGTCCTGTCCTGGTGCCAAAAATACGGGGGACAAAAAGCGTAGGGGTCCTCCATATTTTTGGAACCAGCACCGGGCTCCACTAGCTGGGGAGATAATGCCACAGCCGGGGGACACTTGGTCCCTGCGGCCGTGCCATTAAAACCCCAACTAGTCACCCCTGGCCGGGGTACCCTGGAGGAGTGGGGACCCCTTCAATCAAGGGGTCCCCTCCAGCCACCCAAGGGCCAGGGTTGAAGCCCGAGGCTGTCCCCCCCATCCATGGGCTGCGGATGGGAGGCTGATAGCCTTTTGTGAAATGAAAGAATATTGTTTTTTGCAGCAGAACTACAAGTCCCAGCAAGCCTCCCCCGCAAGCTGGTACTTGGAGAACCACAAGTACCAGCATGCAGGGGAAAAATGGTCCCGCTGGTACCTGTAGTTCTACTGCAAAAAAAATACCCAAATAAAAACAGGACATGCACACCTTGAAAGTACAACTTTATTACATATATGTCAACACACACACATACTTACCTATGTTGACACAACATTCGGTCCACTTGTCCAAGTAGAATCCACGGGGTGTACCTGAAAATAAAATTATACTCACCTAAATCCAGTGTCCAGTGATATTTGTAATCCACGTACTTGGCAAAATAAAAAAACGCATTTACCCGATCCACACGGACTGAAAGGGGTCCCATGTTTACACATGGGACCCCTTTCCCCGAATGCTGACACCCCCTGTGACTCCTGTCACAGAAGGTCCCTTCAGGCAATCAGGGAGCGCCATGTCCTGGCACTCTCCTGATTCCCTATGCGCGTCTGAGCTGGCAGACAGCGCATCGCACAGCACCTCCATTAGTTTCAATGGTGGGAACTTTGCGGTCAGCGGTGGGGTTACCTGCGGTCAGCTGCTAACCGCGGGTGACCTCACCGCTGACCGCAAAGTTCCCACCATTGAAGATAATGGAGAGGGGGCTGTGCGATGCGTGTCTGACAGCTCCGACGCGCATACAGCCAATCAGGAGAGTGCCACGACGTGGCGCTCCCTAATTGCTTGAAGGGACCTTCTGTGACAGCAGTCACGGGGGGTCTCTGCATTCGGGGAAAGGGGTCCCATGTGTAAACATGGGACCCCTTTCAGTCCGTGTGGATCGGGTAAATGCGTTTTTTTTTGTTTTGCCAAGTACGTGGATTACAAATATCACAGGACACTGGATTTAGGTGAGTATTAAGTTTATTTTCAGGTACCCCGGATTTGTCGACATTGGAGACGTGGCAGTCTGCGTGTCAACATAGGTAAGTATGTATGTGTCGGCATGTGTGAAATAAAGTTGTATTTTCACGGTGTGCGTGTCCTGTTTTTATTTGGGTATTTTTTTGCAGTAGAACTACAGGTACCAGCGGGCCTGTTTTTCCCCCGTATGATGGTACTTGTGGTTCTCCAAGTACCAGCTTGCGGGGGAGGCTTGCTTTGACTTGTAGTTCTTCTGCAAAAAACAATATTCTTTCATTTTTACACATGGCTATCAGCCTCCCATCCGCAGCCCTTGGATGGGGGGGGGACAGCCTCGGGCTTCACCCCTGGCCCTTGGGTGGCTGGAGGGGGGGACCCCTTGATTGAAGGGGTCCCCACTCCTCCAGGGTACCCCGGCCAGGGGTGACTAGTTGGGGTTTTAATGGCACGGCCGCAGGGACCAATATCAAAGTGTCCCCCTGCTGTGGCATTATCTCCCCAGCTAGTGGAGCCCGGTGCTGGTACAAAAAATACGGGGGACCCCTACGCTTTTTGTCCCCCGTATTTTTTGCACCAGGACCAGGCGCAGAGCCCAGTGCTGGTTGTTAAAATATGGGGGATCCCCTGTCATTTTTTCCCCATATTTTGGCAACCAGTACCGGCTCAAAGAGCCCGAGGCTGGTTATGCTTAGGAGGGGGGACCCCACGCAATTTTTTTTCGGGCTTTTTACCGTTTTTTTGACATTTTTAAAAATCGAATCAAAATCCGTCAATTGGCCTGTTTTTCGACAGCGGGACTGTCTAATCTGTTTTTTATTGAATATGTCGAATTCCGGCACCCGCCGGCCGGAATTCGACGGTCGAATTGTGTCGAATTAAAAAACGGGCAAAAAATTGCCGCAATTCGCCCGGAATTGCATATACCCCATAGTGTATAAAATTAGCAACTGAGGCAGAACATTTCGGGCAAATACTTTGTATATCAAGGTGCATATGGCTCCTTTGTGCCTGTGAGATATATGCCCTGTTGAGAAATGTAAAATGTATTTCTTGCAGGTGGGCTGAACCTAGCCATTTATAAACACATGGGAATTGTTTCATAACACGGGCAGAAGCAATAAAGTCTGGGAAGTCATGAGACCATCCACTCCAGACTCTCTGCCAGGACACATGGGAAGATGAGCTCATCAAATCATTATAGAGATATCGTATTTTACATTTACATTGAGAGATCAATGTAAAGAGGGAGGACAGGATGGATGGGTTGAAGGAGTCTATAAAGGAGTCATAAGAGACAGAGATTTTCTTGCTGTTAATGTAATGCCTCACCTGCAGAAATAAAAAGAATTGGGAGTTGGGAATACCATATAGATCTTTAATTTGTTTGGAAGGAGTACAAGTCACCCTCTGGGTCAAAGACATTCCGGATCATGGCTATTCCTTTAGACTTCCATGAAAGTAGGTGTGGAGTCATTAGGGAAGGTGGGAAATCTGGGTTACCCCAGAGAGGTAAATATTTAGTCAAGAAGGGATTCGTCCCCAAACGTTTGTGAATAACTGACCATGCTCTATAAGTATCTCGAAAAAAAATATTATGTTTGACCCCTCCAGGCAGTTTATTCCTCGGTAAATGTAGCAATGCAGTTGGTGCAAAAGGGGCAAACAATGTTTCCTCTAAAAGTAGATTAGTAAATAACGATCGTGTTAGACACCAATCAGATATGTATCGGAACGCGGCCACAAAAGCAAAAGTATAAATATCGGGAAGGCCAAGCCCACCTTTCTCTTTGGGTAAGAGCAATCTAGCTCGAGCAATTCTCGTTTTTATGTCATGTCATATACATATTTGGAAAATACCATTACACCTATCTTGGTCAGATTTGGTCAAAAATAAAGGCAACATTTGCAGCACAAAAGATAATTTAGGGAACAACACACTCTTCATGACGGCTATCCGTCCTATGAGAGATAGGGGCAATGGCATCCAATTTTTCACAAGTTGAGCAATTTGTGCGATTACAGGGGAAAAATTAGCCGAATATATATTCTGAATGTTAGGAGTAATAAAAATACCTAAGTACTTCAGTTGGGCCGTTACTACCTGAATTGCAGAGAGAGTGGAGCAGCGAGGTAAAAGATCAGGTCTAGTCAGAGGGAGTACTTCCGATTTAGCGGCATTAATTTTGTAGCCGGCAAAAGAGCTAAATGTGGATATTTCAAGCAAAATAACAGGAATTGAAATGGAAGGTTGTGACACAAACAACATGTCATCCGCGAACAGTGACAATTTAAGGTCTTCTCTACCCAATTTAATACCCTTGAACAAATGTGTTCGCTCATAAGGTGATAGCTAAGGGTTCTAGGGCAAGCGCGAATAGGATGGGAGAGAGGGGGGCAACCTTGCGTGGTACACCTGCGGACACACATGGGCTCTGTTATAAAATTATTAGCTAATATCTTTGAGGTGGAGGCTGAATTTAACATCTGAATAAGTGAGAAGATGCGGGTGGGAAAGCCAAAATTGCGCAAAGTTTCATACAGGTGATCCAAGACCACTAGGTCAATTGCTTTTTCAGCATCAAGCGACACTAGAAAATGAAGATAATTTATGTGGATATCATGTAAATGTTGGAGGACAGCCAGGACCTTTCTGATGGTAGTAACCACATTGGGGCCCCAAACAAAGCCTGTCTGGTCATGGTGTACCAGGGATGGGACCACCCATTTGAATCTCTCTGCCAAAATATTGGTAAAAAGCTTGTAGTCCACATTCAATGATGATATGGGGCAATAGGAACCCGGAAAAGTGGGATCCCTGCTTGGTTTCGGTAAAACCTTAATTATAGCATCATTAAATTAGGGTGGAAGCTTATTGTCCATAAAAAAAAGAGTTAAAAAGGTTACTAAGGGGCTGGGAGAGTGAAGATTGGAGGGATTTATAGAATTCCCCTGTATACCCATTCAGACCTGGGAATTTACCAAGTTTAAGGGACTTAATATCCGATAATACCTCAACCTCCGAGCTAGGACAAGTCAAAGCAGCAGCTTGTGACTCTGTCAATGTAGGATGGGAGATTTTATTTCCAAAAATATTTTTGTTAGTAACATCTATCGGATCTTGGGATAGTCAGTATAAAAAGAGTGTAAGACTTTAATGATGGACGGCCCTGTCGTTTGAATCTTCCCCGCTGAATCTTTCAGGGCTAAAATAGCAGAACTAGTCCGCTCACTCCACAAAAGATTAAAAAGCAGTTTACTGTCTTTATTGCCATATTTGTATTTGTGAAATAAAAATCTATTTGACCTATCTCTAGTATCACCTACTTGTTGCATTAAAGTATCAAAAACTAGTTTAGCTTCTTCATATTGTGACCTGTGAGCTGGGGATGGATTAAATCTCAGCGTACGGTAAGCCTGTGTCAAAGTCTTTTGAGAATCAAGAATTAATGATTGCCTATTTTTTTATGGTGTGAAGCATAGGATAACATTTGGCCACGGAGAACCACTTTGGCGGTTTGCCAATATAAGGCTGGATCTGAAGTGTGTGCAGAATTCACAAACATATAGTGATTCCAGGTAGACTGAAGCATATCTTTAAATGAGGTGGAGGATGCTAGAAAGGATGGGATTCGCCAAAGTTTGTAACTGCCTAAAGGGGTCAAGGGAGAAAAAAGAAACCAAATAAGAGCATGGTCTGTCAGTCCTAGTGTCTCTATACCGGAACCATCTATTCTAACAGCTAAATCTGAGGCTGGTAGTAAACAGTTGATTCTAGAATACATAGTATGAGGGGCTGAATAAAAGTAAAATCCCTATCAATAGGATGCTGTACTTGCCAAATATCGACGAGATGTAATTTTTGGATTAAATAGAGAATGCCAAACTTACGCAATGGGTATGATGAAGAAGCAGTAGACTGCCTATCCATATAAGGATCCGTGACCATATTGAAGTCCCCACCTAAAATTAAATGGGAATCCAAATAGGGGTACAGTAAATTAACAATAGTAATAAGGAATTTCTTATCATATGACGTGGGTGCATATAATTTACAAACAACATATTGTATACCATGGATCTCATCTTGAATTAACACATAACACATCTGATCTCTGCAAAGAAATATTCATAGGTATACCTTTTTTCACCAGTATGGCGACACCTCTGGATTTCAAGTTATAGGAAGCAAAAGCAGCCACTCTAAATCCCAACATTGCTAATTTCTGATGTTCTGAGTCAGTCAAGTGTGTCTCTTGCAAAAAAGGATGTCTATTTTGTGAAGATTTAGGTAAGAAACAAGCTTGCGCCATTTTGCTGGTGAATGGATACCCTGTACATTCCAGGAGCATATCTTAAGGTCATTCATTAGAGAAAAAAATCCCAGAATAAAATTGCAGAGATCAGAATCCAGACGACAGAAATAAAATACAGATTCCAGGAGTAGCCCGGAAATAACACAAAAATATGAAGCCACTGAGAAAACATTCGTGCTGAGATATATGAATGGGAAAAGGGAAGGGGAAAGAAGAGGAAAACATGAGAGAAGGGGAGGAAAGCAAGAAATAGAAAGAAGAAAGAGAGAAAAAGAAAGAACTGCCGAAGGCAAGACCTACGCCAGTAAGCGGTAATAAAGTACAGCGCAATAGGTAGAACCATGTTGCCGTCAAAATATTACCCAGCAGAACAAGCAGAATTGCTCAGATCCCAAGCCAGGTGATCCCAGCCTCCTAATCAAACAAAATAATAAACAAATAAACAAACCAGAGTATAACACTGGATATACACAGCACGTACCATAAAAGAAATAACATATTGTGAGCAACTGCATTATATAATAAGGAACAATATTATTGCAAGAACCTCATATTGAACCATGTATCTGAAAAGTTAATGCAGGACGTTAGGCCAAATGGCCAAACCTACTCAGACAGTAGGAGCATAATTAAAAAAGAAGAGCAGGATAATAAAACAGTACCAAAGTCAGGTAGACCCAGAGGGGGCAGTGGGTGAATCTCCATCCAAGAATGCCATGGCATCAGCCGGCTCCACAAAATCCTTAAAGTCATTAAAGTTTGATCTCGTGAAAATACGCAGTCTCACAGGAAAGAGAAGGGTGAATTTACTGTGAGACTGAATCAGTCTAGAGCAAACCGGTGACATATCTTTATGAGCTTTGGAGACTTCGGCTGAGTAGTCCTGAAATATAAGTAGATGATTGTCCTGCCATTCCAAGGATTTGAGCTTACGTGCAGCAGACCAGATCAGCGATTTGTGAGCGAAGTTCAAACATCTGAATATGACGACTCAGAGGCGTCTAGTGTCCCGGACAGGGCCAAGACGATGAGTCCATTCAACCGCAAAATCTTTCAGGGTGTCCTGGAGATCCAACATTTGTAGTAGATCTGCAGACAGAAATTTGTATAGGTCCAGCCCCTTAACGGATTCCGGTAGGCCCACAATCTGTAAATTATTCTGCATGGAACGATTTTCCAAATCATCTACCTTATTCAGGAGGCGGGGAGTATGTTTCCGTTCATCTTCAAGTTGTTGCTGTAAATCACAAAGTGCTTGGTCATGTTCCTCTATCTTATTTTGGTTCTCCACAACTTGCAGGTCGGTGGAGTCCAATTGAGATTTTATATCTTTGATAGCATCTGCAAATTTCGCAGCCTGTATATCCAAGAGGGGTGTAATAGTCGCAGTGATAGCTCTAACCACATCATCATAACTCAAAGAGGTGCAGACATGAGAAGAATGAGAGGAAGAAGGGCCTCCCTGTTCCGAGTTGCAAGCATCCGATGCAGTAACAGCATCCCCTTTTTTTCTGGGCTTTCCACATACAGGTCTCACTGGAGTGGCAGGTGTGATAAACTTCTCCATAGTGAGCACAGAAAATGACACAAACTGTAGTCTTGTATGATGGAGATATATGAAAAAATAGGTACAATCAGACCCCCAGGAAACTTGTCAGAATGAAAAAGGGACGGCAGAAACAATCACAGAGCCAGGAACATCAGGGTAAATGTGTGGCAGGGGAGAGACGTTGGGAAAATGCAGTCATATAGAAGCAGCAATATCCAGTAGTAGAAAAGAAAAAATAATAGAAGAAAAAGGTAATTGGAGGCTGGGATCCCCTGCAGGGCATCATATATCAGCATGCATGGCCCTTATTTGCAGAGCCACACACCATATGCAGCAGATAGGATCGGTGTAGAAGCACAACAGATGTGGCCAGCAGGGTTGTCTGTGTGCAGTAGTACAGCTGAATGAGACAGGCAGTTTAAAATGGTGCCCAGCAGTACAGCACAATACATTCTGGCAGGCTTCAGACAATCAGAGCTGCCGCTTAATTAATCCTCCGGTGGCAGGGAGACTATCAGTATCTGCACCACAGGTCCAGGAGAGACCAGCTCCCCCTGATGTGGATGGATGACGGTCCGGCGGAATGCGGGCAGGATCCCTCTAATTAAGACTGTGGCCCAGCGGCTAGAGAAGGCCGCAGTATGTGATCCCCCAGCCGCGGACAGTGGGCACTCCCCGGTTCTTTTCAGTGGTGGCCAGGGGGGCTCAGAGATGGTGATAAGGCAGGACAGCCCCTGTGAGAGCGTCAAGAAGTCTTCTCAAAAGTTCCGGTTCACGGAGCTCCCACAAGCTGCTGCCGCTCCCGTCGTCCGTGTCCAGGCCACGCCCCCCTAGTAGCATTTATTAAGTACAGTCTATAAAATGATGGGTAGACACTGATTGTTTGCTATTCACAACTTTTGCAAATGTCCACTTCTCCACTCTTTGTAATGTGTAAACATGTCAGCAGTTTGGTGTATGTGACACTATGTTTATGTATACACCTTGGGGTATATTTACAAAGATTCGTGTTTTGGCCGTTTTGAAGGGTGTTTGAACTCGAATGGTATCGGGTGCATTTTACTGCAACTTTTTGAATCCTGATACGATCATTCACTAAGCTGCCGAGTTTTGCACAATCGTTTTTTCCGATGTCGATGTGATTCGTAATATCAGGCAGTGTTTTACGGGAGTGATGAGTAAAACACTGCCTGACAAAACACAAGGAATCCCGGCCGGATCTGTGAGATCCGTGCAGGGCTTCATTGTGTACCTTAAAAAGTTGATTAAAGTCTTAAAAAATCTGAATAAAGTTGTGTAGGGTCCCCCCTCCTAAGCACAACCAGCCTCGGGCTCTTTGAGCCGGTCCTGGTTGGAAAAATATGGGGAAACAAATGACAGGGGTTCCCCCATATTTAATCAACCAGCACCGGGCTCTGCGCCTGGTCCTGGATCCAAAAATACGGGGGACAAAAAGCGTAGGGGTACCCCGTATTTTTGAAACCAGCACCGGGCTCCACTAGTCAGGTACATAATGCCACAGCCGGGGGACACTTTTATACTGGTCCCTGCGGCCCTGGCATTACAAACCCAACTAGTCACCCCTGGCCGGGGTACCCTGGAGGAGTGGGAACCCCTTAAATCAAGGGGTCCCTCCCCTCCAGCCACCCAAGGGCCAGGGGTGAAGCCCGAGGCTGTCCCCCCCATCCAAGGGCGGCGGATGGGGGGCTGATAGCCTTTTGTAAAAATGTGAATATTGTTTTTAGTAGCAGTACTACAAGTCCCAGCAAGCCTCCCCCGCAAGCTGGTACTTGGAGAACCACAAGTACCAGCATGCGGTGGAAATCCGGGCCCGCTGGTACCTGTAGTAGTACTACTACTAAAAAAATACCCCAAAAAAAACAGGACACACACACCGTGAAAGTATAAGTTTATTACATACATGCACACCTCCATACATACATACATACTTACCTATGTTCCCACGACACTCGGTCCTCTTCTCCATGTAGAATCCTTGGGGTACCTGTGAAAAAAATTATACTCACATAATCCAGTGTTCAATCAGACCTTTGTATAATCCACGTATTTGGCAAAATAATAAAACGGAAACCCGACCACGCACTGAAAAGGGTCCCATGTTTACACATGGGACCCCTTTCCCCGACTGCCAGGACCCCCCCTGACTCCTGTCAAAGAGGGTCCCTTCAGCCAATCAGGGAGCGCCACGTCGTGGCACTCTCCTGATTGGCTGTGTGCTCCTGTAGTGTCTGTGAGGCAGCACACGGCAGAGATACAATGTAGCGCCTATGCGCTCCATTGTAGCCAATGGTGGGTACTTTGCGGTCAGCGGTTGACCGAAAGTAACCTCACCGCTGACCGCAAAGTTCCCACCATTGGCTACAATTGAGCGCATAGGTGCTACATTGTATCTCTGCCGTGTGCTGCCTCACAGACACTACAGGAGCACACAGCCAATCATGAGAGTGCCACGACGTGGCGCTCCCTGATTGGCTGAAGGGACCCTCTTTGACAGGAGTCAGGGGGGGTCCTGGCAGTCGGGGAAAGGGGTCCCATATGTAAACATGGGACCCCTTTCAGTGCGTGGTCAGGTTTCCGTTTTATTATTTTGCCAAGTACGTGGATTATACAAAGGTCTGGTTCTACACTGGATTATGTGAGTATAATTTTTTTTACAGGTACCCCAAGAATTCTACATGGAGAAGAGGACCGAGCCTCGTGGGAACATAGGTAAGTATGTATGTATGTATGTATGTATGTATGTATGTATGTATGTATGGAGGTGTGCATGTATGTAATAAACTTATACTTTCACGGTGTGTGTGTCCTGTTTTTTTGGGGTATTTTTTTAATAGTAGTACTACAGGTACCAGCGGGCCCGGATTTCCACCGCATGCTGGTACTTGTGGTTCTCCAAGTACCAGCTTGCGGGGAGGCTTGCTGGGACTTGTAGTACTGCTACTAAAAACAATATTCACATTTTTACAAAAGGCTATCAGCCCCCCATCCGCCGCCCTTGGATGGGGGGGACAGCCTCGGGCTTCACCCCTGGCCCTTGGGTGGCTGGAGGGGAGGGACCCCTTGATTTAAGGGGTTCCCACTCCTCCAGGGTACCCCGGCCAGGGGTGACTAGTTGGGTTTGTAATGCCAGGGCCGCAGGGACCAGTATAAAAGTGTCCCCCGGCTGTGGCATTATGTACCTGACTAGTGGAGCCCGGTGCTGGTTTCAAAAATACGGGGTACCCCTACGCTTTTTGTCCCCCGTATTTTTGGATCCAGGACCAGGTGCAGAGCCCGGTGCTGGTTGATTAAATATGGGGGAACCCCTGTCATTTGTTTCCCCATATTTTTCCAACCAGGACCGGCTCAAAGAGCCCGAGGCTGGTTGTGCTTAGGAGGGGGGACCCCACGCAACTTTATTCAGATTTTTTAAGACTTTAATCAACTTTTTAAGGTACACAATGAAGCCCTGCACGGATCTCACAGATCCGGCCGGGATTCCTTGTGTTTTGTCAGGCAGTGTTTTACTTATCACTCCCGTAAAACACTGCCTGATATTACGAATCACATCGACATCGGAAAAAACGATTGTGCAAAACTCGGCAGCTTAGTGAATGATCGGGCTTCACCCCTGGCCCTTGGGTGGCTGGAGGGGGGGACCCCTTGATTTAAGGGGTTCCTACTCCTCCAGGGTACCCTGGCCAGGGGTGACTAGTTGGGTATGTAATGCCAGGGCCGCAGGGACCAGTATAAAAGTGTCCCCCGGCTGTGGCATTATGTACCTGGCTAGTGGAGCCCGGTGCTGGTATCAAAAATACGGGGGACCCCTACGCTTTTTGTCCCCCATATTTTTGGAACCAGGACCAGGCGCAGAGCCCGGTGCTGGTTGATTAAATATGGGGGAACCCCTGTCATTTTTTTGCCCATATTTTTCCAACCAGGACCGGCTCAAAGAGCCCGAGGCTGGTTATGCTTAGGAGGGGGGACCCCACGCAATTTTTTTTGTTTTTACACTAAACAGACCCTTTCCCATAGATAACCATGCACAGATCTCACTGATCCGTGCATGGTTATCCAAACTCGACTGGAAAAAGCAGGTCTATTTTTTTGCTGCTTTTTTTAACGAATCTAAAAAAAACAGACCCGCACTTGAGCACTCAGAAACTAACACCCAAATACGAATGAATAGTGAATGCCCGTATTGTATGAAATAACAGCCATGTTTGACCGATGGTCTATTCATTCGTATTTCGGAACTTTGCAAATCAAACCATTACGAATAGTCCAAACACTGCCGAGATTAGTGCTTAGTGAATTCCCGAATTGGGACTTAGAAAAAAAAAACACAAGTCGGACAAACTCGGATTTTTAGTAAATACTGGCCCTGGTCTTAATTTTAATTGTTATCCAGCTTTATAAAGTTAGTTAATTTAACCCCTCTTGCTGCAGTTTTCTAAAAACAAGTAGTGCTTTTCCTTACTTCAGTGAGGGATGCGGTTAATATACCACCTGTTGGGATCCCGGCGTTCAGGATACCAATGCTGGAATCCCGACAGCCGGGGAAATGCTGGCAGTCATAATCCTGACCTCAGCACAGTATTCCCACTCGGGTGGGGGGTCCACGCCACCACCCAAGTGGGAATATAACCTGTGGTGAGCAAAGCTCACCACCGGGCCCGAAGCGTGGTGAGCACAGCAAGCCCGCGAGGGGACTCGCTGCCGAGATTCCGGCTGACGAGATGCCGCTGTTAGTATAGTGGCAGCCGGCATCCCGTCTGCTGGTCTCCAGTATGTATTCCTTCAGTGAAACCTTTGTGATCACTGGAGATGGAGTCTTGCTGGATGCTGCATACTGATCCTTACAGACGTCATGTTACAGAGGACATCTGTAATCTGTAGCTGGTTCAGCTGTTCCTTTTGCCTTGTATATAACAGCAGCAGCAAATTTCACTCTGAGGCTGCCTCTTGCAGACAGTCCCATCATGTTACATCCTGTCACGGGACTTGCCTGTATATGCAGCTAGACAGCAAGTGAATGGATGACACAAACAAACATTCTTCATTACTTGTAGAATGGTTACCAATGCAGAGGCATCATATGACTATCTCTAGCAACAGTGACCGTTGCATTTAGTGTCCCATTCATAGCATACTGTATAACAAAGGAACTTTTGTGATATTTTTGTTTTATGCCTATACGCATTTCATTTGCTGTGTTTGCTTTATTTTTGTATTATTGTACTGCCACATCCCCCCATATACTGTATATGTGTTTTTTCTTTCAATGTTCTCCTTGTGTTCACAGTCACACACTTTTTATGTTTCTTTATCAGAAATATACAAACTGATTTTGTTTTTATCACTCAAGAACAAATCCTCTCCTTAAAGATAAAAGGTAAGCTCTACAGAACCAGAAGTATAAAAGACTCTCATGTTTGCCTCTAATGCATTGAAGTGCATCTGACATCAGCATTCTGGTTTCAAAGTACTCATACACAATTAGAATCTGCTGGCACTAAGGTTGCTTTAAACATAATTCACTGTAAATCACAATTTATATGCTTGAGCAGCAGCTGACTGGAATTAATCTGTTTACAAGTTATATTTATAGAAAATTGGACGATGGCTAGTATCTGACCATCTATGTGAATATTGTTCAATCACCAATTTTCACGGTCTGATGTAATTGATTTATTCAGAGAATAGTGGATTAGTGATAGTTGCCAGCTTCATTTCAGCTGCAGACATCTGGAAGTGGTGTTCACAACACAGCTTGTGTGCATATGCACAAAGCTCTGGCAGTATGACAATGAATGGCTTTGATATGATGGCAACTCGCCATTGCATTGCATGATTTTATGTTGACAGCTCAGCATCTGTTCAATGCTGAGCTTGTAATGTCCATTCCTACTATATGGTGAAGTATGAAATATTGATATTTCTAGTTTGGCCACATATGGCCACCTACCATCCAGCACATTGGTTGCCTAGCAACGAACACGTCACCTAAGAGCCGCTCACGTGACCCACCCGGAAGTCCCGGTCACAGATGCCGGGAACACCTTTTCCTGCAGATGAGTGTTTCACGCTCTAGTTTGGTTCTTTATCACTCGTTTTTCACTGCATAGGGTTATCTTTACCTGATGAAAAGGCTGCCATGCCTTGAAACATCGTAAGAAACCTGCATTTTTAATTATGAGCACGTTGGCTTACCTTGTCACCATGATTTGATTACAATCTTTTCACAAGTCCTTGGAGTGCCGCCTCTATTCCTTTGCTGCTAACACCTGAGCCACAGGTGGGGAAGGATTCACTACTGCATTATTACTAGGAGGGCACCCAGGTATTTACTCTTTCTTATCCAGAGTGCTGGATGTGTCTACAAGTATATATATATATATATATATATATATATAGTGGTCGAAGTGGAAATTTTGAAGTGGGTGTATGCAAAAGTCAAGGATGTAATTATGCGAGCGCCGAAGGCGCGCTCGCTCCAGAAAATGGGGCGTGGCCACCCAAAAAGGGGGCGTGGTCACCCAATAGGGGCATGTCCCATGTAGTAGAACCCTTTATACTATCTAGTACTGGTGCCCCTTTCACATTATAGCACACTGAATGAGCTGAAATTCACCTTGTAGCACACTGAATGAGCCGAAATTCACCTTGTAGCACACTGAATGAGCCGAAATTCACATTATAGCACACTGAATGAGCCGAAATTCACCTTGTAACACACTGAATGAGCCGAAAATCACCTTGTAGCACACTGAATGAGCCGAAATTCACCTTGTAGCACACTGAATGAGCCGAAATTCACATTATAGCACACTGAATGAGCCGAAATTCACCTTGTAACACACTGAATGAGCCGAAATTCACCTTGTAGCACACTGAATGAGCCGAAATTCACCTTGTAGCACACTGAATGAGACGAAATTCACCTTGTAGCACACTGAATGAGCCGAAATTCACATTGTAGCACACTGAATGAGCCAAAATTCACATTATAGCACACTGAATGAGCCTAAATTCACCTTGTAGCACACTGAATGAGCCGAAATTCACCTTGTAGCACACTGAATGAGCCGAAATTCACCTTGTAGCACACTGAATGAGCCTAAATTCGCATTGTAGCACACTGAATGAGCCGAAATTCACATTATAGCACACTGAATGAGCCGAAATTCACCTTGTAACACATTGAATGAGCCGAAAATCACCTTGTAGCACACTGAATGAGCCGAAATTCACCTTGTAGCACACTGAATGAGCCGAAATTCACATTATAGCACACTGAATGAGCCAAAATTCTCCTTGTAACACACTGAATGAGCCGAAATTCACCTTGTAGCACACTGAATGAGCCGAAATTCACCTTGTAGCACACTCAATGAGCCGAAATTCACATTGTAGCACACTGAATGAGCCAAAATTCACATTGTAGCACACTGAATGAGCAGAAATTCACCTTGTTGCACACTGAATGAGCCGAAATTCACCTTGTAGCACACTGAATGAGCCGAAATTCACATTATAGCACACTGAATGAGCCGAAATTCACCTTGTAACACACTGAATGAGCCGAAATTCACCTTGTAGCACACTGAATGAGGCGAAATTCACCTTGTAGCACACTGAATGAGGCGAAATTCACCTTTTAGCACACTGAATGAGCCGAAATTCACATTGTAGCACACTGAATGAGCCGAAATTCACCTTGTAGCACACTGAATGAGCCGAAATTAACCTTGTAGCACACTGAATGAGCCGAAATTTACCTTGTAACACACTGAATGAGCCGAAAATCACATTGTAGCACACTGAATGAGCTGAAATTGTGACAGCAGGGACAGCCAGAGTGACGACAGGGAGAGAGAGACAGTGACGACAGGGAGAGAGAGACAGTGACGACAGGGAGAGAGACAGGGAGAGTGACGACAAGGGGAGAGACAGGAGGAGAGAGTGACGACATGGGGAGATACAGGGGGAGAGAGTGACGACAGGGAGAGAGTGACGATTGGGACAACAGGGAGAGTGACGAGAGTGACGACAGGGGGGGAGAGAGTGACGACAGGGAGAGTGACGACGGGGAGAGAGAGAGAGATGGGGAGAGAGAGAGACGGGGAGAGAGAGAGAGAGACGGGGAGAGAGAGACGACAGTGACGACAGGGAGAGAGTGACAACAGGGAGAGAGTGACGACAGGGAGAGAGTGACGACAGTGAGAGAGTGATGACAGTGAGAGAGAGACGACAGTGACGACAGGGAGAGAGAGACGACAGTGACGACAGGGAGAGAGAGACGACAGGGAGAGAAACAACAGGGAGAGAGAGTGACGACAGGGAGAGAGAGACGACAGGGAAAGAGAGATGACAGTGACGACAGGGAGAGAGAGACGACAGTGACGACAGGGAGAGAGAGATGACAGTGACGACAGGGAGAGAGAGACGACAGTGACGACAGGGAGAGAGACGACAGGGATAGAGTGACGACAGCGATAGAGTGACGACAGCGATAGAGTGACGACAGAGAGAGTGACGACAGGGAGAGACAGTGACGACAGGGAGAGACAGTGACGACAGGGAGAGAGGCAGGGGGAGAGACGTGGAGAGAGAGTGACGACAGGGAGAGTGACGACAGGCAGAGTGACGAGAGTGATGACAGGGAGAGAGTGATGACATTGACGACAGGGAGAGAGTGACGACAGTGACGACAGGGAGAGTGACGACAGGGAGAGTGACGACAGAGACAGTGACGACAGAGAGAGACGGGGGAGAGAGTGATGACAGTGACGACAGGGAGAGAGTGACGACAGAGGGAGCGTAACGACAGGGCGAGTGACAACAGGGAGAGTGACATCAGGGAGAGTGATGACAGTGACGACAGGGAGAGTGACGACAGTAAGAGTGACGACTGTGACGATAGGGAGGGTGACGACAGGGACAGTGACAGTGATGACAGGAACAGCAGGGAGAGAGGTGACAGCAGGGGAACATTACCTTATTTGATACTGGCAGCAGTGACTTGGCGTCGGGCGGCTGGTGAGCGGGGCCGGCGGCCGGCTGGTGAGCGGGGCTGGCGGCCGGCTGGTGAGCGGGAGCAGCGGGCGGCTGGTGAGTGGCGTGCACGGGTGGCTGGCAGCGGTGAGCGGCTGTGAGCTAATACAGCGCTCTACATAGCCGCCGGCCGCCGCGCAGGGACGGGGAGCACCATGTGCAGCAGGATGGCCACTTCCCTCGCCTCCTGCTGCACTTTCTGGGCTCATTTCCGGGTCAGTGGAAGAAGTGGCGGTATACCATACCGCCATATACCGCCCCACTTCGACCACTGTATATATATATATATATATATATATATATATATATATATACATACACAGTTGTGCTCATAAGTTTACATACCCTAGCAGAATTTGTGATTTTCTGGCCATTTGTCAGAGAATATGAATGATAACTCACAAACTTTTCTTTCACTCATGGTTAGTGGTTGGGTGAAGCCATTTATTGTCAAACTGTGTTTACTCTTTTTAAATCATAATGACAACAGAAACTACCCAAATGACCCTGATCAATAGTTTACATACCCCAGTTCTTAATACCATGTATTGCCCCCTTTAACATCAATGACAGCTTGAAGTCTTTTCGGGTAGTTGTGGATGAGGCTCTGTATTTTATCAAATGGTAAAGCTGCCCATTCTTCTTGGCAAAAAGCCTCCAGTTCCTGTAAACGCTTGGGCTGTCTTGCATGAACTGCATGTTTTGAGATCTCCCCAGAGTGGCTCAATGATATTGAGGTCAGGAGACTGAGATGGCCACTCCAGAAACTTCACTTTATTCTGCTGTAGCCAATGACAGGTCGACTTGGCCTTGTGTTTTGGATAATTGTCATGTTCGAACGTCCAAGTACGTCCCATGCACAGCTTCCGGGCTAATGAGTGCAAATTTTCCTCCAGTATTTTCTGATAACATGCTGCATTCATCTTGCCATCAATTTTGACCAAGTTTCCAGTGCCTTTGTAGCTCACACATCCCCAAAACATCAGCGATCCACCTCCGTGTTTCACAGTAGGAATGGTGTACTTTTCACCATAGGCCTTGTTGACTCCTCTCCAAATGTAACGTTTATGGTTGTTGCCAAAAAGTTCAATTTTGGTCTCAT
This sequence comes from Pseudophryne corroboree, assembly GCF_028390025.1. NCBI lineage: Eukaryota > Metazoa > Chordata > Amphibia > Anura > Myobatrachidae > Pseudophryne > Pseudophryne corroboree. The sequence continues at coordinate 329,222,543 of NC_086448.1, forward strand.
CACTCCAAATTACTTTGTTCCAGAAGTTTTGAGGCTTATCTCTGTGCTGTTTGGAGTATTGTAAGCGGGATGCTTTGTTGCATTTGCGTAGTAATGGCTTTCTTCTGGCGACTCGACCATGCAGCCCATTTTTCTTCAAATGCCTCCTTATTGTGCATCTTGAAACAACCACACCACTTTTTTTCAGAGAGTCTTGTATTTCAGCTGAAGTTATTTGTGGATTTTTCTTTGCATCCCGAACAATTTTCCTGGCAGTTGTGGCTGAAATTTTTGTTGATCTACCTGACCGTGATTTGGTTTCCACAGAATCCCTCATTTTCTACTTCTACTTCTTAATTAGAGTTTGAACACTGCTGACTGGTCTTCTCAATTGCTTGGATATCTTTTTATAAGAAAAACTGTCCAACTCTCTGTTAATCTTTACTTTCCAAGGACTGACACCAGTAAGATTCTCTCACCCCCCATTCACTGTTGAACACATGGGCAATAGCAGAATTCCGACAGTGTCCCAGTAGTCCTGCCTATCATTGTACATCTATTTGGATACCACACACACACACACACACACACACACACACACACACACACACACACACATACATATATATATATAAATCTAATTTACATTGTGTACTTTACAAATAATCTAACCTGTGTGCATTTTAAACTTTGTTTATTTTACTTCTATGTTTTGTATTGTCTTTATATATCATCTTTGTGGAACGTTAGTTCCAAAAATGTTAGTCTTTATGCCTATTAGCAGGCTTTTTGAATATTTTCTAATAAAAGTTAAGTTTTAATTTGATCCCTCAGATTTAAATCTATTAATGCTCTTTAGACCATTGCAGTGAGATAACCCCTCTTCTTTTGCATAGCTTAGTCACCCAGCGACCTTGGTGCACCTCTTTTTTTTCTTTGCATTATGTGCTCTTTGGGGCCTAGTTTTTAAAAGTACAATCCTGTCTGCCACTGCAGTGTCACACCTAGATGGGCCATGTGTTTGTGCCTCACACTTGTGTCGCTTAGCTTAGTCACCCAATGACCTCGGTGCACCTCTTTTTTTTATGATGTGCTCTTTGGGGCCTAGTTTTTAAAACTGCCATCCTGTCTGACACTGCAGTGCCACTCTTAGATGGGCCAGGTGTTTGTGCTGCCCACTTGTATCACCTAGCTTAGTCACCCAGCGACCTCGGTGTACCTATTTTTTTTTCCTTTGCATTATGTGCTCTTTGGGGCCTAGTTTTTAAAAGTACCATCCTGTCTGACACTGCAGTGCAACTCCTAGATGGGCCAGGTGTTTGTGCCGCACACTTGTGTCGCTTAGCTTAGTCACCCAGCGACCTCGATGCACCTCTTTTTTGTCTTTGCATGATGTGCTCTTTGGGGCCTAGTGCAACCTTTTGGCCTATAAACAATATTGTGAGGTGTTCAGTATAGACTGGAAATGAGTGGAAATTAATGTTATTAAAGGTTAATAATACCCTAGGATCAAAATTACCCACAAATTCTATGATTTTAGCTGTTTATATGTTTTTTTCAAAAATCATCCAGATCCAAAACCAAAAACCCAAAAGGGTGGTGATAATGTCGATATTATCTTAAACCATAAAGCTATACCTTTAAACACACTTTTACCATGGAGCCGCTGTGGCCGCTAGACTTAGTACACACGCTACGTACTCTGTATGCTATTTGCGTACAGAGTCCCGTACCTTGTACGGACTTAGCGTACAAATGCCGCGCTGGGGGTACAAAGTACACACAGCGCGCACACACACTTGATATACTTTAAACCTTATTAGTAATGCAATGCAATGATATTATTACACTCTAAACCTTATGCAGCAAAGCACTACAATGATGTTACACCTTAAACCTTATACAGTTAGGTAATGTAATACGCTTTAAACCCTAGCAGGGAAAAGAGGACACAACACAGATTTGTAGTTAAAACACTGGGCTCCGACACCTCAGCGTATATATCTGGAAGGGGATAACAATACAATTTATACACTACAATATACAACAGAGTAAATGGCTATAGTCAATGTACATAAGTGTGAATATTCGCTTGCGCAACCTGGTCCAGTCTTCCGCTAATCAGGTAGATAGCGTTAAGAGTCTTCTGACCGGCCAGGCAGCAACAGGCTTTTTATACATTACTTCCAAAAGCAATACAATGGATACTGTAATCCCTTTGTCCATTGGACACAGAGATGCATCTTTACATTACAGGAGAGGTCATAGGTTGATTTGAAAAGGTGGGCGATGTCTTTCTCAACTGCTCTTGTGGGTGGTCTCCTCTGGATTCCCTTCCTATCATGCAAAGGTGAATCCCTTAGTCCTGGAATCATTTAAACTGTTGATACTTGCTGATGTGGTGCAGGGGGGCTATGTGTACAATGTGCACTATTTGGATTAAATATGTAATGTTTTGATAACCCTCTATGCGCTCACAAACTCCGCCGTAAATACCCATACCACGCGCAGGACCGCGGGAGCGACCATACGCAAATTGCGGATATGTGAACGCACAGCGGAACAAGTGCACGCGCAGCGGGCATGTGTGTGTTGTTAGTACATGGTGTATGTACTGGAATATTTTTCGACTTTGACAGTCCACCCTTTGGCAGTCAACAATAACTGCCACTATCTGAACATTAAACAGAAAAATATACAATACAATATCTACAGATGATTGGATGGTAGGAGGAGAGGTGTGGGCGGGAAATGTATGAGCTAGTGGGATAGTAAAAGCATGTATGTATGAATCCATGTCTGAGGGGCATGTATCATTGTGCCGTATATGTTCTAGATAAGCTTCGAGGTATTGCGAAGTATACATTAAATCCTTCTTATCCCGTATTAAGGGTCTGTAAGTGGGCCAACAAACACTACCGAGCTCTTTTCGGCTTCTTGTTCCAACAAATGGGGTGCACATTTAGTTGATGATACATGGAGGGGGAACATATGTGAGTGCTAGTATATGTGGATATCACCTGTCGACTATGTGTGTCACTAACTGAAGGTTGTAGAGATGAAGATAAGACACATTTCTACAATACATTCACAGAACATTTTCGTAATCATTCTTGGGTGTAGTCGATGTCTTTTACGGATCGGTGTATCTGGGCCAAGGGGGAGACAAAGGAAAAATGGGTGAAAGAAATGGGCCATGGAATTCATTTGCAATCCTTATTATAACATTGTCTCTATGGATGGGTCGTAAATCAAATCTGCTGCTGTAACCATGCCCCCGCTCCTTAAACTCATCAATTGTGTGCCGTGCTTGTGCCGCGTTAAAATTCGAACACACCTAAATATCAAGCCAATAATTATGACCACTCCCAGGATACAAAGGAGAAACTTTCCTACACTCATAATAACATTTTGAGCCCATTCTCCTAAACCTGAGAACCAATTGCGTGGGTTCAACCATGAGACCCAGCCGGTCAGTTCATTACTCACAGCAGTCAGGGTAAGGTTGTGTCTCCTTCGGAACTCCCACTTCAACTGCAAGATATCGTCCATCTTTTGATCGATGATCTCGGTTGGGTCATCAGTGCTGTTTGTAATATACGTGCAGCACTTCACACCATATTTTGTTGCCAAAGTGACACAGTACCCACCCGTCACAGCTGTGATATAATTAAGGACCATCCTGTGCTGGATCAGTTCCGTTTTGTAAGCTTGCAACTCCCTACCCGTATACCTGAAGGTGTCGTCATACATCTCAGTGATATTATCTATCAAGTTCGCTAGCGCATGGATATACCTATAATTTATAATTCCTCTGGCAGTACGGGTGATGTCTAATGCGAGAAGGAATTGAATCCCGGTGGATTCGTGGATCAAATCAGAGGCTACGTGCTCTGTCCTATCTATGAGGTGTCTCTTGACGATGTGTTCATAGTGAGTATGAGTATAAGGAGCCTGAGCACTTAAGGAGCCTGAGCACTGCGGTGAACGTCTTTCATCTTATCATGGGTTATGGTCATGACCTCTGGCAACACTCTTCCAACATAACACAATCCCTCTGAGTTTGGGGCAAGCCACTTATACGCCTTCCTCCCACATATGAAATAGGCATCATCGGGGAGAGCATATGGGACAGAATATGACATTACCATATTGCAAACTTTCCAAGTGAAAAATCCCATCCCTAACTCTCCCATCTGCTCAGTACAAGTATCAGGCTGGATGATATGCGCACAGTACCCTGGTGATACTTCTCCAACCCGCATGGTCTTGCTTCCTTGAGTATACCTATACCGAAAATACCTTCCACTGTTGGCTATTTGGTGTATAAGTTCAGAGTCTACGGGTATCCTATCAGCTCTGTGCGAAAATGCCATGGTTTGATTATTCCATGTCACCTCCCAATTTTCTGGTTTTCGGGAATTGGAAATGTTGAAACACACTAAGGATCTATCTACATGATACTGATGGAGCTTCAAACTAGGGGGCCTAGAAATATTAAATTTCTTGTCCACCGGTCTCCCACCCCGTAATTCGAGTACCTCATCTATTGCTAAAGGGTACGGTACTAATCCTGACTTGCTCTGACCTTAAGGTACTTGTAAACACACCCAGCATTCTGTCTGGTTTAAGACCTTACCCACTAGTGAGTGGTAATCACTCAATGGATGACGGTCCATGTTGATATTAAGGCTGGACTGACATCTCTGGATGCACCCATCCTCAACTATGTTCTCACAATTTTTACAAATGCAATTTTCCTCAGCCAATAACCCTACACAGTGCCTCCTAGTTCCCTGACTACCAAGATCGTTTTCTGATACTCGCCTTTGCTCGAGTGATGTGTTGCTCTTGGAATTCTACAAACCCATCCTCGCCATCAGAACCCATTCCAGATCCTTTCTCGACCTCTCTGGGACTCTCACCGAAACAGACTGTTCTGGTCAACAACAGGGTTAACAGGAAAACCCAGAACGCAGTCTCTTGGGGTAAGTCCATCTTGTTAAGGGAAGAGAAAGGAAACAAGAAGGGGGGGAAAAGGGAAGGAGGGAAGGAGGGTAGGGGGAGATGGAGAAAATAATAAAAAGAAAAACTGGTGTGACAACCGCCTCTGGTCTTGTTGTTCTCCGCGCTCAGGTGCCGTCTCAACAGTACTGCCTCTCAGCCTTCCCGGAACAGACACTCCAGTGATACAATATTTTCTACACTCTGCTCTTTGTCACGGGTTCTCTCTGGGTCAGCGACCTTCTTACAGTGGGACGAGTGGACCCAAGTCTCTCTTTCGGCAACCTTTAATGCTGTTGTGCTGGTTAGTAAGACTTGGTATGGTCCTTCCTACCTGTCAATGAGGCAACCTGAGCATAGAAAATTTCGAATCATTACATAATCCCCAGGTTCAATGTCATGACAATTACTGTTCGGTAGGTCAGGAATCACCAGCTTTAGATTTCTGTTTTGATTCCTCAGCTGCTGGCTCATCTTAACCAAATATTTTACAGTCACTTCGTTATTGCATTTCAAATCATCCTGGGGGTCTATCATTACATGGGGTTGTCGACCAAAAAGAATCTCAAAGGGTGATAGGTTAAGTGGGGACCTGGGAGTGGTTCTGATGCTGTACAATACTAGTGGCAAAGCTTCTGGCCACAACAATCCAGTTTCAGCCATCACTTTGCTCAACTTGTTCTTAATAGTGCTGTTTACTCTCACCACCTTCGCACTCGCCTGTGGGCGGTACGGAGTATGCAGCTTGCTATTAATTCCCATCAGTTTGCACATAACCTGAAAGACTTCACCTGTAAAATGGGTACCCCTATCGCTTTCAATTATTCTAGGGATACCATATCTGCACACAAATTCCTGCACAATTTTCTTTGCAGTGAATGTAGCAGTATTTGTGGCAGCAGGGAACGCTTCTACCCAATTGGAAAACACATCAATAGAGACTAACACATATTTTAAATTCCTGCAGGGTGGTAACTGTATGAAATCAATCTGTATTACCTGAAAAGGGCCGTCTGTCGGCGGGATATGGGATGGTTCTGTTGGTATTGACTTTCCAATATTCTTCCTCAAGCAAATAAGACATGTCATTGCTCTCTTACCCGCATGAGAAGAGAATCCTGGCGCACACCAGTAGGCTCTCACCAGCTTACACATACCCTCTTTACCCAGATGAGTCAGACCGTGTGCTGCCTCAGATAAGCTTGGAAGATATGCTCTGGGGGCCACTGGCTTACCCTGTCCATCTGTCCAGAGTCCTGAGGACTCCTGGCCATACCCCTTTGACCTCCAGACTGCCTTTTCCTATGGAGAACACAAATTTTGCATTTCACTTAATTTTTGTGCGTTGATGGTGTTGAATATCATCAGTGATGTGATATCTGTTTGTATGGGGGTGCTGGCTGCTGATTTAGCAGCTTCGTCTGCACGGCTGTTACCAAGTGACACTCGGTCTTGACTGTAAGTGTGGGCTTTGCACTTGATAACAGCCACTCTGTCTGGTTCTTGTATCGCTGTTAGAAGCCTTTTTATATGGGATGCATGCGCTACAGGTGTGCCAGCTGCCGTCATGAAATTTCTGAGGCGCCATAGGGCCCCGAAATCATGCACTACTCCAAAGGCATACCTAGAATCTGTATATATATTGGCTGACTTTCCCTTGGCCAATTCACACGCTCTGGTTAGGGCGACCAGCTCAGCAACTTGTGGTGAATGCGGTGGGCCCAGGGGCTCAGCTTCTATGATACCTCTGTCATCTACGACTGCGTATCCAGTACACAGGTCTCCCAAGTCCGTCTGTCTGTGGCAACTACCGTCAGTGTAAAAGGTAAAATCTACGCCTTCCAGTGGGTTGTCACTAATGTCGGGTCTTGCAGTGAAAGTCTGGTTCAGATATTCCATACAATCATGTGTGTCAGTCTCTGTACTAAACCCTACTTCACCATCATTCTCATCCTCCACCCTTTGTGCCTGTCCAGGCACACCTGGCAGATAAGTTGCAGGATTTAGTGCGCTGCATCTCTTTATGGTGATGTTTACAGGGGCCATTAGTACTAATTCCCACCTTGTAAACCATGCAGATGAGACATGTCTGGTTTGGGCAGAGTTCAGTAAGGCTGACACTGCATGAGGTGTATGGATGGTCAGGTTGTGTCCTAACACTACGTCTTCGCTTTTACTTACTAGCAAGGCTATCGCTGCAACACTTCGCAAGCATGTGAGGAGAGACCGTGCTACGGTGTCCAACTGTGCACTGTAGTAAGCTACCGGCCTGCTGGCATCACCATGTCTCTGGGTTAGGACACCTGCCGCACACCCAGCACTTTCCGTACCGTACAATTCAAAGGGTTTCCCATAATCTGGCATGCCTAATGCAGGTGCCTGTGATAGGCACTGTTTAAGTCTCTCAAATGCAAGTTCAGACTCATCTGTGTGAGAGATCCGATCTGGTTTGTTCGAGGAGACCATTTCTTGCAAAGGTAAAGCCAGTATGGAGAACCCTGGGATCCAGTTTCGGCAGTACCCACACATTCCAAGGAAAGTGCGGATCTGTTGCTGGGTTTGTGGCAGAGTCATGTCGCGAATCGCCTGTATTCTATCAGCGGTGAGGTGTCTAAGTCCTTGTGTCAAGCAATGTCCCAAATATTTTACCTTGGTCTGGCACAACTGCAACTTATCCTTTGAAACCTTGTGTCCCGTATTAGAAAGGTGAAACAGAAGCTGTTTCGTGTCCTTCAAGGACGATTCAAGTGAATCAGAACACAGCAGTAAGTCATCTACGTACTGTATTAATACTGATCCGCTCTCAGGTTGAAAGTATTGTAAACAGTCATGCAAAGCCTGGGAGAAAATACTTGGGCCGTCAATGAAACCTTGGGGTAGGTGAGTCCAGGTGTACTGTACTCCCCTGTATGTAAATGCAAACAGGTATTGGCTATCAGGGTGCAGAGGGACAGAAAAGAAAGTAGAACAGAGGTCAATGACAGTGAAACATTTTGCAGTAGGGGGAATTTGCATGAGGATGACAGCTGGATTCGGCACTACAGGGAATTGGCTCTCAACTATCTTGTTTATCCCCCTTAGATCCTGCACTAGTCTGTAACCCCTCCCCCCACTCTTTTTCACAGGGAAGATGGGACTATTGGCAGTGCTGGACGTCCTAACTAGGATGCCCTGTTGTAGCAAGCGCTCTATGACTGGGTACACTCCTAATTCCACCTCTGGCTTCAGAGGATACTGAGGGATTTTTGGAGCTATCCTACCATCTTTTACTTGCACTACTACAGGAGCTACATTCGCCATCAATCCAGTGTCTTGTCCATCTTTGGTCCAGAGGGATTCCGGTATCTGGGAGATCATTGCCTCTACCTTGGATGGACACTTGTCTATAACAGCAGAGTGTGACATTAACCTTTGTGGGGTGTCTAACATATCCTGCACTTCCTGAACGTGATTCTCAGGTATATCCAAGAAGACACCCTCAGGAGTACAATATATGACACACCTCATTTTACACAATAAATCTCTCCCAAGTAGATTAGTCGGAGCCGATGCAGCCAGCAAAAAGGAATGCTTGGTCTGCAAAGGCCCTATCGTAATCTCCGCTGGTCTACTTAAAGGGTAGTGTTGCACTATTCCTGTTACTCCCATTGCTGAAATTGTTTTTCCCGTGGTTTTCATACCTACCATCGAATTTAACACTGACCTGGCCGCCCCTGTATCTACAAGAAAAGGTAATGATCTACCAGCTACATCAACTGTGACCTCGGGTTCACTCCCAAGGCTAGCAATCAACTTCACTGGCTGCAGACTACAGGTGTGGCCCAACCCCTATTGTATATTGTGACCCTCCCGCAGCGCGATGGCAGCTACAATATGTGAGGGGGGTAACTGAGAATTTTCGGAGGCCTGCTAGTCCCTCCTAGGTGGATACCTCCTTGTTTCCCCTGCGTGTGGCTCATAATTTTTCCTATGTGATCCCTGATCCCAATTACGTGTATCATAATGTGGTTCATATCCTAGTCTAGGGGGTCGGTATACCTTATGTGTATCCTTATACCTACAATTCCGTGCAAAATGCCCTGACTTCTTACAGTTATAGCATACCACTACACGTAACTTACCATCAGGGGTCTGGGGTTTTGGCTGATGCGGCTTCGTTGTGAGAGCATTTATACTTACTGTCAACTTATCCCCCTGAGACTCCCTGTGCTTAATGACGTTCCGATCGTGCTCAATAGCGGACTCTCTTAATGCAGCCACTGAGATACCTCTCCAGTTAGGTAGAGTGGTTTGTACCCTTGTTCTCAATGTTTCTTTTAACCCGTCCATTAATACTGACACAGCTACCTCCCTGTGATGTACACTGTCCTTAATGTCCTCAACCCCAGTGTATCTAGCCATTTCCTGCAGTGCTCGGTGGAAATATTCAGATGCCGTTTCACCTTCTTTTTGTCTTATGGAAAAGATTTTATTCCATTTGACAACAGTAGGGAAATATACTCCTAATTGCAGATTGATCTGTCGTACATTCTCCTGAGTGTACTCATCAGTGAGAGGTACTTCTGCGTCTAATTTACAATCAGTAATGAATTTCGCGGGGTCAATATTGGAAGGTAAACATACTCGTAGCACTGTTCGCCAATCTTTGTTTGTGGGTTCGGTGGCGTTACCTAATTCTTTAATAAACCTCTGGCATGCGACTAGATCCTTTCTGGGATCGGGAAATTCAGACATAATTGTCCTCAATTCGGTCCGGGTCCAGGGACAATGCATAGCAATGTTCCTGATGGGAGTGATTCCCTGAGCGTCAGTCTTCCCATTGGGGACTGCGATCACCCTGACAGGATTTAATTCAACTACATCATTTTGAGTTGACTCCACAATCTGAGGTGCTATTGTCTCTGCATAATGTATTGTACCGTACTTACCTGTGGACACGACCTCACCTATCCCTCCGCTAGGGGCCTTTACTACTGATCTTACTGGTTGGGCCGTGCCCACCTGAGTGTTCTGTATGGTGGCTTCTAGAGAGAGTGCCGATATCGTGCTGGGCTCATCTTCTTGCTCGCAGTCTTGAGGAAAGTTTAAAATGGGATACAACTTGCACGGGTTAGTATTAGTACATTTATCAACTATACTCTTATCAGATACCAGTATGCCATTGTCTGTAGCCACTTTCTCCCCTACAATATACGGTGGTGGTGGTGCGGTTGCCATCATTTTCCTGCTAGGTTTAGAACCTGCTGCGTGAGCTAGTTCCCTCTGCATATCGCCCTCTTGCTGCCATAAATTTAAACAGTTTGTGTGTCTGACCCTTTGCTTTCGGGATTTTATCAGACATATCCTAACCCTTAAATTCTGCAATACCTCTGGTTCAAAACTGCCTACCTTAGGGAATGGTTCCCTATCTTCCGCAGTCATACGTTCCCATTCATTGCACAAAATTTCTGCGTGTGGTCCATGCTTCTCACACATTATGAACCTCGCTGACCCTTTGGGTCGCGGTATGTCAACCTGAACCCTGGTTGCACATCCCTTACTTGAGCAACTGGCCCCCATATTTTGCAGGTATTGCTATCCCGGCTAATCCTACAAAAAAACAAAATACTTAATATAAGGCAACGGTGAAAGTTCTCCGAGTGCTTTCACACACTCACCGCCCACGTTGGCCAATACTACCATACACTGTATAGCGAAGGCAATGTACCCAACCTAGGGCCCTGTGTAACCTATATTTACTGGAAGTTTCTGGGAATAACTTACCCTTCCCAGTAAATATAAGTCGTTGGAGATTTCCTGAGAAAGAGACCAGCGAAACTCCCTAAACCTTTATTATACACAAATCACGCTTGCGTATGCAATAACCAGCGCTAATGATACCGCGATTTTACACAAAGCTCGTAAAAAGGGTATCACGTTGCGTTAAATATTGCACCCACGAACGCGCGGTCCAATCGCACAGCGTATAGGTACTTGTTACTTATCCGCCGTACGACCAATGGAATCGGTTTTTCAGGCTGCGAAACCTCAGCCGGAGCGAATCAATCAAAAACTAAATGGGTATCTTCGCTAGCCCCCTGGGCTGCGGTACTCTAAAACCTCGCTGACCTTTGGTCTGCGGTACTCTAAACCTTCGCTGACCTTCTGGCCTGTGGTACTCTGCTACCTTGCTCCTTTGTACTTCAATTTATATTAACGTGAGCCAGCTAATTCTCACGCCACCAAGTCTCCACTCACCTGGTGTACCACCTCTATGGGATCCCGAATTCCCTGGGTCCACAAAACCTTTATTATGTTTGCACACTTACGTTCGTTCACTCAAATACACTTTGGTTTTTCTGTACAGAAAATTAACTTTCATTCAGATAAACAGCCTTAGTACCAGAGGTAATACAGTAAAAAAGGTTTTATTTAAACTTAATCTTGGAAACGGAGCAATTTGTGCTATTGTCGCGTGGCTACCGTCCCGCGCCTAAACTAAACAATGCTATTGTGTAATTTGTACTTAGCAGCCATACCCTTACGCACGTTGCGTACACACGCGACCGTGCGTATGTCTTTACGTTGCGTACGCAGTCCCTTACTTTGTCCGAGACACGTGTACAAAGACCGTACATCCGCAGTAGTACAAATCCCACGCTTCTATAAATGTAAGCGATATTACCTATAATCGTTTACTTAACATAACATAGTATCTTTCTGTATAAACCTGTTTAACTAGGCCAGACTGTATTTGTGTTTTTTTATGTTTACTTCCTTAATATTTAGTCTATGTTTTAACTAAATAGCAACAAATTTCTCAGCACATGTCAAAATGAATCTAATAATCAATACTTATGGCAACAATGCAAGCAGGTATACAAATTACAGGTGTATGCTTGTGTTGTGTGCGCATTTGGCGCCAAACAGAAATTCACTGACTTTTAAAATAGCTTTGCGTATTTACCTTACGGATCCCACCAGCATCCCTACAAACCATGCAGAGCAGATGCCATTTTATCAGCAATGAGATAGGGTTTACCAGTGTATTCTACGGCCAGGAAAAGGTTCACGTAGGATACCTGTCCGCCCTTTGCTGATAGATAAAGTCTGCTTTAACCTGTTAGGTTGCGGGTATGTGGAAAAACCGGACGATGCCCCCAATTGATAATGTCGATATTATCTTAAACCATAAAGCTATACCTTTAAACACACTTTTACCATGGAGCCGCTGCGGCCGCTAGACTTAGTACACACGCTACGTACTCTGTATGCTATTTGCGTACAGAGTCCCGTACCTTGTACGGACTTAGCGTACAAACGCCGCGCTGGGGGTACAAAGTACACACAGCGCACACACACTATTGATATACTTTAAACCTTATTATTAATGCAATGCAATGATATTATTACACTCTAAACCTTATGCAGCAAAGCACTGCAATGATGTTACACCTTAAACCTTATACAGTTAGGTAATGTAATACGCTTTAAACCCTAGCAGGGAAAAGAGGACACAACACAGATTTGTAATTAAAACACTGGGCTCTGACACCTCAGCGTATATATCTGGAAGGGGATAACAATACAATTTATACACTAAAATATACAACAGAGTAAATGGCTACAGTCAATGTACATATGTGTGAATATTCGCTTGCGCAACCTGGTCCAGTCCTCCGCTAATCAGGTAGATAGCGTTAAGAGTCTTCTGACCGGCCAGGCAGCAACAGGCTTTTTATACATTACTTCCAAAAGCAATACAATGGATACTGTAATCCCTTTGTCCATTGGACACAGAGATGCATCTTTATATTACAGGAGAGGTCATAGGTTGATTTGAAAAGGTGGGCGATGTCTTTCTCAACTGCTCTTGTGGGTGGTCTCCTCTGGATTCTCGCCGCATACATAATATACAGTAAATACAGTTTATATCTAGATTCTACTTCTGCACATAACTATACGCAGGAACATGCGATCTTCCTCTAACCAACACCGGAATGTTACCCTTAAAATACCCTACAGCTGGATACTAGACATCACCTTATATCCTTAGTCTGTCTCTTCCTATCATGCAAAGGTGAATCCATTAGTCCTGGAATCATTTAAACTGTTGATACTTGCTGATGTGGTGCAGGGGGGCTATGTGTACAATGTGCACTATTTGGATTAAATATGTAATGTTTTGATAACCCTCTATGTGCTCACAAACTCTGCCGTAAATACCCATACCACGCGCAGGACCGCGGGAGTGACCGTACGCAAATTGCAGATATATGCACGCACAGCGGGCATGTGTGTGTTGTTAGTACGTGGTGTATGTACTGGAATATTTTTCGACTTTGACAGTGGTTTTGTCAAAACCAATCCAGATCCATAACGAAAACACAAAACACGAAAAAAGTGCCCGCCGCACATCTTTATCAATAATGGCTACTTTACAGCAGCCACACACACTTTCCCTACTGTTGGCACCAATTGTTGTTCTGCTACTTTATGTCTCATTTTATTATATGTTATTTGTTTGTTGAATGATTCCCTTGTTATGCAATGCTATTTAATAAGTTATTGCTGTATAAAGAAAGGATAATAATAGTAATAAAAATAATATATCATCACTTGTTAAGCATAATGGGGGTTATTCAGATGTGGATGGAGTGCCGTCCTGCTTCATGAAGTACCGAATATTGGTACTTTGCGCGTGAGCAGGACCCATTCTGCACATGCATGAATGGGTCCTGTGACAAAGGACACTGGATGGCAACAAACTGTCAGTGATTAACAGTCTGCTGCCATCTGGGGGTGGGGAGGGGACAGTGATGACCACAGTTTCCCAAAACCGATGTCACCACCGTTTATGGGGAGGAAAGAGGCCAGGAATGTCCATGGTTGCACAGAGATTTCCTGGCCTATGTGACGGGCAGGTTGTATGTCCCAATGGGTGCTGCAGGGTGCCTGATTGTGAATGACTGATCCAATGCTGTGTCCTAGTATGCAGATCAGATCACTACTACAGCAGGAGGTGTCCACTTGTAATAGACACCTACGCCTGCATTACCATACAGACCTATCACTGCTGCTTCCAAGGAAGAGCAGTGATAGCAATTCTAACCACATCTGATTTAGCCCCAATGTCAGTAATGAATACTTTAAACAAAACCAAAATAAAGGCGAGTCCCTGCAGTACTTTACTGGTTACTAGTCATTAATCTGAGCTGACACCATTGACTACAACTCTCTTATTATTTAGTCTACTGTTTATCCATTGGACAATCTACCAGTCAAATCCAAGGATTTTCAGTTTCTGCATTACATTTTTGTAAAATACCCTATCATATAACTTGCTAAATTCCAAATGTGGTCTATCCACTGATTCAAGGCCATAACTAGGGGTGTGTGAGCAGCATAAGCAATGCCCTATGCCACCTGCAGCCTGTAGAGCTGCCTGGAGCAAACTAAGGACACTGCGGGCAGTGCTCTACTTCCTGGAGCTGTGACATCATGATGTTCTTTGTTTGGGGGAGGGTCCGACTCAGAGCAATCACTTTAGTTTCTACAAGATAGGTAGACTTGCTTTGCATTATGTATAAATATATAACATTAAATAACTATAGCATTAAATAAACATTTAAAATTGAAAAAAAACCCTCTTTCAAAAATTACAGTATTAGTATTAACAAACAGTAAAACATTTAAATTCTATTCCAAACTATATGCAGTTCATAACTGTACACCTGACCTCTGATGATGGGGTACAACTGTAACACATCATGCTGCTACTGGTTGTCACAGTAGATGTTCTGGCCCAGGAGGTGGCAGACGTAGTGCTGATGGTGTATTAGGTGTTGAATGGAATTTGAGTTGGAGGACCAGCAGAATAGGACTAGCTGACAGGGGTATTTGTGGGATCTGCTGCCAGTCTGTGAATTCCAGGACATTGTATAGAGGCACCTGCTCCCGCACATACAATCACCATCACTGGAATTACAGTCAGCTATGTCGATCATAGGTACAGGTGCAGAGAACTGGATGCCTCTAAACACTGACCTGGGATAGATGGCCTCGCAGCAGATCCCACCAATACCCCGAAAAGCTAGCCTGATACTAGGGAGCAGCATATGTAGGTCTGAAAGCCTCTGGGTGCTGGTATGATCTATGAGCCTTAGTTGTGGTACTGTAGCTTCTTCCATTCAATTCCCCTTTGGCTGCCATGTATAAAGTTATCAAGTATGAATCTCTCTGCATCCAGCCTGTTTCACTCTTCCTGACTCCCTAAGTTGGCAGCCAAATAGGCACCAATTGCATCCATGTAATTAGTCCTTCTGTTCAGCACTCTGCATGATGATTGCAGTACTTGGTTGGTGAGTACTTCTGGTGCATCTACCAACTCACACCACTTCTTGTTCTTTCTAGGTCAAGAGAAATGAGGTTTACTGGTAAGATATGGGTTGGCAGGTGTGGGAATAGGATCATCATCAGTTTTTGGAATTTTCTCCTCTCTTTTGAAACTGAAGCTGGACTAAAGTTAAAAAAGAAAATGTCATAAATTTATACTTCAGTTAATATTTTTTTTCTTTTTAATATCCATATTGTTTTCTTCCACGCTACCTTCAGCAACAGATGAATGGCTAGAAATAACCCAGGGTTTGGAGGACCACTGGAATTCCCCAAATGGGGAGGTATCATTAATGGGAAGCATGTCCACAAAATGACAACCTACAACAGTGGTTGTCTACAACTACCTGATATTTTTAGCATTATCCTGATAGCAATTGTTAAAGCCAATTTTTTAATTTAGGTTTGTGGATTTTAGAAAAAATGGAAAAGTCTCTGATCCTGTCGATTTGGGGTTTCATTTTATCTTTATGGGGGATGAGGCATTTGGGTTACACACTAATGGTCTGAAACCATACACTGAATGGACCTGAACCATGAAAGGTGCATCTTCAATTACAGGCTGTCAAGAGTTAGGCAGGTGTTTGAAAACCATTGGGTTTACATACAAATCTAAATTAGGCCCACAGTCACTAACCACTGTATGTGTATTAACTGATGGACTTTTAAATCCTAAAGTACATCATCATCCCACAGTAGGTTTGATAAATAAATTAAGTGCACTCATCAAAATGAGATAGAGTAGACTAAGAATCCAATTTATTTGAATATACAATTAAATAAAAAAATCATTGTATACGGTTTAGTTAAAATAATGTTTTAGTGGGTGTGAGCATGAAGAGGTGGGGGAAATGATACACATAGAAGCTACTAATGGCAGGCTGAATGGGATGTTGTGTGTTGCTAGCAATCAACACAAAATGGATAAAGTGGTCTTGGGAGATTTAAGTAGTAGAGAAGACTAAGATCTGTAAAGTTACATGCAAAACAATCAAATTACTACAAAATGCATGAATGTGATGCAAATGTGATTTCTGTATTAATGCCAGGTTAATGTTGTTTACATTTTGCTTAAGCCTTGTTATGATTTGAAGGAATCCAGGAGCAAGAGTAGTTTCTGAAAATTAAAACTATGTTGGTTTGTGTGTTATTCTTAATCTAACATACTGTATCTGCTGGTTTGAGTGAAAGTGGTGTAATAGTTAACCTCAGGATATTGCCCCAAGCCTGCTCCTGGGGAACTGAGAAGACGAGGCATGGGTGAAGACACTGTATTTCTACAGTAAATTGTAATTAGCCAGGTCACAACAGGATCTCCACATTGTTATATTATTCTAATACCATATTTCTTCCCAGGGAAAATATGTGAGGGGTTATAATAAAAAAAAGTGCAAAATGGTAAAAAGGAGACAACTTCATTACATCAGGCAAGTGATAATGTAACACCCTGGGATTGGCAGGTATGTCTAAGTGGTTGAGAGAGGTATCACAGGTGTTGGGTGGCTAGTTGACGGACCATTCCCCTGAAATGTTTATCCACATGCCTTGTCCTGTAGGACCGTGTTCAAAGAGGTAGAGTAGATTAATACGAAACAGGAGTGAGTAAGAAATTCCAACAGGATGTCTGTTTATTGAGTCGCAATTAATTCTGGGTTGAAGATGATGATTAGTTGATTGGAATTAAATTTAAATTATCACAAAAAGTATTGGGCATTAAAGAAGAATAAAGAGAAGACAATTGGCTACAGTTTACAACACAATGGATCATTTCAAATGCAAAAGACAATCAATCAAATTACATAGGAAACCAATATCAGCAAACATGGTCTGACATAAATCTTTATCAAAAACTAGAACAGGGGCCCAAGGGAGGAAGAGTAAGTAGTGGAAGAAAGGATTGTTTAGTAATTTAATTTAATTTGTTTGATTCTAAACATTTTACTTTATCATTGGGGGCATTGGTAATGGTTTTTATTGCATAGACAACATTTGTATTGGTTATTCCACTAATCTGACTTTTACTTTTTCTTTGATTTTACATGCCCTGACTTAAGCTGCATATGTCCTTGGCCATTGGCCTTAGTAGATGATGTTGACGTACTTTGTATCATCATGACTGGTACTAGCACTATCAGCACTAGTATGTGCTTGCTGCTGTCCTCTCAATTGTTCATCCTCCATATCTATCAACAAACACACCCAAGTGGGGAACAGCACACACCACAATATGTACAAAAAATGTACAACCTACATTGTCACAATACGTGTATGAGTCAGAGATAATATTCTAACACTGCTGCTTAATTTCACCAACAGTATTGCACAATACGTGTATGAAATAAAATATATTACTGTTGTACCAACTTCACCCACAGTGTCACACAATACGTGTATGAGTCAGAAATAGTAATCGAACACTGCAGTTTAATTTCACCAACAGTGTCGCACAATACGTGTATGAGTACAAAATTAAATATATTACTGTGGTTCCACAATCACCCAGTGTCACGCAGTACGTGTATGAGTCACAACTATTAATCTAACACTGTGGCTTAATTTCACCAACAATGTTGAACAATACGTGTATGAGTACAAAATAAAATATATTACTGTGGTACCACCTTCACCCACAGTGTCACACAATACATGTATGACTACGAATAAAAATATATAACTGTGGTACCACCTTCACCCACAGTGTCACACAATATGTGTATGAGTTAGAAATAGTAACCACACACTGTGGTTTAATTTCACCAGCTGCGTCAAACAAACATGTATGAGTATTAGAGATGTGCACTGGAAATTTTTCGGGTTTTGGTTTTGGATTCGGTTCCGTGGCCGTGTTTTAGATTCGGACGCATTTTGGCAAAACCTCCCTGAAATTTTTTTGTCGGATTCAGGTGTGTTTTGGATTCGGGTGTTTTTTTCAAAAAACCCTCAAAAACAGCTTAAATCATAGAATTTGGGGGTAATTTTGATCCTATAGTATTATTAACCTCAATAACCACAATTTCCACTCAATTCCAGTCTATTCTGAACACCTCACACCTCACAATACTATTTTTAGTCCTAAAATTTGCACCGAGGTTGCTGGATGACTAAGCAAAGTGACCCAAGAGGGCGGCACAAACACCTGGCCCATCTAGGAGTGGCACTGCAGTGTCATACAGGATGGCACTTAAAATTTGGCCCCAAACAGCACATGATGCAAAGAAAAGAGAAAAAGAGGTACACTGTGGTCGCTGGATGGCTAAGCTAAGTGACACAAACACCTCAATATCACAGGAATTATTTGTTCTAATCAATGGTATTATTGTTCCAAATCACTGGAACAAAATGACAAAATCACTGTAATTATTCATTCTAATCAATGATATTATTGGTCCAAATCACTGGAAGAAAATGACAAAATCACTGGAATTATTCGTTCTAATCAATGGTATTATTGGTCCAAATTACTGGAAGAAAATGACAAAATCACTGGAATTATTCGTTCTAATCAATGGTATTATTGGTCCAAATTACTGGAAGAAAATGACAAAATCACTGGAATTATTCGTTCTAATCAATGGTATTATTGGTCCAAATCACTGGAAGAAAATTACAAAATCACTGGAATTATTCGTAAACATTTGTAGAAAGTCGCTGCTTTCTGATTACAGAAATGCTCAGTTATTCCTGCGAATCCACAATCTCTTCCCAGAGGCAAAAGAAATTGAGAAACCATTGTTTGAGAACGTTTGTTCTCTTTCCCTTACAAAGGAACAAACCACTTTCCAAGAAGACTGAAGTTTTTGGGATTTTGGAGACAATGTTTTTGAATATAAATCCTAAAGCAGGTGGTGTATTAGAGCAAAAGAGTGCAAGAGACCAGCCACGCAGTTTCTGAAATATTATGACAAAATGTTACTGTATTTCATAAGCACTCATTCCTAACTCTGCTAAGTACTGTTTGGTATACTGTATCTGGCTTCCATGAGGTAGTTGTCCATTATTTCAGCTTCCATTGACCTTTTTGAAAGCGGTAGAAGTTATCGATTCTTTTTTTCCCCCCCTATTTTTAATTTTCTCCTGCATAGCCCAGTAAAATGTTGCAATGTTAAGTATTGACTTGTGCCTTCTGGGGGTCCACTTCTTCACCAAACCCAGCCAAATCTCATCCTAACCCTCTGTTCCATGTTCTCTATGTACCCCATCTGTGTCACCCATGTCTGTCTACCCCTCCCCTTTAGATTGTAAGCTCTCATGAGCAGGGCCCTCTTCCCTCATGTGCTTATCCTTTGTCTTACTTTAATAATCTTCAACTGTACCACATCCAGCAGTCTTCTGCCACCTGATACTTATTCCAGTGTCATCTGCTGATGTATCTATGTGTATTTACCCTGTACTTGTCCTATACTGTCATCAACTGTAAGTTGCTGTTTTCCTGTTTGATTATTTATGTACTCTGTAATTGGACACTGCAGAACCCTTGTGGCGCCATATAAATAAAGGATAATAATAATATAGGGTGTATAATCCCCAGGTGTATCTCACACATCACACAGTAAAGTATATAGGGTGTATAATCCCAAGGTGTATCTCACACATCGCTCAGTACAGATTACAGGATGTATAATCACCAGGTGTATAACACAAGTCGCACAGTACAGTATACATACTGGTCACAACAATGCAGCAGATATTGAGCACTGATCAGGATACTAGAAGTGACACAGAGCTGCAAGATAGAGCAATGGCCTACTGTACACAACTATATATGTATACTGCTGGTCACCAAAATGCTGCACTGTCCTACTATATACTGCTCACAATAATGCAGCACAGATATGGAATGGATACTTGCAGTGACACAGAGCTGCAAGATACAGCAATGGCCTACTGTACACAACTATATACTGTTGGGTCACCAAAATGCTGCACTGTAATACTATATATACTGCTCACAAAAATGCAGCACAGATATGGAATGGATACTTGCAGTGACACAGAGCTGCAAGATACAGCAATGGCCTACTGTATAAAACTATATACTGTTGGGTCACCAAAATGCTGCACTGTAATACTATATATACTGCTCACAAAAATGCTGCACAGATATGGAATGGATACTTGCAGTGACACAGAGCTGCAAGATACAGCAATGGCCTACTGTACACAACTATATACTGTTGGGTCACCAAAATGCTGCCCTGTAATACTATATATACTGCTCACAAAAATGCAGCACAGATATGGAATGGATACTTGCAGTGACACAGAGCTGCAAGATACAGCAATGGCCTACTGTACACAACTATATACTGTTGGGTCACCAAAATGCTGCCCTGTAATACTATGTATACTGCTCACAAAAATGCAGCACAGATATGGAATGGATACTTGCAGTGACACAGAGCTGCAAGATACAGCAATGGCCTACTGTACACAACTATATACTGTTGGGTCACCAAAATGCTGCACTGTAATACTATATATACTGCTCACAAAATTGCTGCATAGATATGGAATGGATACTTGCAGTGACACAGAGCTGCAAGATTCAGCAATGGCCTACTGTACACAACTATATACTGTTGGGTCACCAAAATGCTGCACTGTAATACTATATATACTGCTCACAAAAATGCAGCACAGATATGGAATGGATACTTGCAGTGACACAGACCTGCAAGATACAGCAATGGCCTACTGTACACAACTATATGCTGTTGGGTCACCAAAATTCTGCACTGTAATACTACAGTATATATACTGCTCACAAAAATGCTGCACAGATATGGAATGGATACTTGCAGTGACACAGAACTGCAAGATACAGCAATGGCCTACTGTACACAACTATATACTGTTGGGTCACCAAAATGCTTCACTGTAATACTATATATAATGCTCACAAAAATGCAGCACAGATATGGAATGGATACTTGCAGTGACACAGAGCTGCAAGATACAGCAATGGCCTACTGTACACAACTATATACTGTTGGGTCACCAAAATGCTGCACTGTAATACTATAAATACTGCTCACAAAAATGCTGCACAGATATGGAATGGATATTTGCAGTGACACAGAGCTGCAAGATACAGCAATGGCCTACTGTACTATACTACTATAAGTATAATTATATACTGGTGGTCCCCAGTCCCCACAATAAAGCACACTGAGCACAGATATTTGCAGCACACTGAGCACATATATGAAGCATTTTCAGGCAGAGAATGTAGATATTTGCAGCACACTGAGCACAGATTATGGAGCTTTTCAGGGAGAGAACGCAGCCACGTCCTCTCCAATGCACGAGTGAAAATGGCGGCGACGCGCGGCTCTTTATATAGAATACGAATCTCGTGAGAATCCGACAGCGGGATGATGACGTTCGGGCGCGTTCGGGTTAACCAAGCAAGGCGGGAAGATCCGAGGCTGCTCGGAACCGTGTAAAATAGGTGAAGTTCGGGGGGGTTCGGATCTCGGAGAACCGAACCCGCTCATCTCTAATGAGTATGAAATAAAATATATTACTGTGGTACCACCTTCACCCACAGTGTCGCACAATACATGTATGAGTACGAAATAAAACAAATTACCGTGGTACCACCTTCACCAACAGTGTCACACAATATGTGTATGAGTAAGAAATAATTATATACTGCGGTCTGACCAGCAGTGTTACAATACTTGTGAAATAAAATAAAAATTATTTAGTACACAGCGGTACAGCAGAAACTAAAAAAATAATATATTTTTTATATTTATATTTGAGTTCTTTTAGCTATTATTATTTTAATTTTACATTGGGTTGGAGCCCCTGGATGGACAAACAAAGCCCCCCTCTAAAGACACAGCAGCCCCTGGGTGTATACTGGAGTACAGCACAAAAAATATATTAATTTTAAATTAGAATATTATAATAGTTTTCTTTTTTTTAACACTGGGGCAGAGCCCCTGGATGGATGGACAGAGCACCACTGGAGGACACAGTAGCATTCCCTGGATGGACAACACTGGACCTCTGATGGACAACACTGCACCTCTGTTGGACAGCACACCACAGCTGGACGGACACAGCACAGCCATGTCTGCACTGTACAATCTCCACAGCCAGAGTGAAATGGTGCTGATAACCGAGGACCTTTGTAGAATCCAAAACCTGTGAGAATCCAACAGTGGGAGGATAACGTTTTATCTCATTTTGGGATCTGAGTCAGGCAAGAACACCGAGCGAGAATTGGATCCCAGCTTGGATCGCTAAGTTTGGGTGAACTTGACCCGCTCATCTCTAATTATAATTGGAATCACAGTCTGTAATGAGAGCATGAGGAGAGATGATTAAAAACACATTAGGAGAGGCTTGCTGGGACCTGTAGTCCTCCTGCAATAAACAATATTTAACTTTTAACTATTGGACTGTCAAATTGGCACTCAAAGCCCAGGTGTGTCTGGGAAAGCCCAGGTGTGTCTGGGATAGCCCCGGGCTTCAGCCCTGGCCTTGGCTGTCTTGGACAGGGTGGACCCCTTTATTTATTTCCCAGGAATCCCCAGCCTGTGCTGACTAATTAGGGGGATGGATGCTTTAGCCATGGGACATTGCCAAGTGTGTCCCCTGCCTGTGGCATTACTCCCTTGCTAGTGGAGCTCTGTGCTGGTTCTGAAAATATAGGGGACCCGTTCTCATTTTGTTTCCCTATTTTTAGAACCAGGGCCAGCTCCAAGAACCAAGTGGTGGTTCATTAAATATGGGACCCCTACATGTTTTGTTCCTCATATTTTTTGAACCAGTGCTGGCTCAAAGAGACTGGTTATACCTTTTGGGGAGGACCCACATATTTTTTTTAAAGGAACATTAAAATGTTCTCCGGATCCCCCTTTGACCATTATAATTAAATACATTCCTCATTAATATATCCACCTTCTCCCACAGCCAAATTACTTTTTTCAGCAGTATTGGTCACAGATTAGTCTAATGAAAAATTGGACAAGTGTGAAGCGAGGATTGGCTGTAGAATCTGCAGCAGATCTGCTGAAGTATTGTATAAACAGTCTGATCTGCGGTCTGATCTGCTGAGGATTGGATAAGTGGTTGTCAAAGCTGCTGATCAAATTAATCTTAACCAGTAAATAACTTAATTTACTTTTGAGCATTTCTAGCTGCCTAAGGATGATTACTGACTGCATTTGTGGTTTATAGTCCCTTTTTATTAAGATGAATATGTGTATTATTTCCTTAGTAGACACTTTCAGGAAGATCAGTAGCCCTTTATGCATTAAAATTTATACCTAATATTACAACAATCTTCCCATATTTGTGTGAGTAATTTTGTTAATATTGAGATATTGTGTTCATTAAAACACATCAATGTATCCTATTTGCACACTGCATGCATTAGTCAGTATAATGTAAATGCTAACAGTATGTGTGTTTAAGGCTTTTATTAATTTTAATATTTTCAAGTTTTTAAGTGCATTTCTGAACATACTGTAAAAGCTTAACTCAACCACTTTTGTATGCATTATTTTGTTTACTGTTGTGTACGTTAGTCTATGATTACTCAATCTTGTTTGTCGTAAACCTAGTTATGCTTGGTACACACTAGGACATTGTGTTCACAGCCAATATGTATGGCCGGGGGGCTGACATATTGTACCCTGGGTACACATTGAGTGATGTAATGAAGAGTGAAACGACATATCGCTCCTACCTTTATTACACAGGTTGCAGTTGCTAGCATTATCACCCGGTTGACCATGCAGCAGGGCTGACCGAGCAACATCACTAGTGACCAGGGGTACCCTCAAATCGGGCATGCGCACTGAGCGATGTTCAGCTGGAAATTACAATTCGGCACAATATCATCCAGTGTGTACCCAACTTTAAACTAAAGATATGATTTGGATTTCATAACAAGATTTTCTTTCAGCCTTAAAGCTGGCCATACACCTTAAAATTATCTGTCCACAATCCAACTAGTTGGCTGGTTGGAATGAAAATCTAGTAATGTATAGGAGCCAATGACAATTGGCCATTTGTTCCTAAATGTTGGAAGGTATCAATAAACGTGCATTCAGAAAAACTAATTACATCAAACCCAGTGGCGTAACTACAGTCCCCGCAGACACTGCGGAGGCTTGGAGGCGCAGGGCTGCGGGGGCTCCGCCATTGATTGCTGCAGCTGCTTTGTGTGAGACTGAGTCCGGGAAGGAGCTGGAGGGAACAGCGCACGCCTCTCCTGTGTCCCTCCTGGTGGCGGGCGACGGCATATCTGTCAAATGAAGTGCCGGTTTGTGAGCCACTTAGGAGCCGCAGCTGCCGGCCCGAGAGATCTGTAACACTACCCTCCTTCCTGGACAGCACAGCAGTGGGGGGGAGGGTATGTAGCTGGCACTGGGGGGGGGCATAAGGGGCACTGGGGGCATATGTGTATCTGGCACTGGGGGGGCATATTTGGCACTGGGGGCATACGTGTATCTGGTAGTGTGGGGGCATATGTGGCACTGGGGGCATATGTGTTTCTGGCACTATGGGTACAGCCCTAGCAACAAGCATTACCCCCTGGTAACAAGCACGACACCCAGCTCATGAAATCCCAGGCAACAAGCATTACCCCCTAGCAACGAGCATGACACCCAGAGCATGAACCCCTGGCAATTAATATTACACCCTAGCAATGAGCTTGACACCCAGCACATGATACCCCTGGCAATAAGCATAACACCTAGCACATGACACCCCTGGCAACGAGCATGACACCCTGAGCATGAAAACCCCTGGCACCGTGCATGAAACCAAGAGCATGAAACCCCTGGCAAGGAGCAGGTAATTTAAAAGTAATTAGAAGCCTTACTGTATGGCTTAATGTGTAGTGGGCATTGCGGTGTGTGGCATAATGTATCACGGACATTGTGGTGTGTGGCATAATGTATCATTGCGGTGTGTGTCATAATGTGTCACGGACATTGCGGTGTGTGTCATAATGTGTCATGGACATTGCGGTATGTGGTATAATGTCTCAGGGGCATTGCAGTGTGTGGCATAATGTATAACAGGCATTGTGGTGTGTGTCATAATGTGTCACAGGCATGACGGTGTATGGTGTACTGTATCACAGGCATTGTATGTGCTATAATGTCTTGGGCATTGCAGTGTGTGACATAATGTATAATAGGCATTGCGATGCATGGCATAATGTGTCACAGGCATTGTGGTGTGTGGCATAATGTGTCAGGGCATTACAGTGTGTGGCATATTGTGTAACGGGCATTATTGTGTGTGGCATAATGTCTAAGGGCCATTACAGTATGTGGCATAATGTATACTGGGCTTTACTATAAGGAGAAAAAAATACAAATAATGTAAGGGGCATGAATCAGGATTATTTTTTTTCCTGTGGTGGCTAACGTCTGGGCGTGCAGGTTGTAAAACTGGGACTGGGGTTTAAGGTAGTCTTTTCCTGCAATGCCCCGCCCCTTTAAGCAAAGCCACACACATTTCAGCAAGACCACACCCCCTTTTTTGCAGCACGCACATATTCATCACTTCACTAGTAGCAATTATGGGGGGGAGGGGCAGAGAATGTTTTGGCTTGGGGAGAAAAATTTCTAGTTATGCCACTGATCAAACCAATTGACCCAATACAGCTAACTTTGTCCATTTTCCAATGTTTGGGAGCAAATGTCTGCTTGTCATATACTTCCATACATTGCCAGTTTTTTGTTCCATCCAGTGAATTGGTTGGGTGGTCGGGCAGATGATCTTAAGGTTCATAGCTAGGTTTAGTAATAGCAAACAGCCAGATAAGCTTTAGAGGGAAAAGCGGTGTTTAAAAAAAATATATGGTTAACATTCTGATGTGTTTCCATAAGTTATGACATCCTTTAGCATTTTTTTTATTTGCATTTTCTTGTTTTTAATTACTTTAATTTAATTCTTAAAAGATTTTTGGTCTGTTTTGATAATTTTCAAGGATGCCAAATATTGCACTTTAAAAATTGAATGTATTTACATGTTTCCCTGGCAATATGCCCAGTTTGTTCTACTATCACAGGTAAGATTTACAAAAAGACCTTTGTGCACATGAATCGACAAAAATAAAATGACATACAGTATGCACTGACTTTTCATATTTCTTTTTTTTGTTTATAAGAACTTACTGTAGCACAGGTTTTTGTCTGGAAGGAATACAGTATAATTATGGGTATCCGGTCCCTAGGTCGACAGTGTCTAGGTCGACCACTATTTGTTGACAGTAAGTAAGTTAACATGATTTCTAGGTCGACAGGGACTCTAGGTCAACATGTTCTAGGTCGACATGACAAAAGGTCGGCATGAGGTTTTTTTTTTAAATAATTTTTTTTCTCACTTTTCCATACTTTACAATCTACGTGGACTACAATTGGGAATGGTAACCTGTGCCGAGCACAGCGGGGCACCTTGCCTGAAGCATGGCGAGCGGACGCGGTGCACTAATTGGGATTCCTGGTCACTTTACGAAGAAAACTACACCAAAAAAAGTGGGGGGGAAATGTATGTCGATCTTATGTCATGTTGACCTGGAACATGTCGACCTAGAGTCCCTGTCGACATAGAACCCATGTCGACCTACTTACTGTTGACCTAGACACTGTCGACCTAATTCTTGTCGACCCTCCATTCCACACCCATAATTATGCCTCATCTGTAGGTAAGGTTTGGCAAGATAATATTTAATATAGAATAGAGATAAGCGGGTTCGGTTCTCAGAGAACCGAACCCCCCCAAACCTAGGGGATCCGGGGCCATCCAAACCACAGCTCGTATGTCCCTGCCTGCCCCAGATCCCCAATCGAGGCAAAACCTCAGGATTCCACTGTTGGATCCTGAGGTTTTGCCTCGGATGCTGGTCTCCATAGTAACCTATGGAAGGCCACTGATTGGCTGAGAGAGCTGTCTGTCACGGCTCTCAGCCAATCAGCATTTCCCCAAGATGGATGACCCCCCAGCGCTAATAGCGCTGCCGCCCACACTGCTGACTCCACCGCCCACACTGCAGACACAGCCGCCTGCACTGCCGACACTGCCGCCTACACTGTCAACACCACCGCCCGCACTGCCGACACTCCCATACTGCTGACACTGTTGGCACCCCTGCACTGAGGACACTTCCAGCACTCCCATACTGCTGAAACTGCTGGCACCCCTGAACTCCTGCACTGAGGACACTTCCAGCACTCCCGCATTGCCGACTCTGCCGGCACCCCTGCACTGAGGACACTTCTGGCACTCCCACACTGCTGACACTGCCGCATCCCTGAACTCCTGCGCTGAGGATACCTCCAGCACACCCGCATTGCCAACACTGCTGGCACCCCTGCACTGAGGACACTTCTGGCACTCCCACACTGCCGACACTGCCACACCCCTGAACCCCTGCACTGGGGACACCTCCAGCACTCCCACATTGCCGACACTGCCGGCACCCCTGCACTGAGGACTCTGCCAGCACTCCTGCACTGAGGACACCTCTGGTTCTCCCGCATTGCCAACACTGCCGGCACCTCTGCACAGAGATCACTGCCAGCACTCCCATGCTGCCGACACTGCCAGCACCCTGCACTGGGGACACTGCCAGCCTCCTGCACTGAGGACACCTCCCACACTACTGACACTGCAGGCACCCCAGCACCGAGGACACTTCCAGCACTCCCACATTGCCGACTCTGCCGGCACCCCTGCACTGAGGACACTTCCGGCACTCCCACACTGCCGACACTGCCGCATCCCTGAACTCCTGCGCTGAGGATACCTCCAGCATTCCAGCTTTGCCAACACTGCCGGCACCCCTGCACTGAGGACACTTCGGGCACTCCCACACTGCCGACACTGCCACAACCCTGAACTCCTGCACTGAGGACACCTCCAGCACTCCTGCATTGCCAACACTGCCGGCACCCCTGCACTGAGGACTCTGCCAGCACTCCTGCACTGAGGACACCTCTGGTTCTCCTGCATTGCCAACACTGCCGGCAACCCTGCACTGAGGACACTGCCAGCACTCCCACGCTGCCGACACTGCCGGCACCCTGCACTGGGGACACTGCCAGCCTCCTGCACTGAGGACACCTCCCACACTGCTGACACTGCAGGCACCCCTGCACCGAGGACACTTCCAGCACTCCCGCATTGCCGACTCTGCCGGCACCCCTGCACTGAGGACACTTCCGGCACTCCCACACTGCCGACACTGCGGCATCCCTGAATTCCTGTGCTGAGGATACCTCCAGTACTCCCTCATTGCCGACACTGCCGGCACCCCTGCACTGAGGACACTTCTGGCACTCCCACACTGCCGACACTGCCACACCCCTGAACTCCTGCACTGAGGACACATCCAGCACTCCCGCATTGCCGACACAGCCAGCAGCCCTGCACTGAGGACTCTGCCAGCACTCCTGCACTGAGGACACCTCCAGTTCTCCCGCATTGCCAACACTGCCAGCACCCCTGCACTGAGGACAAGGCCAGCACTCCCACGCTGCCGACACTGCTGGCACCCTGCACTGGGGACACTGCCAGCACTCCTGCACTGAGGACACCTCCCACACAGCCGAGACTGCAGGCACCCCTGCACCGAGGACACTTCCGGCACTCCCACACTGCCGGCACCCCTGAATTCTTGCACTGAGGACACCTCCAGCACTCCCGCATTGCCAACACTGCTGGCACACCTGCACTGAGGACTCTGCCAGCACTCCTGCACTGACGACAACTCCGGCACTCCCGCATTGCCGACACTGCCGGCACCCCTGTACTGAGGACACAGCCGGCACTCCTGCACTGAGGACACCTCCAGCACTCCCGCAATTGCCAACACTGCAGGCATTCTTGCAGTGCTGACACTGCTGGCACCACCACACTGAAAACACAGCTGACAACCCTGCACTGAGGACCCTCTGTCACAGTAAGTGCACTATTGGTGTATCTAACCTGCACTGTATCTGACCAACACTGTATCCAAACCACATTGTATTTGACCTGCACTGAAACCCGTGCTGCATCCGTCCTACACTGCACCCGTCCCACACTGT
Organism: Pseudophryne corroboree; assembly: GCF_028390025.1. Lineage (NCBI taxonomy): Eukaryota > Metazoa > Chordata > Amphibia > Anura > Myobatrachidae > Pseudophryne > Pseudophryne corroboree. The sequence goes on from NC_086448.1 coordinate 329,251,966, forward strand.
ATCCAACACTGTATTTGACCTGCGCTGTATCCAACCCACACTGTATTCAACATATGCTGTATCCAACCCACACTGAGTCTGACCTGTGCTGTATCCAACCCACACTGTATTTGATCCGCACTGTAAACTGCACTTTATCCGGCCCACGCTGTATCTGACCCACAATATATACAACTCACAATGTTTGCGACCCATACTGTATCTGGCCTGCACTTTATCTCGCACTGTATCCGACACGCACTGTATCTGACCTTGCACTGTAGCCAACCCTCACTGTATGCAACACACACTGTATCCAACCTGCACTGTAGCCTACACTTGATCCAACCCACACACTGTATCCAACCCACACTCTGACCTGTACTGTATCCAACCTGTACTGTATCTTGCACTGTATCTGACACTGCGCTGTAGCCAATGCACACTATATCCAACCCGCACTCCGACCTGAACTGTATCCGATTTGCATTGTCTGCAATCTGCACTATATACAACCCGCAATGAATTCCATCTACACTGTATCCGACCTGCCTTGTATCCACCTGCACTGTATCTGACCCACACTGTAACCTGCATTGTACCCAACCCGCTTTGTATCCAACCTGCACTGTAACCTGCAATGTGTCTGACCCGCACTGTATCCGACCAGCACTGTAACCTGGTCAATATTTAACTGTATATCCCAAAGTATTCCGCACTGTACTACGCAGGTATAGAATGCTGTTTTTTGTGATTAGAGAGAATTTGGGGAACTGCTCGACAAAATGACTGATTGGGGCTTTACATGGGCACAGGGTGCCAGTCATCAGCGACTCAGGGCCCCCAGGAGGGAGGTACAGACTGGGCACTGAGAATAGGCATGTGCTGGGGGCATGTGCACTTGTGTAGGGGTCATCAATGTCCACTGTTGCTATTTTACACATGGTTTAGGGATTTTTTTTATTTGCTGTTTGGTAACTACTTCAGGGCAATGATATTGGTGGTCATTCCGAGTTGTTCGCTCGGTAATTTTCTTCGCATCGCAGCGATTTTCCGCTAATTGCGCATGCGCAATGTTCACACTGCGACTGCGCCAAGTAAATTTGCTATGCAGTTAGGAATTTTACTCACGGCATTACAAGGTTTTTTCTTCGTTCTGGTGATCGTAATGTGATTGACAGGAAGTGGGTGTTTCTGGGCGGAAACTGGCCGTTTTATGGGTGTGTGTGAAAAAACGCTGCCGTTTCTGGGAAAAACGCGGGAGTGTCTGAAGAAACGGGGGAGTGTCTGGGCGAATGCTGGGTGTGTTTGTGACGTCAAACCAGGAACGAAACTGACTGAACTGATCGCAGTTGCCGAGTAAGTGTGGAGCTACTCAGAAACTGCTAAGAAGTGTCTATTCGCAATTCTGCTAATCTTTCGTTCGCAATTTTACTATGCTAAGATTCACTCCCAGTAGGCGGCGGCTTAGCGTGTGCAAAGCTGCTAAAAGCAGCTTGCGAGCGAACAACTCGGAATGAGGGCCATTGTTCACACGATTCTGACGAAATTTCTGTGTCGGATTGTTTTCTATTGGTTTGATTGGTTATTGCTAATACAGTACTAATTTATAAAACATTTTTAAACAGAAATAACTGCCGTGTGTTTGTACCGCTGCTCTGTTGCTTAGTTTAGCAAGCCAGGCTTTGGCCTATGTTGGTGAACAATATTGTGAGTTGTGAGGTGGTCAAAATTGACTGGAAATGAGTGGAGATTAATGTTATTGAGGTTAACAATCCTGTAGGATCAAAATTACCACCAAATTCTGTGATTTTAGCTGTTTTTATGTTTTTTTCAAAAATCATCCAGATCCAAAACCAAAACACGAAAGGGTGGTTTTGGCAAAACTAACCCAAAACCACAGCACGAGCGGGGAATTAGAACTAAAATCAAAACACAAAACACGAAAAGTGCCCGCTGCACATCTCTAATATAGATGTGTTTGCATATATCATTGCTGCAGTCACACCAAACAGCCTCTCTTGACATGCCAGGTCCCGTGAGACACTGCTAGCATTGGCCATCCTTTTTGCATCTTTTTTTTTTTTTTGCTGAAAAAGCTTCTTTGTTGCAATGGGATGTGGTTAGAATGCACCAGGAGGCTGTGCTGAATCATTTGTTAAGTGACTTGACACTTTAAAAATTAATGGCCTAATTCAGACCTGAGCGCTTGTCTCTATGTGTGTGACTGGGTCTCTAAATCTGTATATGAAGTGCAATGATGCAGTGGGCGCAGCTTTTTTCCATGCCAAGTTACGTTGTGCATGATATTCAGACTCAGTCACACACAGATATACAAGTGTTGCATATTAAATTAATCAGCAAAGTCACATTGTGCCTAATTTGGGTAATTCATAGTTGATCGCAGCAGCAAATTTGTTTACAGTTGGGTCAAACCATGTGCACTGCAGGTGTGTCAGATATAACATTTGCAGGGAGAGTTAGATTTGGGTGGGTTATTTTGTACTGACTACTTTATTTTTACACTGCAATTTAGATTTCAGTTTGAACACACCTCACCCAAATCTAACTCTCTCTGCACATGTTATATCTGCCCCCCTGCAGTGCACATGGTTTTGCCCAACTGCTAACAAATTTGCTGCTGTGATCAACTCTGAAGTTGGGTAAACACTGAGATGATATTGGCCCAATATGTAATTTGTGGTGCTATACAGTGTATTGAAGGATGGAATGAGGGATCATAAAAATATACTCTCTCCTAAAACTATGGCATTAGCTCTTAATTGCACAGATTCTGAGCGGTACCTCTTTCCACCATATTGGCATAGCACCGGTCCACCCTTAAGATGATGACCGGGCTGGCCCTTGAGGCCATGACAAACTCGCCGCTTATCTGGGCGAAGTGCCGGCCAACCGTTGTTACGCTACTACAGACCGCCGAGGAGCACTGCTTGCTGCGCTGGGCTGGACCTTGCTTGTCAGATGATAATTAAACCTCGAATAGACCTGACGGTGTTTTCAACCAAATGATTTTCATAAATTCATGTTAGCAACCTTCTGTACAAATAACATTCAATAATCGCCATTCCAATTGGGTGGGCAGGTGGGTGTCTTCTTGGATTCCGGCCACACAAATAGAAAGCCGGCTGCCTTCCCTGACCATTTTTTATACCACCATGTACAGATGGGTCCTCCGTTATCTTGGCTGGTTGAGGCGTCAGTCGCGATTGGGCATACGCAGCGTGACGGTGGTGCAGGGAGGTGTGCCTAGTCGCAGAGAGAGAGGCGCGCCTAGTCGCAGGGAGGCGCACAGAGCATTTGTTGTTACCTTTAAGTGTAATACCTGCGATCATCCACCAGATGTCGCTTTTTACAATCACCACTGCGCATGCGTATGGTCTCCCGTAAAATACAATACTGAAATACATTG